>NW_026294813.1:18875000-19576250 GCF_026119805.1 Tympanuchus pallidicinctus | reverse complement strand
TTGAATTTCATATTGATGGAATGTAGTGAGAAAAACAATTAATTGTATTTTACCTGATTGTCTAAATGTATTAGACTGCCCAAATCTCTTTATCTGCAAATCTTCAGGATGAAGGTCCCTATGTAGACACTGATATATTCAAACATTAAATATTTGAATAATGTGGGAGAGTGTTTCCTTCCTTCCTTCCTTCCTTCCTTCCTTCCTTCCTTCCTTCCTTCCTTCCTTCCTTCCTTCCTTCCTTCCTTCCTTCCTTCCTTCCTTCCTTCCTTCCTTCCTTCCTTCCTTCCTTCCTTCCTTCCTTCCTTCCTTCCTTCCTTCCTTCCTTCCTTCCTTCCTTCCTTCCTTCCTTCCTTCCTTCCTTCCTTCCTTCCTTCCTTCCTTCCTTCCTTCCTTCCTTCCTTCCTTCCTTCCTTCCTTCCTTCCTTCCTTCCTTCCTTCCTTCCTTCCTTCCTTCCTTCCTTCCTTCCTTCCTTCCTTCCTTCCTTCCTTCCTTCCTTCCTTCCCTCCTTCCTCCCTTCCTCCCTTCCTCCCTTCCTCCCTTCCTCCCTTCCTCCCTCCCTCCCTCCCTCCCTCCCTCCCTTCCTCCCTCCCTCCCTCCCTCCCTCCCTCCCTCCCTTCCTCCCTTCCTCCCTTCCTCCCTCCCTCCCTCCCTCCCTCCCTCCCTCCCTCCCTCCCTCCCTCCCTCCCTCCCTCCCTCCCTCCCTCCCTCCCTCCCTCCCTCCCTCCCTCCCTCCCTCCCTTCCTCCCTTCCTCCCTCTCCCTCCCTCCCTCCCTTCCTCCCTTCCTCCCTTCCTCCCTTCCTCCCTTCCTCCCTTCCTCCCTTCCTCCCTCCCTCCCTCCCTCCCTCCCTCCCTCCCTCCCTCCCTCCCTCCCTCCCTCCCTCCCTCCCTCCCTCTCCCTCCCTCCCTCCCTCCCTCCCTCCCTTCCTCCCTTCCTCCCTTCCTCCCTCCCTCCCTCCCTCCCTCCCTCCCTCCCTCCCTCCCTCCCTGCCTCCCTCCCTCCCTCCCTCCCTCCCTCTCCCTCCCTCCCTCCCTTCCTCCCTTCCTCCCTTCCTCCCTTCCTCCCTCCCTCCCTCCCTCCCTCCCTCCCTCCCTCCCTCCTTCCCTCCCTCCCTCCCTCCCTCCCTCCCTTCCTCCCTCCCTCCCTCCCTCCCTCCCTCCCTCCCTCCCTCCCTCCCTCCCTCCCTCCCTTCTTCCCTTCCTCCCTTCCTGCCTCCCTCCTTGCCTCCCTGCCTCCCTGCCTCCCTTCCTTCACTCGCTCCCTCCCTCCTCCCTTCCTTCACTCCCTCCTTCCCTCCCTCCCTCCCTCTCCCCCTCCTTCCTTCCCTCACTCCCTCCCTCCCTGCCTCCCTCCCTACCACACTCACTTCTTTGAACTACGAATAACCTAAACTACTCTTACATACATAAACATATCTGATTCTCTCAAGAGCCAAATATTTTTGTAAATTGTGAGTGCATGAGCATACTTGAGGCTTATAAGTGTCTCATTAGAAAATCATCTTATTTCAGAAAGCTTGGCTCCTTTTCCATTATTTTTCTGACTGTGGATCCATTCTGTAAAACAATATCATTTCTAATCCTCTTCCTCCTCCTCTTCCTCCTCATCTTCCTCTTTTCTTCCTTTTTTCCCTTTGTCTTTCTCAGCTCTACTAAGGAAAGAAATTGTGAAATGAGATAACATGAGGTAGGAAAAAATAATAATAAATAAAAAATAAAATAAAATAAAACAAGACAAAATTAAAAACATTCCTCCCCTGTCTGGCAGAGGGACAATATGGAGGCTTTGTTCTATTGAAGAAAAACAGAAAGCTTTCTAGAACATTAAACAAGCTTATGCTTTGAACGACATACTTTATCTCCTGGGAATGGAAAAAGGGAAATATCACTTCCATTTTTAAAGAAATGTAGGAAAGAAGACCTGGAGTATTACAGACTGAAGACCTCATCTCTATGTCTGGAAAGATTGTGGAACAAATCCTCTTGGAAGTGTGTTAAAGCTTATGAAAGGTGAGGATGACTAGGTGACAATGTTGGTAGACAAAGGAAAGGGAAATTTTGTCATCTGCATGGAATTCTTCTGTGACAAAATTTAATCTCTAAACTGGAAAGATATGGATTTGAAGTGTGTACTATTTAGTAGATAAATAATTGGGTGTGGTCAGTGTTTCTATGTAAATTTGGAGGCTGGTAGAAAGTTGCGTTAACTCAGGTATCCATCTTGGGACTGGTTCTCTTGGATGGCTTTATGAAAGGCTGGATGTTGTGTTGAGGGACATGGTTTAGTAGGAGCTATTGGGAATAGGTGAACGGTTGGACTGGGTGATCTTTTAGGTCTTTTCCAACCTTGGTGATTCTATGATTCTATGATTCTATGAATGACATAAACAGTGGGTTTGAGTGCAACCTCACCAAGTTTCCGGATGGCACTAAGCTGAGTGCTACAGTTCATACAACAGGTGGAAGACATGACATCCCTTGACTGAAAATGTGAGCCAAATGAATTTTTAAAAATGCTACATCTGAGTCAAGACAATCCCAAACATGAGTACAGACTAAGAGCATCCCTAAAGATCAGGATTTTGGTACTCTGGTGGCTGAAAGGCTTGACATGACCCATCAGAGTGTGATTGCAGGCTGGAAAGCCAATAGCATCCTGGGCTGCATCAAAGGGCAAGTGGCTAGCAGGGAGAGAGAGGTGATTGTCTTCCTCTTTTCTTTTCTAGTAAGACCTCATTTGGAGTACAGTTTCCAGGTCTTAGACACCCAGAACAAGAAAGGTATGGAGCTGCTGGAATGAACCCAGAGTAAACCATAGAGATGGTCAAAGGGCTGGTGTGCCTCTCCTGTGAAGAAAGGCTAAGGAAGCTGGGCTTGTTTATCTTCAGGGTGCTGGGCTTTTTTTCATCAGGGTGCTGCAGTTGGGTCAGGGTAATCCCAGGTATTTATACAAACTGGGGGAAGATTTCTTTCAGACCAGCCCTGCAGAGAAGGACTAGGGGGTCCCTGTAGACGAGAAGCTGGACATGAGCCAGCAGTGTGAGCTCACAGCCCGAAAGGCCAACTGTGTTCTGGGCTGCATTAAAAAAGGGGGTGGCCAGCAAGGAGAGGGAGGTGATTGTCCCTCTCCACTCAACTCTTGTGAGACCCCATTTGGAGTACTGCATCCAAGACTGGGGCCTCCAGTACAGGAAGTACATAGAGCACTTAGAGCAGGTCCAGAGGTGGGCCATTAAAATAGGCCTGGAGCACCTCTCGTATGAGGAAAGGTTGAAGAAAGTGGACTTGTTTAGCTTGGAGAAGAAGACTCCAGGGAGACCTCATTATGGTCTTCCAGTACTTGAAGCAAGCATACAAACAGGAGGGGGAATGGCTGTTTACAAGGGTGGATAGCTATAGGACAAGGGGGAATGGTTTCAAACTGAGATGGGGAGATTTAGGTTAGATGTTAGGAGGAAGTTTTTCACCCAGAGGGTGGTGACACACTGGAACAGGTTGCCCAAGAAGGCTGTGGACGATCCATCCCTGGAGGCATTCAAAGCCAGGCTGGATGTGGCTCTGGGCAGCTTGGTCTGGTGGTTGGTGATTCTGCACATAGAACTCGATGATCATTGTGGTCCTTTTCAACCCAGCCCGTTCTATGATTCTGTGATCTTCAGGAGGCTCAAGGGAGACCTCCTTGTAGCCTTCCAGTGTTTGAAGGAAGATGAAGACTACTTTTTTTTTTTTATTATTTTTTTAATGGACAGATACTTATAAGGGGGGATTAATCTGAACTGAAAGAAGACAGATTTAGAATAGATATTGGAAGTAAATTTCTTACTTAGAGGGTGATAAGGCCCTGGCACATTCTACACAAAGAAGTTGTGAATGCCCCATTCCTGGAGATGTTCAAGGCCACAGAGGATGAGGCCCTGGGCAGCCTGATCAGGTTGGTAGTGTCCCATGGCAAAGAGGTCAGAACTAAATGATATTTAAGATCCCATTCTATTGCATGATGTTTACTTTTTTCAATGCAAAGATGAATCTCTATACCATTTAGCCAAAATTATGACAAACATTATCTCAGTTACAAAATTAATGCATTATTTTACTTGAAAATGGATACTTAGGTGCAAGTTGATAAAGATTTTATTTTACTTACTTTTTACTGTAGAAGAGCTGTAGCATGTAGAAGGCCATGGAGGGTTACCTCAAAGATAGTGGATATGGGAGAGTTGGATGTTAATAAATTTTTCAAATCTAGCAGGAAGTTTTGACAAGTTCAATTCACAGACTGACACCTAAATCTACTATTTTAGATCTTCTATGGTGATAGATAGGGAATACTTTTCTTGATTGTAAAAACTATTATCAAAAATAAAATGCAGATATAAATGACTTTATTTGCCCTTCTAGGGTCATTCATGAAAAAAGTTCTGCATGTATGTCAATATTATTTCTGTTTTTGGATAGATGTCCACTAGTAACTGTCAGACTCTGATTTCCTAACTTTAAATTTCACAACACAATATTCTCTAACCCTGGATGTGGAGAGTAATTTGAAAACTGTAATGAAAACAGTTGGTCTAAAAAGAGATGAAAATGTACAAATTTACTTAGGAATGAAAGAATAAAGAACCTCTTCAGCTTTTCAAAAAATAAATGAATCCACAGAATTAAAGGTAGTGCAGTGTACATTTAAAACCATATGTATTAACCTTTTAAGCCAAAAAGCAACAAACCCTACCTGAAAATGTCAGACACACCTTGGTATCAAAAGATGAGATTTGGATAGATTTTTCCAGCTCCCTGTCTTTTCATGTTTTCAGCATTCATGTTGCTTGGGTCCACAATTTAGATTTTGTTGTGAAATAGAAGAACAAGACATTCACAAATGCCATTTAACTTGTCTATTTTCTGGTGTATGGCAGATAGTTTTAATCATGACTGGTTAATTAAACCATGTCTACCTCTTATCTTCAGACTCAGCTTTGGTAAACGCGTTAAAATGACTTTAATAGTCGGGCAGGCATGTGTGATGGTGATGGTAAATTTTCCAGGTTAATCTCATTTCATCATACGCCACGATCAGCATTTTAACATTTCAGTTCAAAAATGACTTGCAAGCATGGTACCTTGTAACTGACTGGTGTCACTCTGAGATGTATTGTTTGCCCCTTGCATTCTCTGCCGAGAATTAAAATTTTCCTTTCAACCTTTGAAGCCAAGAAGAGTCGTTCATTACCTTTCAGATGCCACACCAGTTTAATCACATTGATAGAGGGCTATGCAATCAAAGTGACAGTTCAACGATGATTTGCATCATCCCTGACTCATTACTTTGTGAAGAATTTGGCATGCCAATCAATGGAAAATGATGTGCAGTCCCTTGAAAAATGACAGTAATCCATTTTCCACCAATTGGCAAGAAAAGTCCTTGACAGACTAACAAGTTACTGCCAAAGCCAAATTTTATTTGGCATGTTTCTCACTTTGCTGCCATTTTGCTAATCCTGAGGGTATTTATCTAAGGAATAACTTGTATTTTTCTTTAATGTTAAAGGTCTCATAATCTTCAAGATTTAGTCTTGTTTTCCAGGAAAGCCCTGGAATGTACAGATGTCATGAATTCAACTTTGTTGAATGTTGAATTCTGCCACCATATTATATACTTTCAAATTAATATCCTCTGTTGAAAACATCTTGATGAAGTTTATGTGTTTCTACACTGATAATGATGTTCAAAATAATTTTTGTCTAGCTCCCTGGGTGATGACACTTTCTGCTGAAAGATTTGCACTACTGCTTGGCACTTCCTTAGGGTTATACTGAATGGAGCTTTCTCTGCACATCTGCACTGTGAACTCCACTGTTTTGACCAAACATGAGTCTACATCATTCAGCAAAGTTCTTTATTACAAGTGATAAATCTGAATTAAGTAGGAGCTTTCAGATTTAAGAGAAAACTAAACAGTACTATCTTTTTGCCATGTAGAAAATTAAGAATGTCTCACTAAATTCTCAGCCTTAGTGTGAGCACTGTGTTGGACCTTGATGTGTGTGTACCCTTGCTCAGGGCATTTATGACTTTGAAAATTCAGCAAGTTTTTCAATATTTAATCAACTCCCTTCAAAATCATAGTTTGGTTTTGTACAGAGAATGTGTAGTGATGGTGTTGGTTACAGTTAAAAGGAAAATCATGATGACTATGCAAGAAAAGGAATGTAACCATAATTTTGATTTGACAGAGATTTTGTTGTTACAATAATAGTAAAATACATATTAAACTTAAAATATTATTAAACAGATATGATTGAGTATCTAGCCACTTGATGTGAGGCTCTTATAAGAACAGAGAACGTGAGGCTGTATATGTAATTTAGTTTGAAATAATCACCTCCATATCCCAAATGAGGATGCCATAGAAGAAGTTGAAAAATGAGGATGGTTTCTAATATTAGTAGTAGAATGAGATTAATACATTCTGAAAATGCCAGTTTTGGTCTGTTGCCTTCAGAGACATCTAAAGTGGTCAGGTTAACCTATGATTCAATTACTGTTTTTTAAAGTTTTCCCTACAGTTGTCTGAAGTATATGTTCCCATTTCTGTATCAGAACTTCAGTCTAGGTCATGAAAATACTGATGAGGCTATATTGGCTAAGAAGATAATCTAACTAACAGATAAAGTTACTTTGTTTTATTTTCTTCCCCTCCCCACCCCCCCTTTTTTTTTGTTCAGATGGATTTCTGTGTATTTATAGATTCTTAGCTCAAGCAATAGTCAAGGTAGCATAATTAATAAGGGTAATTCATTGTTGTATTGGAGCAGAAAAAATTGGTAATAGAATGGTGTATCTGGAAACAATGCTGAATTGAAAATTATGCTTAGACAAGATACCTAAATTTACCTTGTGAGATTAATTTCACTCATAATTCCTTTCTTTCATCTTTTTTATTTCTTTTAGTATCAATACAGATAGAGTTTATTTATGCATATGTTAAACCAAAAATGGAAAACAATATTCCACCATTTATATGGGAAAATGATATAATAAAATCTATTACTGAGAAAACAATTTGTTTATATACATATACATTCACCAAAGAGAACTACACACACTCTAAATGTGATATTTATTAACAACACCGATTGATTGTTAAAGCAGTGCAATGCTATTTCCTACTTATATTCACTTGCTGTCATTGGATCACAAGTATTTTTTTGAGATGTAGCATTTTTAGGATGTTGCTCTGCTGTGATGATTTTAAAATAAATACTTCCAGACAGTTTTACAAAACCTATGAGTAAGGCAAAAAAACCATCCTTTTCTCAGTTGTAGACAGTTATTGCCACATCCCAACATAAATAATAGAAAATAGTCTGAGTTTTGGGTTTTAGACTTGATAAACGCATCAACAAATACTGTGGGGAACATCTGCAAAAAAATATTTAAAAAAAACCTGGGAAAAAAAAGCATTAAAAATGTTGTTAAAAAACTGAGCATTTAAAAACAGGGTAAAAAAGGAACATTTTCAAGCTCTCTATTTTCACACCAAACATGGATTCTTGATCAAAAAATTTTGTCAAACCTTTTAGAAAGAAGCTGTGTAGCATTTTAATACGCCTCTCTGGTTTTTGGTGTTTTTGTTTTCTTTGTTTGTATTGTTGGTGTTTTGTTTGTTTGTTTGTTTTACTCTTTTTTTTACTTTTTTGTTTTGTTTTGTTATGGTTTTTGTAGTTTTTTTGTTTTTGTTTTTGTTTTTGTTTTCCAAAGTTGGTTGCTGAATCCTATTGTCAGAGGTATATCAGACCCAACCATGTGTAACACAGTTATGAAAATGCACATACAATTCTAATGTTGACAGTTCTGTTTCAAGAACCTGCTTTGCCCTGAATTTCCATTTCCTACATTCCAGTGTTACAGCGAATTTAAGACACTTAAGTTCTCATATATTTTTTCCCTTTCTTCACAAAAAATATCTTGAAGACAGCTTCTATTTCCTTGTTAAAAATGTTGAAAATATCTTCAGGGCAGAAAGCTGTTTCTTACTCAGCTCTTCATATGAATTTATTCAGATATATAGTGCCATTTTGGAAGGGTTTGACTCATCTATTATTGGAGATAAATAATTTTGCAAGGAGCTTATAGTATAAACAAGCCAGATACATAAAAGAAAAGAAAATGTTTTCCCTCATAATAAGTGGGAGATTGAGGAAAAGGCTCCTTGCCTAAGGAAATTTATCTCAGTGCTGAATTTGAACCTTTTAACCAGGATCCTGATTCAACATCTCCAGCTCAAAAATGTCATCTTGTGTGCAAAGTCTGCAATCTGAGATTTGGTGGAGAGTTCAAGTTTAATTTTTGTAAAGCAAAGAGAAGCACTCTATTCTACTCAGTCTATCAGCCATCACAAATCAAAGAGTCATGAACTGCAGGGGTTGGTAGGAGCCTCACTGATCACTGAGTTCAACCCTTTCTAAAGTAGGTACCCTGCAACAGGTTGCAAAAGTAGGCATTCAGACATTCACTGAATGAATATGCATTTCAGGGAAATTGTAGGAAATTCCTATTCTTTGCAGGGAAGTTGGACTAGATAACCTTTAAAGATCCTTTAAAAGTCTAAAGATTCTGTGATTCCATGATTCTGTGCGTGTTTATTACTAGAGCATCATAGAAGACCTATGAATACATAGATATGCCTGAAAGCAGAAAAAAAAAAAAAAAAAAAAAAAAAACTTGAATCTTTGTTTGCATAGTCCAAGATATATTCGGAGATTTATCCTCTGCCTCCCATTTGTGGTTACATTTGCAAGTTCTCATCTTTTTTCAAGGTCTGAAATATAAAGGAACAGGCAGCAATGGTGAAGTCTTCGGTAAGAAATAAGTAGTTTTGTTATAAAGTGCTTAATAGATATAGCCAGAATATTTTTGCATTACCTTTGTTTCTCCCCTGTAAAAGGGTGCTGATAACAAGAATTCTCTTAATCCAGTACTTCAGAATTCTACTGTTTGTGCAGTAATGGCTCATTTTATACAAAGGAAAATAAATGATGAGAAAAGGTTGTAAATCAATGGGGTACTTCTCTGCTGTCTATCTCAGGGACACTGCAGAACAGCAATGTTAACAGAATGTGGATGAAAGCACAGAATATTTGCCACTGACAGTTCACATTTTCCATCATCAGTTTGAGAAATATTTAGAGTGTAGTGCAATGTCAGCATAATTATTTGATGTTTTTATTTCTTATTCATTTGCACAAATGTGGTGCTGTTCATGTAAGGATTGAATGGGATTTCAGTACTTCCACTGTTTTAAAACAACATCCGATTTTTTTTCTTTTCTACTAGAGAGAAGAAAGTCTTATAGTGGAGTTGGCCTCCCAGAGAAGGTAGAACTGATATATTCCTAGATTATAAGTGAAACACAAAATGTATTGCCTATTGTTAGAGCTGTACAGGTGGGGATCTATACTTCTCTCGTTATGAATCTCTTCATCTACTTCTGCAGTTCCTCCTCACAGAAGGAAATACAGAATTTTGTTTATTCAGAAGTGTGAGAATCCTTCTTTGTTTTTTTTTTGGCTCAAAGCTTGGTTTTTCTTGTGATAAGACTCTGAGTGACTTGTCAAGGAGGCAACTGATGGGTGCTAACTGTGTGACAATCGATGTCGCTTTGGGAACATTTGCAAGCCCCTTCCCCCAGAGCTGCTTGCTCTGTAGAAGAGCAGAAGAGAGTGCTCAGGAGTGTTCACTGGCGGAAGATCTGGCCTGTGGCCAAACCGCTCCAGCTAACTATGGAAGGCTGGGGATGATAGCATTGTATCTTGCGAAGGCAAGATGCAAGTTGGTGCCTCCCTGCTTCCTCTTATCTGCTGGCAAGGCCAGAAAGATAAGAACAAAGAAGGTTACTGCTGAGATCCCAGAGCCAGAAGCTGCCACCGCAAGGAGAACTGACTCAACCACCTTGGGTTTGAGCTGTCACTCAAAGGAGAGCTGATTCGACCACTTTGGATTTGAGCTGTCACTCCAAAGATAGCTGACGCGACCACTTTGTAGCATTGAAAAAGGGCCATCATCACCATGGTCATGGTCGTCGTTGGCAATAGGACAACTCTGCCTGAAGACCCACAGCTACTGAAGATCAAAGACTGAACTATGAACCTCGCTGGATCCATAAGGGTGACTATCTTCCTCTTGCTTCCTATAAAGACCCCTTGCTTCTTCTTTTCTATCTTTTCTATTGCCCTCCTTCCCTTCCCCATTACCCTAATTCATAATAGTGTCTGTTCTCCCCTTCCCCATTTCCCCTGATTGAGATTTGTAATAAACTGGTTGGACCAACATTTGAACCGTTGCTTCTTAATCTCATGCCGGGTATACAGATATTAAAAGAACCTCCTGTCCCTCTTATAAATTGGAGCGAGACAAGAAGATGTACTATAATTATCAGCAGTGAATGAACATCACCACATATTCTTACTTCATCTGGAGCCAACTCCAGTAACAAACAGAAAGGCATGATTAAGTTATCTATATGTTTTTCATTCATCTGAGTTTATGTTTTGATAATTTGGATTGCAGCAACAAAAATAATGCTGTTAAAAAGTTTCAACTTATCAATGTAAATATGTTTAAAAAAATACTGATAATTATAATGTCTGAAAAACAAAGAACACTATGACCTCCTTGACTGAAAGTCAAGGAAAAACAGGAAAAGCAAGTGGAAATTATGTCCTTTTTTTTCCTTTTTTTTTTTTTTTTTTTTTTTTTTTTTCCTTTTTTTCATTTTTCCTTGAAATAGTGATTTCATGGCCCTCCAGCCTCTGGGGCGGTCAGTATTTTGGATGTCTTACAAAGTGAACTACTTCAGCATTACAAATAGACACCTGACTGAATGTAAATGCCAGCCTTACATTTTTTTCCATCATTCCAATGCAGTTTTTTTTAAAAGCACTTTGTCAGCATATTTCTGTATTCTAGCATCACATGTTTTGTCTGCTCCAAGTTGTGCAAGTTGGAAAGGTGCAGACATAAAAGGAAGCAGGGATGCCCATGATTGAAGATACTATAGGCTGAGCAGGGTCAAGCACATAGAGAGACATTCACCATGTATGTACAGAGTAACAGAAGCTGAAATGCTGGGACAGAACAACTGTAGTGGCAGTGTAATCAAGATATGGAGAAGATGAACAAAGATTTGTGCATCCTTGTCCTGTTTGTTTCTTTGTTTTTTGTTTGTTTTTAAGTATGCCAGTCCTAAAGATCTACATCTTAGCATAAGAGACATGTATCCTGATGTGCAAAAACATTTCAAAATTATCACTATGTTCTTGCCACGTTTTCTATCTAGTTAGGATAAATAGTCACATCCTGGACTTCATTTTACAAATTCTTTTGTCTGGAAATTTTTAAAAATGTTCTATTCTTCACAAAGGTCTGTGTGAGAAAAATATTTAAAAGGTGCTGATTTCAGAGGGCAAAATCAGATAATCTAAACAGTGTTATAGAAACTCCTGGCATACAAAAGCATAATTGAGGCTATGATATCGAAATAGACTGTTGTCTTCAGAAATACTTGGGTGCTCCAAGGAAACTGAGCCTGTAAAACAGGATATATTGTTAACATGACTTTGCTTTAGATTCAAAGTAAATTCCCTTTTGTTCTGTCATTGTTATAGATTTCATTCGGTAAAATCAGTCATGCGGTTATTGGTAGGTGAAGATGAAAACTATGATTAAAAATAGAGGATTAAAATGAGAAAATAAAAATTTAGAATCAAAGTAATAATAAAATAATGAAAAGAATAAACTAACTAAATAAAAGCCAACCAGAAGCAGAAAGTTAAAATGTAATAAGAATTAAAGGAAAAAAAAAAAATAAAACAAACAACCTAACAAAACAACAACAACAACAACAAAAAAAAAAAAACAAAAAAAAAACAAACAAAAAAAAACCCACAAACAGCTTATTCTGGTATTTATTCTATCACTTGAACACTAACATGGTCTTTGAACTAAAGCATGTAGTTGCATGAGACCGAATCCATCCTTATTGTGACTCCATTAACATTCAGTGTTACATTGTATTGGCTTTGACAGGAATATACACATCTACCAGAGGCAGGAATATAAATTCTGTAATGGGCCAAATCAAGTTAACAGCTCTTTTTCATTAGCTGGTACTAGGTCTAAGCATGAGCAATTTTAGACCTCAGAGAAACCTGGAATGAATCAGTCACTTTGCTCTTGTGGAAGTCAGAAATTGTAGAATGATTAAGTAGTACATTACATAGAAAAATGGTGGCAAAGCTGTGAACTGATCCTGACTCTTGCTACTTGTCATATGCCTTCTTAAGCACAGGACAACCTACTTGCTTTCTTGATTCCCAGGATGGTATTATGGGTAAATTGGCGACTTATGGCTGTCTTGGCCACAGTGACCATAAAGTAGCTGAATTTAAAATTTCTGGTGACAGAAAAACTGCACCAAAACCTCAACCCTGGATACAGGGAGAACAGATTTCAGGCTACTCAGTGAATTAATTAGTAAAGTCCCTTGAGAAACTGTTCTTGAAGGCATTGGGTTCCATCAGTTCTGGACAAGTACCCTTTTAAGAGCAGAGAATCAAGCAATTCCAAAATATCAGAAGTCAAGCAAGAGAAACACAAGACTGGCTTGGCTGAATAGGGGTCTTTTTTTAGAGCTTTGTCAGAAAAAGAATGGCTGAAAGAAGAACAGCCAGAAGAAGCAAAGTCAGGTTATTTGGGAATACTAGAGGGATGCTTTTTGCTGTAGAGAAAAAGATTCGTGCTGCTAAAGCTCATTTGGAGTTGAAGCTGGCCAATATAATAAATTAAAAAAAAAAAAAAAAAAAAAAAAAAAAAAAAAAAAAAAGGTTTTTTTAAAATAAGTTAGTAAAAAAAGAAGGAGCAAAGATAATATTGGTCTGTTGCTTGATGGGAGAGGTCACCTTACAATCCATGTCATAAGTCATAAGTACTTCAAAAACAATGCCTTTGTGTTTGTCTTCAATACCTGTGATGGGCTCTGGAAGCTGGCAAAACTTGTTCTATTTTCCAAGAAGAACAAGAAAGAAGATCCTGCTTATTATAGGCCTGTCACTCTCAGTTCAGTGCCTGATAAAATTATGGAGAAAATTTTGCTTGAAGTTATTGAAAAACACCTGAAGGACAATGAAGAACCTAAAGGAAAGGTTCTGCTTAACTAACCTAATTTCCATTTAGAACCATAGAATTATAGAATCCTTAGAATTGGAAGGGACCTCTGAAGGCCATCTAGTCCACCTCTCCTGAAACAAACAGGGACACTACAGCTAGACCAGCTTATCCAGCCTATCCTTGAAAGTCTCCAGGAATGGGGTGCACATCACATCCCTGAGCAACCTGTTCCAGTCCCTCACCATTCTCACTGTTAAAGATTTTTTCCTTTAATCTAACCTAAATCTACCCTCTTTGAGCTTGAAACCATTTTTCCTTGTTCTATCAATACAGACCCTGCTACAGTGTCTGTGCACTTCTTTCCTGTAGCTCCCCTTTAGATACTGAAAAATTGCTATTATGTCACCTTGCAACCTTCTCTTCTCCAGGCTGAACAGCCCCAGTTCTTGCAGTCTCTCCTTGTAGAAGAGGTGTTCCATTCCATGAATTATTTTTGTGGCCTTTCTCTGGATGTACTCCAACAGGTCCACGTCTCTCTTGTACTGAGGACTCCACATCTGGATGCAATATTCTAGGTGAGGCCTCAGCAGCGCAGAGTATAGGGACAAGATCACCTCCCACACATCTTTTGATGCAGACCAGG
This sequence comes from Tympanuchus pallidicinctus, assembly GCF_026119805.1. Lineage (NCBI taxonomy): Eukaryota > Metazoa > Chordata > Aves > Galliformes > Phasianidae > Tympanuchus > Tympanuchus pallidicinctus. The sequence continues at coordinate 19,562,440 of NW_026294813.1, read as the reverse complement.
ACACAGTTGCCTTTCTGGGCTGTGAGAGCAAATTGCTGGTTGATGTTCAGCTTCCCAATTTCTCTAATGATAAGGTCAACCAAGTATCTAGTTGACCAAGGGAAGTCAGTTGAGTTATCTTTTTATATTCCATTAAAGCTTTCCATGTTCTTTCTCTTAGTATTCTTCTGGAAAAAATGTCTAGCATACAGCTATTATATGGCATAATCTGATGGATGAGTACTTGGCTGATGGGTTGCACCCAAAGGGTTATGGTAAGTGGCATTAAATTAGTTTGGTGGCTGATTTCTAGTGAAGTTCTCCAGTGCTCCATTTTAGGGTCTGTTCTCTTCAGTGTTTTCATAAATGACTTTGATGTAGGACTGGAAGGCTTTCTGAGCAAGTTTGCTGACAATAATAGAGACGAGCTGTTGACTCTGTCAAGAATATGTTGCAGAGAGCTCTGGACAAATTTGAGATCTGGACAACTGGTAGTTGTATGAAGTTTAATAAAAGCAAATGGCTGATTCTGCACTAGGGAAAGGGGAGCCCTGGTTTTATATACAGGCTGGAAGATATGTTGGAGAGCAATGCCACTGGGAGGGACTTGGGAGGTCTTGGTCAACAGTCAACTGAAAACAAGTTGACAGTGCCCAAGGCCAACAGTATCTTGGGGTGCATTAAGCCAGGCAGATGAGGGAAGTGACTATTCTCCTCCACCTTGCTCTGGAGCAGTCTCATCCAAAGTAATATGCAGTTTGGAGCATTCCACTACAAAAAGGACATAAAATTCTTACAGAGTGTCCAAAGGAGAGCTACAAAGTTGGTGAAGAGTCTAGAGCGGAAGATGTATAAAGAATCAAGTACGAAAAATTAAATCCCTTAATTTGTTCAGTCTAGAAAAGAGGAGACTGAGGGAAGACTTCATTGAAGCCTACGGCTTCTTCATGAGGGGAATGAAGGGGAAGGCACTGATCTCTTCTCTCTGGTGATCAGTGATAGAACCAAAAGGAATGGCAAATGTTGTGACAGGAGTGGTTCAGGTTGGATATCAGGAAAAAGTTCTTCACTGGAGGTTGACTGGCCTTGACTGACCACTGGAACAAACTCCTTAGAAAAGTGATCACAGAATCAAGCTTGCTGGAATTCAAGAAATGCTTGGACATAGCTCTCAGGCATAGGATTTGATATTTGGATGGTCCTGTGCAGATCCAGAAGCTAAACTCAATGGTCATTATGGGACCCTTTGAACTTGAGATATTCTTTTTTTTTTTTTTTTTTTTTTCCCTATTTCTCCCATTCTGTTTACCTTAGCTATTCAGTTCACTTTGCTGGCAGTACTGGAACTGTCTTCAGTGTGTTTGTACAATGCATGACACAAAATGCTCTCTCAAAGTATGCTTTATAGATGCAGTGCAAACTATGCTAATAATATTAATAATATTGCCAGTAACTGACTGAAAAGCAGTGGTGTAAATATTTGCTTTAGGAACAGTGTCAGTATGTTACAGACGGAGTTGAGCATTTGGAAAAGGCAGATCAGATTACTGAGTGGTGATTTTAGAAGCAAGGAAATTTGTTCCCCCCCAGATCTTGTTCATGGCAAACCAAAAGTAGTTGGTAAATATCCTGTGAGTTCACTGAATGGTACTTTCTGTAAATGTATACTTTCTTTCCAAATCTGAGATTTACTACTAATTCTCCTTAAGGTTGAGGCCATCATTTTTTGGTGTGTCAGTTCCCCTGCCTATAAATGATAAACCATGCTCTCCACATGGAGATGAAAGAAAATTAGTTGCTATTGAGTGTTTCACAAATGACTGCATGAGTGTGGTCTGATTAGTACAAAATTTTATTAACAGGAAAAAAAAAATCAACTTTTAATTTACCATCAAAGTAGACCAATCTCATTAAATCGCATTCAATTACTTCTTGATGGGTAACGCTCCTTTTCTCTGTCCCCGTCTTTGGATCCTCATCCTTCTCATATCAGAACGCTCTCTCATTTCCTTACTGTGGAGCTTTAAAAATAAGCTGGGGAGTCATAAAAACTATCCTTCTCCACAGATTAAATAGGCAGCCTAATAGGAAACAATTATCTTTAACAGTGAAAAGATCTAATAACATTTGGGACATTAATATTTTTCTCAAAGAGATGCACCATGCCATTGCACAGTTCTGTGCAAGCCGGTGAACCTGAGTGCTCTTGGTAACAGTTTTGCACTCACTTTTCACCATCAAAGATCAGAAATCATCTTGTAGTACAAATTTTTTGAAAGTAAAACCAGCAACAGAAACAGGAGAGGTTTACTTACTACCCTCTGTTGTTCTAATGTATCTTAGTTTCCATGATACACTCTTAATAAAACAAAAGGGAACCTTCCAATAAAAATATCTCCCCATTTTATAATGTAAAATACAAGCAATTTTATCAGCATTAACACTGATTGGCTTCCATTAGCCTCTTGCCTTCTAATAAAATTTATGATACCTTTCAGAAGCTCAATTTGATAGAAAGTGAAGTGATTACACCCTGCTTAGATATCTCTCCAGCATCTATTCCAACAATAATGCGGTAATTTTATGCATGAAATAGCACAATTGGCATAAATAGTTATAATACTGAGTGCTGTCTAAGGAACCTGGCTGGTGGAAAATTAGAAAGAGCTTCACACTTTTGAAACAGGTAATTAGGATTTCTTTCCATGCTCATAGGAGGCAGACTGGAGTTTCATTTTATATTTCATGTTTCATTAAAATATATGTGTTAAAAATAAATGTTGAATTTAAAGCTGTATGCATTATGAAAATTAAAGGTACAGCACTACTCTGGAAGGCAGTGTAAAATAGGCCTTTTAAACTTGTAATTTTGCCTCTGCCAAGGATTTAAACACTTTCTGATGGGTAAATCAGGCTTCTACTGTTTTCAGAGCATTTAATTTAGAAAAAGCTTCATATGACTGTGGTCAGCAAGATGAAGTGTAGAGCTATGCCTCCCAAACAAGTCTGGATTTGAATTTGTGTCTGCTCAGAAGAGTGGTTGGTTACTGATACAGGAAGTATTTCCAAAATAGTGTTGCCAGGATACTTCTCCCTGACATAGGTCCTATTTAACATCTTATCAGGAACCATTTATAATTTTCTTCACTTCTGACCTCAAGCAGCAGTGCCTCCATATTTTTGAGTTGTTTCCATCGATGGTCTTATTTAGTTCTCAATTCAAGAAGAGATCTTAGTCTTGCTGTGTCAAAACCTATCCATTCATTTTGGTTAAGAAAGAAATATATTTATATCCTAGCAAGTGGCTGTTAAGGAGTAAACAGAAAATATTTCACAAATTTTAAAATAGCACAGATCACTGAAGTTAAGTAGCACAGCTTCAAAAACTGCTTCTTATGGAAATTTTACTTTGCAGTCTAAAGATTTCTTTATTTCAATATCTTAAACAACATCTTAAACTAGAGGGATTTGCAAGACAGCGTGGTTTAAAAAAGTCAAAAAGACACTTTCAGACAAATTAATTTGTGAATTGGGCTTGACATTTCATAATGGAATATGGCTATACTATTGCTTTCCATAAAGAACAAGAAAGCAAACAACAAAAATGAAAGACTAAACCAAACAATCCTCAAAGTCATTGAGGATGAAGACAAATGTGAATACTTCTGCTATCATATATGAAATATATATTGACAATTTTGACTTGAGAATTCTGTTTTTTTCTTTGTTTGGTTTTTGTTTGCTTGTTTGTTTTTAAATTATGTTATCTCTAGAATTTGATTATTTCAAAATCTTTATATGTGATTGTATTTTATTTTTTATGTGTCTGCCCCATTCCTTTTTTGTGGGATTATGTCTAACTACAATCTCACTGAGAAAAAAGCAAGCTGGGAATGACTGGGTCTCAGAAGCCCTGAAGAATAAGGAACAATTCATCATGCTCAAGAGTTCCATTGTTGTGAGGGTGGAAGACAGATTTCATGTTTCTTAGCTGTACTTTTTTTTTTTTTTTTTTTTTTTTTTTTTTTTTAATGTGTGTCTTGCAAAGTATGCTTTTTTATTCAGAAAATTTTCAATAAGAAAGGAAAAGAAACACCTTTTATGTAAAAGATAAGGAGAAAATGTTTCCTAAAGAAACTGTCAGTGGTGGAGTACTTCATTATCATCTTCATTTCTGCAATCCAAATCTAAAAAATCCTACTGAAATTAAGTTGTATGAAATAGAAGTCAATTACTTAAAATCAAGGATAAAACCACTTCAGTTCCATTGAATAAGGAATAGCTCCTCTGCTAGCATCTGCAACCAAGAAGACACCTAAATTTTCTTGGTCAGTAGAATTTGAAAGATGTTTTAAATGTAAAATAATAATATTATTAAACTACAAAGAAAAGGAGATTTTTTGTCTCTTTTTTATGCACATATATGACCATAGACAGGTAAATAAATGATATAGTCAGAACCTCCTGATTTTGACAAAAAAGGCAATATTTCATAACATTGGACTCAAATCCTCTCAGAAATAATACATTTCTCTTTCAATGCCTTAAATTTCAAAATTTGATTGCTATTTTTCTCTCATTATCTTTAAGGTCCACATGGAGATTGGGGAAGATAAGAACTTGAATGTTAATATGAACAGAAAAAATAGATGAACAATCTGTGTAAGATAGCCAACCTTAAAATAATAAAAAGGAAAAGAATAAAATGCTCTTCACCTGTATTTCATATATGGAGCAATAAAGAGCAGGAGCTGTTTTTTTCTTTCACAGTCAGATAAGATGTCAAAAATTGTCGTCATTTATTAATGAATGAATAGTACTGCATTTTTCAAATTGCCTTCTCTTCAAATCTCTTCATTTTCTTGGCTGTTATTATATTATTATTACTTTTATATTTATCTCTCTGTCACAGATGCTTCAGCACTAATTTCATCAGTTCTCGGTTTCAGGGAACAGCTTGATGTGCTGGTGCCTGGCATGGAACAGCTGTGCTTTGGTCTTTGCAGCTTGACTTACCAGGAGAAAAGGGTTTCTCAATATATTGCAGGTTGTACTCCAGACACTCACACTCTGTTCTACCTGGGACTCAGCCAGCTTTCACCCTTTGGTAACATGTCGCCAAGGAAGACTCAAGGGAGTACACAAGAGTGATCTGAATTATTTCTAGGGAATAAATTATTCAGGAGATTTCGCCTTAGTTCCCAAGCTGGTCCTGATTAAAATGAATGTGATAGTTACACTTAAGTATTTACCAAATAGTTTATACAAACAAATTGCAGCCTATGGATAGTTCGTGAATTATTTACTTCAGCTATTCATTCTCTGTTATTCCATAAACTGTGTTGTGTCCCTGAAATCATATGTTCCCTGATTGGATGACTGAAAAATTGCATCTCTCTGCTCTCCGAATGGATAACTGAAATCTTTGGAAGAAGGGTATAGCATATAACGAGCAGCAAACAGCAAGCTGGTGATGTAGCAGCACATTAATGTTTGGGTGAGAAAGCTGACTTACTAATGCCTTCCCTCTTCTCCTCCTGTCTCCTGTCTTTGTCCATCTGCAGCCACCAAAATCTGTCATATTTACTATTCATTTGGGAGCAACACAAATGTGAATGTGTGCATTTTAAGCACACTTACTTCTGAAAGAGTCCAGCATTAGCACATTTTGAGGCTAATACTTGCAATTTCAACCTCATGTAGCTCTGAAGGAAGCAGCTGTAAATGTGTAGCTGTACGATGCAGCATAGTCATAGCTATATTGTTTTTATTGTTCTTGCTGTTGTTAATTAAACTTTTTCTTAATCAAACTATACTTTGTTTTTCTGTGCAATTAAAGATAGACTAATAATTATTCTTAGATTATACTATTTCTATTTTACTAACAATAAATTATTGAATTAACACACATATGAGAGCTGCTCTGAATGAATGCCTCCTATTTTGTTATGCTGGACCATGACTTCAGAAGTGGATGTTGGTGGTGCGGCAGCAGAGTTTGAACCTTCTTACCGATATTCATTATATTTTGCATGACAGATGGCAGCAGAAGGGTAGCCTGACAAAATGGCATCTGACATGGAAGCGTGTATGAAGCAAAGGTATGGAACTAAATTTGCAACTGAACATCACTAGCACTGACTGAGATTCACTGATGCTTGCTGAACATTTATGGAGGTCAAACAGTGAATATTTCAGCAGTGTTGACCACAACAGTAGGTTACTATTACTGGTGGAGACTTCTACGAGTGTGACATGAAAACTCTTGTTCATCATTGGCAAAAATGCATAGCTAAAGGTAGCAGTTATGTTGAAAAACAATGTTTTATAGCTAAGAATTTTCTGTATTGACAGTACTATTGTGTTCTTTGCAATTGTTGGAATTTCCATGGAAATAAATAGGAGGCATTATTTTTGGAGCCTATGTACATATGTGTGTGCATGTATATACACTTACGTATGCATAAGTGTAAAGTTTTCCAATTTGCCCGTAAACAAGATTTTGACCATAATACAACTGAGAGTGCATCTCACAACTAAGGAATATCAAGTACCATGAAAGTATCTACATGAAAGTGAGAAGTGGCACCATTGAAGTTGAGGAAATACTGACCCAGGAGTATTGGTTGAAGGATAATGGGGCCATTGCTGTTACTGTCTTTCATCTTAAACTGGTTGTCAAGCTCATCATTCAGGCAGTGTTAAACAGTAGCCACTGTGGAATGTGAAAATATTTTGCTCTCAAAATCCAGTTTACTGGCACACAGTAACATATCTCAAACAGGAAGCCAAGAGTTTGTTGTTAGTGTAATGAAATTTTAACTGTCTAATCATTATTAGTTTGGATCTCATTAGAATGGAAAGATAAAAATACTTCTATGCCAAAAAAGTTATAATAATAAAGAACTTGTGACTATCACTAAACACACAGTTCCAGTTTTTCTACCCTCTTCCTAGTGTTATGCTCACCCAACTGGATTTCTTTGCCAGAAGAATGACCTGGATGTTTATGGATTCTTCTTGACATTAGGATCCAGTTGAAATTATTCTTATTGTCTTGCTTATAGACTGTCTTTTATTGTTTTGCCTTTATTGATCCGCAGCTCCACATCCAAATACTCTATATATGCTGCCTTTTAAATAGTAAGACATTACTTCTTTCTTCTCTTTTTTTACCCCTCAAGTTCCAGTTCTGTGCTTCTTTAACTTGCTGTGAGTGAGTTGTTTGTATGTGAAGTCTCCAGTACCAGGTGCTCCACCATGACATCACCACAGTCTTCTATTCCTCTGTGTCTCATAGCATACATTGATTTCCCCAGGTCTCTACTGTCTCATAAGAACTGTATTTTTCTGTACTACTTAACTGTGTTAGTATCATAAAACAATGGTGGTAGCGTACAAAAATAAATAGAAGTAAAACAAATTACCTATGACTATTTCTGGTCATTAGAAAAATTGCATTTAAAGCTAAACCAAGAAAAACAAAGCTGTAGACAGGTCAAGAAAAAAATCAGATCAAACTTGACAAGCTTGAGCCCTGAAGATTGGTCCCAAGTCTTCTTGTACTGACAGACTGCATCCTTAGCTCACACTTCTGTGCCTTTGATATCTGGAAATCAGAAGTGAGTCTCAGGCTGTTCCACCTAAGAGATCTGTAAAGATATTTCACTCACACTATTGTCTCTGCAGGGTTAAGGAGATTAGATAATAGCTTTTTTCTTAAAAGAGAAGTGTTAGAATACGATATAACAGATGATATTCTCCTTTACTTGGCTACAAAATCATAAAGCCAAGCAAACCAAAAGGAAAGAACTCCTTGTCCCAGAGGAGAAGACATTCAGCAGGACAAACACAAGATTATCTTGCTCGTGTTACTCTACGTTGTCATAGAAGAAAGGAAACTCATCGTGGACAACATGAAAACATCACTTATTTGCAAACCAACCTGCAAAGAATAATGATACTTGTGACCATATTGTGATACTTGTGAATAAAAGAATAGTGCCTAATAAATATTTACAAATATTTCAGGTGGTCTTCCCATGACTATTTCTTACAGGAGAGATTGTGGAATGAAACCTCTAGAAGAAAACAGTAGAGATGGTAGGAGGTAGTTTCTTCCTTAGGCTTCAATTTAATTTCAAACACTAGACCTACACAGATGAAATACTGAAAAATATAGCAGGGTGAATTCAACTTGTGATGCAGTGCTTCCATCTGAGTGAGATTTCAGATGTAGATTATGCCTGTAGATCACGAATGTCCAACATTTGTCTTGCTTGGGCTGCATTTAGTGCATAGGAATTGCCTTGGGCTGCATATACCTCAGTCGCTCCAAAAGTAGTCTCAGATTTCTCTCCATGGAAACTACAACAGATACAAAGAACACAATAACACTATTTGATAGAGCAAATCCAATAGACTCAGCAAGAATCAACTGTTGTGAATGGGTGCATTTTTTTTCTGTTTGGAGGATTCAGTGACACACCTTTGTGTCATACACACTTTCATATCTTACACCATTTTGTCAGACTGCCCCTCTGCTGTCATCTGTCACACAGCAACAAAACACAATAGAATACAGGTGGGAAGTTTCAATCTCTACTGCCATCCTACAAGCATCTACCTTTAATAATATAAGCCAACACAATAAAACAGGAAGCATCACTTCTGGAACAGCCCTCATAAAATATACAATATTGCTACTATATTAGTATCAAAACATTTCAATTTTTAGTATTTTCTTAAGACATGAAGAGAGGGAACAAAAATAAATGCGTAAAATCAGTAGGGTATTTAACCTTGCTTTTGTGAAACTAACACATCAGACTGATTCAATGGAAGTGAGTGCTATTCTTAGTGAGGTCTCAGGGCGTTCATCAGAGATTTTTTTACGACATTTTACTTTAACTGTATTTCATTCTTGACAATAATTGCTATAAATGTGTGTAGTTGCCAAAAAGCAATAACATGAATAAGGTGTGATTGTGAAACAAAGGATGTTTTTCTCTGCTAAGACAGAGCTTATGAAAGTCTGGTGAAGGGATGTGATCAGATTTTTTTTATTATTTGGATATCTGATAGCAACATTATACATTCCATTTGAAAATTTGCAGGTCATTTACTTTAAATCAACAGTAAACAATCTCACAAACATAAATTGATGATTTTTTTTTTCCATTTTTTTAAATCTTGAAACCTATTTTAAAATTTCTTCATCAAAATGGAAAGCACGGCTGCATATTCTTCACCATTCAGAGCTCCATGTTTCGCCAATATATCACAACTCACAGAAATATTTGCCATCATGTGAGTCAGCACTGCACAACGTTGCCTTCAGTTGACACAGCCTTACCAGTGCTCTGATGGTTTGATTGGATCTGAGCAATGGGTGCATGCCTGGGCAAACTGTATGGTCAAGAGTCTTTGTCTTTATAGTGCAGGGCAGGAGGTGACCACATTGCCAGCTGCGCCGTGCCAGGTTGCCTGCTGTAGAGTGCAAGCACAACTTATGCTGTAAAGTATTTTTCATGTGGACATTACTGTGTCATCTCATTTTCAGAGCATTGTGCATTTTCAGGGAATAAGAAGCTGAATTTAAATTCTGCGTGTTATTCCTCTGCTCTCACTCATCTTGGCTCTGGCCCCCAGTGTTGTGCAAAGAAAGAGTGCCATCTCACACGCAGATTCATCTTGCATTCATCCCATCTCCTCTTGCTATTGGAATGGCACATGCCTCTTCCTCCAGCAGCTGGTGGGCTTATCTGGTGCAATGTGCAAACTGACTCTCTCTTTTGTTTTCCTTTTGTGAACCCTAATAACTTTGCCAGACTTTTCTACACACTAGCGACGGATGTCATAGAAATGCCTGTCAGCACATAAATTAGGCTAACACTTGGGGCAGCCTAAAGAATTGTGCAAAGTAATGTGTGAGATGTCAGTGGGATCGTGTCTGTTAGGCAGAAATTATTATAAACTCAACAATAGAGCTTATACATAGCTATGGATTAGGACCATGAATTCGAGCAGGTTGCCAGCCATCTGAATTTTACTTGCTGAGTTATTTCCCTAGATAGAGTCTTCAGTCACAGCCTGGCAGCTGCCTCAAGCACTGCCAGAAAAGTTGCACCACTTTATTAGCATAACTAATGCCACCAAGGAAGATCTCCAGATAAGGAAATCATTCAGCTTTGTATGAAATTTCAACATGCCATCATTTAGTCAGCAATGCTTATGAGAACAGCTACTTGCAACGGCTCTATGTTCACATCTACAAAAAGGCAGGAAAACTGAACTCTTGCATTACGTATATCCTCCTTCTGTCTGCTGTACATCACATCTAAATGAAACGGCACAAGAATATAATAGTCCCAAAACTGCTTTTTAGGGCTAAAAGCAAACAGAAAAAAAAAAAAAAAAAAAGCTAACAAAATATCAAGGCTTGACAAAACGGAACGAAAACGTAAAAATGTGCCCGACAAACTTCTTCAAAGGTGCAAGACAGAGGTTTATATAGAAAAGAATCTGGGTTAAAATGCTCTGTTGGATTAGAGAAAGAGGTGATTCCTACCATAAAGCCAAAGTTGGAATTTCACATTAGTTTATTCTTTATGTGGAAATCATACTGTACCTCTGACAGAGGACCACCCAACCTACCATGTCTATCAGCTGCAGCAGCCAAAACCAGCTTCTTCCAGAGAAAGTTTAAAACTCTGTGAACGTTCCTAATTGTGACAGATTGAGGTGTACCCGACCCTAGGTACTGATCAGTTAGTGCCCTGAAGCATGAGAATTCAAAGCTCTTGTCATTTTTATCCCAGCTAGCAGAACTACAGATGTCCTTTTTCATTTAAAATTGTGCTGAGCTTCCCTCATTCAAACTGTATATCCTTTATGGTGATGCCTTGGGTAGGCCATATCTGCATCACTGAAGGGGCACTGTGTACAGAGAGAAAAGAGCAAAAAAGAGTGGAAAAAAAAAAATGGAAAAATCAATGGATGTATTCTGGGTTTGCAATAAACCACAGCTCTATAGCTCTCCTTATAATGGGCATTTTCAATTCCTTTTCCAATATCAAGACAGTGCTGAAAAAGGCAATACAGAATTAGAAAATCCAAGGAATATAATGATGTGATTGAGGAGTGTTTAGGTTTTACTGATGATACTTACTTTCAGGAAAACTATTTGATTCTGTATGTTCCTGATTTTCAAGTTTCTCTGAAAACAGCATACGTGAACACATGGCTAAGTCACTCATTGCTTTGTCATTCTTGGTATTTGCACTATTTATACATGTTTAAATGTGTGTGTGTGTGTGAGTACATGCATTCCAAGATTACTGAGGGAGTGCTCCTCTGTGTTTCTTTCAACTTTCTTGGCATGAACCTATGTGACTCAAAGCCTAATGATTATATGGGTTCAAGAGGTTTTGATGAGAAGGAAAAATAAGACTAGAAAAAGGATATTTACATGAAAATTCTGTTCCAAACATGCAGTTTTGGAATTCTGATCTAAGCAGTTCTAAGAAATAGAAGTCATATTTAGGTTTCCTGGACTGTATCTTCTGTTAATGTGAGAGTCAGAGTTAAAAAGATCAAAAATTTTGATTTGTTACGAGTGTTTTATTCACTGTACTTCCAGCAGTTCTTCAAGCTGATGCAGACACTTCTTTCCATTTTCTCTCTGCAGCTAATATCCATTAAAATGTGTTTCCATAATTCTGTAACACCATCAATGAGTGCTAACATAGCCCATCTCCATTTCTTCCTGTTGGTGTCATTTCCACTGTTATAAGATCAGCCCTTTTGCAAACTGCAAGTAGGTCTCTGTGACTTTCAAGACTGTGTTGGAGATGCTCTGGAAGACAAACTATTCTAAGTAAAAGCAGTGAAGTCATGTCATCATTTTCTTTTCCTATTCAGAATAATTTACCATAATAATTTATTTTTTTCTTCTTTTTCCTCCCGTTCTCATGAATCTTATATCATGGTTGAATTGTATCCCTTGGGACATTTCTCTTCAACTCAGTCTGACTCATTCCTTCTGGAGGTTTCAGGTCAAGATTTCAAAAACTCTTTGTTTCTGACTTTCAGAATTCCCATATAATCAACTACATCAAATTAAGTTGGTGAAAGATGCTCCAGAACTTCAAAGATCTGATCCCAAATATAATGGAGGAAAAAAAAAAGCCATTTGTGAAATGTTAACCTTTTCCTGAAATGTTATTTTTATTTACATTTTGTAACCAAAAGATCTCATGTAAGCTAGAATAATCCAAGTTTATGAAATATTGAAGTCACAAAGGGAAAAATCATTAGAGCAACCAATCCCAAGAAATAATTAATGCCATCGCAAAAATCTGTTTGGCCAGAAGGAACCAAAGAAAGTACATACAGAAAATATAAAAGGAAAAAAAAAAAAAAAACACCAAAAAAACCCCACAAAGCAACACCACCACAACCACCAACAAAAGAAACACACACCAAAACTTTAAAAATATCAAAGTTATAAAAGACTGCAGCTGGAGTAGGGTAGGAAAATGACATTACATCTACAACTTTACCATTCTCTGTCACTTTATCTCTGACCAACGAGTGAACAGATGCTTTAGTGTCCATGCTTGAGCAGTGGTTTAGACTTATTAAAGGGTTTCGATTATTTTGATAATCTCAAAAGATCCTTTCCAACTTTAACCCTTCTGTGATTTTTTCATTCTGTGAAGAAGCTGTGTGCACCTTGTCTGGATTTCTTTCTCCTTGATTTATGGCTGAGGGGTGGGAGGTATCAGCAAGTGCACCGGAGCAGAGATAGAGGAGGGTTCTGTACCAATGACATAGGACAAAAACCTCTCCCTACTGGAACAAGGTTGTAGGGGGAAGCCAGGGACACAGAAGGGATTTAGTTGTGTTCTTGTCTTTCATTTTCTTCTGGAACATTCCTATCCTTGACTTGGAAAGTGACTTTAGTGAATCGACTTGCTAGGTCTAGTAGGATCCCTCTGCTTCTCTGCAGGCTGTCAGTCAGGTTGTGCTTAGGACACTTATTGGCAGCTAAATCAAGAACTTGTTTCACCCATCTCTCTGCTCAGCTAGAGGAATGCAAAGACTGCCCGAGGGCTGTATTTCAAAAGGTAAATTCAAATGCACTTCAGTCCCACTACGGTTTCATTGTGCAACTTGAAAATGGATAGAGTTGAAAGCTACTGCTGGATAGGGGCAAGGCAATATAGACTTGCTGTCATGGGACAAGCCTCACAGTGTGGTCATTGCACTGTTTCACAGAAAATATCCAAAGGCAAATGCAGAACACTGGGTGACTGATTATTATTTATGGTTCTGCTGCAAATGTAGTATCATGACTTTGTGCAAGGCAGATAAAATTGAGTGTCTTACATTGTCTATGTGGAAACTGGGCAAAAGGAAAAAAAAAATCAACAGCAAACTTATGCAAACAAATTATCCTACACAAGAACAAAGATCATTTACTGCTGATATTATAACTCTAAATTGAAACATTCCATTGAAGATAGGTGCATAATTGATAGCAATGACCTTCACAGCAAACTACAGACACATTTCAAGATAAGCAACTGGTCTATAGTTATTGATGACATGTTACTGAATTATTTATCACAGTCTGAATGAAGGAAATGATATTTGCTATTCAAAATTACAGCAATACAAAAACAATGGAACAATGGGGAAGAGCAAGGTTTCAAACACAGAAAGGTAGTTGAAGCAATATGAATTGAAAATAATTTGAGATGTTGGGGGAGGCTACCAATGAGGGAAGTTATTAAGCCTTGTAATTTATAAAGAGAGACAGAAAGCAAAAGATAGAGGAGGAAATAGGTACATTAGCAAACCCTTACAACAGATGGCAAAATGTCCTCAGATCCTCTAGTGGTAAATACATAAATATATTTAAGCTTTCAAAGAATATTTTATATGAGGATATCACCTACAGTGTACTCACTCTGAGGACAGTGAAAGCTATCTAGAAGACATCCTGCTAAATTATTTAAAACAGAATGACAGGGAAGATTTAAAGAAAGAAAATTTCCTCTCTAAAACGTAAAGCAACAATCCACTCTGTATCCAGAGTTAAAGCTTAGGGTCCAGATGGTTGCCCAATAGAATTTTTAGCAAACATTTGGAGAGATAATAAGGCCTGTAACAGTAGATAATTACTCACTTCTATATGGCTCAGTGCCCCCCTCATCTACATTTGTTTCTATAGCAGGTTTTTTGCCAAAAGAAAAAAAATAAAGGGGGGAAAAAAAGGAAACAAACCCTCAGGTTTTTATCTGTGTTCTCTCTCCTCCTTCCCCTTAATTTGTAATGTCATCTTTGCTCTCTCACTGCAGATGTCAAAATCCATGTGTATGCCATCTTGCAAATCCACGGGCCAAACCTGACAACTTCCAAAAAGATGAAGTTACATCGAATAATGAAACTAAAAACTTTTTTTTTTTTTTTTTTTTTACCACAACCAACAACAACATAAATAAATATAGAGAGAGAGAGAACATGGCTTGAGATTGTTAACTTATGAAGCGAATGGCAATGAACAGAATCTGTAAGACAAGGAGAAGAGAACCCTGTGGTCTAATCCTTACTGTTAGCATTGGGAATGCTACGAGTTTTTTAGTGTTTTATAATATGTTAGCACTCCAAGAGAAACAAAGAAAAGAATTAGACCAAAGGATTCATGAAACAAAGTGATCTATGCTCACTGCAGCAGTGAACGGAAAGAAAAATAAATAAATAAATAAATACATATCTGAAGTCTGCTGCTCTAAATCCCCAGGTCTATCACCCCCATCAGGGCTACGAAAATCGCTCTGTGCTTCTAACTACAATCTATTTCTTGATCTGTACAGACATTAATGTAAAATGCATGTGCTATGAACCAAAACCAGTGTTGCCATCAGCAAACTGAAGTGTAAAACAGACACTGTTATACTAAATCAATGGAGCTGTGTCAATATCCTGGATCTTACTGCTTATTTTGATATTTTGTCCTTAAAAATCAAATGTGTGCACACATGAAGTGCGAAGCTACCAGTGTCTTTATGAGGGTCATAAGAAAGAAAGCAAAGAGAAGAAAGCAAAGAGCTCTTTTCCAACCTCGGTGATTGTGTGATTTTATGATTTCATGAAATCTTCACATGCTAATGCCTTTTTTTTTTTCTCTCTCTCTTTCTACTCATCTGAAAAGCCAATAGGTAACAAACTTTAGTTGCAACATGTTTGGATAAAAAACTTAAAGAGGGGAAACAGATTGGAGATCTGCTTTCCTTGTGCTGAACTAAGCCCCAGGCTCAGATTCTCAGCTGGTGCAAACTGGCACTGCTTCAATTAAACCAATGGTGCGGCACCAATTTGCAGCAGCTGATGGCCTGACCCCTTCATTCTCTCACCCTCTCAGCTGCTAAGGAGCGAGAGGGTCATTAGTCCAGTTGTTAGTGAATCATCTGGACAAGACAGTTGGAAGGGAATATTGCATAAATAGATAAAATGAGAATAGTAAAACTGGGAGAGAGAGAAAAAAGAAGACATCAGATCTAAAGGAGCACTGAAGAACTTAGAGCTCAGATTTACCAAAATGTTTAACAACAGCAACAAAACAACAAAAGCAACAAGAACAATAGTAACAATAAGAAATGAACCGTTATAATGGTTTGAAGAATGAAACAGCAAATACTAGAGAAGACTTTTATTTGCTTTTTCAACAATAACAAGAATAACTTCAAAACAGTCAAAACAGTCAAAACAGCCTCTGGATGTGTTAATTCAAAGCATAAGTCCAACTTCCACAACTTTCCTTTTTTGTCTGTCTCTACTCTGGTTTGGATTTGAAGCAAGGGTTTTTGCTAAGCCTTACTCCCACCTCCTGCTCTATCTTGTCAGTCTGGGAAGTCACCATCTTGCTCATCTACATCTATCTCAGTAAATTTATGAGGCATCAGTGATACAGAAATCCATCCAGGCCTTCAGCACTCAGGTAGTGAGTAAGTCTGATTGACTCTTTAGACCATGTCTATGATATGGCCTTTCACTTCTGCCCACACAGGAAAA
This sequence comes from Tympanuchus pallidicinctus, assembly GCF_026119805.1. NCBI lineage: Eukaryota > Metazoa > Chordata > Aves > Galliformes > Phasianidae > Tympanuchus > Tympanuchus pallidicinctus. Next base: position 19,546,381 of record NW_026294813.1, on the reverse strand, counting down.
CTCTCACCTTTGCTCTCATTGCCTTGTATCTCAATTTCTGTAACATCCCTTTTATCTGGGTGAGAAAGCTGCAGAAAACATATCTTTTGATTGACAGCCTAAGCTTGTCTCTCTTTTTCCTTCATCTCCTCACCCACTCCTTGTTGACTCTCATATTAGGTACAAAAGACAGTCATAGCTTATGTTTGCCTCTGTACATAATTTCTTACGAGCTGTCAAGAGGTTAATTCTGACCTCCAGCTGTCATATGGTTTTTAACTTGAATCATCAGCTTGTGAAATTTTCAGTCATTTTGTACTTTGTACTGTACTTGTCCTCACAGTGTTTCACTGGCCTTTCCTATAAACAAGAGAAATAATATCTTTGCATTCTCTTTTAAATTCCTCCTTAATGCTCTTATTTATCATAAAATCTTTACAAAAAAACCTGTCAATACATTTGCAACAGCATTGGCTAGTAGTGTTTTATTATACACTGTATTCCTTAAGATCTGTCTGGTTTTAGCTTTTCTCCTGCCAAATATTTTTCAAGCAAAGATATTTTTCTTCTATGCTTGTGAAGTGTCTGCCAAAGTAGGGTCCTTATGTAATTAAAGTTTACATGTCTGTCAGTAAAAGAAATTAAAAATGAACTTCTGATGACTGAAAAGATTGTTCACATCATTTATTTCCCTTCCATTAATATTGGGCTAAAATTGATATTATATTCACAGTCATGGACACACTGTATGATCAATGAAATTGTGAGACTGTGTATGTATAAATATATCACAGAATCACAGAATCACAGAATTGTAGGGGTTGGAAGGGACCTCCAGAGATCATCGAGTCCAACCCCCCTGCCAAAGCAGGTTCCCTACACCAGGTCGCACAGGTAGGCATCCAGGCAGGTCTTGAACATCTCCAGAGAAGGAGACTCCACCACCTCCCTGGGCAGCCTGTTCCAGTGCTCCGTCACCCTCACCGTAAAGAAGTTCTTGCGCATATTTGTGCGGAACTTCCTATGCTGCAGTTTCCAGCCGTTTCCCCTTGTCCTGTCTCCACTCACCACTGAAAACAGTCTGGCCTCACCATTCTGCCCCCCACACCTTAGATATTTATAGACCTGGATCAGGTCCCCTCTCAGTCTCCTTTTCTCAAGGCTGAACAGACCCAGATCACTCAGCCTTTCCTCATAGGAGAGATGCTCCAGGCCCTTCACCATCTTCGTGGCCCTCCGCTGGACTCTTTCCAAGAGATCCTTGTCCTTTTTGTACTGGGGTGCCCAGAACTGGACACAGTACTCCAGATGAGGTCTTACCAGGGCAGAGTAGAGGGGGAGGATCACCTCCTTCGACCTGCTGGACACGCTCTTTTTAATGCACCCCAGTAAGCCACTGGCCTTTTTGGCCACAAGGGCACACTGCTGGCTCATGGCCAACCTGTCATCCACCAGGACACCCAGGTCTCTTTCCGCAGGGCTCCCCTCCAGCAGATCATCCCCAAAGATGAAGATATAGTAATAAATACTCAATTTGTTCATCATTTACTTATATTGGATATTAAAGCTTCAAAAGGAACTTGAAGCCAAGTACTGAATCCAAACGAAATCAGTGACTGAAATGTTGTGTGTTTGGAATTATTGCTTGGAGATCTGATTAGTGTGTAAACTAGGGAAAAAAGTGACCTTCTTTGGAATTTCAGTCTTTTTGCTCAGCATCATAGTATGTCCTTCTGGAGGATATAGCTATAGGTATTCAATTAGTTTACTGTTTTCTTATGCTTTTTGTTTGTTGGTTGGTGTTTTTTTTTTTTTTTTAATGCAAAATTATAAAAAATTGCTACATACAAAATAAGCTTTTTTCTTGACTGACTGAAACACTGGGAAATTTTTATTATATTGAGAAATGTCAAGAATTACATTCATTAACTAAATTCTGTGTCTAGATCAGTCCAAATTCTGTCTATGTCTAAATGTGGATAGGATTTCTTCTTCTGTTGGAATTTCACCAACTTAGACTTACAGTTAAACCATGAATGATGCAGAAAAATAATGAGGATGTTTTTATCTGACAAACTGCTGACTCAAATTCCAGTGCAGTCCTAGATAGCACTTAGACACCGGAAATCAAAATCTTTGCTATTAGAAAAAGCCTTAAGAACTTGATTTCAGTTAACAGCACTTTTCTCACAAGAATTCGAGACATTAACTCTTCCGATTTGTTCTGTTCAGGAAATATTCTTTCTGAGTTATTACGTAGTTGGCATCAGCATACAACTCTGCTTTGGTTCCATACTGGATTTATACTACTGCTTGTATTGCACTATAATTGGCAGGAGAAGGAATCATCCAGCATCATTATCTTTTAGATCTGATGGTTGTTGGTGCTCTAAACTGGAGATGATTTACTCCATTTCTCAGCATATCTTTTCCAAAGTTAGGAAGGGTTAGCAGCAGTTCTGCTGCACAGACTGGCTGGGAATACAGATCTGCCTGACTCTGGAAAAAAAAAATTGGGGTACAGATTTTCCTTTTGAGCACAAGGCATGTGCTGCTTTCCACTTGTTAAGTCACAGAGTCGGAAACTTCTTCATTTTCGTGGGGAGAAAAGGAAAATGGCCAAGAGGAAATCTAGTGCCGGTATGAGTTTCTTCTGGCTCAGACTAAGAACATGACTTTGGATCAATCTGGTATATCAGAAACTCACCCCCCACAAGATGGCATACCTGTTTGTTTTCCTTTACAAAACAAAACAAAACAAAAAAACAATCAACACCTTGTCACTGAAATGCACCCTCAAATTTGCTAGCCTGATGATAATGTATGTTGTTATTGAAATGATAAAGTGTTTGTGTTAGCTTTAAAGACATTGCCTTATTACTCTCCAACTACATTAGGGCTACTTATTGAGAGAGTTGTAGCAAGTGTTGGCTATAATATTATGCAGAAATTATATACGCACATGTTCATTTATATATGTTAAAGTTATAGTTATTTCTACACTATCATACTAAACAGTTACTCTTCGGGAATGCTTTCCTCTTTTTATTCCTTAACTGCAGAGATTTTTTAGTGTATATGACACACAATTTGGCAGAAGTCAAAGCAGGACAGCATTGCTGAGGCAAAGTGATAGTAGTATGTGCTGAGCCTAAGGCTAAAGCCAGAAAGCAGCTGTCAGTGGACGAGTAATAGACACCACTGGAAGACAGAAAGCTCACACAGTTACAAGAAGTGGCACATCTTTTTTTTTTTTTTTTTTTTTTTTTTGCATATAGGAACAAATAAAAATGGCCTGGAACTCTGAAGCTTAGTTTTCTTATCCCCTGGCTTTTAATTCACAGATTTCATCCAGGGTTGTTTTTTTTTTGTTTGTTTTTTTTTGTTTTCCTGGTCTAATTGCTTCTTATTACTGAATAATAAACTAAACTAAAACTAAACCTATAAATGTCAGAGCAACATTTCTTTAGTCTACCAGCTACACCTCTTAAATTTCTACATAAAAATGAGAATTAGGTTTGGATATCTTTTTTTTTTCTTTTTTTTTTTTTTTTCTTTTTTTCCCCCAAGGTTATGTTTTGTGCCAATGCTGAAACTTTTGAAGTGAGAGAGAGATCTTCTTCCCATCTCTGGCATTAAGTTTCCTAACCTCTGTAATTCCTGGCTTTTACCTGATAGATGAAGCAAAATAACTCAGACAGCAATGAATTCTCATTACATTTTTATATCAATTTGGTAGAAAGAGTGAAGGTATGACACTCCAACCCTCTGAAGTTTGCCACCCCAAATGTTGCTGCATTGCACATTTTCATGTTGATCTACCAAATGCAAAGGTAGAAGGACTATCTAATTCTGTGGGGTGAACATTAGCATTTCTATATCTGAAAAATATCATACAGTGACCGGTGATGGGTATTTAAAGAAAGGCAGACAGTCAATTTAACCAAGCCAGTTATCCAGTTATTCGATAAATATCTCCGTGATCTCAGCTGGAGATAAGCTTATGCCCTGAAGTATGGCTCTTGTCTTGTTTTTACAAGAGAGATAGGAAAAGACCATTTTAAAGCTATCAAGTGTGTGTTCTGATTATAGAGATGATGGAGCAGAGGAATCCAGTGGCCACATCTGATACTGTGTGTAGAAATAGCAGCTGAATCAACCTCATTTCAATGTTCCTGCAAAGATGATAGGAAGAAGAGATTCTGATGGGCAGGAAGATATATCATCTCTATTTATTTATTTATTTATTTTTTTAGTTAAGCATAAATATGTTTCCAGTTAGCTTCATTTCTGACCCTGGAAGGCAAAGATACAACTTGTTCTGGATGCCACCTCCAAGCAATAGGAAGCGAAGAAGTCAACATATTCACCATGGGCAAATCAAGCTAAAAAATAACCTGGTATCTTTTTACAATGTCATCACTGGCTGGGTAGTTGAGGGGAAACAGTGAATGCTGCATATCTTGTCTTCAGCAAGTTTAGAAAGTGCGGGATAGATAAGTGTGTGGTGAGGTGGATGGAGAACTGTCTGGCAGAGCTCAGAGAGCTGTTATCTGTTGTAGAAGGACAAGTTGGAGGCCTGTAACTGGCAGTGCTCCCCAGAGATCAGAGATATATCCGGTCTTGTTCAACATCTTAATCAACAACTTGCCACTAAAAAACATCAGGAGAGACTGGAGATTTGGGCAGGGAAGAAGCTGATGAAGTCTAACAAGAGCAAATGTAGAGTCTTGCTCCTGGAGAGAAATGACTGCATGAATCATTACAGATTAGGAGATGACCTGCTGGAGAGGGCACTGTGCAGAATGACCTAGGTGTTTTGATGGACAACAACAAGTTGACCATGAGCCACCAGTGTGCTCTTGTGTCCAAGAAGGCCAATGATATCCTGCGGTGCATTAGTAAGAGTGTGGCCAGCCAGTTGATGGAGGTGATCTTCCCCACCTGCTCTGCCCTGGTGAGGCCACATTTGGGAGACTGTGTCCAGTTCTACACTCCACTGTTCAAAAAAAAATCAGGGATCTCCTAGAAAGAGTCCAGCAGAAAGCCACAAAGATGGCAGCAGGCCTGGAGCATTTCCCATATGAGGATAGATTGAGTAACCTGGGTCTGTACAGCCTGGGGAAAAGAAGATAGAAGGGGGATCTGATTAAAGTGTATAAACATCAAAAGGGAGGTGGGAGGCAAATGGAAGAGACCAGGCTCTTCTCAGTGCTGTGTAGCAATAGGACAAGGGGTAGTGGCCTAAAACCTGAACATAGAAAGTGCCATAATAGCATGCAGAAGAACTTATTTACAACTTCTTTACAGCAAGGTGGAAGGATCACTGGAATAGTTTGTCCAGTGAGATTGTGCAGTCTTCTTTTGTGGAGATATTCAAGACTCATCTACATGCCTACCTGTGACACCATGTTGGCTGAAAGTGTTGATCTACTTGGGGTTAGCAAGGCCCTTCATAGGGATCTGGACAGGCTGGATTGCTGGGCTGAAGCCAGTGGGATGAGGTTCAGCAAGACCAAATGCTTGGTCCTGCACTTTGGCCACAAGAACCTCATGCAATGCTGCTGGCTTGGGACAGAGTGTGTGGAAGACTGTAGAAGAAACAGATCTGGCGGCATTGATTGATGCTCGGCTGAACATGAGCCAGCAGTGTGCCCGGGTGGCCAAGAAGGTCAATTGGCATCCCGACTTGTATAAGAAATAGTATTGCTAGCAGGAGTAGATAAGTAATTGCCCCTTGGTATTCAGCACTGATGAGGACATACTTCAAGTACTGTGTCCAGTTTTGGGCCCCTCACTGCAAGAAAGACATTGTGGCCCCAGAGCGTGTCCAGAGAAGAGCAACTGTCTCGCTCCAGATTATATGAGGGAGAGAAGATTCTTTGATATTTGTATACCTGATGTGAGATTAAGAAACAATTAATCAAATGTTGGTCTGACCAGTTTATTACAAATCCTAATCAATCAAGGAGATGGGGTAGGTGTCTATTACAAATTAGGGTGATGGAGAAGGGAAAGCGGGTGATAGGAGAGGTAGAACTTGTCTATTTGTGTCCCTTGGACAAAGGATTTCTCAACCCTTGAACAGAACTTGCCTGGACTTGTCCTCAGCAAGCTTTGAGACAAAGGTGCAAAAGAACATTCTCTTACAGCAACTAAGGTGGCAACTATGTTCTGGAGCATAGTCCTTTTGAGGAGTGGCTGAGGAAGCTGAGATTATTCAGTCTGGAGATGAGAAGGGTCAGGGGAGGCCTTATTGCTCTCTCTAAGAGCCCTCCCTTCTGAAAGGAGGTTGTAGTGTGCTGGGGATTAGCCTCTTCTCGAGATTAGAGATTAGCCTCTACTCGAGGCCGCACCTCCAGTACTGTGTCCAGTTTTGGGCCCCTCACTGCACGAAAGATACTGAGGCCCTGGAACGTGTTCAAAGGAGGGCAACAAAGCTGGTGAGGGGTCTGGAACACAGGCCATATGAGGAGAGGCTGAAGGAGCTGGGAATGTTCAGCCTGGAGAAGAGGAGGCTCAGGGGAGACCTCATTGCTCTCTATAACTTCCTGAAGGGAGGTTGTAGTGAGCTGGGGGTCGGCCTCTTCTCTCGTGTCATTAGTGATAGGACCAGGGGGAATGGCTTCAAGCTACGGCAGGGGAGATTCAGGCTGGACATTAGGAAGTGTTACTTTTCAGAAAGGGTGGTCAGGCACTGGAATGGACTGCCCAGGGAGGTGGTGGAATCACCGACCCTGGGGGTGCTCAAGGAAAGGCTGGATGTTGTGTTGAGGGACATGGTTTAGTGGGAGCTATTGGGAATAGGTGAACGGTTGGACTGGGTGATCTTTTAGGTCTTTTCCAACCTTAGTGATTCTATGATTCTATGATTCTCTCATTTATCTAGTGATAGGACTAGAGGGAATGGCCTTAATTTGCCATGAATGATTCAGGCTGGAAGTGAGAAAATGCTACATTTCTGGAATAGCGGTCAGGTGCTGGAATGGGCTACCTGGCAAGGTGGTGGAGTTGCTGGCCCTGGAGATGTTCAAGGAACGTTTAGATGTTATGTTGATGAACATGGTTTAGTAACTATTAGTGATGGGTGGATAGTTGGACGGGATGATCTTCTGGGTGTTTCCCAACCTTGGTGATGCTGTGATTCTATTCCATGATTCTATGTGCAACCTGTTAACAGGGAACCTGCTTTAGAAGGGGCACTGGCCTCAACCTCTTGAGGTACCTTCCAATCCCTGCAGCTCTGTGAACCTGTTATAACTTTCCTATCAGCCAGATTTTATCATCTCTACCATTTCCTATTGCACTGGGTAGTCTAAATTGAATAGTCTTTAAATCCGTTTACTGAGAATAGAAAGTGTGTAAATGGCTACATAACCTAATGGGCAGCAGTAATAAATGAAGTTTGTTCTCTTTATGTGGTTGCAGAGAGCTACATCACAGTTCTTTACAATTTCTTTTGTGCCGCAGCTTTCAACTGAAATGTGAGTTTTCTCAATTATGAGATAATTTTATTGACAACCATAGTCTCCTTTACTGTGAGATCCTTCTCCCATTAAGAATTATTTGTACGTACTTCTCTCTTCTGTGATGGGAAGTTGCTTGATTGCTTGAGTTCCTCCCTTACGAGGTCAACGTCATTGCTTCCCACTTTTGAAAACAGGTAGGAAAATACTTCCCTGTGCATTAGATCTAATGAGCTGCACACGAAAAATATGACTCGGGCTGCAGAAAGACTCTCTATTAAAGCAATTGTCATGAAATTCCTAGTAAAGAGAAAAATGAGAACAATTGCCTTGATCAGCAGATGCAAAATGATAACATTCTTGTGACAATGGAAAGGCATCTCATTTTTTCCAGGCCTTATGAACTAGTAAGGAACTTCACATAAAGTCAACAGAAAAGTTTCAGTGATATTGCAGAGGGAAAAATGGTCATGTATTGCCTCATTGAACAGGGGTGATCATCCAGATGATATCAGTGAGGAAGGACAGCTTCCCTTTCATCTGCAGTTCAGAAGAAGGCACGTGACCTGAAATATTTAATGTTTGCAATCATTGTGGATGGAAATAAACGATACCTCTCATCTTTCTCTCTCCTGCCCCTAGCCATCTAGCAACTCTTATAACTGGCATATGCTATGGCTGAGTGACCTGGCTTCATTCACAACTAAATCAGTACTAAAACAGTCAGAATGATAGATAGCGGCTTATCAATAATTGAAAAGAAAGGCTTAGAGATGTCCCATTATTTGAATAATTAATGCTGCACATGGGCTTTGTAATTCCTTAATAAAACTAACTGATTGATTTGCTTAATTAATTCCTTCTTTGACAGGCTTATTGCTTTCTTTCTTTGGAGACATGGCTGGGCAAAATAAAATAAAATAAAATAATAATTAGTAAAAAAAATATACATATATAACGAGGAGACTCATTACTAGGAAGGAAAAGAAGGATATAAAATCTTTCATAAACTTTAACCCTGCACTGGAGAAAAGTTGCTCAATGCTTAACTCACCCATATCCCCTCAGCTTCTTCCATGTCTTTTCAACTACAAAAATGGTTCCAAAAATGTAAATGTCTGCAATGGAAAACAACATTCAACAGATTTTTCCCTCCTTCCTTGCATTTCACCTCTGTTCATGTCCCAAAAATTATCAAAAATTACGTCAAAATTTAATGTGTCCCACAATCACACCAGTAGTAAACTTGGCTGAGACTTAAATGGTTTTGAATAAATTGATCTAAATGATATGTTTAAAGCCCACTTGTTTAACAGCAATAATTATCTGGAAAGTTGGATACTGTCACCATTGTGCTCTGTCATAAACAAAACGCTTCCTTGGACTGGAGAGTTTAGCTTAAGGAAAGATTTTTGCAATGACTTGAAATTAGCAGTAACTATCAGCTTGCTGTTTCTACTTTTTAACTTTGTTGTTTGTTATGTCAAACTATTTAAGCTGCTGTGGGACTTTGCTGGTTGTCTAGTATAAACTGTAGTAATATATTCATACTCTACAGCAGATCACTGCCTTATGCTATACACTTATTAGGAAAAAAAGTGCTATTCAGGAGAGTCAAATAGTTTGCTGGGAGGGCAGTGACTGAAACCTGGCCGTAAGGTCATATAACTAATTCTTTCAAGGTGAACACCCTCAAAGCATACTTTATGGTTACATTTCTGTGCAATAGTTCTGATCCAGACACACATTACTTATCAACACAATAATGCTTGCTTTGCATTTCGTTCTATACAAATATAGATTTATCCCTAAAATCAGGAGACATGCTGCCCTAAAATTAGCTGCATGGATCTCAATTAGGGACTAAACCAATATCTAGTTATAGTCTTTCAGAGGTCTATTCTAGGCAATTCCAATCCTTCAGTCTAGATCTGCTCTTAAATTATATTTTTTCATTAAAATAGTACTCTGAATTTCAGGCCTTATCCCTAACATAATTCAAAATTCTTGATAAGTAACAACAAAATTCACCACTTGAACTTTTCACATTGAACTTCCCAATTGAAAAGTAGTATTTAATACTCAGAAAAAAAATAAAATAAGGCAATAAACCACTTGAAATAAAATCTAAAAGAGCAGAAATCTGTTGACTTTCAATGCCTTTTAGAAAATCTATCTTCCAAATATTTGAGATAATATAAGGAAAAAAGTTATTTTGAAAAGTGAGAAAAGTCAAGAGACTATGTGAACAATGAAGACACAGCATACTGTACTACATGTAGGAGCTCTGGAGAGAAAATTGCTGTGCAGACCTGATTTCTGGCCTAATTTCTGGTATGCATCACAAGGATCCTTACACTATGTTGAAATCTGCAGTGCAGACATTCTTGTTTTTAATTTTTGCTTGGCCAGCAAAGAAAATGTGTTGTTAAGTTCAAATCAGTATTTATCACAGTAACCGGAATCATTAATTTAAGATTTTCCTCAAAATAAGCAAATTAAAGTTTTCTGAATTTTGAAGGGTTATTCTTGCTTTGATCAGGCAGAATTTGTTAGGAGGACTTGAATGATTTCTTTAAAGCTTAGCCCCCTTCAGATGAAAGAACACAGAAAGATTTAAAAAAAACAAAAAACAAAACAAAATAAAAACAAAAACAAAACAACAACAACAACAACAACAACAAAACCCAACACATTAAAATAGAAAAAGTTGGTCAGATTTGTTGTTCAAGTTAATACAAACTGTGTTTGGCTTTGTTAGATCAAATAGCAATGAGTTGAATATTGCACTACTTTCTGAATCAAGTCACCCATAGAGAATGAAGAGAAACAAACATGCGTATTATCAGAGATGAATTTTAGTGGTTATGAGTAGCTCTGATCTAGATCATCAAGTGTTTATAACATTTCTACTTGGAGAGTAGGCACTTCATCATTTTCTTTTGTCAGGGTTTTATAAAGCGAACAGATTGTTTTTTTTTTTTTGTTTTTTTTTTTTAATGAATCTGTAGAACCAATGTATACATTGAATCAGTTATTCAGATCTTGTGCATGTGCAGAGTGTCTGAATCTCAAATGACACATTAAACTAGATGCATAATTGTAAGAAGTAATTAGCGTAAGAAATATTTTTCTTGAGACTCACAATGAGGCTTCCAGGCTCATCACTGAGGAGATTTTGACACCAGCTAGACAACCCATTTTCAGCAGTTCTTCAGCTCCATAATCCACTATCTCTCTACTCAGCATTTCAAACCAGAAAACCACCAAGACTTACAATTTCAGCATCTTTCAGGGCTGGTATCTGACATCAGCATTACTCACTGCTTGACACGATCAAGCTAGTTATCTCCTGCTTCTTTCGGTCAGCATGACAGCACCCCTAGAAAAAAGGATGGACTTTTTAAGCTAGACAGTTCCTGTACAGAAGGTGGAGTCTGAAAATTTAACACTTCATTTAAATAAGATTGCTTCTCTATCCTGTTAAAACATCGTGTGACAGGAAAATTGAAGCATTATCTAAGTTTAACAATTTGAAAATTCTGTCTTTTACTTATAGTAAACTATTTGCAGGTATTTATGCAAGTATTTCCCACTTGAACTTTTCACACTGAACTTCCTAATTGAAAATTAGCATTCAATACTCAGAAAAAAAAAATCAAAGAAGGCAATAAATTACATTCGAAACACAAATATTGAAATCAGCAGTATAATTACTTGTAACAATTACTGTAACAGAAGTTATAGGCAATATGAATAGAGTAGGAATATCAGTATCAGTATGAGACTGAACACCATCAGATTCTATCATAATACGACGTATTTGTATCAAATAATTTCTTCATGGCTTTTGCTCTGAGAGATTATCACATAATTAATCAAAGAATCACAGTTTGGCTTGGGTAGGAAGGAACCTTAATAATCATTTAGTTCCAATCCCTCTGTCATGGGCAGGGCTGTCAGCTGAAGGATCAGGTCTCCCAAGGATATCATCCCACCTTGTCTTGAACACCTCTATGTATCTTTGATATATGTATACTCAACATGAGATTAAAAAACAACAGTTCAAGTGTTGGTCCAACCAGTTTATTACAGATCCTAGTCATTTAGGGAGATGGGAAAGGAGAGACAGGCAATAGAAAAGATAGAAAATAGAAGCAAGGAATCTTTGTAGGAAGCAAGAGGAAGATAGTCACCACTATGGGTCCAGCGTGGTTCGTAGCTCAGTCATTCATCTTCAGTAGTGGTGAGCATCAGGCATTGTTCTGCTGATGACAACTTTTCAATGGCAGTACAAACTTTTTATAAGTCCAAAGTCACTGAGTCAGCTCTCCTTTGTTCCCATCTTCCAGGCCTTGCCAGCAGATAAGAGGGAGCAGGGATGCCCATTTGCATCCCATTTTTCACGTGACACGATGGTATCATTCCCCATCTTTCCCATACCAAGCTGGAGCTATTCAGTCACAGGCCAGATCTTCTTTCAGTAAACACTCCTTAGCACTCTCTTCCGGAGGCAAACAGATCCAAAAAAATGCTTTCAAATGTAAAATTTTCTCTACAGTGATATTAATTGCCACATGGCAATGCCCATCTCTCATCTCCTAGATGTCAGTATTATCACAAGAAATACCTCAGAAAGCAAGCTTTGAGCCAGAAAACAGAAAAGGGTTCTTACAATACTCATTGAGTTCTTCTTCCAGTCTGTTCAGTGAGATTGGGATTATCCTGATCCAAGTGGAAAACCTTGCACTTGGCCTTATTGAATCTCATTAGATTAACATGGAACCACTTCCCAAGCTTGTCCAAGTCCCTTTGGATGGAAACTCTTCCTTGTCTTGTATCACCTGCACTGCTCAGTTTGATGTCATCAGCAAACATGCTTAAGTTACATTTGATACCACTGTCTATATAATTTATAATGACACTGAAGTTATCTCAAGGCATGAGAACATTCACATGTCTCTTTCAGGATTTTATACCGGATCTCTGCCTCTTCTTAGTTTTTATGGCTTATCTAATCTGAATGCTGAAGCATGAAGGAAACAGGCCTCATTACCTACAACTTTCATAGGAGACTCTCTTCATTTATCTATCTAGAGCACCATTAACTATTGCCCAAACTAAAGCTTATGATAGAAACTCCCATACAGAGAAAATAAGACACTTCTGGAGCCATTTCTCATATCCATACTTAAAATATCTCATTCAGTTTGTCTTATTTCTCCTGGGGTGATAGCTGTGATGAAATAGTCAGATAATAGAATCACAGAATTATAGAATCATAGAATAGCTTAGGATGGAAAAGACCCTCAATATTATCAAGTCCAACTGCAACCTAACCATAGTACCCTAACTCTAACCACCCACTTCTGTATCAAGTCCCTGAGCAGCACATCCAGATGGCTTTTAAATGCATTTAGAGATGGTGACTCAATCACCTCCCTGGGGAACCTATTCCAGTACTTAACAACCCTTTCTGTAAATAACTTTTTCCTAATATCCAGCCTAAACACCCCCTGGTGCAACTTGAGGCCATTTCCCCTCATCCTGTCACCTGTCACCAGTGAGAAGAGACTAGCCCTGCTCTTGCTGTAAGCACCTTTCAGGTATTGGAAGAAAGCAATAAGGTCTCCCCTCAACCTCCTCTTCCCCATACTAAAGAGCTCCAGTTCCTTCAGTCTTTTCTCGTAGGGCATATTCTCCAAGACCTTCACAAACCTTGTTGCCTTTCTTTGGACCTGCTCCAGCACCTCAATGTATCTTGTGTACTGAGATGCCCAAAAGTGAACACAGTACTTGAGGTGAGGCCTCACCAGTGCCGAGTACAGGGGCAGAATTACTTCCCCAGTCCTGCTCACCACTCCATTCCTGATACAAGCCAGGAAATCATGTTTGTCAAACAGGATCTACCATTTATGAACCCATGGTTGGCCTGATCCCCTTGCTGACCTTTAATTTATCTATGATGGTTCCTGAGATTATCTGTTCCATAATCTTCCTTGGCACTGATGTGAGACTGATAGGTCTGTAGCTGCTGATGTCATCTTTCTGGCCTTTTTGAAGATGGGCATCACCTCTCCAATCCTCTGGGATGTCCCTTGTTAGCTAGGACTATTGAAGGGTGATGGAAATTGTCTTGCTAACCCTATCCACCAACTCCCTCAGCAGTGCAGATGCAATCCATCTGGTCCCATTGACTTGTGAGTGTTCAGATTTTCGAGCAGGCCCAAAAATATCTCATCATGGATTATGCAGGGCCTATTCTGTTCCCCATCCCTATCTTCCAGTACAGAGGCTGTGCACCCAGGGAAAACAGCTAGTTTTACTAGTAATGACTGAGGCAAAGAGGGCATTAAGTATCTCAGCCTTATCCTGATCCTTGGTCACCATTTTCTCCTCTACATCCAACAAGGGATGGAGATTCTCAATATGAATATGGAAATAGAAGAGTATGAATGACAGGAAAGAAACATTTGTCCTACTTCAGAAGAGCTGAGCTGCCTAGTCCTGCTCTTTGCTTTCTCATTGTCCCTAACTCTCTTTGGGTCAATTAACGTTTTTGCAGCACACCTACTGTGCATTTTTTATTGCCGTTGCTATGGTCAGTGATACCCTATGGTGTTTTGTTTTTCCTAAAGTATATCTGATCTCTATAAAAGATCAGAAAATACTTCTCAATATCTACCTATACTCTGCTAAAGACTCTTCACTCCCCAAAAGACGCGCTCTTACATGCAGTATTTTGGGATAGTCACCTGTCTAGACAATTTGTCTGATTTTATTTTCAGTGAACTGAATATGAGCATGAAGCTAAATACTTGACATTGGAATTACATTCATTGTAAGAAAAAATTGAACTCTGATTTTCTATTTACCAATAGAAATAACAATGTTTATGTTCTGCCTTTAAGGCATCTTGTAACAGCAGAGTATCATGTTTTGATTCTCATGAACCTCTGCAGTATAGAACAAAGATAAAATGTCTTTTCGTTGTTGTTGTTGTTTTGTTTTGTTTTGTTTTTTAGAAAGAACATATCTACATTAAGTTCGACTTTGATTGTACTGGAATGGAAACTCCATCTCAAATTTTTTAAAAAATTGTAATGTATGAATTAACAGAGATTTTCAGTTTAGATGCATAAACACTTTTGTACACGCCCATATATTGTTAATCTGTAAGCAAATGATTACTCATTTTCATATTCCTTAAGTCTGATTTCTTTTTTCTCAAAGTATTTATTACTATACACAAAACAAAGTTCATAAAATGAGGACAAATGTTTTTGTTCTTCGTTTTTTTTTGTTTGTTTGTTTGTTTGTTTTTTGAATCATAGGAAGAGGTGAAGTTTCTTGAAAATATAACCTTCATATTTGCAAAATTATTAAAATTAAAACATTTTTTTAGAGGTGGTAAGAATTATAGAAAACAAAAGAACCATCAGGTTTACCCAATCTACCATTACACAGCTTACATTTGTATGTGACTAGAGAGCATTATTTCTTTTTTTGTAGAACTTAGATTAAAAAAACTTTCCCAGAATTCTCATGCAACAATGTCTCCTTTTTTAGTACAGAGAAATTATCCTTGAGAACTTATAAATAATGTAAATATATAGATTGTAGTTTTCATTTGTGTCTTCTTCAAGATTTTTTTCCTAGGGGAAATAATAATGCAGTTCAGTGATGCTAGAGATTTTATGGGTACCATGTATGAAATGAATGCTTGCTTAATTGTTTCTGGCACATAAACGTGAGCTGAAAAAATGCAAGATCATAGCAGATGCAGAGAAGCTGATCCTAAATAAATGAAACTGGGGTTCTAGAGTTTTAGCTGTGGTTTGATTTCAGAGGAACAAGTAGTCTCATTGATGTATAGGGTAAAACTACATACATGACATACATGCAGGGGAAGGAAATAGTGTGTAAGTTACTAGGTCATGGGATGACCTCACTGCAGCATTTCAATACCTAAAGGGAGCCTACAGACAGGAGGGGAATCAACTCTTTGAAAGAATTGATAACTGCAGGACAAGGGGAAATGGTTTTAAGTTGAAGGAGGGGAGATTTAGGTTGGATGCCAGGTGGAAGTTCTTTATTATGAGAGTGGTGACGTGCTGAACAGCTGCCCAGAGAGGTTGTGGATTCCCCATCCCAGGAGGTGTTCAAGGCCTGATTGGATAGGGCCCTGGGCAGCCTGGTCTAGTATTAAATGGGAAGTTTGGTGGCCATGCATGTGGCAGGGGAGTTGGAGATTCATACTCCTTGAGGTCCCTTCCAACCCTGGCCGTTCTGTGATTCTGTGATTCTGTGATATATAAAAATTCGGCAGTACTGAGAATATGAAGCCTGCCTTAGTCAACCGTGCAGCTGAAGTGATTTAGATAAAAAGGAAGAAAAAGCTGCACAACTGAGAGTAATCAACAAGATGTCCACAGCTGATTAAAAGACATTCCCTTTTATATATAATAACTGTGAACTGATCAACACATCTCTAATTTAACTTAGCTATAGATGATACTATATAATGAAAGCATGTGGCCTGGAAAATGGTCAAATATATCATTCATGGAAATTTGGCTCAATAACTAAAGCAGGTGCCTAATACCAATGAGAGTCTAAACATGTGGCTAGTGCACAGCTAGCATCCTCTCACATCAATAATAATCTTTAGATCTTTGCACCTATAAGAAAACAGTCAATATGAAAATGAATAACAATGCCTGAGTATAAATACATAAACAGTAGTGAGATAATAATTACTATAATCCAGTTTATGAAAAATAGGGACATCAGAATCAACCTAAGAGGTACACTTTGGATACATTTCTGCAGTTATCTGAACTGAATCACTTTAGTTTTGATTATTGGCAAGAAGACCATTGATTCATATCCTATATCAAAGTGGATTCACACTAAACATTTGTCTGAAAATTAATAAAGTTTGTTAAGCTATCAATTGTTCTCCACCAACACTTACAAATTTCTGAGATGATGTTCACTTAAGTCTAAACTTGTGATCCTAGGTCCCATTGCCTCCATAGTCAACATTTAAAAATTAATTGTACAGCTCAAATCATCTCACTGTTTGAGGTTCTGCCCATTCAGACTTCTTTAATTCCTGGTATTGATAAATTTCTGCATTTCTGCATGACTGCATGCCAGCAGTGTGGCCGGGTGGCCAAGAAGGCCAACGGCATCCTGGCCTGCATCAGGAACGGTGTTGCCAGCAGGAGCAGGGAAGTGATTGTCCCCCTGTACTCAGCTCTGGTGCGGCCGCACCTTGAGTACTATGTCCAGTTTTGGGCCCCTCACTGCAAGAAAGATATTGAGGTCCCGGAGCATGTTGAAAGAAGGTCAACAAAGCTGGTGAGGAGTCTGGAGCACAGGCCTTATGAGGAGCGGGTGAAGAAGCCAGGATTGTTCAGTCCGGAGAAGAGGAGGCTCAAGGGAGAGGGAAGACATTATTGCTCTCTATAACTACCTCTCTACTACCTCTATAACTACAAAGGGAGATTGTAGAGAGCTGGGGGCCGACCTCTTCTCTTGTGTGACTAGTGATAAAACTGGAGAGAATGGCTTCAAGCTGCATTGAGGGAAATTTAGTCTAGATGTTAGGGAATAATACTTTTCTGAAAGAGCTGTCAGGCACTGGAAAGGGCTGCCCAAGGAGATGGGCACCCTGGAGGTGTTCAAGGAATGTTTGGATTTTGTGTTGAGGGACATGGTTTAGTGAGTACTATTGGTGATAGGTGGATGGTTGAACTGGATGATCTTGAAGGTCTTTTCCAACCTTGGTGATTCTGTGATTCTGTGATTTAGATATGTCCTTAATTCCCTATGCCACCACAGAGAGCAAAAATAATTATAACACACTGTCCTCTTGTTACTGTGCTGTCTACATCCCTTCACCACAGGTTGAGACTAAAAGAGATTAAACTCTTAACCTAGGTTAGTTGTGATTGCAAAAGAAAGAAGATAACTCTTAGGCCTTTTACTTGTTTTGTCATTTTTGAGAAGAACAAAATAAGCTTTACATTAATTAGATTTGAGCTCAATTTACACACATATTTTCCTACCTTAATTCAACTGTGGGATGATCATTCCCCTAAATCACCATTTGATGCATTTTTGCAAAGGTTTCCTTGTGCATCTGGTAAAATCTTTTCTCTTAACTCCTCTACTTTTTCAATTTAATGTTTCTCCTTATGATTGGCAAACATCCTCACGGCCGGTGAGTGAAAGAAGTATCATATAATGTTAAATGATACCACTGTAGTTCTAAAAAAAAATAGCATATTTCAAAAGAAGTCAAAAGCCCCATGGGGAATGCTGAGACCAGGATTCTGTAGTGTTTGTATATTTATTGCTTTCTCCTAAGTTATTGAACAAAGAATATATTATATTATGATGGTAGCAAATCATAGAATGTCCATTAGTGTTCAGGGACTTCACATGGATTAAGACAAGTTTCTTTACACGTTGGAGAAAATACTCTGAAAACAGCAAATTTCTTCTTGTTTCTAAGACAGTCACTTCTTCCTCCCTCTCCTTGCACCATGACACAGGAAGTAAAAGATCTTGTAATGTGTATCATGCAGTGATTTATTATTTTGAGCAAATATAAAGGTCTAATCATCTAATTATAATATAAGTTGAATCCTGATTCGGACTTTTGTTTTGTTTTGTTTCATTAGCCTCATATATAAGCTGAAATCTAAAAGCTATATATTATTGTTAACAACATTAGTAATTAATTATTATTGTTATTAACATCTAAATGCACTATTTACAAGTTAAATTTCCAGTATAGAAATACAATGAGAATACAGTAAGAAAGTTCAGTCCCACCTCAAATATAATGAGTAGCAGCCTGACAGACAAATACAAGAAAATGACAATATTTATGAACCAGGAATGTTGTCATAGCCTCCAAGAATAAATTCAGTTTTCAGTGAAAGAAAGAATGAAAATGTATTCATATATTTTGCTAAAAGAAAAAAAAAAAAAATAAATAAAAAATAATAAAAAAAAAAAATTAAAATTAAATTTTATAAATGGACTGATTTCAACTGCTTTAATTTTCAGGTGGATAGTCATATACTTAAGTAAGACATATATTTGTCAAATGAAAATAAAAGAAATGAATAAAAAAAAGAGATTTTTCAAATTACTCTTTTTTTTTCTTTTTTTCTTTTTTTTTTTTTTTTTTTTTTTAGAATTAAGGCCATGCTTCTTAATGAAAGACAAATCACTTACTCTTAAAGTGAGGATTTAACTGGCCATAATATTATAAGTTAGTCCAATCAAGAGTTTGAAGGAACTAAGAACAATTTATTTGGCAAATTTTATGACTAATACAACTTTCATGCCTTTCTGACAAATGTCTTTGTTTTAACATTAGAAATTCTGGGTAGATATTGTTTAAAAAGACTTGTGTGGTAAGTTGCATCCTGTAGATTAATAAAATAATAAAAATAATGGAAGTTTAAATGAAGCTTCTTTACTATTACTTTCCATATTTGTGATCTCATTTTTTGGTAGAAAAGTTGAAGGAAGTGTGTTTATCTTTTGAAGTGTACACACCTCTCTGTTTAAAGTTTTATTTCTTTCATTGAGAATTTTTGGAAGCAAATAGTTTCCTGCCTGTGCAGTACAACAAAAAAAAGCATCAGTAATCTTGGATTTCAGTTAGTGTCTCTCTACAGCTCATTGCCCATTGTAGGATTCTGATTTTGGCCAGGTCTGGAACTCTCTTCCTCTTCCCTGATTCTGCCTTTGCCATCTTCACCTTCCCATGCCTGCAAAGATAATGGAGAAAATCACCTTCAAGTAGATATTAAGGAACAGGAGAGATAAGGAGGAGATCTGAGACATTCTGTGATTCTCTGTGATTCTGTGACACCAAGCTGAGTGGTCCAGTTGACACAGTAGAAGGAAGAGATGTCAATTTGTGAGACCTGAACAAGCTTGAAAAGTAGTCTCATGTAAACCTAATGATGTTCAACAAGGCCAAATGCAAGGTGTTCCTTTTGGGTCAGAATAATCCCATGTATGAATACAGACTGGGAGAAGAACTCAATGAGAGTAGCCCAATGGAGAAGGACTTGGAGGCTTCGGTGGACAAAAACCTGAAGAAGAGTCAGCAGTGTGTGTTTGCAGCCCAAAAGACCATCAGTATCCTAGTCTGCATCAATAGAGTGATGACCAACGGGGAGAGGGAGGTGATTCTCTCTCTATACTCTACCCATGTAAAACTCCATCTGGAGTACTGTATCAAGATCTGGGGCTCCCAGAACAAGAATGATGCAGAGTTGTCCATATGATGAATGATGTTAGAGTGAGTCCATATAAGGGCCACAGAGATGATCAAAAGAGTATCTCTGCTACGAAGAAAGGTTGAGAACACTGGATTTGCTTAGCTTGGAGAAGTCTCCAGGGAGATCTCACTGTAGCATTCCAGAACTTGAAGGGAGCTGATAAGAGTGATATTTTACACAGTCTGATAATGATAGGACAAGAGGGAATAACTTAAAACTAAAAGAGAGGAGATTTAGGTTAGATGTTAAGACCAGTTTCTTTACTCAGTGGGAGTAAAGTGGGTTGCTTTGAGGAGTTGTGGATGTCTCATACTTATAGGCTTTCAAGGGCAGGTTGAATGGAGCCCTGGACAGCCTCAGTTGATGGCTGGAAATCCTGTCCATGGCATTAGGGTTGGAGATAAATCATAGAATCATAGAATCATAGAATCACCAAGGTTGGAAAAGACCTAAAAGATCATCCAGTCCAACCATTCACCTATTCCCAATAGCTCCCACTAAACCATGTCCCTCAACACAACATTCAGCCTTTCCTTGAACACCCCCAGGCTCAGTGACTCCACCACCTCCCTGGGCAGTCCATTCCAGTGCCTGACCACCCTTTCTGAAAAGTAATACTTCCTCATGTCCAGCCTGAATCTCCCCTGCCATAGCTTGAAGCCATTCCCTCTGGTCCTATCACTAATGACACGAGAGAAGAGGCCGACCCCCAGCTCACTACAACCTCCCTTCAGGAAGTTATAGAGAGCAATGAGGTCTCCCCTGAGCCTCCTCTTCTCCAGGCTGAACATTCCCAGCTCCTTCAGCCTCTCTTCATATGGCCCGTGTTCCAGAATGATCGTTAAGATTCCTTTCAATCCAAGCCATTCTCTATTGTGATGATTATATGATTCTGTAATTCTCACTGAACTCTCTCCTGTTGTACATCTACTGTACTGTTCTTTTCGTATCTGCTGATTGTTGCTAAACCTTACAATTTATTTTGTAATAAATTGTAATAAATATAGAACCATAGAATCATAGAATCTCTGAGGTAGGGAAATATCTCCAAAATAATCTATTCCAACTTTCCGCCTACCACCAATATTTTCCTACTAAACCACGTCCTTCATTGCAACATGTAAACATTTTTTGAACACCTCCAGGAATCACAACTCCACTACTTCCCCAGCCAGCCAATTCCAGCACTTAATGATTCTTTTGGAAAAGCATTTCCTAACATCCAACTTGAATCTTCCCTGATGCAACTTGAAGCCATTCCTCTTAATCCTATTGCTAGTTACACAGGATATAAGGCTGAAACTCACCTCAGCACTATCTCATTTTGCTTACTTATAAAGAGTTATAGGGTCTTCTCTTAGCCTCCTCTTCTCCAGATTAAACAAACCCAGTTAGTTCTCTCAGTTGATCCTCATAAAACATGTGCTCCAGACCCCTCTCCAGCTTTGTTGTTCTTGTCTGGACACACTCCAGGGTCTCAATGTCTTTCTCATAGTGAGGGGCCCAAAACTGAACACAATACTCAAGGTGCTGCCTCATCAGAGCTGAGTACAGAGAGGTGATCACTTCCATGTTCCTATGTCTGATACAAGCCAGGATACCATTGACTTTCTTGACAACGTGGACACACTGCTGGCAAATATACAGCCAGCAGGTCCAAATATACATACCCCAGGTCCATTTCTTCTACACAGTCTTCCAGACACTCTGCCCCAAGACTGTATCATTGCCTGTGGTTGCTGTGGCTAAAGTGCAGGACTCAGCACTTGGTCTTGTCTAATCTCATCCAGTGAAATGAAAATTTAAAGAGTTGCCTTATAATGAAGATGTTCTTTGCACTTATACAATATGTTTTCTCAGGAAAATACACAAAACTGAAAGATAATCAGTTAGGCTCACGAAGGAATAGATATTTTTTAATGCCAGGGCAAAATGTCAGATACACACATCTCATACAGTTGTAAAAACCTTTGCTACGATAGCTCAAGATTTCTTTATTGGCAGAAGTTATCAGACTTGGTTTCTTGTTTCTATTATCTTCTCCTTGTGGTACCTCCTAGGAAGTTTCCATGAGTAACTGAAGAGCACTCACTACATCTGTTTTGAGTTCAGCAGTGTTTCTGCCAGTGCTTTTCTTTGCTTTCAGGACAGATACTGAGCTGGGTCTCTGCCAAGGTACAGAAAAGGATGTGACAAGGTTGTACTGGCTTTTTGATTTATCTTTGCTGGGCTCTTGGATAGTAGAGTACTAACGATGCTGATGTAAGGAAAGGGATGACAAATCTTAGGACCTGCTCGCCGGGCAGAACTGTGTCACACATACACTCAACTTCTGGCTTAAGATAAGACATTTAATCTCTCTATACTTAAGCCCCATCTGTAAAATGGATGTCAGGACACTGCTGCAGCAGGAACTGTTGTGAAAGGAAAGGGGTATATAATTAATAGCTGACTAGAGGCTGGATAGGAAAATTCATCAAGTGTTGGGTAGGTTCATAATGAATTTCTGACCTGGGGGACAAACATCAGTGGTACTTCATTACTTGAGTCTTAGGATGAAGAAAAAGACCTGTGCCATTAAGCAGCCAAGAAGAAAGTCCGTAAACTAGGGAAAAAAGAGGGAGGCAGAGAGCTCTTTTTCAGCACACTGAAAGGAACTGTCCATACTTGGCAAACAAAGGAGCTGAAAAATCTAAGACAAGTTCAAACCGCAGTTTAGTGTGTTTTCTTTATCATTCTTTTTCTTTTGTAGCAATATCTGCTATACTTGTCCTTGATTTTTGTTGTTGCTTTTCTTGTTGTTCTGTCTCTCTTCTCCAAACAAACAATCTATTTCATGTGAGCTCTCTTCTGAAACTTAATGTTTTCCCCACAGGTCATGATTTAAGGAATCTCACTCAATATCAGTGATACCCTTTCTGCCTCTGATTACAGAGACCCAATGACTAGATTTCTTAATGTTCTTCATAAAGTTCATTTTCAGCATTGTCATCTGTGATGCAAATAAATCTTTCTTTGCCCTGAAAATTACAGATTGAAACCTTTTGCCACTGTGAGCATCAGAAATAAGCTAATGTCAAATCTAAGAGTCCCTAATATTTTTTTATCATCACATAGGTGATAAATTTAAAAAATAAAATGACAACATATGTTAGAGTCATTTGGTATCTACCATCTGATTGTCTTAAGTATGTGTTTAAATAATCCCTCTGCACTTAAAAAAGCTATGAATAATAATTAAAAAAAATACCAACTGCTGTTTAATATTCAAAACTAAGTTGCTGTAAGCAGTGCTAAACACATCAAAGTGCTTATTTTAAAAAGGCAGCATATAAGCATATTTTTATATTTAAATAATAATAATATTTAAAATTTACTTGGCTGCTTTCAGACTGTCACCTGTCTCCCTTGTTGCCCTTCAGAACTTACATACTTAATTGTCCATATCTTAAAATGCTCAGCTGAGGAAACCTCTACACTAAGTGGAAGCAGTTGAATACACTTGCTGTCAGCAATCCAAATACAGAGACCCTTCTAGGTACCAGAAAGTCCTTTGAGAATAAAAGAATAAAAGAGCATTTTGGGGCAGCAGAACACAATCCTTACCTCAGAGAAAACAAAGTTTTTTATCCTTTCTTGGAAAAATGTAGATGTATTCCTAAATTCTGGATTGTCTTTGACAAATAGGTATTTTCAAAATAGTACAGTCCCAAGGGCTTGAAGAAGACGTGAAATTAAGTAGAGACATGGATACAGCACTGGAACTACTTTAAAATACTGAAAAACATAATCTGTCTAGTGTTTTGTTGTTGTTGTTTTAATGCTTTTCTTGAAACTATTTCTGTTTTTTTGTCAGTCTTAGAAAATGAACTGCATATAATGTTATATGGATTTTCTGTTCACTCCCTATTCAAACTACAGCAATGTGTGATGGTTTTCTGTCCACAGCAGTCCATTTGGTGCAGACATCATATGTTAGGACTCAACACTGTTGTCACTTGGGGTGAACCAGTGGTGGCCATTTTTTATCAAGGTAAGTTGTGTGCCGTTACATGGAAATCAGCCTAAGTGCACTGTTTCAGTTAGCTCATAACTACTTCCACTTTCAGTTACAGATATAGAACTCAATTTTATATCTTTGTTTTTTTTCTCACAATCTGAAGATATAATTACTAACATAGCTTTGCATTCTTGGAAGGGAAAAATAAAAGAAACCTGCCAGCAAGCTTGATTGAGCAATTCTCATATAGAATGCTTTTGTACCAATTGCTAGTGCTGCAGACATGGGAATTTCTCTGTATTTTAGTTGTATTATGAGATAATTTTCCAATCACTGTATATGAAAATATAAAATTTACTGTTGGCTTTTCAGCTCTTCATTTCATAGAAGAGAGAAGAGGATGTATTTTCATTGCCAAGTCTCAGGTAAATGAGGCTCTGGTTCAGCCCCTGGCAGAACAAGGAGGTTACACGGGGGTTAAATTAAATAAAATCAGCTGTTCAATTAAAGTAGCATCAGTTCAGTGGAATGGTATAACACATCAGCAATGTCTTGTTTTGTTTTTCTTCATGCTAGGATTGGTAAGAAGTGATTTCTCACATCATTACTGAAACTTGTTTTAAAGCATCACTTCAGGAGTATAAAAGAACTTTTTTTTTTTGGAAGCAGTAATACCATGATGTTCATGAATCAATCTATTTATATTCCCTTGATCATATGAAAAAAATAGAATATGTCCATGTAGAAGCATAAAGTATTGTCTGAATGAGGAAGGATTTCAGTAAGAAAACTTCATAGAAGATGCCATGGTAGGAGAATTATTTCTTATTCTTTTCTATTTTGGGGCATTTTGAGAACAGAATGTTTGGATTGTAAGTCTTGTCATTAAATCCTGCCTTTTTCTATTTGAATTACCATCTAATATACTCTCATGGTCAAGTTAAGCATCTCTTTGTTAAGCATCTCTCGTTGATATTGTTATTTTGATATTATGGTAGAACCTTAACATATATAGTGGAAACTCAAAAGATTCTCATCGTGTTCTTTTCTGCTGCAGAAAATACTTTCTTTTTTCCATCTTTTTTATTTCCTTCTAAATATGTGAATGAGAGGGAAAAGAACAACCAAACTTTCTCCTTAGAATAAGTTAAATTTGCTAAACAAATAACGTAGAAAAATTAAAAATTCCTGGTATAGAGTATAATGCATATTTTATTATTTTCCCCTCACAATGTTGTTAAAAAATACATAATCTCTTCATGCATGTATATTTCCTTGAGGATGGTGCTCTGTAGCTCTGAGGCAGGATAAGTAGCATGTGATGTGGCAGCTGTAAGGTAACATGTTTTCCCATAAAAAGCAGAGTAAATGTGCACATAAATTCCGTATAAACTGTCAGCATGTCAGCTATGCTAACACTAGGTAAGATACTGCCCTGGAGCCTCACTAACTTATGCATTATCATTTTTCAAACAGCACATTTCAAGAACTTGAACAGCTCCTATGGAAACGATATTCAGACCACCCTCATTCTGGCCACTTTGGCAGCTTTCTTTCCCATGCAAGGCATGAAGAAAGATGATATCTGCTCTTATTCTCTAGAAGTGAGTGATGTTTTCCCTGGTGGTCAATAGCAGAGTTGGGAATTTAACTCTGTTTTCTCATAGATTATTGCAGTCTGGGACTCATCTCATTCTAGCTGCAGACATTTACATGTTAAACTTCCACATCTGAGTGAGTCACTCCAGGCTCTGCAGTCACTCTTTGCAGTTAACCAGGGTGCTGTGTACTTTTAGGGAGTAATTCATCTGATCTACTTTAGCTGTATACTGTAGCTGTTATGCATCACACCTCAAAAGAGCCTAGGGAGTTTAACAGAGATATCAACACCTACATTATGAATATGTAAGTTAGAAGACATAAATCAACTCCTAAATATTTGCAGCATTCTAAAACAACCAGTCTTCTAAGCCGTTTTGTTTTTGTTTTTGTTTTAAAGATAAAGGTACATATATATACCATAGTAATAGCATACTACTATATTACTGTATCTCTGTAGCTGGACACAAGTCGAGGAACTTCCCACAAACTATTTGGTCAGGTCCAAGTGTTGCAGCCCACACCAAACGATGCACTTCTTTTTTATTATTTATTATGAAAATAAAAATTCTACTGCCAACTTGCCTCTCCATACAGAGAAAAGAGATCTGGAAAATCTGTGGATGAAAAGAAGGGTTATGAGTATCATTTTGATAGACTTCACATAACATTCATATAGAGTTATATTCCAAATACCACACGTGGTGGACAGGAATGTGACAAGCCTACTTGTCTTGAGTGACCAACTGAAACATTTACAATGTACAGGGCTGAAGAAGAGCAGGTTTCAAGTGCATCTTCTTTTCTCTTGGATCCTGTGGTCCAGTTTTGACACTAGTTGCTGTTCCCCATGTCCAAACTGCATTCATTATATTCCTTTTCCCTTGTAACACAGCTTACAGAAAAAGTTGTTCAGTGATTGGTTTAACTCTCCAGTTAAAGTTCAGTGCAAATACTGTCATGCTCAGTTTTGACAATTTTACAACGAAAAGTTTAACATATTAGAAAGCATTTCTTGAATGGAATGTAAATTAATCTCTGCCCAAAACAACCAAACCAAACCAAAACATAAAAGGAAAAAGATATGTCATAAGACAAGAAAATGACTTCCCAAACAGCTTGCCTTGTAATACAGATATTTATTTATCACCTGAGTTTGCTTTGCACATTCTAGGCTGTGATGCAGTGGTCATGGAAGACAAAATTATCAGTAAGAGGCATCTAATATTTTTCTGTCAACAGACACAATGAAACTCTTTCTTCTATACTTGCCCTTCCTCTTCAAGGTCATGTGCTCTCCATCGACCTCTTGAAACATGCACGCAACTAAATTATACAGGCATATCATTGTTATCATAAATACATTATGTACTCTTATTTTCATAGTTAATGTAAGAGGGTCAGAGAAAATTTTTACTTGAATAAAATAGGTCAGTAACCTGAAAAGACTGAAGAACACTGCTTTAGATAGATGGACAAGGAAAGTCTTTGTGATCTGATTTCCATGAACTTTAGCTGAGATTCAAGTGCTGATGAGGTACTTTAGTTTATGGTATAGAGCAAACCAATCTGAAGACATTTCCTTAGTTGCTATCAATAAGCTATTCAGACCTCCTGTACAAAGTATTTCCCATGTGAGATAGATATAAAAAAATAATTTTTAGTGAAGATTCTTCTAGAAGACTTCATGAGTTCCTATTAGTGCCTGATGAAGCGTCACAGTCTGAAGTCTGAATTAAAAACAAAAACATTTGATACCTTGAGGGAAGAAGGAAGATATTCCTGAATGAATTTGGCCTAACTGGAAAACAATTATTAAAAGAGATGTTTTGACTCTCAGTGTGGTGGATTCTTCTTGTCCTCTTGGTATAATTCTTTGTACAAGAGCTCTGATCTTTGATGGAGAATTTTAGGCAGTCTAGCAATGAGATAAAATAGCATGGTGAAGAAAACAAATACAGCCTCATTACAGTGAATATCTTCAATTCTAATATATATAAATACATTCATTAGTTATTAATCTAGTAAGTTTCATTAGTTATTAATCTAGTAAGTATATAGATTACAATTTTACTTCACTTTGTTATAATTTTACTTACACGTAGTTTCAAGAGAAACTATTCTGTTTTGTCATGTGGTTGTTTTCTCAGTTTAGAAACATTTTTTTACTTGTATATTAGCTTTAAAATATTCGAATTTCACCTAATTTTCACCTAACTTTCTAATGTCAGGAAGCATGAAGAGGGGAAAGAGGGTGTATTTATGGACTGAAAAAGTAGCATGTGAATTTATGTAATAGTCACATTCAAAAAGTCATTTTCCAGATCCTTGTAATCATGTTGTGAGAAGCAAACTCAGGAGTTTGGACTTTACGATCCCCATGGGCCCCTTCCATCTCTGGATAGTCTATGATTCTATGAAATTGAAGTTACTTCCAGATAGTTAGCTACAGAAAGCATTGACATAAAATATATTTGCTTATATTTCACTTCCTTGATTTCAGATACTTGCAATAACAGTGATGAAAGAAGACATAGAAATACTGTGTCAGATAAAAAAATAAAGGTAGTTGTCTCTGATCTTGCTATTAGAGCCAAGCTGAGATGAAATTTAAGTTCTTTATCTTGTTCTACTTTGATTTGGCTCTAGCAAAGGGGAATTTGATATACAGATGGCTAGCAAAATTCAGAAAAATTCTGAAATCTGTACAAGCTATCAATAATTTTTGTGTTTCCTCATGTCCTCAGGTTTGCAAGATTGGGTTGCAAACATAAAACAAAATAAAACAAAACAAAATACCTATTCTTTTCTTTTCTTATTCCTTTTTCTTTTTCTTTTTCTTTTTTTCTTTTTCTTTTCCTTTCTTTTCTTTTTCTTTTTCTTTTTCTTTTTCTTTTTCTTTTTCTTTTTCTTTTTCTTTTTCTTTTTCTTTTTCTTTTTCTTTTTCCTTCTTCTTTTTCCTTCTTCTTCTTTTCCTTTTCCTTTTCTCCTTCTCCTTCTCCTTCTCCTTCTCCTTCTCCTTCTCCTTCTCCTTCTCCTTTTCCTCCCCTCCCCTTCCCCCTCTCTTTTTTCCTTTTTCCTTTTTTCTTTTTTCTTTTTTCTTTTTTTTCTTTTCTTTTTTCTTTTCTTTTTTCTTTTTTCTTTTTCTTTTTTGCTTTTTTCTTTTTTCTTTTTTCTTTTCCTTTTTTCTTTATTATTCCCCCTGAAGCTGGGGGAAGGTTTCATTTTAGGATATGATTAGAGTTCTATACAGATCTCTGGATCAGTTTTTGCATGCTCTTTCTACAGCTAAATCTTCTCAAGCTGTGATCCCATCAGATCTCCTGGGGCACTTCCAGCTGTGATCCTGTCACATCTCATGAGCTAAACAGGTTGGGCCAACTCAAGCTGCGATGCTGTCATATTTCATCAGCTAAGGAGGTTTTGGATGAGTCAGTGCTTGAACAAGAGACTTGCAATGAACAGGCTGGTTTCAGAGGACGTAGTAGTTGTGATACGTGTGTGACCTCCAGTGATGTTCCCACTTCATTTAGTTTGTGAAAGCACTGATCTCAGGCAGAGACTCTGGTCTGTCAATATTTCATACTGCTGAAATATGGGGTTACTAAGAAAGGATGAAACTGAGGGCTTTCTTCAGATTCCAATACAAATAGAGACTGGATTTTTTTTATTTTTTTTTTCTCTTTCTGCCTCAGTTCTCAGTTTCCTGGAAAGAAAGCAGAGGAGAACCTAATTTAAAAAGAAGATGAGTGTTGTTTAAATCTTGTTAGTCAAATAATTTTTTTTTTCTCTCTGGTACCTGCAAATTCTCCTATATTTCTGCCTCAGTGCAGCTCCATAACAAAGGAACAACTTCCTTTATCTGCAGTTGCCAGGTAATTTGTTTTGCAGCTCTGTTTAGGAAGCAACTTCTTGAGGATCATCCTTCCTTTCTTCTCATCAAGGAAACTGCATATCATAATGCTGAAATTAGTTTGTGACCTTTCGAAGCTTCCTAAGCCTTGTGTTTGTAATGAACTAACATGATGAAGTAAAAACATAAAATAGTTTTTGTTTTTCCTCATATATTTTCTAATTCATTTCATTGTTCCTCATTTTATTTTGAAAATAAAGAAAAAAAGGCAAAGAATCTGATAGGAAAAAAAAAAAATAATAATCACAGAATGGCCAGGGTGGGAAGGGTGGGAAGGGATTGCAAGGATCATGAATCTCCATCCTCCTGCCACATGCAGGGTCACCAACCTCCACACTTAATACTAGACCAGGCTGCCCAGGGCCCCATCCAATCTGGTCTTGAACACCTCCAGCGACAGGGCATCCATGACCTTTCTGAGTAGCCTGTTCCAGTGCCTCACAACTCTCTCTGTAAAGAACTTCCCCCTGGCATCCAACCTGAATTTCCCCTCCCTCAACTTC
This sequence comes from Tympanuchus pallidicinctus, assembly GCF_026119805.1. Classification (NCBI taxonomy): domain Eukaryota; kingdom Metazoa; phylum Chordata; class Aves; order Galliformes; family Phasianidae; genus Tympanuchus; species Tympanuchus pallidicinctus. The sequence continues at coordinate 19,516,604 of NW_026294813.1, read as the reverse complement.
AAACCATTTCCCCTTGTCCTACTATTATCTACCCTATCAAAGAGTTGATTCCCCTCCTGTTTGTAGGCTTCCTTTAAGTATTGATAGGCTGCAGTGATGTGACCCCGTAAGCCTTATTTTCTCCAGGCTAGACAAGCCCAGCTCCCTCAGCCTGTCTTCGTAGGGCAGATGCTCCAGTCCTTTGATCATCTTCGAGGCTCTCCTCTGGACCCTCTCCAACAGTTCCCTGTCTTTCTTGTACTGGGAAAAAAAAATAATAATAATCAGTGGGAGAAAAGGAAATGCTGCTTTGAGGTTGTGTATATTTTGCAGGCCTTATATTGGTATTTTACATGTTGATATTCACATATTTTTTAACTGACATTTATAACAAAATACTAAGTTCCTTTGAAATCATTTTCTATCACCAGAATTCACATTTTCTTAGTAATAGTAATCTTCAGTAAATAGATAAGCAAAAAGCAAAGTCTTAAAAAAATGAACTTGATAAAAAAAGTGTGCCATCTCAAAGAAAATATTAATTAATTAAAATAGAAAGATTACAGTAATAATTATATCCATTTTTTGCTATACATTTATATTATGGAAGGAAAGTACTCCTACTGGGGTAAACCATAGTTGTCAAGCATATTCTTAACCAGGCTTAGGAACAACACATACTGAAATTACCCTTCTCTGTGAAAATAAGCAGTATTCTGTAAAAGATGGAATGATTCCACACTACAGAGGGAATTGAATCTTGACAGATTCTGCTCCCTTAATGCAGTAGACAACAATGATCTCTGAAGAAATATTAGGTATGCCTTTATTCCACTCCCAACCATCTTAGGTTATGATGAATTGTATGTGAAAGTATTGTCTCTTCAGCACTTTTCAGGAAATCTGATATGAACCCCACAACTTGTGTACATAAACAACTGAAGAAAAGTTGATAATATGTACTAGTGCAGTTTAAAAGATGATGCATAGTAGCTACCCTTCAGGACCAGAGAATGGATCACCTCACCTTGCTGACAAGGTCCATTTATGCAGAAACATGCAGACTTCAAGGGCTACCCTCAAAATCAAAGAAGAAGAGGAAATAAAGGAACTACTTCTCTGAGTTGCTTTAGATTGAGGCACACCAAAAATACTACTGTATCTCTGTTGACACATATACAGACACGTTTCTGTGTTCTTCTTAACTCTATTTAGAGATACAGCGATATTCCTTTCTCGCCTCTCCCTCACCCCTACTTTCCTTTCTCTTTTTTCTTCTTCTTTTTTTCTTTGTTTTTTTTTTTTTTTTTTTTTTTTTTTTTTTTTTTTTTTTTTTTTTTTCCAATAGATGTTTAGAAATTCCCATTTGAAATGTTAAACTGAAGATGAAGGTTTTGATGCTTCTATCAAAATTATTGTGGTGGGTTGGTGGGAGTGGGATACATTTTCTGAAGAGTAAAGCCTTCAGCACAGGAGAGTGTGTCGATAGAGATGCGGGGAATCTAAGGCATAAAGGTTAGCATTTTAAACATCTGAAGTTAGAAAGACTGCTCTTTGTGAACTGGTCACAAAGGGAGCCAAGTGTCTGCACCAAGAAGACTGAGTGACCTTTTCAAAGTGTTACGTATTGTTTATTTTCACTGAATTATGTGTGTATGTGCATGTAAGTGTACTGCGTGGTGAGCAACTGACAAATGCTACAGAGTTTTTTTCTTAAACTTGCTGAATCTCTGCTAATTAGAACTGGGATAGAGTTATACTTTTAAATTCACAGTTAAGTTCTTAATTTTATAATATTTTCTGAGCCAAAATGGATGCAAGTAGACAATGCTTCCCCACTTAAATCTGTTACAAAACAAAAATCTGGAGAAAGTGTTCTTGGTTTAATTGAACTTCTCATTCCAATTTTAATTTACTTTTTATATCAAGTTTGTATCTGTGATATTATGTAATATATGATGCAGGAACGAAAGCCATATCTATACTTGTAAATTATGCGTGTTCAGAACTGATTTAATGTGTAGAAGCGAACTGGCATAAATCAGTCCACTTCCTTGTTAGATAAATCTTTAAACCTCCTGAAATGGGCGGCCACATCCACGTCATCCTCGGCCCATGCTGTTTCCTGAATTGTTCCCAGAAATTACCGGGGGATGTGATGGTTACCCACACCAAGACTGTGCTAGGGACAAACAGCTAAAACAGCTAGGGACAACTCTAACTATTTAAATTCATAGACAATTTACTCCAAAGCCCAGGAATATTTTCTGGCACTGTTTAGTTTAGAACTGTAGGCATAGTGATTAAATCCTTTGGACTAGGCTGCAGTTAATTTGGTCAAATACCAAAAGAAGAAGCGTATTGTGTTTCACTCTGGGGAATATCTCCCTGGCTTTATCCTTAAATTGGACTAAAGATTATATTCACCCTGTGAACTGACAGCTGTGGGTGATGGAAAATATTCCCACACTTCTCTCCTGCATACTTCTCCGTAAACAAAGCTTGCAGCTTTAAAAAAGTACATATCTACATCTAGTCAAGTCATACAAGTTAAACACATGTATTTGTGAACTTCCAAAATGACTGCTTTTAACTGAGATGTGAATCAGGACTATTTTATACGATTTTGTATGCAGGTAAAGTTATTTTACCTTTTCCTTTGGTCAGAAGTTACCGATGTCATTTACCTGGACCTGAGCAAGGCCTTTGACATGGTCCCCACCACATCCTCATCTCCAAATTGGAGGGAAGTGGATTTGATGGGAGGACGACCCGATGGATAAGGAATTGGTTGAAAGGCCGCAGACAGAGGGTGGTGGTCAATGGCTCTGTGTCCCGGTGGAGGCCGGTAACAAGTGGTGTCCCCCAAGGGTCTGTCTTGGGACCGATGCTCTTTAACATCTTTATAAATGACATCGATGAGGGAATTGAGTGCACCCTCAGCAAGTTTGCTGACGACACCAAGCTGAGTGGTGCGGTTGATACGGTGGAAGGAAGGGATGCCATTCAGAGGGACCTCGACAGTCTGGAGGGCTGGGCTCAGGTGAACCTAATGAAGTTCAACATGGCAAAGTGCAAGGTTTTGCATTTGGGCCGGAAGAACCCCAGGCACCCGTACAGGCTGGGAGGAGTGGTCCTTGAGAGCAGCTCGGCAGAGAAGGACCTTGGGGTCCTGATGGACGAGAGACTTAACATGAGCCAGCAGTGCACTCTGGCAGCTCGAAAGGCAAATGGGATCCTGGGCTCCATCAGGAGAGGGGTGGTCAGCAGGGAGAGGGAGGTGATTGTCCCTCTCTACTCGGCTCTTGTGAGGCCCCACCTGGAGTACTGTGTCCAGGTGTGGAGCCCTCAGTACAAGAAAGACATTGAGATTTTGGAAAGGGTCCAGAGGAGGGTGACTAAGATGATCAGGGGGCTGGAGCACCTCCCCTATAAGGACAGGGTGAGGGAGTTGGGCTTGTTCAGCCTGGAGAAGAGAAGGCTGCGGGGTGACCTCATTGCAGCCTATCAATACCTGAAGGGAACCTACACCCAGGAGGGGAGTAAACTCTTCAGCAGGGCTGACAACAGCAGGACTAGGGGAAATGGATCCAAGTTGAAGGAGGGAAGATTTAGGTTGGATGTTAGGGGGAAGTTCTTTACAAGGAGAGTGGTTAGGCCCTGGAACGGGCTGCCCAGGGAGGTTGTGGATGCCCCGTCCTTGGACGTGTTCTAGGCCAGGTTGGACGGGGTCCTGGGCAACCTGATCTGAATGTGTATGTTTGGTGGCCCTGCTAGGCAGAGGGGTTGGAACTACATGATCCTTGAGGTCCCTTCCAACCCGGGTGATTCTGTGATTCTGTGAAAAGTTTAGGTTCTGTATATTGCTCTTTATACTGGAGTTTATTTTTAGGTTTTGGTCTTGTTATAGGAGTAAATAGCCCATTATTATACTCTAGCACAGATGTGGATGGGAAAATATATAATGGGGGAAAAAAAAAAAATTATGAATTCTTTTCTGTTGAATAGATAAATATAAAACAATTCATTCCCCAAATATACTGTTTTTTCTTTTCAGAGTAAACTTTCACATTGCTGGTGTGATTAAAGCTCTACAACCAACAAAATGCACAACACAATCTTACTCAAACCAAAGAGATTTCCACTCACTCAGTGACTTGATTGGCAGGAAGATTTCACTCATGTTTCATACACAAGAATTTCCACTCTAAAAACAAAATACCTCAGTGTGCTTCAGACACAGATACTTGTGTCAGTACTTATAACTTAGTAAAAACTTGTTCAAACTTGCACAACTTGGTAACAAACTTCTAAAAGTTACTTGAGAATTTAGGTAACATTGAGATTACTAAATGCATTTATCATGCACAATAGCTCTGAAACTGGGTCGTAAATTTACTGGAAAACAGCTGGAATCATACTGAGAATTATATTCATAGCTACGCTTTCAAAACAAGTGAATAATTATTATTAATTGTTCTGGAAAAGAAAATAAATAAATGTCAAACACTGCCAAGTTTCTTGAATATCTGGGCAGCTGACTTTTTATGGTAAGGCACATGTCTGTACTGTTGTTTTTGGTGCAGTGCCAAAAATGGTGAAAAGTAGTCTCCTTTCCTTCCAAGATGGGGAGAAACCGCAGTCAGTCCCTTTTAACTCATAATTGAAATTTTCGTCTCTTGAATTAGAAGCACCCATTAAAATAAAATAAAATGCCACATAAAATGCAATTCCTACTACAATTTGAAATGTGCTTTCACTCTCTGTAGCAGTATCTCTAACTGCAGTGTAACTAAAAACTAATAACCTCATTTTTAATTAGATGGGTTTGCAGCATTTTGCACCCGTTTCAGACTAGTTGTTTTAAACATATCTTTCTTTCTTTCTCTGTTTCTTTATCATAAAAATAGTTCTGAAATATATCCTACTCATTAAAAAAAAAACAAAAACAAAACAGCAAAAGAATATAAAATAATAGCCTAAAAGTGATATTGAACACAGTATGAACTATTCTGATTCTTTTTTTGTACAACCATCATCTGAACCTTTTCATTTTCTTTCCTTTTCTTTCCTTTTCTTTTCTTTTCTTTTCTTTTCTTTTCTTTTCTTTTCTTTTCTTTTCTTTTCTTTTCTTTTCTTTTCTTTTCTTTTCTTTTCTTTTCTTTTCTTTTCTTTTCTTTTCTTTTCTTTTCTTTTCTTTTCTTTTCTTTTCTTTTCTTTTCTTTTCTTCTTTTCCTTTCTTAGAGAGTAGAATAGGGTTATATTTTTAAATTATTGAGGTTTTTTTTTTTTTTTTTTCTGACTGTGGTAAAAATCATTAAAGAGTAAGCTTAAAATAAGGAGATCACAAAGTATCATTTCATTTCAGTATTTAAAAAAGCAAAACAACCTGTGATGTGAAAAAACACTGACTAAATGTTCGCTGAATCACACTGGCATAACTAGGTAGTAACTAGGTACAATACTTCATCACAGTTGTTAGAGATGAAAGGATATACTACATGCATTTAAAGAAAATTTAGACACTAAAAATGTAACTTGAAGCGTACCAGAAAAAAAGAATGGGTCACATCACTACTGATGCTGTTTTCTTACTAGCAAGTGATGCAGCCTGCAGCTGTGCCACCCCCAGCTGTGAAGCCATCGGCTCTCATGAACACCACAGAGGACAGTCCAAGCATACTTTTAAGCCATGGGTTGCACTGTCCTTTGGGACTGGGACAAAGACAGTTGTACTGTGTGACAGGAGCTTCAGTCACAGCGTGAAGCTGCTGCCACAGAAAATGCTTTCATGTATTTGCAAAAGACAGGAAGGTGCCAGCCCTGTGTCCTCTACTGCTTCTAGCTCATGAGTAAGGCTCTGTCATTGCAGGATGATCCCCTTAGAGATTTGTCCATGTTTTGTCTCTCGTCTTCCATGATAAGGGTGCAGATGAAGGTGTAGGGATTTTATATCATTGTACATTTGTAGGAGGTCTCTAGTTGTTCACAAGATTCCATGAAATGGAAAATTTGACAGATATGCTCTTAGGCTGTTTTTTGCCCTCCAAAAGCCCTAGGATATACTTTCTCTGTTCATTTCAATTTCCCTCCCCTATCCAGTACCTGGGGACACTTCTTGATACAAAGAAGAGAAGGAGGGGGAAGGGGAGGTGGAGGGGAGGACGAGGACAAGGGGAAGTGAGAGGAGAGGAGATGAGATGAGATGAGAGGAGAGGAGATGAGAGGAGAGGAGAGGAGAGGAGAGGAGAGGAGAGGAGAGGAGAGGAGAGGAGAGGAGAGGAGAGGAGAGGAGAGGAGAGGAGAGGAGAGGAGAGGAGAGGAGAGGAGAGGAGAGGAGAGGAGAGGAGAGGAGAGGAGAGGAGAGGAGAGGAGAGGAGAGGAGAGGAGAGGAGAGGAGAGGAGAGGGGGAAAAGAGTTACAGGTCATGTGGAATTCTGCTCTTGCTTGTGGACTGCTTTTCCTCACTGAGACATAATTATTCACTGTACTCCACATCAAAGAGTTGCCTAAATTTGTTTTTTTTTTTTTTTTTTTTTTTTTTTTTTTTGGTGAAGAAAAATTTTAAATGACTTCATGACACAGTGCAGGACACAGTGCTGCATGGTATGCACTTAATAGAACTGTGCGTTATAATGAGCAATATATAATAATAAGCCACACATACCATCTTCATTTTCCTCTTGTATGTTTTTCCTTGGAAATCCCCATGCTTCCAATTATTTCTGTTTTCTGTACAGCAACACTTAGATCCATTTGGCCAAAAGTCTTTTACAATGCAAGATCACTGTCACAGAGATGATGCAAAATTGCAGAACAATGGGAATCTACCTGGGGAATTATTTTGCCTCACATGAAGTTCAAGTAAATGCACTACTTTGTATTCTATTCCTTTTAAAATTTTTAACTCTCACTGCCTGTCTCCTTTTTTTTTTTGTATTTTTCTATTCTTCTAGTTTAGTTTGTTTGTTGGTTGGTTTTTATTGGATTTTTTTTCTTTCCTAAAATATCCTTGAATAGACTTCTATAATTAGAAATTATGAATCAGGATGTAGTCTGGGGTTATGAAGTTTCCTTTTACTGACTGTAACAAAGGTTTAAGTTTAACTTAACCTCTTATCTAATTATATTTAACAGAAAAATGGGAGTGCACTCTGCTATGAAAATAGACCTTGCTGCTGGCTGGCTGGCATATCCTACAACACTTAAATAAAAATAGCAATGAAAAACCCAACAAAATATTATTTATGCTGGTTAGATGCCAATGAAAACTAAGGCTTTCAGGAGTAGACAAGATCGATTTTTAAATTTTCTCTCTCTTACTCTCTCTCTTTTTTTTTTTTTTCTTTTTTTAATATGACAGAATGACACACTCTTCACTCAGCCACTCAAGCTGAAGAATGACTGAAGAACCCTGTGAAGGTCAAACATATTTTCACCCAACTGATGTTCTTTTAAAACTGACTTAAAACTTAACCCTCCTTGTGCTTTTCTGCTCAATGTGGAAGCCACTGTTGCAGTTCCAAACTAGGGGAAAGCATTGCCCTTTCACAAATGGACTCCCAGTTCTTCCCAAATATAAGTGAAAATATACAGATGCAGACCAAGAGAGAAACTAATATGGGACCTGATATTCCCATGTATATCCAGGGTATAATGAGGGCATTATTAAATTAGAGAGAACACTGCTCACAGTTTTCAATAGTAGACACTACAGTATGAGACAGAAAGGGTGCTTGTACCCATTGTGAGTCAGCACAGAAGTGTTTCCTCATGTTAATGTATAAATACATATTGGGAACAAATTTTAAGAACAGAATTCTACTTTTACAAGGGAGAAAATAAACAAACAGAAAACACAGAACAATAGAACATCAAGAAACAGTACATTCAGAGTTGAAAAGTCTCCAAGACTCCATAGACAATCCCTCACCTTATATTTCTCTATATAACACAATTTTCCTGTGTTTTCAGAAAATAATTAATTAAACAAGCAAACAAACAAATAAATAAAAATAGTAAAGACAAAATAAAACAAAACACTTTTTCAGCTTCTGCTGCTCATAGACCAGAAGTGTTAGCCATTAACAGCTGACAGGTCTTTACACCACTCACCTACTATTTCGTGAGAAAAGAAACTGAAATGCCAAGGAGACCAGCAACCTTAATGGGCTTTGTTGAAAGAAAACTCCCTGGAAGATGGATGTTGTTTTTTTTAGGACCTGCTGCATAACTCATCATCTTACACAGCTTTCAGGTGACTACATGTGCATGTCTCCCCGAAATATCAATCAGCACTATGGAAACAAAACTCTATTATCTAGCTATATTCTCAAACATCTGGTGACTGTGAGCAGGAGAATTCTGTTGGACTGTGAGAACTAGTCACAGAATATGGCTGATGTAAATCCCATTTTTGTTATTCCATACTTGCTGTGCAATGCAAATGTCTATTGAGATAATATTTACTTCTGGGCATATAATGACTCCAATAGAAGAATGAATTCCTGAAACTTAGGACAGTGAAGGAAGAAAAAAGGAGAGACTTACACTGAACTTCTCAGTCATGTTTTATGTGATTTGAGATTCTCTTTTCAACAGTGAAATACTTCTGTAGAAAAGCTGTACAGATAGGAAAGAGGGAATTGAAAGAATATACAAGAAGAATGTCAAAAATTAGTACACTATGTTCTAAGAGAAAGAAGTAACAGAACAAGGTAGGAGGAGGATGAGTATTAAATAAGCATGCTTCAAAATATACCATTCTGATGAATTTTCTGCTGTGCTTTTTACTACTCACACACTTTACTACACAGCTTAGTAATAAAGAAAACAAAGAGTTAATTTTAAACTAGAAAACAAGTAAACATTCTTTTTGATATTAGTTTAATTTTAAAATGACTACTGTGAAAAAATATACAGAAAAATAATAGTAATAATTAGAAAAAAATCAGTTGAACTGTGCATCTTTAAAAAGATTAGTTTTCTTCTGAATTTAGGAATGTACAAACAGGATACAAAGTTTTCTTAGAACTTTCTGTGTGTCCCAATCTTTGGAAAGTTCTATTTCATATCTTCCATCCTACGTAATAGCTAATAAGCCTCTAGATAATAAGCTCTCATGTGAACTTGCACAAGTCATTTGCTTGTACTTTGTCTCCGTTTCCCAGCTTTAAAATGCCTGGGATCATCTTAAATATGTTAGGCATCACCAAGTTTGTGTGCTTAGTTATTTGGGTTGAAGCCAAGGCCCTCTCCATTGTATCTGAAAAATCATTGCTGTCAAGAGAAGTCCCTGGTGACTGGAAAAAGTGAAATATCACTCCCATTTGTAAGAAGGGGAGAAAGGAAGACCTGGAGTGCTACAGGGCAGCGAACCTCACCTTTGTTCTTGTTTAGCCTATGAATCAGATACTCCTGGAAGATACAAAACAAAGTAGTGATCAGAGACATGCAGCAGGACTTCACCAAGAGCAGATCATACCTCACAACCTGGTGTTCTTCTATGATGCAGTGTTGGTGTCAGTGGAAAAATTAGAAGAAACTTATGTCATCCTGGTGGTCTTATGCAAGAGATTTGACATGGTCCTGCACCACATCCTTATTACTAAGAGAACTATGGGATTGAAGGGTGTATTATTCAGTGGATAAAAAAGTTGATTGGATGTTCATACCAGAGGGTTGTTGCCAATAGCTCTATGTTCAGGTAGAGATCGAACATGAATGGTGTCCTTCAGAGATTTGTTTTCAGTCAGGTGATCTTGAGTACCTTCATGAGTGTCTTAGACAATGGGATCAAGCGTGCTCTCAGCAGTTTGCTGATGACACCAAGCTGAGTGGTGCAGCTGATACAATAGGAGCTTTAAAGGGGCCTGAACATCCTTGAAAAATGGGCTCATGCTAACCTAATGACATTCAACAAGGCCAAGTACAATGTCTTGGACTTGGTTTGAAGAAATCTCAGATATGTACAGATATATGTTGAGAGCAGCCAGGGGAGTCCTGGTGGATGAAAATCTGGAGAAGAGCCAGCAGTTGCACTTGCAGCCCAGAAGGCCAACTGGTCTGCATCAATAGTGTGACGGCCAGCAGAGCGAGGGAGATGATTTTCCCTCTATACTCTGCTCATGTGAGGCCCCATCTGGAGTACTGTGTCCAAGTCTGAGGCCCCCAGGATGAGAATGATGCAGAGCTGTTGAAGTGGATGCAGAGGAGGAGAGCTTTTAACTGAAAGACGAGAGATTTCAGTAAGGTATTAGGAAGAAAGTCTTTTCTCAGCAGGTGAGATACAAGGACACATTGCTCTAAGGTGTTGTTGGTGTCCCATCCTTGGAGGCATTTGTGGCCAGGATGAGACCCTGGGCAATCTGGTCTTTTAGATCTCTTCCTAAACCTAAACCATTCTATAATTCAAAGAAAGGAGAAATGAGTCATCTTCCTTGGACAATTTAATAATTTTGTACCTTTATTCAGTAAACATTCTTCAGCAACCTACTGAAGTTTTGTGCATTATATTTATTTCCATGATGACTGGCTAAATCCAACAAATTCAGACAGCGTATCTAACTTCTATAATACTAAAGATCCCCTTTTCTTCTATCTGTACTATTTTATAAACATGAAACAGAACATTTATACATCCTTTTTTCTCAGCAGCCAGATTCAAGCTCAGTGCCTCACTTTCCTCAGTGCAGCCATGCTTAAGAAAGTTGCCAATTCCTCTCATGTTGGTGTCTGTCACATTAGACCTTGGTGAGAGAAAAATCAGGGAAATTAGTAGAGAAAATGTGATATGGTTCCAACTTGCAACGTAGAGGACACTTCACCTGTAACATACCTTTCATTTGTATCCTAGGAACCTTTTATCAAACCACTCCGAGACTACTGTGACACCTCAAGAGATATCATCCTCATCACCTTGCATTGTTGGATTATAAACTTTGACACTTGGTTTCTTCTGTAAAGTCTTTGTTTCTGATGTTTAAATTATCATGTTCTTCCTCTGCCTCAACACCCTTTTGCTTAGTCTACAATTCTGTGTATAGTTCTGTTCACTCTGTAGGGTGTAGTTTAAGGCTTCATATTAAAACCAACACAGCTTAGTAGAAAATAAATAATACTTAATTTAATATCCAGTAAATATCATCAATAACATAGATTTCAAAATTTAATGGTCAATTAGTATGCAACACCTGCACCTAATAAGGCATACCCTAACCAGCACAAAACATTACCTACTAAGTTAGAGTAAATCTTGAAAACAAAAAACCAAAAATAATAGCACTAGAAAGTGAGAAAAAAAAACTTTTTCATCATTGCTGAATTGATCATTTTCACCACCTGTTGCTCTGTAGAGGAAAGCTAGAAGAGGAGTCTTAACTGTGTAGCGCATCATTTTTCAGCCAATCTGAAGGAGTGGGGTTTCCTATTTTCTCTTTTTTTCTCCTCATTTCACCCTTCAGCTTAAGGCAATTTTTAAGTTTACATACATCATCTGCTATGGACCATATGAATAAATTGGCTGGATGTGAAGCTGAACTTTTACTGTGGAAGAGAGGCAAGTGTATTATAGGATAGGGCTGGGTATAGATAACTACGAGAGAAGACAGGAGTGGAGATGGATCTCTCTGTAGACCATTTAATGTCCTCTGTTTCACTTGGATCATTAAGTTTGTACCAGAGTCAACTATCTTTGGGGGAAATATGAGTCATAAAGTAAACAGTTTATCCAAACATGAGAAACTCTCCTTCTGCCTTCTTGCCTAGAATCTGAGTCAGTAATGTGAACAACAGGGGGCCATCACATCTCCAGCCAAACTGCTTTGCGGATGATACCTACTCAGCCTTTTATATTCTTAAACTCTTAGTCACCTCTTCAAAGAGAACACTAAGCTGTTCAGAAGCATAAAGGTGAAGTCCAGGTATGTATCTAGATAGCTGGATATAGCATTAAGGAACACTGCTGGTATTTCGAAATTACACCAAGGACATGCACTTGTGAAGGTACCTTTAATGCAGGGCTTATTTGGAAATAGGATTGGGATAGACATTATATAAGACTCATCAAAAATTTATAAAAGGACACGTTGTTTTCCACTGGAAGATTCTGGAAGCCACTTTTACAATAGTGTGTCAATTTCATTTGGATTAAAAAGAAAAAAAAAAGCTCAAATGCAACAAAGTGAAATCAAATGGAAACAGTTTGCACATTGCAGCTTTTCCTTTCTTTCTTTTAAAATTAAATTTATACTTTAGAAATAGATTTGCTATATTTAATCATGTTGTTAAAAGATGGATATAGATAGAAATGGAATAAAATGTTTCATTGGCTGCTGCAAACAATACTCCAGCACCTGCAAAAATAATCTAATTAAAAATTACTGACTATATTTCAAAACAAAATCTGGCTTTAGAATATTTCTTATTACAACATCTGTTCCTGTGAGGTCTTACTTCAGTTATTGTTTAAGTATTACAGAAGAGAAGTAAGCATATTCCCATCTCTTTAACCCAAGAAAAAAAGAAGTGTGGTTTGCAAAAAGATAACTCACTTCGCTTTTACCTTAAATCACGGCTCATGTTGCAGAACTGAGGCCCTCTTCATGCTTACTATCATGTCCTACAGATGTAAATCATAGACATTTCAGGGTATTAAAAACTTACTGCACCTTTGTCACCTGCTGCCTTCCCTTAATATATAATGTAAATATTAACAGGAGCCCTATAGTCTTATATAGAGCAGATTGAACAACAAACTTAATGCAATGCTTAGTAATCTTAAACCACACAGTAAAATATCATTTGGATATCACTTCTTCAGATATATTTCACAGTGACATTGGGAAACTGTGGTTGAAACAGTCTCTATAATGACAAAATCATAGTTTGTATTTTTTTACTTTTCTCTCAGGAACATTGTTAAAAATGAGAAATTGATGGATGCAAACAATACTCAGGTAATTGTATTTTATATATAGACTCTCAGAAAGGCTTTAGAAAGGAAAAGGAAAGTCTAGTTTACCAGAACTCAATGTTGTTCAACACACTTCGCTCAGCATAATATGTTGAGCTGAAAAAAAAAAAAATTCTTAATTTGTAGAGCGAGGTGCATGTCTTAAAAATACATGAAACCTTTGTTTGTTTGTTTGGTTGGTTGGTTGGTTGTTTTGTTTTTTGGTTTAGTTTTTTTTTGTTTGGTTTGGTTTGGTTTTTAACATATATACTCATTATATATATAATGGAGACTGAATCTTGATATTATTTTAGAATCAAGCACAATTTGAGAATGATTTTAGCTCCATGGTTAGAAAAGTGGGAGAAGGATATAATCATCCCTGGGTTTCTTTTGGATCAGATAAGTGCTCAGACTAAGTTTTAGGGCAAAAACAAGACTTTCAAGAAAAAAAAAAAATCTGAAAGAGTAAGCCTAGCTCAGGTATTCAGTTTCTGAAGGAAATCTATAATTGTGTCTCCCCACTCAGCAGGAATACCCCTAATACCTCAATCCTCTTGGGAACACATACCTTATGCTTCACTCTCTCCCTAACAAATCTGTTATATTAAGCAGCATGCATAACTAACTTCCTCTTATAGTATCAGAGGACTTTGTTTATGGATTGTCAACTCAAATATATGTCTTGCTTACAATCTTACTGATCTGCTGAACATTACATATGTCTGTTTGCTTCTACATAGTTATCAGGAAGTAAAAGTACATAGGAGGAGGGGACTTCGCAAGCATCAGCATAGCCAGCCTTGGACAATGCTCAGCTTACATACAGGACAGGTGCACTACGAACGGAACAATCCAGTCTTTCCTGAATACCCACCTTCAGGAATTACTACTGACACAAAAGCACCATTTTGGAAGGTTATTCAGTTATTTATTTACTTTTTCCCCTGTGTGCTTTGATCAAATCTGTCTGTGTACGCTGATGCCTACCAATGAATGCTACAGTTCACAACAAATATATGAAATATGTGATGCTTAAGAGTTTGACTGGTTTAGATGCAGCTCTTGAGGATTTCAAACACTTTTTGCATGGCTCAGCTATATTATGTGAGACATTGTGGAGCAGTGGTGGTAAGGTCTGCTGGTAAACCCCCATAGCTAAGAGATGAATCCAAATTGTCTGGTTTGGGATGCTGGAACTTGACTGCATTCCTAGCTGCTAAAGGGGAAAGAAACTTTGGATTGAGGAGTTTGATACTTCTATGTATTAAATTTAGCAATGAATTCTCTTAAAAACAGACCTTCTCAGGAGATTTCTGGTAAGTTTTCTTTCTAGTTGTGACTAAAATACTGCAAGGAAAAAAAATACATCTTTAAACACAGCTGTTTTTACACTTTCTCTTCAAACCCCAGCTGATGCCAGGGATTGCAGATGAGAATGAAAGTGGGAATGTGTGTCAGAAGTACATTACAGAACTGTAATGAGGTTTTATCAGCATGAATCTGAAGGAGCTGCAGCAGAGCTGTGTGGATAGGACATCATGTGTTGCTGTTCCAGTGGCATTATAGCAAGGATCTCTGAGCAGAAACCATGTGGTGAATTGAACTCTGCGTACAAACAATTTTCATTACACCGAAGAATATACTGAAGTTACTAGTTTGGCTTTCAGAAGATCTGGATTTCAATACTTTCTTGTGATTTCAGTCTATATCAAAAGGCCAGGAAAAAAAAAAAATTAAAAAAAGGATGCTGAAACTTTGCTGTGGCACTAAGCTCTTAGAAAAGTATCTGTGCTGCTTTGGATGCGAGAAGATAATCTTATCCCATGCACATCCAGCATCCAGTAAAATCTTTCTAGTGCCAGACTTCTGGTGCTATACTGAAATATGTTTAGCCTTTTTAGTGTTGTTATCATTGATGACTTTTTCCCTGTAACTTAAACTTTTGTCCCTGAAAGCTCATGCATCATGTATCTGTTTGACTCCAGTCTAGTTTTGTTTCCTTTGCTGTGGACTCTGTGAAGGAAGGAAGGAAGGAAGGAAGGAAGGAAGGAAGGAAGGAAGGAAGGAAGGAAGGAAGGAAGGAAGGAAGGAAGGAAGGAAGGAAGGAAGGAAGGAAGGAAGGAAGGAAGGAAGGAAGGAAGGAAGGAAGGAAGGAAGGAAGGAAGGAAGGAAGGAAGGAAGGAAGGAAGGAAGGAAGGAAGGAAGGAAGGAAGGAAGGAAGGAAGGAAGGAAGGAAGGAAGGAAGGAAGGAAGGAAGGAAGGAAGGGAGGAAGGGAGGGAGGAAGGGAGGGAGGAAGGGAGGGAGGGAGGGAGGAAGGGAGGAAGGGAGGGAGGGAGGAAGGGAGGGAGGGAGGGAGGGAGGGAGGGAGGGAGGGAGGGAGGGAGGGAAGGAGGGAGGGAGGGAGGGAGGGAGGGAGGGATGGAGGGAGGGAAGAGTTGGCCCTGGACTTCACAATTCAAGATTTATAATTTAATTTGTTCACTTCTAATTAACTTCCAATACTAACTGGACATAGTAAATCCTATTAAATTCTATCCTTTTTTCACTTCAAGCTTCGCAGTTCTCACCTTATCTTTATATATATTTTTACATACCAGTAGGTCTAATTATTTTTGCGTTTAGTACCAATTTAGTACCAATGCCTTATCAGGACCCGAGGTGTTGATTTATGTCACCTGGAGAACCTCATTTCATTGGCTTCACATGCAGCAAAATGAGTAGATGGTGCATTTGTGAAGATCTGGATCAGGTCCTTCTCCAAGAGACTCATTTCATGATCAATGCTGCATGGACAAGAGGGGGATGTTCATGACTAATTGACCACCGAAAACTAGTCTAAATAATGAAGACAGTTCATCTAGAACACAGGAAAAGTTCAAGAGTATGTCAAGCAAAAGCCTGCAATCTCCTGCTCCCACTGTCCCAGACCATGTAATACTCCTCAGTAGTATGAGGAGTGAGGGGATATGTCATTTCTTCTGCTGAAAATGGACCACTGTAAAGAGAGGTGTGAAAGATT
Organism: Tympanuchus pallidicinctus; assembly: GCF_026119805.1. Classification (NCBI taxonomy): domain Eukaryota; kingdom Metazoa; phylum Chordata; class Aves; order Galliformes; family Phasianidae; genus Tympanuchus; species Tympanuchus pallidicinctus. The sequence goes on along the minus strand of NW_026294813.1, from coordinate 19,500,650 downwards.
CATGAGAAAACATTGTTAAAAGTAGCACAGTAAATAAAAGTGTTCTCTGGATAAGAGACATGCTTAATTCAGGGTCTGTATCTTCTGCTCTTCAGCTAGATCTATATTAAGAGAAAAAAGTTAGGCCTATGGAAGAGTTCTGGGACAATGATCTTGAGAACACAGAGTTGTCCCACAGAATCCTGATTTTTCCATGATCCAGGCCTAGTTCTTCAACAGAAACAAAACAAAACAAAACAAACAAACAAAAAAACCCTGAAATGTCTGCATGCCTGGAAGAGCTCATTACAATGTAAGCACACAATACAAGGGAGCAGGAGGAGACTGCACACTGACAGCAGGGAGGGACATACAGTGCAACCACCAGACAATTATGATTAGTGTAGACAATTATGATTATGATTTAACCATAGGATCCCCAATAGCCATTAACAAGATACCACATTTTCCTGACAAAAAATAAAAAAAAATAAAAGGGAAAAAATCACTGGCTAAGCAACAGTTCTGAAACCCAGGGGTAAACGTTGCCTTGAACAGGGCTGTAAGCCACACGAGAGAGACTAATTAAATGAGTCTCTGGCCCTTAGTTATGTCAGAAATGAGAGCAGGGGGGTATTGTTGCTTTTAATTCCCCAACCGATGAAGAGCAGTGTAAGGGAGGTGGCGGGGGTGTGAGGGGGTGGTAAAGAGGAAGAAAGATGCTCCTGAGCAAAATAAGATTTCTGATGTTTCTTTTGTTTGCAGAAGCAGTGTAAAGAACACGTTTCTCCTTCTCTCTCCCAAAGATGGAGCTGTTGCAAAGGAAGAGAGGCAGTTTTGCACACACACGCACGCACATTCACACAAAGTTCTGCATTCTGCGGCAGGACTTTGAAGCTTCTCTGAAAACAAAGTGCTTTCTTTCTATAAGGAGAAATAAAAATCCGTATTATTATAGCAGCTGTGTTATTGCAAAATTCTACCAAAACACAATGACTGATATTAAGTATCTAACCCCTTTTAATTGTCTATTTCATGGGCTTTAGATTTCTGGATTGCTAAAATAACCATCTGAAGACAAGACTTCGATTCATTTTGTTTTATTAGCATTATTATTTCCTTACAATAATAATAACACTTTACACTTATACAGCACCGTTCATCCACAGATCCAGACAATAAGGACTAGATTGCTGCTATTATCCTGTCACACCCCACGAATGAGAAGGAATAGAAAATTCACCAGGAAGCTGAGAGTTGGGGAGAAATTTGCTGAAATCTTGAGGACCAGGAATGAGGGAAAAGGAAGGGTAACCAAATCCATGACAGCAAGGTTAGCTGCTTCAGTGAATTTCTCTCTTGATAAATTTTTCCAAAGCAAATAGGCATAATGATTTTCAACAGAACATTAATTAATGAGAGAAACTCCTTTACAATGTTTTCTGATCAAACACAAAGCTGAAAATTTGGCATCTAGTGTTATTTTCTTCTGAATATATATATTCTAGTTGAACAGCTGAAAAAAAAGTAGAGGAAGGGAAACTGATGTTACACTGAACAGTCCTGATGATCAAAATGCAAAACTTTCACTCTTAGAATCTGTGAATAAATGGTCGGATGCTCCCCAACGCACTTGCTTATAGATCCAACAGGGGCTTTCTAGAAGCTGATGTCTTTTGAAACAACAACATTGGTTTTCTATTCAGAAATATATCTGTGTGACTAGGAGCAATTCCTAGCAGTGCAGGTAGGTCTGTCCCATCTGATCCTCGCCTTGCAACTCAGAAAAAAGAAATGTGGTTACTTACAAAATCCTGCTGGAAATAGGCAGCATAAAATACAGAGAAAACATATTCCTTTTGCCATCTGTTTTGGTGAATTATTCTGTCTAAGCAGACAACGTATTCACACAAAGAAGTGAGTGTCAACAATTTCATATGGTGTTATTGATGTCCTATTGTTATAGTTTATACATAGAGAAACTGAGGTACAGTTTAATCCCAGATTGCTCTAGTGCAGATATCTGAGCTCATCATCATCTCTGCTGTTTTCTCTTTTTCCTTTATTGGAGTGTATGAAGTTTTTTTTTGTTTGTTTTTTTGTTTTTAGGGTTTTTTTTTTTTAGGTTTTTTTTTAGGTTTTTTTTTTCCCCCCTAATGTTTCATTATTTGGTTTGCTTGTTTAATACAAGGAGGAAATATCAGACACCTTAAGTAATGACTTATTTGTAGTTTCAGCTAATAAATTTCTATTCCTCTCCACTGTCATATGGAGAAAACAGGATGACTTAAATGAACCTCAACTGTGGTATATTTGGGTTGAGAGGGGGACTATGCTTCTAAACTCTACCATGAATGGAACACTAGGCCTTGAGTACAAGCAACATCTGACTGACCTTCAGAAGGCAAAAGGTAAAAGACAAAGTCAGTCTGTGCAGGGAAGTACAGCCAGGAAAAAATTACTCTCCAGCAATTGTGAGCACCAGTGTGCAAAATTAAAGAATTCCATCTTCTCAGCTCCAAGAATGCTGAGCCATGTCACAAAGTGCATCTATGGAGAACCAGGAAGGAAAGCCTGAACATGACTTTCAAGCTACTCTTCTAATCCTCAGTCACATATCTTTTTTTCATAGGCGTGATTCAGTAGCTCCACATACTGTGTCCCTGACAAAAGTGAAGCAAAACTGATCATATGAATGGAAAATCAGGTATGGAAGAAGGATAAGTCAAACCAGCCTGTTTATTTCTTTTTTAATAAAAACAAAATAAAAAGTATATTTATTTGACCTGGCACATGACTCTAACCTTTGTTGCTTCTATTATTCCCATCTTTAGAGTCTTTCTACTTTCTCTCTTGCCAGCAGGAAAGAAGTAACACTGTGATGTTTTATGCCACAGAGACAAAGAGGTATTGATCCTTTTTGCCTCTGGAAAAGGTTTCTAATAATTTCCAGATATATTGTAGATTGCAGTGCTGCTATCTTTAATTAAAAAATGACACAGGATGGAAAGCAATTATTTTGGGGTTGGGTTGTGGGGTTTCTGTGGGTTTTTTGAATTGTTTTTTAAGTGTAGATTCTTCTTTTTGTTTGTTTTAATGTGCTATGGTACCAGATAAGATGACTAGCAGCTTGAGGAGAGAGAAATTGAAAGAGAGAAGAAGAATATTTGCTCTTGTGTTTATTATTCATTATATTTAAATATGATGTTTTGTGTTTCATATTCAAAAGATTTCATCCTCTGTGGCTCATTAATCCTTTTGCCCAGGGACAGCTGCATAAAATAAATAAATAAACAAATAAATAAAATAATAATAAAACACTGTCCAAAAGAAGTCTATGCTGGGATCAACGAAAACACATTGCTCTGTCAGCGTCAACTCTTTGTAATGACTGCACTGATGCCCTGGCCTTGGCCTTGTGGACCTGGGAGGTGGCAGCTGACAAAATCCAAGGAATGATATGAGACCTACTTTCCACAAAAATGTCTTCAGAAGAAATAGAGATGAAGAATTTACTTCCCTGTTGCTGCAATGTGATAATTTTCATTCCAGTCAAAATGTTGTATCATGTGGCCCATTTAGTCACTTCACAGGTAACAGTTGCATACTTCTGAATTCCTGGCAACAGCAATTGATTTTTATTTTTGTTTATTTTATTTTTTTATTTCATGGGACTGTGGGAACTATGGCTGCTTTTGGTTGACTAATGAGGTGTAAAGTTGCACCAAGTTCACTGTGAAGGGATAGGTACATTTCAGATTAATACACCTATCCCAAAAATACAGCTACTACTTGTGGGTTTCATATGCTGAATTTAGGGGATGTTATATCTTCAAGCTGGAAAGAATAAAAAATTAAAATTGTGGGTGCATGAGTTCAAGCTAGAGTTTTATATTCTCTGTCCTTTATAAAGAACAAATAGCCACTATTAAATGTATCAAATGTGAGTTTTGCTTTGTCCAGTACAACAATTATACTCCTTTCTAGAACTCCAGCCTCACAGGCATTTAAATGTATGATTAATCCTTTTTACAGGAACATGTCGAAATGGAATCAAAGGAGCAGTTTGGAAAACAATGCAGTTGTCTCATTAGAAGTACAAAAGAATTATTCTGTAGGATTAGAAAGGAGCACATGTCTCCATGAACTCCTGCCCATTTTGTGAGCCCTTAGGTGCCCTTTCTCCAATCTTTGAAAAGGATATGATATCACATGCCACAATGATTTGTCAAAAGATGAGTGAACTTTCATATACTTCTGGTTCAGATAAAAGTTGACAAACACCCAAAGGATATTTATTCAGAATTTATCTGAGCTAATAGAATCCCTTGAGTCTGAAAATTTGGACTGAAAACGTCTCAGAAATAGAGCCGTCTCCTGAGAATCCAGGTACTACATTCTACTTCCTAAATCAGAAAAATTCAAAAATGCAGGTAGTAAAGAGTGTAATTTTTGTAAACTTCCATGAACGATCAGTTTGGGTCAAGGTCATGACTTGGAAACACGCTAGAGAGGAACAGACTCTTATTTTACTTGAATTCATTCAGCCATTCCTTATCTCAAACAAAACAATAAGACACACACTAAGAAAGTCTACCAATATCCAAAAGAATTGGAAACAATACACAAGCAAATAAATAAAACATTTGCTTAACACAAATGGGAGATTCTGGGCAAAAGGAAACACACAAACTACCCTTGTTGTTCTGAGATTTACAGAACTGTATTTCACAGATGCCCTACTGCTTTATTCATACTGTTAAGAGAGAAAGAAACAGTCTCTAACCATCAACACCCATCATTAAATCATTACAAAAACTCTCTAGTTAAAGAGACAGAGTATATACGTAAATACAATATACTCATACAAATGCAGCTATGTACATATTTATGCTTATAAAATGTTGTGTATAGGTGTGTGGAAAAATAAAAAGCTTCTTGAGACTGCTTAGCTCTAAAGTGTATCCAGTGCTACCACTTGTAAATAAGGTTTTCTCAGTGCCATATAAAAAGCAACCTTAGCACAGTAGAAAAGACTAAACAGAAAATAAATAAAATCTGATGATTTTTTTTTCCTTTTTCAATAAGGAAAAGGAAAGTTAAGTGACAAAAATTCAAAGCTATGATAAAATGCTAGGGGATGAGTTGTAAGAACCAGTGAAAACTAAACTACAGAACTTCTGAAAAAACAACAACAACAAAACTTATTTTAGGTGTTATCAGGCAGTGAAGAAAGAGATGTCAGGAATGACCCATATTCCCAATGTGTCATAAAAAAAAAAGCATATCTAAGCATGCATAACAAATAATCAACAAAAACAAAAACAAGCAAACAAAAAAGAAATGATAAACATGGCTAATATAGATATAAAACCTGCCTAAGGTTATTAGTATGGAAATTTCAAGTTTGATACTCCCTAACAGATTGGGTATACTTATGAGTCTGGTCTACATAACCTTTTGGGGACATTTAACTCTCCTCTCTCTCCTCTGCTAGTAACACAAAAATGCTGTAGTACTAGTAAGAATCCTTGCTTGTAATATTAAAAATCAGGAAAGAAAAGCATTGAGACTTTTTATTAAAAATCATTATTAGCTGTACCTGTCGCTAGCCCAGAAATTTAGGAGAGACAATTCTCTGTGCTAAAGAGACATAAAAAAAATTTATCTTCTTCCCCTGTAAGTTTTCTTTTGTTCTGTGCTCTTAAAAGGAACCCAGATTACTAAAATTCTTGTCTGGCTTTACCTGGCTCTTTCAAAATATACCTGGACTTATTAGAAAAACATAGCACTATTTAAACTTTCAAAATATTATCTGTGAAACCTCTAAAGCAGTAAATTTCCTGTGCATTTGCACTCTGTAGGGAAGCTGGTTGAGATACTCTATACTAGCCTGTAAGGGTAAATTTAGTTTGAGTGATAGCAGTGAGTGTCAGTGCTGTTATGATATTCAGTGTGACTCTAGGCATACGTTCAGGGGGTAAAAGGAAGTTCAAACATTCAAGGGTGAAACAGCAAACATCATGAAAGAAAACTGAAAGAGAAGGAAGAAAAATAATTTGGTTGCTTACACACTCCAAAACTTCTGATTTTAAAGGGATTCTTAAGAAACCCAAGTGGGTAGTAGAAGTCTAATGACTCTGAAAAAGATTCATACAAAGGCACTGAAAAGAAAGGAATGAATTACCTGTAAAAGAATTCATAACATGTCTTACCGATGCAGCTCCAGATGGGAATGTAATTTATGGGTAGAAGATAAAATAGAGGAGTTTGGTAAGATTAAGGATCCTTTTTCAAGTTTTATGGAGAAACATCCTTAAGAATATTAGGAAATTTGAGTGAATCACTGACTTGAACTGAATCTACATCTCTCTGAAAACAAACCAAATACTGATAATGCACATTAGGCAGTAATGTGAAGAAGAAAGTTAAATTTATTACTTGCTATAAGGAAAAAATATTACACATCTTGTTTTGTCCTTTTAAAATATTTTTTAAATTGCTATCTGAGTTACCTCATTCTGATAATGAGATTGTGTGTGCATAGCATTTTACAATGTATGTGTTTAGACTAACACGCACAATATAAAGGAGAGCTTCCATCTGGTATTTGCCATCCTATGCTGTTAGGATATTTGTCACACTGAGAGTTGTTTAAAATAAAACTTAAAAAAAAAGATGATACTCGTTGTCCCTTACTCTTCTGTGGATAAATGCCTTCTAAATCCTGTAAGAGGATGTAGATCTAGCTCTGAGAAAATCACCCAGGTCCAGAAGACAATGTGGAGATTTAATCTGCTTTAATCTCACCTATTAACTGTTTTGGCTGTCTGATAATCCACATTGTGAAGAATCAGCAGTAGGATTGATATAACTTTTGCTACTGAAAAACAGATGTACTTTGCTGATCTCATGATGAAATAAGAAGTTGTTCCAAAACTTCTGGCCCTGGACTATCTGACTTCTGTACATATTCCTTGGAATTTCTTTCATACAAGTTTGCAGAAGTACTTGTAAATATAATTCTTGCATAAATCTGAAGTAACCTTAAGATATTAGTCAGTTTCATTGCCATTGTATTGCTCCTGACATAAAATCAACAGACCATGCTGGAGGGTGGTAAACAGAAAAAAAGAAAAAATAAAGAATAATTCACAGATCTGTATCAGATAGGAGAATTCTCATTAAAAAACACCACATTTAAGAAAACACAATAATTCTCAAGTGCTGAGATAGGAGGTATCATGCACTGAGAAGTGTCCTTGTTTTGTTTGAGGAGCACCTGCATGTTTTTTGATGGTAAAGATGATGTTGAAGTATGAACTACTGATTTATTTATATATTTGTCTTGCTGGAGGTGAAATAGTTAAATCAGTGAAGCAAAAAAGAAAAGATGAATTTAAAGAGGTCGAGAGAAAATAATGTACTCCCTATTGCTGATGACAAACTGTACTGAACACTATTTCATCAACTATTTATCTTGCATCTAGAGCCTTGAAAAAATACTTATAGCTATTAAGTATTTTAAGTCGATGGACAAATCTTAGTTTGGTTCATGTGTCCGGGGGGTAATTCACCACCTCTCCATTGATCAGGAAGCACAAATGTCACCACCCGGTTTAATAGTGACCCGTGTGCTTTTTCCAAAAAAATCTACTGAGTGCAGACAGCGGAATCAAGGTTGTTCCTCCCACAGCAAACAAAATCAGGAGCCTATATCATTATCTTTTATATGAGTTCAACTATCTATAGCTGGTAATACAGTTGTCCTCTAGCTCTCACTCAATTTGATTAAAAAAGATCATAAGACTGTTATTTTTGTGGAATTTGGTTTTTGAGATTGGTCTGAACCCTATCTGGTTGCAATTAATCTGTGAGGGCTCAGAACTGATAGACTGCAAATGAAACAAAAGTTCACTGAGTAAAATACATAATTATGGGGTTTCCATCACATGAACTGAACAACATACCTTATTCACAAAACTGAGAATTCTGCTATTTTGGATAACGTGGACTTTAGCCCTGGGAACAAAAAAGAGTCCTATTATTTGTTCCACATCTGTGCATTATGCAGAGGAGTAGTGTGACTACACTGGAGTATGTGGAGCAGATGTGATAGATCAAGAAGTCACACCAAGTAGGAAAATATCCTGTGTATTTCTTGGACCAACCACACTGAAAAAGGGGAAAAAAAATCAGCTATTTTAATATTTCTGGAACAAAGCAAGTGAAACACCTACAGTGTATAACAGGTGCACAAATTTACTTTGAGTGATTAATGTATTTTGAACATAGAGCTGTCATCAGAGGTCCTATATGTTTTTATCTGCACTGGTGCTGTACACCTGTGGCACATTGATAAAGCATTTGCTCTGCAGTGAAGACAACTGCCAGGTTTGGTATTTTTGGACTTCAGTTATCATCTTACTTCACACAGATGCACACAACTATATACCCTATATATGTTCAAATTCAATTAAAAAATTTAAAAAATAATTATGAGCAAAAGGAATAATAAAATACTGGTACTGTGCTTAGCTTGGGCAGCATTTCAAAGCTGAACTAATGCACAACTCTTTGACAGTGCTTGCTAAGCAAACTCAAAGATCAGCAAGAAATGTAGAGGGGAGTAACCTTCATCCATTACTCCATGATATTATCAATAGTCACACACTTTTCTGAAATATATTCTAAGCAAATTGAATAGTAAAAAAAAATCATCAAAGTATATGTGCACAACTGCTCGTGTTTAGACAGAAACAGTAAGACCTACTGTAGGTCCAGATAATGTCATTACTGATGTGACTTTTGAAATAAAATTTAAGTTGCAATAATACAAAAACAAAACAAACAAACAAACCCCTCAATGTCAGTGTTTCTTTCATCACTTGAGTGCTGATATGCATTTAAGCCTCAGAAATTGTCCTATCCAACTTAAGAAATCAATTTTACTTTATGTGAAAGTTTCATTGATTTTCACTTCACAAGACTATACATTCCTGCTATAACTAATACCACTGAGTAGTAATGAAAAATAAATAAATAAAAAGAAGAAAAAGTAAAAGAAAATAAGAAAAGAAAAAGAAAAAGGGAAAGAAAAGAAGAAGAAGAAGAAAAAAAAAATAATAAGAAAATTGAACCTTTTTGTGAATGTATTAAAACCGAAGAGCTGGGAATTTAAGTTTGGTATGTAGTTTGCGTCAGCCTAGAAAACAGCATTTCTCACTGACAAATGACTATGCAGTTCTTGTGCGTTTATCTCAGTGAAACAATAATTCTGCTATAGATCATAGTCATAAAGCCCAAAATATTGGTCACTGCATTTATGCAACATGATGCTTCATGACCTATCAAGCCGAATAACTGTCATAATCATATGTATGCATACATTCTCTGTCTTTGGAAATTATTTCAGTAGATTTACCAAACTAAGGACTTACTGTTAAAATGCTTGCATTATATTTGACATATATTAGAAATATATACAACTTAATATTTCATGCGTATTTACATACATGCATATTATCTTCACAGCAGGGGTGATATACAAGATGAACTTCATCATTATTTGGCTAATACAGATTTTTTCTCCTCTTCAGAATGGCTAGAGGTAACTCACATTACAAGCTTAAATTTCTAGCTGATGTTTTAGTCATCCAAGCCCACTGAAGCTATGTATCAACAGAAAGAAGAAAATTAAGAAATAAGTCCTCTCAGAACACGGCAATATGTACCAGGAAAAATTCACTCACCTCTCTCTTGGAAAACTTAGCTCTTTTATGTGTGTGTATGTTTGCAAGTGTACGTTCATTCTTCAACTTACGTTATAGTTTTCTGCCCACGCTGCTGAGGAAGCAAGAGATGGCAGTATTGACACATCTACGAAAGGCAGCAGTTCACTGAACTAGAATACGAAGATTCTTGTTTACATTTCATCTCTATAGTTTCTTTCTCTCTTTTTCTTTTATTTCCCACCTTCCATATGTCCTTTATTAAAAAGAAAAATAAATAAATAACATGAAACAAAATTAAACAAACAAACAAAAAAGCTATTCTCCTCATCATCCTCTCTGAAAAATAATCTCCACCTCTGCCCCTGTGAAACTGAGGGAAATAAATAGAATTATTTGAAAAGGTTCTGCAGTTTGTTGAAATGAAGAATCAAAACCAAACAAAAGCACAGGAATAACTGAAAGGAGGTGGGAGGCAGCAAGCATGATAAATTACTGATTACTAAATGGAATTGTTTCAATCAGGAACTTTAAAAAATGAAGGGGGAAAAAAATGAACTTGCTTCTTTTCTTGATTTTTGCTTTTTGCAAGAAGATCAAAGAGATTTATGACCTGTGTCTCTTCAAGTCTGATGCCAGAAAGGAACATGTTCTCATTAATAGTCATTTTCTCATCAAAATAGGGTTTTCATGCAGACAATGTGCACAGCTTTTATAAAGCTGATTGTTGACAAAATTTTCAGTATGTTTCAGTCCAATGAATCACACACAGAGAACAAAATTAAAAGAGTGGTTTGTAACTTTTATACATTCTGCAGGTAAAATCTAACCTTTATTACAGCCAAGATCCACCAATGAAATCTTGAGAATGAGCTTGCAAGCAGAGAATCCCATTAAAAAAATTATAATAATTCTTTTGGAGTTTAAAAAAATATTCTAAACAAAGAAACAAACAGAGAGAATTCATGTGCCTCTCTGAACTTTAGTAAAACTTCTTAAAACTGAAAATCTTGAGAGAATCAAGTTTTCTCTTGAGATTTACCATGCACTCAGGTTTCAGATGAGTTAGTAATACAGGCAGCTGGGGACAATCTCCCATGGTATATTACTGCATAATTAGTTACAATATGGGGATTTTATGCCTCCCACTGCAGACCTTAGAGACCAGATACTGGGTGGAACGGGCCATTTGTTTGTTCTGGTATGTTGGTCCTTCTCATTCTGTTTAGATAGCATTTTTAAATCCTAAATAAAAAAGATTATCTGTAAGTATAAAATCAATACATGTAAAAATATTTTCAGTCACAGAGGGAGGTAATGTATTTTGAGTTTGAGGTTAGGGTGAAAATGTGGTCTGAGTCTTACCTTCAGTGTGTTCCATGTTACAGCAACAGTCCTAGCTGAGAAGATTCCTGCTTCTGCCTTCCCCCAGAAACTTGTTCCTTAATTGCACTTTTTGACTTAATTTTCCTCTACACTGTAGCTCTGTATGAGGTACATTAAAAAACAAACAAAACAAAAACAAAAACAAAAAAAAAGTATGTTTCTGGAGAGGTAAGTTTTTGCTTTCTAAATCATAATTTTTCATGGAACTGATTTAGAGATGTATAAAGGAACGTGTGGAGCCTTCTCTACTGCCCCTCTGCCCCTCCTCAGGAAGTTAAAGAGAGCTGTGAAGTAGTCTATCAGCCTTCTGTTTCCCAGACTGGACAGCCCAAGCACCCCCAGCCTCTCTTCACAGGACAAGCCTTTCAGCCCTGTTATCAGCTTTGCCGCTGTCATCTAGATGCATTCAAGTTCTCAACATCATTCTTGTATTATGGGGCCCAGAATTACATGCAATATTCAAAGCAAGGACATACAAATGGGACAGTGGTCACTTTTGACTGATTGGCTACACTGTGTGATGTGTTGAAGATCTGATCTATTACAAATGTAGCACCTTCAGTGCAAATGGCATTTTAAGACACTTCTCTGCTTTGCAGCTGCTCTTGGAACAACTGAAACAAAGCACTGCTCTGTAGTTGGAGAAGCAATAGAAGTCCATGGTTATCTGATTACTTTGCCTCGCAGAGAAGGGGATTTAATGCCATGTGCATTGCTTGAAAATATACCTGTTCGCATGCATATATATGTGTAAGAATGTATGCATACATATGTAAGAATGTTTTTAGGGCTTAGTTGTAGACTAGATGAGTGAAAAACAAGGAAAATAATTTCTGAAGGCCGTATTTTTTTAAATGTTCTCTCTGCTTTTTTTTTTTTTTTTTACCTTACAGTTCTTTGAACTATCTCATCTTGACCTTTAATGTGAAAGTAGGAACAAACAAGTAATCATGGAAAAGAATAGGAAAGATGTCTACTAACAAGCTTTGTACCTGGAAGAAATTTAACATTAAATTACACTCTCAGAAAACACCAGTGGCTCAGTTTTCTTGCAGCACTCAGTCATACCCACAATGCACTTTCTGCAGTTATTCCACTGTGCCATAATTTGCCATATTTTTGTTCTGAGGCAATATAGGTCTGCATACATCAGCCATCTAATTCCTGTCTAAGATAACCCTCTTCCATTATTTGAGGGCATCTTGTTTCCCAGTTTGAAATGACCTCCAATCTCCATATTTACAAAAGCTTAGAGTTCAGGTAAAACAGAAACAAACAAGACACTTCACCAGCTGCTGTAGGTTAGGCTAAGAAAATACTGAAACAGGAAAGTGCTGTTGCTCAAAATACATGACCACAGGAGTTTTCACATGTGTAGTTAAGTTACTTAGAGTTACTTATGTATTGCCAGAGAAAAATAAATTTGAATGAAGGTACTCTGGAGAAGACTTTGAAAAGCTTTAGCTCCAAATATGGTATCCTTCAGCTAGAAAAATGAAACTAGTAAGATACTGCAGACCATCCATTAATCAACTGAGGAAAAAATAGCTTCACCATGCCCGGGCTTTTTTACAGCAAGAAGATAAGCACAAACTTACTATGAATTTGAATAAAAAGAATGTGACTTATTTAAAGTAAATGCCTTTACTTTTCAATGTGTTGTTGATCATATTCATTACAGAACCACAAAGGATTTGGCTGAGAAGAACTTAAAGGATAGTAAAATAATTGCCCTATGCCAATGTCCTGATTTAGAAATCACTGCAAGTATAATAGGTTCATCATAATAATTCCTAGTGTTCAACGTTTTTCTACCCCATCAAAAACTCCTGACTTCATCACATTCTAATCTCATCACACTCATCAGCTGGCACAAGCAACATCAGTAAATAGCAGCTAGGAAAAATGTAGTATAAGCAGAGACAAATCTTGAGATGGAATTAATGGCTGAAGCAATCAACCAAACTCTGCACAGCCATGGAAAGAACAAGAGGGATCTTTTGTGAGTGCTGACAAAGGCTCAATACCAATGATCTCTTTTTTCTTTTATTTTTACTTTCTTTCATTATGTTTTTTTTTTTTTTTTTTTTTTTTCTTTCATAGTTTACTGTAGCAGAATTCTTTCTGCACAAACATAATGCACTAGAATCCACACAGAGATTATTTTTCTGTAAAAGGATGCATATTTACTGAGTAAATGTCCGAATATAAGAATGCTAGGACTTAAAAATTCTGTAAGTACTTTCAAATACATAGCCTAGATATAGATTAATGAAATTAAATTTATAAATGATTATCAGAATCACAGGAAAATGCTTCTGTACTTGCTCTGAGTTAAGCATTATAGTTGTGGACATATTGGCACTAGATGACAGTCCTCCCATTTTAAGTTGATAGAGAAGAGTTACTGTCACAAACAAAGCAAAAGAAATACATATATTACATATATATATATATATATATATATACATATTTCATAAGTAGGTGTTGAATTTCGGTTTCAAGTTGTAGTGACCATTGTGGGACTGCAGTATTTCTTTTGAAAAATGTCACTATGCCTTAAAATTCTAACTATTTCAAAATCAGGTTAGAGAAAGTTTAAATTTTTACATCATTAAAAGTTATTTTTAGAAGATAGAGATATGTAAATCATATATATGTATGATTAAAAGTTAGACTGTCGTTAATTGTGACTTAAGTGTACTGATAGAGGATCTTTAAGCATATGTTAGTGTACTCATGCAGAGATATGCCTTCAAAACGGGATGTGTAACTTACAATACTTTCAAATGTAGGCATGGACATAAAGATGTGCACAATTTTATAAAAAAAAAACAAATAAATAAAAAAAACAGGGTTAAAAGAATTAATACTGTGCTCCTTCATAAAAGGAGGTAGTTGAATGGCATCTGTTGTAATTTAGAAAGAGAAGACAATAAATAGATTGTATATATATTAATTTGGGAGGTGAAATAGACATAGAATTGCTCCTAACATTTCTGATATAACAGTCAGCTCAGTTCAATAGTTCAGACATAAATTTTATAGCAGGAGTGAGTAGATGGATATTCTTATAACATTAAAATACCTTCATATAGCAGTTTTTATGCATAAAGTGTTGTAAAATAAAAATATAGTCCACCATCTCAGTATTATAGCTGGGCAAACCAGGGAACTGGTATATGTGTAAGAGAAGTGATTTAGCCGTTATCATATAGGAGGGCCCTGCATGAGTCACAGCTGGAATTCAGCTATCCTATTTGATTTCTATCAGATTTATATTCACTCACCAACATGCAGGAGAGAGAATAGTAAATACTTTTCTTGTTTGTTTTTATTTTTTTATTTGTGTCATGGTTTCTGGGATTTATTCCATAATAGATCAATTTATTTGGCAATTCATTATTTTATTTTTATTTTTATTTTAAACCCGTGACTTCTTTTTGCAAAGGTGGCATAAAACTGCTCAGATATTTTGTCCATCCATTTGTCTAAGCCTAAGGGCCTGATTGTCATTTTCACTGAGAGTACTTTATATTTCTCTAACCATGTCAATGAACCTTACAGTCATGGCTATAAATGTAATTTACACCTACTTGAGAGCTCCTATGCATTGCCAGAAAGATGTATCTTAGGAAGAAAAAGGCCCTAATACCCTTTGAAATCTAAATGTTGATCTCTTTTGTAGGAACATTACTGGTATATTCCACTGCACAATCTAGAAAATACAGGCCATCTGCTATCTTTGCGGTATTACTGACAGAAATATTCTAAAACATCTCATACTCCTAATCCAAAAATTATAATGATCTTTTCATGTTAGTTTATAAGGCAGTTACATAAAGAGTAGGGAAAGGAAGAAAAATTAAATAGCAACATCTGGAATTCCTAAAAACACTTCAGCCTCGTTAAAGATTGTGACAATGATAATGAAGCAAAAATACACCCAAGCAATTAAAATCTGCTCCATGACAAGATATGGTAGACTTGCTCAAATTAGAAGCTGAACATGATCTGGAGTTAAAATGTAGCATGGTCTAACTTTCCAGTAAGTTTGGATTCAACGGGAAGTGCAACATGCACCGGTCAAAGTCTTACTATGCGCGTCAAAAAATGGCGCAACTTTCTATTACTTCAGGGAGGCTCTTGGACCAAGCCATATTGCTGAGGTGGAGTTATTCCCACTTATTAATGGGGATTGTACAGGTTATTTACCAGTTTCTACTTGGTCATCTTCACACCTATATTTGCTGACCATTACCATAATTACAGTTGAATCAGTAAGCATAGCATGAATCCATAATGTCCCATGTATTTAAACTGTAAAACACAAGCTATAAAAAAATAAAGCAAGCAAACAAAAAAATCTTTAATTAAAAAAAACAAAAAAAAAACAAAAAAAAACAACTTTAGATTTTACCGTTATACACTTGTCTACAGAGGATTGCTATCCCATAATATAATTGTGTAATCCAGTAACTTATATCTAGATATTTTGGGCAAGAACAGACGAAGCATACTTTCTCCTAAAAAGAAACTCAAATCAATACCAACATCCAGACTATAAAGCTAAATATATATTTCATGATATTTCATGAGATTTTCTCTTCTTGTCCAGAGATTTTTCTCAGTTCTTGATACGTATGATGTCTGCTCTGTTATGTCCTGTGTCAAGGAGATCCACAGTCCAATTATGAATAATGTCTTTATGTTCATTAGTCAAGAATGAGTTTCCTTTCAGATTCAATAGATGTCTACTTATTTTTTTAGATATTTTATTCTCTATGCCAGATGGAATCTGACACTGCAACTCTGTCTTCCTTACAGTGTTTCAGAAGTTTTTCAAGTGACATGATAGAATAAAACTGACCTCTGAAATGGTAGTGGTTTGTTCCACTTTGTCATTTTTTTCTATTTCTGATGCAAACCTGTATCAGATAAGTCTTGTAAAAAGTATCCTCAGCTTATAAAACCTAAGACCGTTGACTGTGAAGCTACTCAATTATTTCATGAAGTCTTGACATTGATAATATTTATTTTGCTGTGGAGACTAGCCTTAGGGCAGCTTGTAGGTGGGCTGCTGAGCAAGCAGAGGTGGAGCTGGCACATTTGCGGTTCTGTTTAAACGCCTACTAACACATCGTTGGTCATTTGCTGCAGAGACCACCTTCAGGGCAGATAAGACTGTGCAGGGCAAGGGATCTGAAGTGAGAAGGGCCAAGAAAAATCTCTTTTTAAGTGTTTTTTGAAGCCAGCAACTGTGCTGGGTTTGCGCTGGGGGGCTGGCGGTTTGTGGGCAGACTGCTGACCAAGCAGGGAGAGGATGGTACTACCCACCCTTGACCTTGGCATTTGGTGATAAGCTTTAAATAGCCTCTGGGAGGGCTTAAGCTAGCTGGCACATTGGGTTGTTGCTGCCTCCTGAGCCAGTGTGTGAGCACAGCCTACACTGCCCATATGGCACTGCAGGTTTGGGTATGAGAGGTGGGTCAAGTGACAGGGCACCTAAGAGTTGTTTTCCTCTTTGTTTAGGAGACCAGCTGTGGTCTTGGCAGTCCCTAAGAGCACAGGCTTAAAAATGGTCTCCACAAGAGAAGACCAGACTTGCTGGAAGAGGACTGTGGTGACCCAGAAGGCCTGACCAGAAATGTAGCTATTCAAGTCTCCAGCTGCAGAGAGTGCCTGAGCCTGCTTCTGTGGGGGGAGAACGGCAGGAGCTTCACTTGTGTGAGGTGTGAGCGCGTGGATGAGCTGCTCAGCCTGGTGGTGGAGCTCAAGGAGGAGGCGTAGAGACTAAGGACCATCAGGGAGTGTGATTGACTGGTGGAGTGACTCACTGGTGTGCACTGAAGGGTGCCAGGGAGATACCTCCAGAAATGTGGTGGACCCCGTGCCCTGGCTCAGTCAGACAGACCTGACAGACCTCCCCTGTGAGGACAGGCTGAGGGAGCTGGGCTTGTTCAGCCTGGAGAAGAGAAGGCTGCGGGGTGACCTCATTGCAGCCTATCAATACCTGAAGGGAACCTACACCCAGGAGGGGAGTAAACTCTTCAGAAGGGCTGACAACAGCAGGACTAGGGGAAATGGATCCAAGTTGAAGGAGGGAAGATTTAGGTTGGATGTTAGGGGGAAGTTCTTTACAAGGAGAGTGGTTAGGCCCTGGAACGGGCTGCCCAGGGAGGTTGTGGATGCCCCGTCCTTGGACGTGTTCTAGGCCAGGTTGGACGGGGTCCTGGGCAACCTGTTCTAAATGTGTATGTTTGGTGGCTCTGCTAGGCAGGGGGGTTGGAACTACATGATCCTTGAAGTCCCTTCCAACCCGGGTGATTCTGTGATTCTGTGACAGAAGATGAGGGTTGAAAGAGTCCTGCCTCAGCACCATGAGTGCACCCCTGTCTGCCTAGCCTGCTTCCCCAGGTCCCACTAAGCAACAGGTTTGAGACTCTGGAAATTGAAGGGGAAGTGAGTGGGGAGGGAAGGGAGGATCTGCCTAGGAGGGACCCTAGGGCAAGACAGCCACCCCCATACCTCGGGACTGCCTCTGCCAGGAAAGACAGGAGGGTAATTGTGGTGGGCAATTCCCTGCTCAGAGGAACAGAGGTCCCCATTTGCAGACCTGACCTGTAGGGAAGTGTGTTGCCTCCCTGGGGCCAAATCAGGGGCATCACCAAAAAAACTCCCACATCTGGTTTGCTCCTCTGATTAATACCTACTATTCATAGTTCAGGTAGGCAGTGATAAACTGAGCACCCTACCCTTCACTCAGGGAAGCCTGCGATCTATCAAAAAGGATGTCAGGGGTTTAGGGCGAATCGTTGAAGGAGTGGGAGCACAAGTGGTAATTTCCTCTTTCCCTTCTGGGGTGGTGAGGGATATAGAGCAGTCTAGGAAAACGTGGGCTTTGAATAAGTGGCTGAAAAGTTGGTGCTGCCTGTGGGTTCTTTGCCTATGGGACTGTTTGCTCAGTGCCTGGCCTGATAGCTGCTGATAGCTGCTGATAGCTGATAATAGCTGATAGCTGAGATGGATCTCACCTGTCTCTGAGGGGAAACTGGATCCTAGCTCAGGAGCTGGCGGGGCTCATTGAGAGAGCTTTAGACTAGGTATGAAGAGAGATGGGGATAAAATAATGCTTGCTAGGGTGGAGTGAGTAGTTCAGAATTTTCAACTAGTTTTTATGAGGGAAATGGGTGGAGGTCAGCGGGACAGAGAAGGGCTTGGGGATGTTGCTGTTGGAGGAGATGGAGGGGATAAGCCTCAGAACTGTCCTGTAGGATCTTCTGGGAACTCTTCAGAAGAGGTAATCTTGCTGATCCCGTCTGAAACCTTCTCATGTCGTTCTAGGATGCGGTGGGGGAAATCTTCAGAATTCTTTTGGAGATTTGAGGGAGGACCCCTCTAGAAAAATAGTGTGTCAGAAAGCCCAGTTCAAGTGCCTGCAGGATCAAGTACCTTTACACTAATGAGTGTAGCGTGGGAAATAAACAGGAAGAGTTGTAAAGCCTGATGTGCTTGGAAAATTATGATCAGGTTGCTATTGCAGAAACACGGTGGGAGGAATTCCATGATTGAAATACTCTGATTGAAGGCTACAGGCTCTTCAGAAGGGATAGACTGGGTAGGAAGAAAGGGGGAGTTGCTCTCTGTGTTAAGAAGTGGTTAAGTGGTTAGACTGTGAGGAGCTGTGTCTGAGTAACAGCCATGATCAGGTTGAGAGCTTATGGGTGAAAAGCAGGGATTGGTCCAGTAAAGGGCATCTAGTGGTTTGGGTCTGCTACAGGCCACCTGTTGATGAGACCTTCTTGCTTCACTTGCAAGAGGTGTTGCGCTCATGGGCTCTTGTTCTGATGGGGGATTTCAACCACCCAGATAGTGGCACAGCAGGTGGCAGACAATCCAGGAGATTCCTGGAGTCTGTTGAGGATAACTTTCTGGTCCTTTTCCTGATTAGGAAAGCCAAGGCACAGATGGAGCTGAATTTGGCAAGGGATATGAAAAATAACAAGAAGGGGTTCTTCAGGTACATAAGCAGGAGGAGACATGCCAATGAGAGTGTTCCCCCTCTGATAAATGAGGACAGAGAACTGGCTTCCTCAGACATGGAAAAAGCTGAGGTGCGCAGTAAGTGCTCTGCCTCCATCTTCACTGGTGGTCAGGCCCCTCCCCATGTCTGCCAGAATTCAGTGACCCTAGGTGTGGGTGAGAGGAGCAGATTCTGTCCCACTGTAACAGTGGAACAAGTCTGAGACTTCTTCAGGAAATTCATTGTATCCATGGGGCTGAATGATATCCATCCTCAGAGAGATGGCTGATGTGGTTGCTGAGCCACGCTCCGTCATATTTGAAAAATGGCTGTCCATCCAATGATGTCCCCAGTGATTGGAAAAAAAGGAAACATTATTTTAAGAAAGGGAGAAAGGATGACCTGGGGAAATAGAGTAGTGAGCCTCACCTGTGTGCCTGGGAAGATCACGTAGCAGGTCTTCCTAGAGGCTATTTTAAGTCACATGCAAGACAAAGAGGTTGTTTGAGACAGCCAGCATGGCTTCTACATGGGCAGATTTTGCCTGACCAATCTGATGGCTTTCTACAATGGAGTGTTAACATTGGTGGACAGTGGAAGGGCAATGGATGTTGTCTACCTGTAGTTCTGCAAAGCCTTTGACATGGTCTCTCACCACATCTTTCTCTCTAAATTGGAGAGGTGTGGATTTGAAGGATGGACTGTTTGGTGGATTAAGAATTGGTTGGCTGGTTGCATCCAAAGGGTTGTGATCACAATGGTTCTGTGTTAGGGTGGAGGCTGGTCACAAGCAGTGTCCCTCAGGGGTTGGTCTTTGGACCGATGCTCTTCAACATCTTCATCAATGACATAGATGATGGCTCTGAGCGCATCCTCGGCAGTTTGCAGATAACATCAAGCCGAGTGGTTCAATTTATACATTGGAAGGAATGGAAGCCATCCAGAGGGACCTGGACAGGCTGGAGAAGTGGGACCATGAAAACCTAATGAGGTTCAATAAGGCCAAGTGCCGGGTGCTCCACTTGGGTTGGGGCAATCCCAGGTATTGATACAAAACAGGAGAAGATCTCCTTCAGAGCAGCTGTATGAGGAAAGACTTGGGGGTCCTGGTGGATGAGAAGCTGGACATGAGCCATCAGTGTATGCTTGCAGCGTGGAAGGCCAGCTGTGTTCTGGGCTGCATTAAAAAAGGGGTGGCCAGCAGGAAGAGGGAGGTGATTGTCCCCCTCTACTTAGCTCTTGTGAGGCCCCATCTGCAGCACTGTGTCCAGGTCTGAAGCTCTCAGTACAAAAAGGATGCAGAGCTCTTGGAGCGAGTCCAGAGAGGACCACTAAGATGATCAGAGGGCTGGAGCTCCTCTCCTATGAGGGAAGGTTGAGGGAACTGTCTTGTTTAGCTTAGAGAAGAGGTGGTTCCGGGGAAGCCTCATTGTGGCCTTCATGTACTTGAAGGGAGCATATAAACAGGAGGGGGGACAGCTGTTTACGAGGGTGGGTAGTGATAGGACAAGGTGGAATGGTTTTAAATTGAGACAGAGGAAGTTTAGGTTAGATATTAGGAAGAAGTTCTTCACTCAAAGAGTGGTGATGCACTGGAACTGCCCAAGGAGATTTTGGATGCCCCATCCCTGGAGGCATTCAAGGCCAGGCCGGATGTGGCTCTGGGCAGCCTGGTCTGGTGGTTGGTGACCCTGCACATAGCAGGGGGGTTGAAACTTGATGATCATTGTGATCCTTTTCTACCCAGACCATTCTATGGTTCTATGAACTCCTGTGAAAAGAATCCAGATGAACAAGTCAAAACAATCTTTTTATAAAACTGAGACCTTCATCAGAAATACTAGAACCCATTTCTTGCATGGGCAAGACCAGAGCAAATTCATCAAGCACAAGCATGAGACTTTAATGATTTTCCTCTTTACTGAAGCTACATTTCATCTGTTGATAACAAACTTTTACTTCAAAAAATGATTTTCAATTTTCCTATGTGTGTCAGCTTGAAGAAAAAGATTTTGGCAAGTATCTGGAAGTATCTTCGCCAATTTTAAATTGGCTCTAAAATACATGACTTAGGCAAGATTATTCAATGAACATCCAAGCTAGGTGCAGGTCTCACCTCCTCTCTTTTGTCTCATTAGTTATCTGTAACAAAAATCCATTAGTCTACTTCTTGTATCTTCCAAAACCCATAACTTCATTTTTTTTTTCATTTGTTAACTGTACCACCTCTCCACTCCGATCACAACTGAAAGTTTCATGTCTGCCACCTAAACTTGGCTATCATTAGTTCTCTTCAGAAATCTTCCCAGTGGGAACAACATTGCAAGTCCAGCTGTCTGGACTTTTGAAACTGAGCCTGAATTTCTGTATTTTTCATTAGCCATATATCAATATAGCAACCTTGGGCAAAGTACTTATGTTTGTGAGAACCCGTAAAATGTAATAATATTTCCTTCCTCACACCTTTCTTCTGGCTCAGCTGTTTGAAACCTTAGCCATGCAATGAACTTCATGTTGAAAATGACCTACTGCGAGTTAATTAAGAGATCAGGGCTGTAGATTGTAAAATACTAGAAGAAAGGAATTTTTTTTTTTTTTTTTTTTAATAGCATCTATCAGACTGCAGCCTTGATCTGCACTGAGACCTTAGACCCCAAACTAGGCTAGTAAAAATAATATTATTACATGTAGTATTCATGTCATGGGAGCAGATATACTGTCAGCTTCTTATTTCTCCTAAATTAATCTTCTGCAGACCACATTAGTTTTCAACCAAGTTTTTGTTTCCTTTTAAATTGCTACCTATGTCTTCTTAAGACTCAACAGTCTAAATTCCTAGAAAAGATTAACATTAAACATTAACATCAAATTTTCTTTAATATCACATAGACATATAAAGTATTAGTTTGTTTTTGTTATTAGTTACTATTAACTTTATTTCATTCAGATTAGAAAATTCAGCAAGCAATAGAATAAGGTCAGATAACTTTGATGCTCATACTTTCCTAATTACTTTCTATCCCTTTCTCTATTTCTCTTTCTCTCTTATTCTGCCCCATCCCTCCCCATCGGTTTCTTTCTGTTGTTTCCCTCCAAAGCCTTCATGCATGACAATAAGTCACTTCCCCATCAGCAAGACTACCCAAAAATTTGCAGCAAATATGTCTGCGAGCAAGTGGGGGAAAATTTTGATTCTCATTGTTACATTCTGCCTCTTTCTGATATAAAAGGAAAACAGGAGGCAAGGAAGAAAGAAGGAGAAAAAGGAACCCCTTAAAGTGTAAGCTTTCCATGCATGTAAACCCAGTAGTTAGT
Source organism: Tympanuchus pallidicinctus (assembly GCF_026119805.1). NCBI lineage: Eukaryota > Metazoa > Chordata > Aves > Galliformes > Phasianidae > Tympanuchus > Tympanuchus pallidicinctus. The sequence continues at coordinate 19,478,216 of NW_026294813.1, read as the reverse complement.
ACACAACCTCGTCACCTTGACATTTATTCAGCTTGCTGGAGACTCATGTGCCCTCAGTCAGAGCTAATTAACACTTAATTGACTTCATGAGAATTTTGTTCAGCAGTTCTGATTTGTCACTCATGTCTCACGATGAACTGTAACTTTTGAGAGCTCAGCAGTTGTGGGAGGTTTGGCAGGTGTCAGGGGAGTAAGAGAGGGAAGGGGAAAAGGGGAGCGTAGGAGTTTCTGCCTCGCTCTTTTTTTCTTTCTTTATCTCTCATTGAAACAGATACAAGGACACAAGAGTAGCAAAAAAAGGCACTCAATAAATTGTCATTGTGGATATATTTTATTTAGCTAAAAGCACAATTTACAGTAGTTGAAGTTTGATTGATTTGTTGATAAACACTAATGTTTAGCAGTTGACAATTTTTCCAAGTTAATTTCCTTAACTTTGGCAGTCCTGGCTGGAAGGACCCTGTAAATAGTATCAGTGTCATCATCCTTTTTAAGTTATTAATGAGCCATCGTGTTTATATAGGTTGGGATTTTGGGACAGGCTGTGCTTGACTGCAGTTTCTGACATTGATGCGTTAGCAGTTGGAACTGGATCTAGATTAGAACAAGTAGGGGAAAAATGGAAAAGATAAAAGCAAAAGGCTCAATTCTAGCCAAATGCTTTTGGAGTGGACAGAAACTGTTAATAATTTAAAAATAAGTAAAAACATATAGAAAATTACAGAATACCATGCACAATCTGTTCTGATGTTACTGCTGCTTGAAATAAATTTCTGACTAATTATTATTTCACCTGTGATGTAAGATATATATATATTTTTTCAGCCCCCCTTCACACAGTGCTGCATCTTAGCCTACATCCAGACTTTCATGATTGCCAAGGACTGACAAGACACTAGAGAAGACTTTACTAATTAACTAGGCCAAGCTATATACTGCCTAGACTCACATCAACTTCAGTCAAAGCTGTCAAACTTGTATATACATGTTTGAATAGTGATGTTCTTTTCCAACTGTGATGATGTTCTAATGAGTTGTTAAATATTTGTCCAGTGTTCAGGAAAAGGTGCTTTGTTCTAGCAAGAAATATGTTTTTTTCTATCTTTATCCCTTGGAAAGTCAGTACACCTATCTCTATTGTGTATGCTCAGTTGGGCAAATCTTTACCTTCTGCCTTCTCTCATTAAGCCACATGTTGATGACACTATTATGGCCTCCTGTATGAAATGCTAGGTTTATCCTGTACCCTCCGAAATGGAGGATGGGGAGCCAGGAAGAGAGCCTCTTATTTTTTCTCAGGACAAAAGCAATTCTGGCTGCAAAACATTCTTAGTTAGGTAGTTTCCAATTCTGATTCTTCCACTGCCTGAATATACAAACCAAAGTCTGCCTGAAACATTTTCCACTCTTTGGAGATATGCTTTTCTCCTCTTTCATCTTCATTATATGTAAATATATATTATTTACAATTTACAAAACCTGTTCCTTAAATATATAAATGTGTACAATTACAATTATGTGTATATATAAACATAAGCCAATTTATAAAATTTATGAAAAATAAAATATAAACTTTATGAAAATAAGCCAGTTGTAACACTATTTTGCCTTTTAAAAGCCTATCAAACCTGCCTACTTTTATAATCAAGCTTTGAATTTGGAAGGGGAACTCTAGAAAAGAGCACTCATTATAATATACAGTGCCTTGAAATCAACAATAGCTATGAATATATGGATAAGGTTTATTTTTAGCCTTATTAAAAGATGTATTTACATTTGAGATTTTGTTTGTTTATTTGTTTTGATTTTGATGAGGAGTGCATTTCTCAAATAAATTACTTGTTTCTTCTCACTTACTATGCTTTTGTTCAATGTAATACCAATTTCCCTCAGATGAAACTACTTTGTAGAATGTGCTCCTTTAGTAGATCCAGTGTACTACAACCACGCAACCACAAGTGGACTGTCAGTCCATTGTTCTGTAGATGATCTGACCTACAGTGAAAAGTAAGCCCAGACCTCTGTCACTTTCCAATTTCTAGGAGGGAGAGAAGGTTCTTTGCAATCTGTATACCCTGCATGAGATTAAGAAACAATGATTCAAATGTTGGTCTAACCAGTTTATTACAAATCAGGGAAATGGGGAAGGGGAGGACGAGCACTATTATGAATTAGGGTAATGGGGAAGGGAAGGAGGGCAATATAAAGGATGGGAAAGAAATAGCAAGGAGCCTTTGTAGGAAGCAAAAAGGAGATAGTCACCATCATGGATCCAGTGTAGTTCATAATTCTGTCTTCTGTAGTGGTGGGCCATTGAGCATTGTTCTGTTGATGATGATGGTGACCATGGCGATGATGGCAACTTCTCAGTGGTAGTACCAACTTATTTGTAAGTCCAAAGTTGTCAAGTCAGTTCTTTTTGGAGAGACAACTCAAATCCAAAGTGATTGAGTCAGCTCTCCTTGGAGTGGCAACTTCTGTCTCTGGGATCTCAGCAGAAACTCCTTTTTTTCTATCTTCCAGACCATGCCAGCAGATAAGAGGGAGAAGGGAGGTGCCAACTTGTATCTTACATTCCAAAGATACAGTGGTATAATTCCCTAGTCTCCTATAGCAAACAGGCATTACTTGGTCACAGGCTAGGTCTTCCACTAGGAAAACAATCCAGAGCAATCTCTTCTGAAGGCAAACAGCTCCAAAGAAATGCTTTGAAATGTAAAATTGTCCACACAGTGATGTTGATTGCCGCACAGCAACACCCATTTCTCATCTCCTAGAGTCTTATCACAAGAAATACCTCAGAAAGCAAGCTTTGAGGTAGAAAGCAAAGAAGGATTCATACAGTCTCACAGGCTATGGACACCAGCTTCTCTAGCACCTCTACAAATCCACTCCTTTTGATCTTCGCTACTTGCTAACATAGGCATAACCCAAATGATATGTGATTTAATGATTACCTAGGCTTCTTCTAGGCAGTGAGAAGAGATAGACACCTTCAAAGGCTTTCATTCTATTCACTGTGCATATTTACCTGAAAAAAAAAATAATAATAATAATAATAAAAAAAAGTAAAAAAAAAAATAAAAAAAAATCTCTGAACTTCTTGTGAAGAAGCTGAGCTTTAGAGAAGGTAACTAATTTGAGAAGTATTCATTGCCAAATTTAAGACAGATTTCTGCTAAGCATTTAGCTTTTTCTAGATCACTTTTCTGAGATACCTAATTATCCCTCTGTATGTTACAAAACCAAAAATGAGATACTTAGCTTAAATTTCCTTTTGGGAATCAAGGATATAAAATGTAGTCATTCAAGCACATAATTTTAAAAGAACTGGTGTTCCTTATTGGATTTAGCTGTAAGTTCTTTGAGAAAGAGGCTGTTTTCTTATGTGTTTGTGGTTTTTTTTATTTTATTTTATTTTTTATTTTCCATGGCATGGAATGGTTGATTTGGTAAAATGGCATATGTTGGATTGCTCAATGAAAATCTCCATGAGGAATGAGAACATACCAGTTTAAAATCCATTATGGATTGAACTTCAAGATTCAAGGCTGTCCAAAATACACCAAAGAACAATTAAAAAAGACTTTTATCAGTTTAATATATTTATTTTGCTCCTAACCAAGCACTAAAGCACACATCCAGTACCTCAGGCAACTTTCTTCACCTTACTGCAGTAAAAGATTCATAGGGAGTTCAATTATAGAATGATTGGCTAATTTCAATAGCTTGTTTTAGCCATTAAGCCTCTACAAAGGCTTTATGGATGTTCTAATGAACACTCTGCAAGACTTTCAGTGTAATGAAATTTGTATTAAGATACTATAAGGAGTGTCCCACAATGTAAGGTCACTTCCATTTTTCCTCATTACAGCCCTAGAAGGACAAAAGAAGAAAAGGAGAATATCCTGTTCTCTTTTTGTTTTTTTTTTTTGGCTGCAGAAAGTATGTTAACTTTGAGCACAAAACTTTCAGTGTTACCTTGCAAGTAACAGTAACAACACTAGCTTATGGTGACATAGGGGACTGCACAATGATATTGCTAAATTGAGCAAAGATAGACAAATGCAACCTTTCCTTTCTCTTCACTTATTAGTGCAAGTGCAATTCCAGAACTTGAGATCTATTTACAGTAGTTGAGATTGGAGATGGGGTGATACTCACCAGCTCATACAAAACTATTGTAAATGAAGAAAATCATGATCAAAATCAGTTGATATGTGAATAAATATCTGCCAGGAGTATAAGGAATTGCATGAAAATTTCAAGATCTTTGTCATGATTTGACATATTATAAAAAGATCCTGAATCTCAGGGAATGTTCTGAGAGTCATCCACAGTAATCTCACTAGTGTACCTTCATAATGTGGATCTACAAGATATTGTTCAAACAACATCATTATGCACATTAGTTATGCAAAACTATGCAAGAATATGCAAAACATATTTTAGTTACACTGACTCATATATTTTAAATAGAAGATTTTGATATTAACACAATCAATATATCAATTTTTGTCTTTAATGGTGCAGCCAACAAAGTAGAGAACGCTGGTATAGCAGATTTTAGTCAGATCTTTGAATCTTTCAACTCAATTGATATCTAAGTTGATTTCCACACTATTTCATATAAATTCAGAATGTGATTTTGCTTTATGTGAGTTATAGTATTGCTGAACTACTAAGGTTTTTTGCTACAAAGAGATGGGACATTTAGAATTATTTGGAAAATGCTGCCTCTGTTTGGCTGTGCAGCAGTGACAACAGAACTATATGCGTGTGGCCAGCTACGTTAGTTCAGCTAATAACATTTTAATTGTGCATTCATGTTATATCAGGTTTTAGCAACTTTGAAAGTCACAAGAGGATACATTATACTGATATTAGATTGATTTTATAAAACTGAGGGAGACATTTATGAAATCTCTCCTCTCTTCCCTTATATGTTTGTGGTGCTGAGGACTGCTCATCCCTTTCTTCATTTCTGTTGTTCTACCCTCCACACAAAATACTGTACATCTGCTTCCTCCACATGAATTTACCAGACTCCTAAAAAGCCTTCCACAGACTCCACATCTAGGATACTGAAGCTGTGAAAGAGATTGGCACTGGAGATCAGAAATCATTTGATTTCTGAAATGGATAAGGAGTAATAAAATGGTTATTTAATGTATCTTTACTGAGAAACAGCTGTAAACATCTGAAATAAAATAGATAAGTAGATAGATAGATAGATAGATAGGTAGGTAGATAGATAGATAAAAAAGGTGAAGAGCAATAGCTTCCAATAGCTTCATAAGGGGCTCAGAGTAGACAGCAAGCATTTGCCAGACATTTACACTGGGGTTCATGTAAGTAAATGTAACTATAACAGCACTGACATTTGCTTCCAAGCCAGTCTTCCAAACTAAAAGCTGTCTTATTGTTTAGAGGAGGGAATCATCTCACTATAAAATAGATGTCTAAGGTTGATCTAAAAATGTGTCCCAAAATGCTTGTTTCTGTTCACTGATTATGAGCAATACAAGACGACTAACTCATGAACATGGAGCAAGCAATGATGAAATGACTCTTATAAATTTTAGTCTGATTGTCTTGCTGCTTTAATATATTACTGCCTTACATTTTCCACTTATGATGTATTACAACCTAGTTTGCAACAACTGAGAAATGATTAACGTATGAAAGTCTCTGTATAGTTAATTTTGAAGATTAAAATAATCTTTCCGTTCTGTTTCCTCATGATGCAGAGCATCATTTGTTAGGATGTTATTTCTTACACATTTACATACATAACAGCATATCTTATCAATAATATATTTCCTAAAAGTTATTTCTGGTGATAATGAAGAAATTGTAATACCGTAGATGAACATTTGAGACAGGTTATCATTACTTCAATTTTATACACACACACACACACACATATATATATATATATATATATTTAGATGATGGTAGAATAAGGTGAACATGAGACTAAATATCTGACTGATGTCTGTTTTGTTCTTAACTGAACTGTCCCTGCCTGGGACAAGGAAAGGGAATCACAGCCCTGGCTCTTATGCAGTCAAACAAGTTTCTGTTGAGCATCTGAAACTTAAAGATTGGAGAGAAGAAGATACTGAAACGTGTATTTTCTTATTAAATCATAGGTTTTTTTCCAATGCAGGTCAATGAAAGCATGATAAATCTGAAGGGATAAAATATTTTTTTACATCTTTCTTAAAAGAGGAAAAAACATCAGCACTTCCATCTAGAAGACATTACCATGTTCAGGCCTTATTCCATTTTATGTGAATTATATTTGCTAGTCATGGAGTTGAAAGGCAATACAAGCTGCACTTAGTAATAATACTTACAATCTTGCCAACTTCTCTGCCTTCAAAAAACTTTTGAAAAGATTGCCTTTGGGATGCGACTGAAGCTCCTGGAGGGATCAAAATAGTAATCAAACATTTTTAGAAAAAAAAGGTAAAAAGAGCCTTTTTTCTGACTGGAAAATCCCTCGTTACACATACTAATCTGATGACATTAAATAATTTTACTATAATAATCTTCTACGTTTTTATACTAATTCAGGACAATTGAATAAAAATACCCCATTTGTTTTTGACAAAGCCCCTCTGAAATTGCAAAATTCCATATGACATATCTTTTGAAGTTAAAAGGAGTTACAGCTTAACTGTAAAGGAGTAGATTTACCCTGAGACCCAGTTATGGATCTTCAGATTCATAGGTACAGGTTGGGGGATGACCTGCTGGAGAGGAGCTCTGCGGAGAGGGACTTGAGTATCCTGGTGGACGACAGGTTGGCCGTGAGCCAGCAGTGTGCCCTTGTGGCCAAGAGGGCCAATGGCATCCGGGATGCATTAAAAAGAGCGTGGCCAGCAGGTCGAAGGAGGTGATCCTCCCCCTCTACTCTGCCCTGATAAGGCCTCATCTGGAGTATTGTGTCCAGTTCTGGGCTCCCCAGTACAAAAAAGACAGGGATCTCTTGGAAAGAGTCCAGCCACAAAGATGGTGAAGGGCCTGGAGCATCTCTCCTACGAAGAAAGGCTGAGTGAACTGTGTCTGTTCAGTCTTGAGAAAAGAAGACTGAGAGGGGATCTGATCCAGGTCTATAAATAACCAAGGTGTGGGGGGCAGAGTGGCGAGGCCAGACTGTTTTCAGTGGTGAGTGGAGACAGGACAAGGGGAAGTGGCTGGAAACTGCAGCATAGGAAGTTCCGTACAAATGTGCGCAAGAACTTCTTTACAGTGAGGTGACGGAGCACTGGAACAGGCTGCCCAGGGAGGTGGTGGAGTCTCCTTCTCTGGAGATGTTCAAGACCTGCCTGGATGCCTACCTGTGCAACCTGGTGTAGGGAACCTGCTTTGGCAGGGGGGTTGGACTTGATGATCTCTGGAGGTCCCTTCCAACCCCTACAATTCTGTGATTCTGCGATTCTGTGATTCTGTGATTCAGTAGTCATCCAGGTAGAAGTAAAGGGGCAAACATACTCTGCTGTGTCTCAGCTACCAATCAGAGTCATTGAGACCTGGATGGATTCAGATCAGTCTTTCCTCCTTGTAATGTACAATCCTGTAACACAAAATAAAAATGAAGCATACCTCTGTCCTGATTTCAGGCAGGATGGATTTATTTCTCCTCAAAGTATTTGGTGTGATGATTTATTTTGGATTTTTGATTGTATTAATAACAATCTAAGATTTTAGATATTGCTGAACATGGCTTACACTAAATCAAGGACTTTTCGGCTTCTCGTGTTGCCAGCAATAAGGCTGGGAAAGCAGGAGAAGCCAGAAAAGAACCAGAACAATTTACCCAAACTGCCAAAGTGATGTTCCATAATACTGTTTGACATCCTATTGAACAAAAAAACGGGAGGGTGTTGGCTTGAGGATCTTCTGTTTCTTGACTGGGCATCTGTCTGCAGGATGTGAGCAATTGCTCTATGCATCATTTAGTTGTTTCTTTTTAGTGCTTCCATTTGATTATTTTGTTTTTTAATTTTTGTTTTGTTTTCTTATTAAAGTGCTCTTAACATACAAGTTCTTCCTCTTCTATATTTTTTCAATTCTCTCACACAAGCAACTACAAGGAAGTGAGTAAGTGCCTTTCTGGTGCTTAGCAATCTGATGAGTTAAACCACAACCACCTCTTTGTTACTATAAATGTTTCCAAACAAGATCCCACTTTTCACTGACTAAATACATGTACAGCCTCTTAAACCGGCCAGAAAAAAAAAAAAAAAAAAAAAAAAAAAAAAAAGAAGACCATCAAACCTGCTTGTATATCACTACTTATTCCTCAAGGCATGGTCTAAGCTCAGAACAGGAGACAACACAAAGATTGTTTCATTTTGTGTTATTCTCAAATATGAGTAACCTTGGGAAATTTTATTCTAGGACAGAGGCTTTTGATAGACTTTTCATTTTATTTTATTTTATTTTTCCCACAAAAGTGACTTTGGCTGCACCTGAGAAAATAGTTGCCTGATCACTGAACTTCATCCTTTTTATGAGGATACAGTTTCTCATAAAACTTAGCCTTGCAAACAAATGTGAACAATTACCTGTAATCTGGTGATACTAATTCCAGACACAAAACAAGCTGATTTGACTAGGAAAAGGTATATGACTAAAGGCATGGGTGTCCAACCTTTTGGACAGCCTTTCAGCCTGGGTTGCATTGAGTAAAAAGGACTGTATATCCATTGGTTGCTCTAAAAGCAATGCCTCTTTTTTATTTCCACGGAAAAGACAACCAATTCAAAGAGCACAATAGCGTTGCCTGATAGAGCAAATTCTCATCTACAAAACACTATTTTTTCACATAATCAACTATGAGCTATGTGTTTTTGCTGACAGTGAACAAGAGCCTGCATGCTTTGCTTGTTAAAATCTGTACCAGTGGAGGTGGCATGCTAGAAAACTTTTACCACTGCTGAAACATGAAACCGCCTGCCACTATGCTCACATTCACTGTTTGGTCTCCATTGAAGTCCAGTGCACACTGATGAATGTCAGTGGATGCAATTTTTTCCACATGGAGGAATTCAGTTCCACATTTTTGCTTCATATGCCCTTCTATGTCAGGTGCCATTTTGTCAGACTGCTGCTCTGCTGTTATCTATTGCACAGCAACCACACTTAATGAAGTAGTAGCGGAAAGGTTCTGTCTCTACTGCCATCCCCCAAAATCTACTCTGATGGCAGAAGCCAATGTAATAAAATTGGAAGCATTACTTTTGGACCCTCCCTATTTAATATAGCTAATGATACAAAGTAACAAAACTTATTTTAATTTTAATTTTTGATGTTTTTTATTAAAACAAAAAACAAAAAAGCATTTTAAAAAGGAAAACAAAGCCATAAAACTAGTGGAATATTTTATACTGTTTTTGTGAAACTAATGCCTCAGTCTGGTTCAGTGGCAGTGGCTACAATTCTGTGAAATGAGGGATATGTCTGTCTGGGAAGAGAGAGCTTATGAATGTCTAGTAAAGAGACATGATCAAATTTTTGATTGCAACATTCAATGCAAAATTCACAAGTAATGTGCGCATGTTGATTACAAATGATGTTGTAAATAGCAAAAAAAAAAAAAAAAAAAAAAAAGATTGTTTTTACAGCAATCTTGAAACCTGTTCTCAAATTCCTTTGTCAAAATGGAAAGCATGGCTGCCTATTTTTCACAGGACTGCGTTTAGCCAGTGTATCAAAATACATAAACTTATTTGTCAGAATTTGAGGTGGCACTGCACTATTTCCACCCCATGTTCCTGGTTTCATTATAGGCAGTGTTAATAGAACACCAATGCTGAGTTGGTGCTGATTAAGCAATAGGCAGGACACAGGCAGAGTTACTGCCATGATGGCATGAAGCAGGGGGTGGGCCTCAGTGCGAGGTGTTCTGGGCCTTATGTGGCCCATGGGCTGTGGGTTGGACATGACTCAGTGAAGGTACCTTCCAGAGCAGGAACGTTTATGATGTTCAGAGTAAACCATGACCCTGAGTTGCATCCTGTAATTTAAAGAGATTAAAATATCAGAAAAGTCTTCCTGAAACGCTGTAAATAGACACCCCCAACTCACCAGTCTTTTACGCTCAGAAGGAAATGCAAATCTGAAATATGTGCTGCAAATCACAGCACTACAGGCTCAGAAAGCTTGAAAGTACTGTAGGATTGGTTATCCAAGAAGGATTAGCATACTGAACGCCGAACACATCACAACAAGCAAGACCGCTGTGCAAAGACTACCCCTACCTGAATAGTATTTTCTTAAATATTCCTGATGTGTGCTGTTTGTATGGGTAAGATATAAATGCATAAGGATGGAGAGGAATGGAAAGAGAGTTCGTTGTGAAAATGTTTGTGCTGTGCTATGCTTAAGTTTGGGGAAAGAAAAAAAAAAAAGCATAGAAGAAGATGACACTAAAGACTTTATTTCTTTAAGAACCACTACTGGAATCAAATTAGATATGCATATTTCACCATGGGCCATTTACAGATAATTCACTATGGCCATCTGCACTTCATTCAGTCCAGAGTTGATTTTGCATTTTGTTAACCCTGAAGGATAGCTTAATTTTAGTTTTCTTTTAAGGATGTAATGAATAGGTAACAGAGTGGTTGTGTGCATGTGGATATAAATGAAAAATTGCTTATTTTTAAAATGAAGACAAAAATTGGAAATGAGATTGTTTTTCTCACGAGAAGCTTGAGAATCATGTCTTGATTTAAGACAATTTATTGTGAAATCTAGATTATACATATTCATAGATATCAGGTCTAAACAACTCTGTATGCTCAAAAAATAAAATTTCAACATGTGCAAATCACACTTTCCTTTTCAAAACTAATTTCGTTCCACCAGATAAAATGTTTCCACAGTTCAGTGATACTAAAGATACCACCGTAAAACCTGAATTTACCACAAATAAGAAAATGACAGAAAGTTTTGTAAACCCAAGCTGTATATTTGAGATGAAATGGGCTAGTTTAACTTGTTATGGTAGGCATTATCATTACAGAGAAAGATGAGAATGTCATACAGAAATAACTGTATGGTCTTGAGGACAGCAGAATTGAAATCAAATTAATTTAACACAGTGAATAACCAAGATATTTGCTTCAAAAAAAAAAAAAAAAACAGTAAGAATTTTTGCTTTTAGAAATAGGACTGAGAGATGAAGATAATAATCTTGGGTATATCAGTCTTTCACCAATTATTGTGAGCTATCTGTTCAGTGTGAGTAGTTCTAATATCTGATTGATACAGAGAAGAACAAAGTCATCTGTACAATGTACTACTCTGACTTCATCTGAAATATTGGGTGTGACTATGGGAACTAAATTGAACAGGAGAAAGCACAAAGAAGGACTGCTACAGAGACCAGAGAGTAAAGAATCCACTGCACTACAGAAGGTGAAAAAGTTAAGTGTATTTAGCCTAACAAAATGAAAGGCGACAGGAGATGGCTGTAGCTAATAAACATTTTGAGAGAGTAAATACAAGGAAGTAAGGTAGGATACTTAAACTAAAGAATAATGTAAGCAAAATAGAAAACTGGTAAGTAATGACTGAGAACTAAATAAGACAAAAAAGAAAATTTGTATGTACAAAAGAGAGAACCTGGAACTGATGTAGTAATGTAGTCACAGGAACCAAGCAAAAAAGACCAAAGATACAGTGGGGTGCAGCAGGCCCAACACTGAGCTGGACAAGTGAAGGAGTTGTCTCATTCTGCTCTAGACTGAGAAGCTTCACCTCGAACGTTAAGTACTGCTTTGGGCACCACAATGAAAGAACAATATCATTGTCCAAGGGGAGCTATGGAGATGCAGGAAAGTCTGGAGGGCAAGACTTGGGAGAAGTGGCCAAGCTCCTTTAGCTTGTCCAGCCCAGAGCAGAAGAGGCTGAGGAAATGTCTAATGGAGGCCTGGAGCTCCTTACCCAGAGAGGGGGGGCAGCACTGAGCTCTGCTCTCCGGTGGCAGTGGTAGGGCCTGAGGGAACGGCACGGAGCTGCATCAGGGGAGTAGCGTAGGTTGTTAGGGAAAGAGTTTGCACTAGAGGGATTGTGGGCATAGAACAGGCACCCTAAAAGGTACAGTTCAGCAACACACAGCTCAACACATACAGCTCACTTACTCTTCCCTCTTCATGGCCTACTGTATGATTTCACATGGTATGGATGAACTCTGCCTAATTCAGTCCATCTCTCTTGGTTCCTCCCTTCTCCCAGTTGTTATGCCATAAAGGTTATGACTCTTCCTGCCAAGTGAATTGACCTGGTCCTGGCCTTTCTCCTATCACTCAGTAATGAGAATAAAATAAATAAAATAAAATAAAATAAAATAAAATAAAATAAAATAAAATAAAATAAAATAAAACAAAACAAAACAAAACACTGGGATAATTTTTTTAGTTGTGAATACAACATTTCTTGGTTACTTTTAAAATGAAACAAACAATCTCTAAAACTGAAGAGAATAAAGTTTCCTGTAAGTATACATACTTTTTTGTGAAAGTGAAAGAAAAAAAGAAAGAAATGAATAAATATGTAGGTCTCTTAGTTATTCTTTGGTTTCTGTGTAGTATCTCATGTTCTACAGTAGATTTATATTCAGAGACTTGTTGATTCTCAGTTTTTATCCTTTTAACAAAAGCTGTTCTTCATTTGTTTTCTCGTTTTTTTTTTTATTATTTTATTTTTTTTATTCTTTGTTTTTATGTATGTCAACTGCTCACAGAATATTGTAGTAAAAAAAATTAAATTTGACTTTCAAAATGACTCATGCAGAGGGACATTTATCTGAGGAAAAAGAATGAAGTGGATATAAAGTTTCCAAATTTTCAGCTTCTTGAAAAAAACGTCAAATAGTGTTCATCCCTGAGAATTTCTATTTTTCATGCATGAAGATTCATTTCATGAGCAAAACATTTTGTGGGGTTCCAGTCACAGCTCAGTGGATGTTGTTCTGATATTGGGAATGGCTTTAAAATAAAAGAGGGGTAATTTAGATGTTGGGAAGAAATTCCTTATTCAAAGGATGGTGAAGCACTGGCATAGGCTGCCCAGAGAAGCTCTTGGATGCCTCATCTCTGGAGATGGTCAAAACTAGGTGGGATAGGACACAGGGAAGCTTGATCTGGTGAGTGGAAACCCTGTTCATGGCAGAGGAATTGAAATTAGGTCTCTTTCAACTTAAGCCAGTCTGTAATTCTGAGGAGCATTTTCCTCCACCAGTGGAAGTAAACTGCCTGAAAAATCTGCAGTTTATCAACTTCAGAAAAATTTGAGCTCAAACACCAAGAAAGTATGTTAGCTCACTAGATGAGTCTTCTCCTTAAGACATGATTTGATTTCAAGGCTGTTCACCATATGTGGAAAGTAGCATTGAACAAAATACGTGAAAGAATCTATTTCACACAGAAGGCCAATTTTTCTTGCGTATTATAAGCCCAGTGAAACAAAAACATCATACAAATTCCTTATCACTACAGAAAGAACTGTTCTTTGCTTGCAAAATATCTCACATTTGGTGGGGAAAGTGACTCCTGTGTTTAACATTTGCTATAACCTAACCTGTAAACTATAAGTGGAATAAACTCTATACCTTCTATAAGATAGTTTATTTTCTTCTTAACTCTGGTCACTATCACAATTATAATTTAATAGCTAGAAAATACATAAGATTCAGAATATTTCTTTTCCCAGTTATCTGGGCACATATTCTGTGATACACAAACATGAATAAATAAGTTGTAGACATCATGCTGGTTTACAAAGAAACAGTCTGATAATAAGTAAGGCTCTTGGCTAGACTTTATATTCAAGATTATAGAGTATATTGGAATAAGTTCCTTCACATTCTATGGTATCTTCATGTAGATACTTTGAGGGCCTATCCACTTAGAGATTTGAATCTGAGAACATCCTGACAGATGAGTGTGCTGGGCATGAATCTCCTCCAAGCTTTTTCTAGATGAGTTGCCAAAGCCTTCTACCATAAGGATACAAAGAGCATAGAAAAATCTTTTTTTCTATTTCCTGGTCAGGAAACATGCAGTATGCATCACAGCTAAGAACAATACAAATAATTCATCACTATCCATTCCTCTGAAGCTTATTCCATTCAAAGTATCACAAAATGGTTTACATTTGTCCTGGGCTGGGCTAAGTGGCTCGTGCAGGCAAGCAGAAAGAAAAAAGGGCATTGCAAAATGAGTATAGAGCTGACTGAGCTTCACTTCCTAACTGTGGTGTGTTCAGTTAGCGAAAGTTAAAGAAACAGTGATAATACCCAGTCTCCTGCTGATTGATTTTGTGTATGTATGGGGAACTTTTGTGTTCTTACAAGGGAATCGTCAAAGAGCTGTAAGCTCATCTCTATTCCTTTGTTTCTAAACACAGTTTCCCAGGGGATAACATGCAATAGTTCCTTAAACGGCCAAAAGTTTGCTCTTATGAAGTTCACTGTCCTGACTCTGTTCTTTACTGAGGCTTGTATTCCTTGAGATCACAAATTCAGTCAAGACATGTTCACTACAACCCTGACTGCCTCCAATCTTGAATCTTGAATTTTCTCTGCATTGGTGAGCACTAGGTACAGTTAAACCTCATTTCTGGTTGGTCTGCCCCATACGTGAACCAGGAATTTACCCAGGTGTCTCCTGTTTTTTTTTTTTAGATCCTGCTGTGTTGCATTCCCAGCAGATATCCAGGTAGTAGACATCCTCCAAAGAATGAGAGCCTGCAAGAATGATGCTTCTTGTTGAAGCAAGGACTCATCAACAGATTTCCCTTGATTGGGTCACTTGTAGTAGACTTCAACCACTATTTGTCCTTCACTGATCTGTCTTTACCCACAAGCTTTCTGCCTGGTTGAGACTATTTCTCAGAGGCAGACTTTCATAATCCATTTCTTAACATAGAGGGCAACAATGCTGCTATCCCTTCTTTCCTGCTTTTCTCTTCTAAAGAAGATTGTAGCCCTCATTTGCAGTGTTCCACTTTTATGATTCATCCCTCTACATTTCCATTTTAAGAGTTAGGTCATGACTTTCTAACCTGTGATATCCAACTCCTGCTTATATCCCATGCTGTATGTATTGGTGAAGAGACTGTCTGGGCTATCAGCCACATTATCTTGAAAGAACCCTTCCTAACTCCTGTAAAAATTCTGCCGCAAATTCCAGCTGCAAAAAGTTCAACACATCTTCTGCTGGTTCTTCTGGAAATGGGTCCATCTTCAGCAGAGTGTGTTGTGTCCATATCAAATGGAGATTTCCTAGGGGCTAAGTGAGTCTTGATTTGAGATTTGGCATGATTATTGGTTTCTCTCATTGGCTTCTGAGATAACAAAAGAGAATTAGAAACTGACATTTCAGTCACTTTAATGTGACTTTTAATATTATAATGGTCCTTTAAAGTTGAGAAGTAAGTAATTTAATTTCAGTTTCTTGAATGATAGCTGTGGACAACACTGGACAAAATTCTCTCCAAAACTGTATGAGCTCCTCAGCATTGCTTCCAATCTTAAAACTTTGGCAGCCAGTGAAATCTTTAAATGAAATATATAACATTTCCTAAAAAGACCAGTAATTTAGTATTTTAAATAAATATTCTGATTATCAGGAGGATTGTTACTCTAGAAAATTACAACTCTGTCCTCTTAGGATATATTAAGAAACTACACATTAAGTTCTAGTTCGGGAAAATCTTAGCTCAAGAGGATTAACTAGAATTGGAAAGGATAATTCTGGTTTAATTTCTAGGCACAACTATGATTAATTCATTAGCAAAATAAAAAAAATAAAAAAAATCTGAGCTCTACAGAAAAGTTATTTAAGTTCTTTTTCAAAGAATCACAGATTTGTGAACTGGAAGAGATCATCAAGTTCCCTCCCAAAGCAAGTAGCCTACAATATGTCACACAGGTAGGCATCTACATGGGTGTGTCCATTAAAGGAGACTCCACAGGCTCTCTGGGCAGCCTATTCCACTGCTCTGTCATCCTTATTGTATTAAAGATCTTCCACATTTAAGTATGGAACTTCTTATGTTCAAGTTTTAGGCCATAATTCCTTGTCTTATTGCTATGCACACCACTGAGAAGAGCCTGGCCTTATCCATTTGTCTCCTACCTTGCTTTAGATTTTGATAAACATTTATCAGATTCCCTCTCAATCTTTTTTACTCAGGCTGAACAGATCCTGGCTACTCATCCTTTCCTGATTCAGAAGATGCTCCAGGTCCTTTATCATCTTTGTGGCTCCCTGCTGGACTCCTTCTAAGAGATCTCTTTTTTGAACAGGGATGCCCAGTACTGAGCATTGAAATTTTAACCTGGCCTCACCAGAGCAGTGCAGAGGGGAAAGATAACCTCCCTCAACCTTATGGTCATGCTCTTATTAATGCACATCTGCAAACCATGGCCTCCTTGGCTACTGGGATACGCTGTTGGTTCATGACTGACCTGTTGCCCACCAGGACCACCACGTCCTTTTCTGCAGAGCTCCTCTTCAGGAGGTCATCCCTTCATAAACTTATTCCTACTTAAAACAAAAATGATAGGTTTGAAAATTTGAAAACAAATATTTTGGTCTGTACAAAGTATTTAACAGAAACATTAACTTTTCCACTGATAAAAAATTAATTTATTTTTCTTCCTACCTTCCTCATTTCATTCTTGAAATGTAAAACTAAGCAAAAACAAAACCAAAGCCAAAATACATAGGGGAAAATATTTTTAAAGAAAAATAATCAAAGTATTAAAGATAATCATGTTAAGGTTAAAAATCTTATAATTAGTTAATATAAGATGTTCACTAATTGTTTTTACTTTGCATCAAGCCGCCAAACCAAGACAAACCAAACCAAACAAAAAATAAAAGTCAGCAAAGTACCTTATGTCCACCTCTATTTTGAATGTGCATAGTTTTCTGCTAGGCATCCTGTTTTGAATACATTTCAGTTTCAGTCTTACTGACTTTTTTTTTTTCTTTCCCTACATTAGTGTTTTCTATTTCCAATCTGAAAAGTGAATTAATATACTTGTTCCAGTGTAGCATAGGCCACTATTTTGTTATGTAGTTACCTTCAGGTGTGAACAGTCGCTCAGTTAAAATCAAGTGAACCATGAGACACATATTGAGCTCTGGGACTTATTGAAGTTATCCTTACTTCTGTCCTGCACAGCTAGGCTGCAGAGACAGCAGTATTGATGCCATGAGCAAGCTTTTTTGTTGTTGTTGTGCACCTTCAATACATCTAAGGATTGCTTCTTAAGGTATTAATTACCTTTTTGTGTACATGGCAGTTGCTAGCTTCTCAATGGAGAAATGCTGTCTACTGAAGTCATGTGCATCCTGAGAGCAAGAATACACCATCTTCTCACTATCAGCAATGTCCTGTCTTTTTTGATGTCTATCTTATTCTAGGAGACTAGATGTGATCTGACTGTCACAGTCAATGCTTAAGTGAAACACGTCTACATACAATAAGGCAGCTTAGTAAAAATGAGACAGAACTTCATTTTGATAAAGTTTACTGGAAGCCTTACGACTACAAGTGAGGCAATATTCACTCATCATTGGAACTAGTTGAAGTCCACTTATGTCTTTCAAATAATTTTTGGAAAGTTCTGAAGTGCTGTACTCATGAGCTTTCTAAAGAACTCTGGACTGAAGTGAGTTCTGCCTTGATTACTTGGAAGGCAACCCATTTCAATTGCTGGAAATGCAATGAATTGAGCTTTCTGCTGGTTTTACAGATGCATCTTACAACTACGTTGAAAATCATCACTTCTTGGCTTGATTTCCTCCTTCACTTTTGACCTTACATTACAGGATTTTGAGCATATTCTGTTTTCAGGCCTGTCTAACAATTCTTTAGGATACTAGGCTGAATGGTTAGTATATGTGCAATCTGTCATGAAGAAAAGTATTTATAAGAGCAGTTTTTGCAAAGGATTTCTACTCTAATTGCTCTAATGAAGACAGATCAAAATGAATAAGCCTGCTTGTTTTATGTTATCTTTTTATTTGTCTTTTTCAGACTATACTGTTTCAGTGCAATATTCATTAAGAGGAGGAAATAGGTAATTTATAATTTTAAAAGATAATGCAAAGTCTCCTATGGTTAACAGGAATATTTCCACTACCTGAGTATGCTTATGATCAGATCTTTATTCCTTCAATATTTCACAACTTGCTCAAGAAGAACTGTTACATCTGATTTTAGAAGGTAGGTAGCCTGGTCACAAGTGATAAAACATTATTAAGTAATGCTCAAACAAGTAGCTTTATTTTTTGCTTCCAATTTAGGAAGGTAGTGTCTTAGTAGTGCCTCTGCCTCCATATCATAGTATAGCCTCTGTAGAATCCAAAGTCTCATGCTGTACTACTAAAAGAATCCCTATTTCTCCTTAAAAGATCATAAATGTAGCAAATAAATATATCTCTTGCTATTCCTCATACATATTTATCCAGAAATCTGTACTAATAGTGCATGTATTAGGCTCTAAAGTCAATTGCTCTTATAAACACAGAATCACAGAATTGTAGGGATTGGAAGGGACCTCCAGAGATCATCGAGTCCAACCCTCTGCCAAAGCAGGTTCCCTACAGCAGGTCGCACAGGTAGGCATCCAGGCAGGTCTTGAACATCTCCAGAGAAGGAGACTCCACCACCTCCCTGGGCAGCCTGTTCCAATGCTCCGTCACCTCACTGTAAAGAAGTTCTTGCGCACATTTGTACGGAACTTCCTATGCTGCATTTCTGGCCATTTCCCCTCGTCCTGTCTCCACACACTGCAGAAAAGAGTCTGGCCTCGCCATTCTGCCCCCCACACCTTGGTTATTTATAGATCTGGATCAGGTCCCCTCTCAGTCTTCTTTTCTCAAGACTGAACAGACCAAGTTCACTCAGCCTTTCTTCGTAGGAGAGATGCTCCAGGCCCTTCACCGTCTTTGTGGCCCTCTTTGTGGCTGGACTCTTTCCAAGAGGTCCCTGTCCTTTTTGTACTGGGGAGCCCAGAACTGCACGCAATACTCCAGATAAGGCCTTACCAGGGGCAGAGTAGAGGGGGAGGATCACCTCCCTCGACCTGCTGGCCACGCTCTTTTTAATGCATCCCAGGATGCCATTGGCCCTCTTGGCCACGAGGGCACACTGCTGGCTCATGGCCAACCTGTCGTCCACCAGGACACTCAGGTCCCTCTCCGCAGGGCTCCCCTCCAGCAGGTCATTCTCCAACCTGTACCAGTGCATGCAATTATTCCTCCCTAGATGCAAGACTCTACATTTGCTTTTGTTAAACCTCATGTGTTTTTTTTTTTTGCCGAGCTCTCCAGCCTGTCCAGGTCTTGCTGAATGGCAGCACAGCCTTCAGGTGTGTCAGCCAATCCTCCCAACTTCATATCATCAGCAAACTTGCTGAGGGTGGCCACTGTCCCCTCATCAAAGTCATTGATGAAGTTGTTGAACAAGATGGACCCAGCACCGATCCCTGAGGAACACCACTGGTTACAGATCTACAACCAGACTGTGAACTGCCAACAAGGACCCTCTGTACTCTACCAGTCAGTCAGTTCTCAACCCACCTCACTGTTCATGCATCTATCCACCCTAATTTAAAAGCTAAATATCTATAAACTTAACTAGCTGCTTCCCTCTCAGGTTATTTCTCTTTTTAAATTGGTCTTAAAACACATGAAACACACATGTATTTGTGCATTCTGCTTGTTATACGCATGTACACATACTCTGCCCTTCACTCTGATCTTCTTGCACTTTTTTTATTTTATCTTCCTTTTTTTATTTTTATTTTTTAACTTTTCTTTTCCTTTTACCTAGTTCCAGCAATTTAGCAATTTAAGTTTAATAGACTAACAAACTTTCTTTAGTGACAGAAGTAGTCCTTTTAAAAGAGGAAAAGAAAGGACAATACTGTATAATGAAACAAGCAGATATGTAATAAGGATATCTGTTTAGTAGGAATAAATGAGAAGAAAGAAGCAAAAAGAAAGCAAAAGAAAAACAATGTAGAAATACTAAGCATGTATCCAGAGGAAAATTTTCTCAGAGAATTTTGCAGATTGTAACATAGAAATGAACTACTTACAGACCAGATATTCTAGAATTCAATTTTCTTTGATTCTAGAGACTGAATTTAAAGTCTCTTTCAACCACATGTAAAGGAAGACATTTTCACTCTTCATCTTCTTGCTCATCAGTTACTTGGCATTGCACAGAGGCTACTGTGCACAACAGTCTGTAAGTATTAAATAAAAGTAATGGTGTAGCTTATTGAAAGTTCTGATTCATATGAATAATGCCAAAGTGCAAACACTACATTCTGGCTATGCATCGATCTGTAAATGCCTTTATCTTCATTACTTACCTAGCCTTTGTATTACCATAGAAGAGTTCAGCTCAAATTCAGCTCAAAGTATTTGCTGAAAAATGAAGCTGAAAGAAATCTCATCTCAGATTCTCTCAGTCTCCTGATCATGCAACGTAGGATGTTTGGCTTTCTGGGCTATAAGGACACATTGCTGGTTCATGTCCAGCTTGCCATCCACCAGAACCCCCAAGTTCTTTTCAGCAGGGTTAAGTTCTATTGATTTTGTAAACAGCTTATATTGATACTGGAAGTTGTCATTCAGGGTCATGAAAAAACTTCCAGAAATTTCTATCATGTTCATTTTAATAAGCACACTTTTAAGAAGCAGACTTTTGTGAGGCAACTTCAGAAGCCATCCCAATAATTCTATAGAATTTAAGATCTCTTTCTGAGGTTATTGCTCATTAATTTATTTTCAACTTGTGAATTATATGGATTCCAGGAGCTGACTCTAGTTTCTATTTAATCTCTTTCCATTATGTGTTATTTTTAATGCCTTCATCCTTTAAAAAGGAGAGAAAATAAATAAAATAATAAAAAAAAACTTTCCATTTTTAATTGTGAGTTTATTCTTGTTGATCTTTTTTTTTTTTTTTTTTTTTGAGTCTTTTCTAAGCATGTATTTTATATTTACATTTTTCTCCACTCTTCTGAAGTGCATCCTCTCTGAAGTTTTAACACTCCTAAACTACCTGACATAACTATTTCAACACATGGCAGGCATTTCACATGACTTGTTGAGAAATAAATAAAAAAACTGGAATGCTTTAAAAAGGATCCGGCATGTTCTGTAAGTATTAAATATTTTTATTATTATTATTATTATTATTATTATTATTATTATTATTATTATTATTATAAATACTGAGCTATACTGTGTGTTTTAGAGAATGAGTAACATGATAGCCTGCTCCTGGAACTACAAAGGCCAGGAAAAGTACCTTCCTGTAGCCGTATATGGAGAAATCCTGGTGAATCTTACATGTCTGGTGAATTACAATTATACTTTCATAAATATATGAGGCTGGGCTGGAAACTCTTCTTATTATCCTGTTCATGCCCTGAATGTCAACAACATTCTCAGGCATCACCACGTTCCTGCATTTAACCATTGTTAGATAATTTCTAAGTGTTTCAATAACAAGTAGATAGACAGATCTTAGATTTTTGAATCAGATTTCCTGGATCTTTTTTTCTTATCAAATATTTTACTCTCAGCTTTCAAATAATATTGAGTTATATTTTTCACATATATTACTCTCTATGTTCTCCTTTCTCTCTCTACTGTTGTTTTTTATTTGTCTTCTGTAGCTATGCTGTACAGGAAAGCTTCTGTATGACTGATTTTTATTATGCTGGAGTGAATAAGTGCACTCAGTAGACTCCTTCTGTCAGTGTCAAATAGAATATACAATCCTGATAGCTTGGAAAATATCTTAATCCCAAATTAGTCTGTGTAATTCCGCTGAAGAGTAAATGTCGTGCCTTGAACAGAGCATCATGCACATTTACTTATTAAGTGACTATGTCATAAAAGTTAAAAAGTGATGAATCCTGTGCATTATGCTTTACTGTGATCAGTCCCATATGGTTGTTTATTCATGGTATATCTTTGTTAGAGCTTTTAACATTCTATGTTACTTTAATTATAGCTGGCAAAGATTCATCATTTTTATTTGATTATCCTTGATATAATCCAGGAAATGCATAAATGTACAATGGTTTTCTAATTTGTTTGAGATTTTCCCAACAGTAGTACATTGCTCAGTGACATACAAATTATTTTTGTGAGATCTTATCCTGCCATTATCCCATATTTAATCAGTGGTCTCAACATAACATATTCCAGTGAAAGATTCACAAAAAATTTATGTTGACTGAATAAATGTGTTTGAATGACCGCAAACCAGTATCAAATAAATATTATTTACATATTGTTTAACAATCTAAAATAAATTTGGCTTTGTATTTATTTATTATTAAAATATTTTGGTTGTTGTTGTTTTTCCCAAATTATCCTATTTTATAAATAAAATTCAAACATAAATATTTCTCTTTATGAAGAGACCTATGTAGAACAGGAATTATATTAATAATTTCCTTCATTTCAGACATTTTGAAATTGAAACTACATAATTTTAATTGCATCTTCCTCATTGAAAACTCCACTAGAATTAAATTAATGAGCTGTAGGATATTTCTTGTAATATTTGTGTCCAGACACATAGCATAAACAAATTTCTGACTTCCTTGTATTCAATTCAGTGCCCACTGCAGTCAGTAGAAAACGATCATGGACTGAATGGACCTTGATGCTGGATGTGTTCCATCTTGAATCATTATTATATGCCTTTTTTTTAATTATTATTTTTATTTTTCTTTCTTGTATTTACATCAATTATCAAATCTATGACTAACTCTTCAGTATTCCTGTGGTAACTTCAATCCATTAATGCTCCTTGTTGTACTGAGTTCAGTGTCAGGCTGACATTGCACATAGCACGGCCCTCATTCTTTGGAACCACTGGCATTCATACAGATAAACATTATGTATCTGTGACCATCTGTGTTATTTTCTAATGGAAATACACAAGACATATGTTTTGTATTCTAATTATTTTATTTTATTTTATTTTATTTATTTTATTTTTACATTGGTGCCACTCGTGATAGAAATGAAGAAATTTGTTAATTCTATTTTTTGAAATAAGAGCAGAATTAGAGACTGGAAATCTGGTAGATACGGTCTCAAGGGCTCTATCTCTTCCCTGCAGCCACTTTTTCAACTACTCTTAAACAGATGGATTTGGTAAATCATCACTTAGAGCTTTTAGTTCACTTTGAGTTTCACAATAACCTCTGTGAAGTTGCATTTCTCTATCAAGGTTAAAGCAGCCTTCTACCCAGGTACTGCAGCCTGAAGGGGAGTGAAATGAAACCAGATTTTTCATCAAAATCACTCTTTGGGGGAGTGATTTCTCTCTTGCTGGGGAAATATATATATATATATATATATATAGTCTCCTAAGTTAGGCATGTGAAGTAAGAGAGAATATTCTTCTATTGTAGCACCATGATAACTGTGTGTGACATCTTTCTCTTGAGTTCTTGTTGATGTCCCTTGTGGGACTCTCCTAAGAAGAGATCTGTTCCCTTTCTTCCAGAGGTATAAGGAAGACTTCCTATTTCTTTACCACCAGGTTTTGCTATGTTTAGGCTTTTCTTTTTCTGATATGCTCTCTTCATTTTCTTCTTTCCTGCTATGATTTCTGTTTCACATATTTGAGCCTCTAAAGGCAATGCAATACCTGTATAAAACTATCATTGCATATATCAGTGCATTAAATTCCATTCCCATCTCTGCTCATTATTCACATTCTTTGTGTTGTAAATTTCATATCAGCAAAGGAGGTCTGGTTCAATTTACCTACCTCAGATCTCAGAGTTACTCTGAGGTGCAATATGTTAATAAAGTAAAGCAAGTAATTAACAACCAGTATTTTTTTTCACTCTCTCCCTTTTGATAAGTACATCACATTGCAATACTTCTATTCACAATTTATATACATTAATCAGCACTACATTTTGGAAGGTATTCTTCTCATCTCAGAGTTCAGTATTTTGCATACACCACTTTGCTAAGGTTTAACTCTCTGTATGAAAGCTTCAAACTTGAACAACTAGTTTAGGTTAGATTTCTAAATTTAATAAGTGCAAAGTTGCATAATATGTATGTATCACTTGCGAATCAACTGTGATTTGTCTTCTGGAAGTACGTACTGCTTGATGTCCTGTTACCAGCTTTTTGTAGTTACTCTGTGAATTCATGCATTGTCTATTTAGAGACTGGATGAAAATGAACAGTGCTTCTTTGCTTTCTCATCTATATTTTCTTTTGATACTGGAGAAGTCTGGGCAGAAATATGTGCATAAATCAAAGCAGACACATTCATGCGTGTACATTGGACTCATATATATATTAGCTCACGAGAAAAGCTGTTAAATTACATCACCACTACAATCCATGAATTACAAAGTAAAAACCACTTGAGACATTTCTATTAATCTCTTATGTGCTTACTAAAAATGACTTCTAATTTATAGTTAGTAGAGGTAATCCTGGGCTTTATTTAGATTTTCTTTTGTATTTTTTATCCAATTTATATTACTTCTAATTAGGTCTTTTTTTTTCTCTTCAATAGCCCAGCAACATAACTGGAGAAGTAGTATATGGAAATCTATTTCCACATCTGCTGGGTACTTCCAGAACTATTTATGTAATAGTTGATTGTGTATTCTTTTTTTTTTTTTTTTTTTTTTTTTGTAGGTAGCTTGAAGTTCAAACTAGGAAAGAGTTCTGGCTGTAGCAGGTGACAGAGAAAAGTACGGGTCATTATTTAAAATCAGAATACTTAAGAGTCAGACAATTAAACCTAGGCTCTTCAAATATAAGTCCTTTATATAGTTGCCTTCATGTGATGACTTACACTACTATTTGTGTGGAGATATGATGTCTTATTAGCAGGATTCCTTAGATCAGTTTTTAATTTACAATTATGGGCCTAGTGCAAACTTACTCTTAACAAAGACAAGGATGATGCTACAAAACCCTTCTTTTTGCGTGTGGAAATTGTTTCATCTTTACTTTTTCAAGCAACTTGGGGAAAAAAAAAAAACATTGTTTAGTTTGAAAACTAAGACATATTGCACTGAGAATACAGGACAGAGCATTTGTTTCTCTATAAATGTTTTTTGAATTAATTACAATTACTACTGTGTGCATAATGTACCATATATAAACTATTCACAATAATGTTATCTATTTATGAAGTTGAAGTCTTAATAAGTTTATAGGAACTGAAGAATGGCTACTGATTTTTGAAAGGTTCAGACAAGCTAAGTTTCATAAAACTGGACTTTAAATATATTTGTAACAGAATAACTTTAAAATTAAAAAAAAAAAAAAAAAAAAGGTTTTATGATTTTCTTTTCTTTCTTTTCTTTTTTTTTTTTTTTTTTTTGTATGCATCTCTGATTTGTTTTTCTTAGAGGCAGTCAGGCACAAGATCTCTAGACATAATACTGTCTTGTCTTAATTGCATTTACATCTTAGGTTAGAGCTTGATCTCATGCTTGATTTAGTTGTTTGTTTGGCTTCAATGGGCACTGGATTGGCGTTGGGGACTCAATTCAGTGATGTACCTATGTGCATGCCCTAACTATAAATTCATGAAAAGCTTCACTAACTCCTTTGAGACTATTTACATGCTAATAGTTAAACACAACTTTAACAAATTTAGGATTTCAGAGTCAACATACTAAAAATTCATGCAGATATTGTTTCAGAAAGAGTCCCATATTTGGTCTTCAACAAATCAGTAGCCTGATCTCCCCCTTCATATGAAATGCAGAGAAATACAAAATACTTCAAAGGAACTATTAGTACCCTTCACAGTAAACAGATGAGTTTATCCTAAACTTCTTTTTGTGGCTGTTTAAATTTTCCTAAAAGCATCTTAAGATTTTTTCTCAATAACAGTTCAACTTTTCTTGCCAGGAGTCATGCTCTATTCTGTTATGCAGAGCACTGTATTGAAGAGCTACATATATTGACAATGGGTACTGAGAATCTGCCAACATAATTGCTCCATCTGTAAAAGAGTATCAAATGTTCAATTTAAAAGCACTACCTAATACTTAGTGAGCTTGCTTTCTTACAAATAATAGTAATAATAATAATAATTAATAAATAATAACAGAAAAAAAAAGAAAAAGAAATCTTGATTATTTATGAACCACTGCATATACACCTGACTCAGTGCCCTTGTGAAAGCTATTCCCTTCAGGACTTTAAAACACCCATCTGATAAAACTGCATCCTCCATTAGTTAAATTCTATCAGATTGTAAAAAGCCAAGATGTTGCCTACAGCATTCAAAAAATAGTATTTATGGATCTATGAAAAAAAAAAAAAAAAGATGAAACACAATTCTTAATATTTAGGGATTATTTTGGAAAGGAAAATAGAAGTGTTGTGATAAAAGGTCTCTAAAATGGGAAACATGCTCCACAGATAAAATTGGTTGGGTTAGGGCACAAAATTAACAATTTGATACACAGTCTTTGTTTTTGGTTACATGCTGAATCACTTGGAAGAGTGTGTAGCAGTGCTTCCTTAGTAAACTCTGTGGAATGGAGTGTGTTATATCAGAATTAAATATCATCAACTTTAAAAAAACAAAACAAAACAAAACATTTTGGATGTACATATTGTAGCTTTCTGGGAAACTGATGAAAGTGTTCTCAAGTTCTGATCCTGGATTATCAGTATTAAAATGTTCATGTGTTATCTGTTGTAAGAATCGTTCTCACGTATCTTACACAAACAATAGCATTTGAACATATTCATAATGGGAAGATACATAATAAAACCAGGCTAACTTGAAATCTCTATTTCTAAATTCACCATCTGGAATTCACATTCTCTTCCAAACTTACACGTTACCGTATCTCCATACTGTATCTTGAGTGAACTTCTCGGGAATTGTGAATATCAGCATTTTTGCAGCTGAATATGACCTTTTGCATGATTGAATATTTTTGCAGAATCATAGAATTGTATGTGTTGGAAGGGACCTCAAGAGATCAACTCCCTTGTAAAGCAGGCTCCTTACAGAAGGCTACACAGGTAGGCATTCAGGCAGGTCTTCAGAGAAGAAGAAGAATCCACAGCCTCCCTGGGCAGCCTGTTCCAGTGCTCCATCACCCTCACTGTGAAAAAGTTCCTTCATATTTTGGTGCAGAAATTCCTGTGCTCAAGTTTATGGCTTTTCTCCTTGTCCTGTCCCCACAGACCACTGAAAAGAGATTGGTCCTGGTGCCTGGACTCTCCCCAGGACATCCTTGTCTTTTTTGTACTGGAGAGCCCAGAACTGAATACAGTACTCCACATGAGGCCTCATTAGGGCAGAATGCAGGGGGAGGATCATTTCCCTTGACCTGCTGGCCACGGTCCTTTTTAATGCACTGCAAGATCCTATAGGCCTTCTTGGCCATCGGGGCACATTGCTGGCTCACGGCCAATGTTGTCCACCAGGACCCCTGGGTCCTTCTCTGCAGAGCTCCTCACCAGAAGGTCATGTCCCAACCTGCATTGATACTTGCTGCTATTCCTTCCCAGGTGCTAGACTCTACACTTGCTTCTGTTGAACCTCATCTGGTTTCTTGCTGCCCAGCTTTCTAGTCTGTCCAGGTCTTTCTAAATGGCTGCACAGCCTTTCAGTATGCTTCCACTCCTCTCAGCTTTGTATCACCAGAGTACTTTCTGAGCGTGAACATTATTTTCTCATCAAGGTCACTAATGAAGATATTAAGACCAGACCCAGAGCTGATACCTGGGGAACATTGCTAATCACAGGCCTCCAACAGTATTCTGCACCACCAATCACCACCCTCTGAGCTGTACAAGTCATCCAGTTCTCAACTCACCTCATTGTCCATGCATCTATCACACACATACTCATCTTCATTATCAGGATGTCATGGGAGACAACATGAAAAGCCTCACTGAAATCTGGCACCCCCTACTGTCCCCCCATCTACCCCACTCTTGATGCCTTCATAGAAGGCAACGAGATTGGTTGAGTATGATTTTCCCTTGGTGAATCCATACTGACTATCCCTGATGACCTTCTTCTCTTCCAATAGCTTGGAGACAGCATCTAGAACAAGCTGTTCATTCAGTTTTCCAGGAACCAAAGTGAGACTGATTGGCCTGTTGTTTTCCTGATCCTGCCCTTTTTGAAGCCTGAAGTGACGTTGGCTATTCTCTTCAGGCACCTCTCCTGTTCTCCAAAACCTGTCAAAGATGATAGTGGTTTGGCAGTCACCTCTGACAACTCCCTCAGCACACATAGATGCATCCCATCAGGGCCTGTGGATTTGTGCACACTGATCCTGGCTAGATGCTCTCAGACAACCTCCTCCTCAACCAGAGGGAAGCTCTCCATTTCCCAGACTCTCTCTTCCCTCTAGCGATCAGGAGCCTTGAGGGGAAGTCTTAGAAATGAAGATGAAAGCAAAGAAAGTGTTGAGCAACTCTGCGTTCTCAGCATCCCCCATTACTAAGACACCTCTCCACTCAACAGGTAACCCACACTATCCCTAGTCTTCCTTTAAGTGTTAACACAGTTTAAAAAACAAAAACAAACAAACAAAAACCCTATCCTTTATCTCCTTTGCAAGATTCACCTGCAAGTGAGATGTAGCCTTCCTCATCACTTCCTGCAGGCCATGATAACACTCCTGTAGTCCTTCCAAGAGGATAGGCCCTTCTTCCTCATTTCATAGAACTTTTTCTTCCCTTTGATCTTATCCATGAGCTCTCTGCCCATCCACACAGGTCTCCTGCCTCCCTTTACTGATTTCCTACTCTTAGGGATGCACTGATCTTGAGTTTGGAAGAAGTGCTGTTTAAATGTTGCCCAGCCCCCTCACCTTCAAGCACCATGAGATGCCCCCAAGTAGGTCCTGGAAAAGGTCAAAGTTGGCTCTCTGAGTGTCCAGGGTACCAATCCTACTTTTTGCCTTACTTCTTCCACTCAACATTTTGGATCACATGAAAAATGTTCTGTTCTTTACCTAATGCTGTATGACCAAAAAGTCTTAGGTTAGAGTTAAAATTCTTGCTTAACTTATTAGTCCCAAATTTTGCAAGAAGCTTTTTCACGTTTACTTTCTTTTGTGTGTGTGTGTGCGTGTTTGTGTGTATGTACATGTGCGTGTAACTTTGAGTGTGCAAATCTATAAGGGCATATCCAATCTCTTGCCTTGTTGTAATATTTAGTGCTTTGAAATTATCTGTTTTATCAGATTAAATGAATATATGGAGGAAGAACTCTCATCTTAGGCAATTAGTCCAAGAAATTCTAGTGAAACTAGCTGCAGAAGAGATGCTAATATGCTTTATCCCTCTGGGTGAAATTCTCTTAGCTGCCTACTGCCTATGAGCCAAGTAAGTCCTCTTAAATCCTATTTTCAGAGCTTTAGTGGATTTAGGAGGTGTAAAACCCTTGTTCTGAATTTCACACAAGAAATAATTTTATTCCTAATTTATATGTAGGGCTTCAAAACTAGTCTCACCAAAAAAAAGACAAACCTTTAATATTAGCAAATACACCCTCACATCTTGCACACTGAAATGCATATCTTAACTTTATAATTATATGGGTGAATTCACGTATTTTCCATTTATCAATATTTGAAAACATACTCTATAACTCCTTTTACATCTTCACCAGTTCTATCTCTCCCTCTCTTCTTTTTGTCAACCTAAGTTTTGCTTCAATTTGCATATTTAAATATGCAGTCTTTCTGTCTGATCTCTGGAAAGAAAAACTCCCTAAATTCCTGTCAGGATTATTTCCCTACTATATTTCCCTGATTTTATTTTATTTTATTTTATTTTATTTTATTTTATTTTATTTTATTTTATTTTATTTTTAATTTCTTTTTCCTCTATTTTTTTTTCCTTGTACCTTATGTCTGTGATCTGTGTAACAACTGTGAGTGTTCTGCAATGCTTTTCATAAACAAAATTAACAAGTTTTTACAATTTAAAGGTTCTATTTATAATTCTGGGAAAAAAACAAACAAACAAAAAAACAAAACAAAACAACAAAACAAACAAAAAAAAAAAACAAAAAAAACCCCACCTTTTCCATTCCTCTTGGAATAGGAGATAACTAAATGCTGAAAATATAGAATATATGCCTGTTTTCAGTTTTATGCATAATCATCATGTTAATATAATCTCTAGATCTTAACTGAATAATATCTGTAAAGTCAGTTCATTACATACAGGAAAAAAAATCTATGTTGTTTAACTCAACAGAGCTTTTAAATGATATCTACAAGTATTCATCATTAAAATCTTCACTTGAAATTTGAATTGCAAATGATGATTTTTCCATCTAGTGTTCTAGTCTGTCACACAGTCAGAAACAGGCTCTGAATGAAAAAACAAAAAGAACTTTCAAATCTAATTAGAAAGAAATCTGCAGGAATGGTTTTGGATAAAGCAAGATATACTAGTTTTAAACTGCAGACAGTGTAAGTCATGAAATAATGGTAAGCAATGAGCTCCTGTCTCTTGCACATTTTTATGGTAACACTACAGTACTTTCTGGGGTTTGGAAGATCTTCTTCCCTCTCTGTAGCTACTTCCATACTTCCATGTCTGTCCACCTAATTGGCATTTTCAGGCATAACAAATACTGTCAGTAGCTGCAGCAACAGTTTTATCATCTAATATAGTAATGCTTTTTTGATAGTATAAGTGAATGTAAATCAATAATAGTGTTAAAGTTTATTCCTTGCTTCTCAGATAACCAGCTACAAACAAACAAGCAAACACACAAACAAACAGATATAACCTAAAATTGTTCTCATTTGCTCAGCACAAGCATACAACTTGCTTTTGAACATGAATCAGGTATATACTTGATTTATAACACTGAGTCAAATGACTAATTATAGTATGAGGATTGTCAGTCTGGATGTCTTCAAAATCCCCTTTCAGTCTCCAGTGAAGAGTTTACTTAGGCAATTGTTCTAAGATACCTTTTTATTTTTAAAATGTAATTATAAGCTGTGCATCAGATTTGGCAGCCTTGGAAACATTTTGGCTACATCAAGGTGGTTAGATAATCATTTCAAAAAGTAGACTGTATTACTGTCCCTGAAGGGATGGAGTGAATATTGCTCTATGACTAAAAGTCATTTTGTGGTCCAGAAAGCTGGTCAAAACTGACTCCATATGGCACATCCCAGGGAGAATTTCTATACCCCATAAAAAGTGGTTTTATAAGAATTATTCAGTCACCAAGATGAGTATTGCACTTGATGCTGCAGGAGGATGCTATCCAGAGGGACCTTGATAAAATTGAAAGATGGTTGTATGTGTATCTAATGAGGTTAACAAAGCAGTGTGTAAGGCTGTACACCTGGGGCAGGATAATCCTAGGTATGTATATAGATTAGAAGAAATCTTTGAGGAGTATGACTTAGGGATACTGATAGATGAAAAATTTTATGTGAGTCAGCAGTGTCTCCTTGCACTGGGAAGGCCAACAATATACTGGACTGCATCACAGAAGATTTGGCAGCAAGGCAAAAGACCTGATTGTCTCTTTTTCCACTGTCCTCATGAGGCATTGTCAGGAGTACTGCATCCAGGACTGGGGTAATTGTCACAAAAGATGTTGAGCTTTCCAAGACAGTCCAGAGGAGAGCCATAAAGATGATCAGAGAGCTGGAAGACTTACCTTATGAAGACAGACTGAAGGAACTGATCTTTTTCAATCTGGAAAAGGCTCTGGAGAGACCTCGTTACAGCTTTCCAATATTTTAAGAGGGATTATAAAAAGGAGGAAAACCAACATTTTACATGGGTAGAATATTGATAGGATAAGAGGGAATGGTGTTCAAAGGAGGGCAACAAAGCTGGTGAGGGGTCTGGAACACAGGCCATATGAGGAGAGGCTGAAGGAGCTGGGAATGTTCAGCCTGGAGAAGAGGAGGCTCAGGGGAGACCTTATTGCTCTCTATAACTTCCTGAAGGGAGGCTGTAGTGAGCTGGGGGTCGGCCTCTTCTCTCGTGTCATTAGTGATAGGACCAGGGGGAATGGCTTCAAGCTACGGCAGGGGAGATTCAGGTTGGACATGAGGAAGTATTACTTTTCAGAAAGGGTGGTCAGGCACTGGAACGGACTGCCCAGGGAGGTGGTGGAGTCACCGACCCTGGGGGTGTTCAAGGAAAGACTGGATGTTGTGTTGAGGGCCATGGTTTAGTAGGAGCTATTGGGAATAGGTGAACGGTTGGACTGGATGATCTTTTAGGTCTTTTCCAACCTTGGTGATTCTATGATTCTATGATTCTATGGTTTAAAAACTAAAGAGGGGAAATTTAGATTAGCTATTCAGAGAAAATTTTCACTGAAGTCATGGTGAGGTGCTGAAACAAGTTACGTACAGAGGTTGTAAATCCATCATCACTGGTGGTATTCAAAGCAAGGTTAGATGGGGCCCTGGAAATCTGGCTGAGTACTTGATCTAACTGTTGGCAACCTTGCCTGTGGCAGGGAGGTAGGAACGTGATGATCTTTGAGGACCTTTCCAACCAAGTCATTCTGTGATTATATAATTCAGTCTTTCATCTTTTTACATCATAACTGTCCTCATCACAGAATCACAAAATAGCAGGAGTTTGAAGGGACCTCAAGAGATCACTGAATCCAACTCCTCTGATGAAACAGGTTCCCTAAAACACAGGTAGGCATCTAAACAAGTATTGAATGTCTCCATAGAAGGAGATGCCACAATCTCTCTAGGCAACCTATTCCAGAACTTTGTAACCCTTACAGTAAAGAAGTTCTTCCGCATGCTGTTATGGAACTTCAAATGTTCAAGTTTTACACCATTGCTCCTTGTCCTATCACTAGACACCACTAATAAGAGCTTGACTTCATCCATTTTCCTCCCACTTCCCTCTAGATGTTTATAAACATTAACCAGATCCTGACCTGCTGTCCATGGTCTTTTTTAATGCACCCCAGGGTACCATAGGTCTTTTTGGCCACAAGGGCACACTGCTGGCTCATAGTCAACTTGTATTCTACCTGAACATCTAAGTCCCTCACTGCAGACCTCTTCAGCAGAACATCTCCTAACCTCTACTGATGCATGCAGTTATTCCTCCCCAGGTGAAAGATTGTTACAACAACAACAAACTTGCTGTTGTTAAACCTCAACAGGTTCCTCCTTGACCAACTCTCCAGTCTGTTTAGGTGCTGTTGGACATCAGCACAACCTTCCAGTGTTTCAACCACTCCTAGCAGCTTTGTATGATCAGCAGACTTGCTGAGGGTGGACACTATTCCTTCATCCAGGTTGCTGATGAAGATGTTGAACAAGACTGAACCCATCGCTGACTCCTGGGGAATACCACGAGGTACAAGCTTCCAACCAGTCTCTGAGCCACTAATGACAACCCTCTGAGCTCTGTCAGTTAGCCAGTTCTCAATCCACCTCACCTCATCTGTCTCAGCTTCATAACAAGGACATTTTGGGAAACAGTATCAAATGTCTTGCTGAAGTCAAAGTAATCAGTATCTGCTGTCCTACTCCCATCTACTCAGCCAATGATGACATCATTGAAAGCTGCCAGATTGTGGTAGTCACAATCAAGTGTAATTTCTCCTTAGTGAATCTATGTCAACTACACCCGTTAAACTTATCTTCCAATTTCTTGGAGATGGCATCCAGAACAAGTTGCTCCATTACCTTCTCAGGGATCTAGCTAAGGCTGACTGGCCTGTAGTTTCCTAGGTCTTCCTTCTTACCCTTTTGGAAGACTGAAGTGACACTGACTATCCTCCAGTCTTCAGGCACCTCTTCCGTTTGCAAAGACCTTTTAAAGAGATAGAGTTCAGCAGACAACTGCGAACTCCCTCAGCATCCCACTGGACAAGATTAGTGTTCTAATTTATGACTCAGTAACATATCTTAGACTCTCTTTAATCATCATAAATATGAGAGTTTTTCCAAAAGTAATGCCTCCTCTTTTATTATGTTGACTATGATGTCAAAGGCAGATATTGGTGGCATGGCAATAGAGAATGAATCTTCCTACCAATATTCCATTACATCTTGTTGCTGTGTGACAGAGGACAGCAGAGGGGCAGTCTACAAAATGATGTTTGACACAGAAGTATGTATGAAACAAAGGTGTGGAATTTAATTCCTTATGTGGAGAAAATGGCACCCACTGATGTTTATCAATACTTGCAGAATATTTATGGAGACCAAACAGTGGATGTGAGCACAGTGAGGTGGTGCATACTGTGTTTCAGTCATGGCAACAGCAACAAAGAGTCACCTCTTCTGGTGCAGGTTTTGTAGCTGAGAATTTTCTCTATCAAATGTTATTTCTGTGCTCTTTGTATTCATTGTAGTTTCCATGGAAATGAACAGGAGGCATCATTATGTATTTGCACTCAATTCTCTTTGTTTATGCTTGGATTATGTCTATTCAAAAAATAACCTTTCCTTTGCAAATTTCTTACCAAATATTTCCAAATATTTGGTACAGAAGCTCCATTTCTTCTGGATACATACTTGCATTCCTTCATGAGTCACACAAAATCTGAAGGTAAACTATTGTGTTTCAGTTATGTCATGTGGTTTCTTACCAAGAATAAGTCCATTTCATAATTTAGCTGTCTTTATATAGTGTTTCTTCGCAAGTTCCTCAGGTTCCATTAAGGTTTCTTTGGCTACAATCTTCTTTCTTTGATGTGTACTCTCCACACTAGTTTTCTCCATCCTCTCTTATTCCTTTCTCTTCTTTCCCCTCCCTTCCTGACTCTTCTCCTCTATAATTCTCTTGCAATATAATAACCAAATGAAACATTTAAACACAATACAGTTTGGAATAAATGACATGACATATTTACTGTGTATCACACTGTAGTCAGCAATTCAGCAGTATAGCAACATATAAGATATTTAGTAACATCAAGTAATATATGTTTATTTTGATTGGTTGAGGTGTTTTTTTGTTTGTTTGTTTGTTTGTTTGTTTTTGTAATTCTGTTTTGTTTTGATTTGATTTATTTTTGTTTGGTTTATTATTCTTTTAGTAAGATTTGTACTAAATGCATTAACTAATATGCAATTCATGCCTAATCATCTGGGCTGAATCTGTATACGGTTGCATTTTCTATTGACTGTTGGATGAGAATACACACTTAATTAGAATGAGACAATAAATTAGGAGAGATCAGTGCCACTCTAGAAGGGAAAGCTGAAAGGAATTATTCTGCAGTATCGAGCTGTTATGTGAGAACATCATGCTTCTTTAACATCTGTGACATTTCTTCTCTCCAAAGAGAACCTGGCCATGTACTCACGTTTATCTGCAAGAGTATTTCTTTCACAAAGTTTGTCTACAATACAATGTAGTAGATACTTAAATGACTCTAACATGAATGGCACCCTTCTTCAAAGCAAAGCAAAAGAGAGCAAAAACCCCCAAACTAAACACAACAACACCCTCTCCTTTAATACTCTCTTGCGCTGTCAGCAGTTTAGAGGCTGGTTTGGCCCAGTTCCATGATTAGCAGGGAGGAGGCATTTCACAAAATCCATGCCTCTGGAAAAAGAGAAGCTGAGCATTTTCAGCTTCTATAGGTCAGGGGCTGTCTCCTCCTCAGAGAGGGAGGAGACTGCTGAAGGCAGGGACTGCTTTTCTCTCTTGGAAATCCAAGTATGTATACAAATATTATACTTTAAATTGGGCATAATATTGGAAGCCAGGAGATATCAGATAGAAAATCTAAGAGTCAATGCTGCATCACATTTACAATCTGAAATGCTTGCAGAAATATATCACCATCATGGAAAATCCAAAGGAATTTCCATGGTATCAGGTGATGAGATTGCATTGACATTTCCATTTCAACTAACAATAAAATTCACAATCTTTATGCAGCCACTGCCACACTCCACATGTTACTTTTTATTTTATTAGATCTTTTTCTTTTTTTTTTTTTTAAAAAAAGTATAATTAATTCACTGAAAAGAAAGTCTAATTGCCACTGCAAATCAAACAAACAACAAAAATGATAAAAAATATTTCAGTTTTGATCAAGAATTACAATATTGTTATTGTTGTTCTCCCTGGCTCCTAATGACCTTCAATTCTATTCCATGTATTTTGTTTACTTTTGAAAAAGTGATACTGACCAAACACTTAAATCTTAGCTTCTTTCATCTTATGTCTAGGCAAGATTCAAGGCAATCTGACTATGTAGTTACTGCTTGGAAGTAAATTCAGTTGTGTTTCAGTTTTGCTACTCTTAGTGGATTGATTGCCTGTGCTTTGTTGTTGTTGTTATTGTTGTTGTTTTTAAGTGTATTTTTGTATTTGAAAATCTTATTTTCATATCTTAGCTACTAGTCTAACTAAGGTGTTTTTTTTTTTCTCTGCTTAACTTGCATTGCACTCCAATTTAAGTATTTAAGATTCAGTGACAAATGCTGGACTCCTATCACTAAAATGTACTTCTTTTCCATGATATTTACTAGGAACACAAGCATCTAAGATGTAAAACTAATGTAGGAAGAAGCGATCACCCACAGACTCATAGAGAGGAATTTGATAGGAAGAGGAAAAAATGTGGAGAAGAAATTTAATTCCATTTCACTTTTTTCCAGAAGGGTGATGAGTTTTAGCAACTGACCTTAAATTCCAACAGTTATAGCCTTTTTTTTTCCTTCCTAATATCCCATTCTCTTCCCAGGAGCACTAAATTTAGGATCCTGTTCAGTTGTATTCATTCTCCTGTCAATGGGAGGAAGAAATAAACACCTCTAAATGACAATTCAACTTATTTTAGTTCTGACACAGCATCTGCAGGTGCTTTTTTTCTTTCCACAAAATGTAATTGGAGATTAGCATAAATATACATTTAAATTTGGTAATTCTGTTAAGCGATGAAGTCAAAATACCCACATCTAGACTTAGTCTGGTAAGCAGTTCACTAAAATTTTAGCAGTCATGGCTATTATAAGGGACTTTAAAAATTAAAATCTGTTTTCTTTTGAAGAACTTCATACAGAACAGGAGTTGGGAATGGAGTAACAGATTATGTTCCAGTATGAACCTTCATATGGAAGTGCTTCTTACTTTGCATTGGTTACAGAGCTTCTAAAACGACAAGGCAGTTGGCTTAGGAAATACAGTTAGAAGTCTAAAATTAGGGGTGGTTAATCTGGATGTATTTAGAGACAAAAGCATCTTTTTTCCATTACTAGTGTAGCACATAGAGAACCAATTTTACTCCATGGCAGTGGTTAAGTACAACGATAAAATTATATAGATTAATTGTAGCTATAAGTTCTATGGAAATGTTTCCTTCAAGTGTCTTTGTAATTTTAAAAGTTGTTACAAGTAAGGAAAGAATTGGAAAGATTTCAGAATAGTTATTGTGTTTTTTCTCAGCAAAAAGGAAGAAATCAAAAGAGAATTAATCAAAAGATGATTTTTAATTGCCAACTACACAATCTTATCCAGGGACCTGAGTAAAGATTTAATCATTACACTTGACAGTTTTGCCCTTGCACCAGGTGGAAGAAGAACACAGGAACATAGGAACTGCCACACCAGATCAGACCTGCAGTCCATCTAGTCCAGTCTTCTGTTGCTAATACTGGCCAGTGCCAGATGTTTCAGGGAAAGGTACAATAACCCTTCCACAGACATAGTCAGATTTTTTCCATGAAATTCTTGTCCTGATCCTCTATATTTAACAATTTAGGGCATGAGAGATGCATTTTGAAGCATGAAAAACATACTCTTGTTAAGTAGAGCGTATCTGTCCTCAAAGTAATCTGAGAGCTGATGCAAAAATATGACTTTCCTATCTCTACAAGCTTCAATTTGCTTTAGAAAATTTTACAGCTGGATAGTGACCCTTAAATTAGAAGTCAAATTATTCTATTCCTAATGTGAATAATGCAGGAAAAGTACTTCATGTTCTCAAGTAGTTCCAATCTAAAGTGGTCTGAGTTATTGTGAGAGATACTTATCCTACTCTTCATGAGTTCAAAAGAATATTTATTTCTCATTTAGATACCTCAGATAAGTGCCTGAAGCCAGGTGACATGAATTCATGTAAAAAACACTTTAAAAAATTGCTTGTGAGACACAATAAGTTTTGAGCAAAATCCATTACTGCAAACAGGTTGATTTGCAACTCTCTATAGAAAGTGAACTTCCATCATTCTAGATGTTGACTTTATCTCCTCTGGACAAGTAATGAAATATAAATCAGTAAAAGCAGCAAATTAGGATTAGATTTACAGAAATATTTAAAACAGCTGGGCACAGAACTCTTTGGAATCACTTCAGCTCAGAAGTGAAGATCATTATCAGCATTGACTACATTTTATAGAATACTTCAGCATTTAAGAAGACAGTTTAAGCAGTTGAGAAGATCTTTAACAGACATTCAAAAGAATAGTCTTCACTTGAAAGGTAATGGCAGTAAAGGAAGACAATGAGAAATTACGTTGGAAGCATATGAAATCATTTAATGTTATTTAATGAGTCTGTTAAAGATCAGTCTGTTGCCTGCTACTAAGAATATTTATATTTTTTTATTTTTACCTCAGAAGCGTGTGTTTGATAATGAAGGTTAATGGTCAGCACACCTAATTTTGAACATCTGAAAGTCATTAGAAAGTTTAGTGTAACTAGCTGAGTAACTTTCTCAGTAGTGAGTTAAAGAACAGAATTACTTCAATTGGTTATCTTTATTACTAAACTTTAGACTACCTACTATGTATACTGCATATATTTTTTAAAATACAATTTAAAGCACTTATTGGACTGGACAAGTGATTTAGATGACTCAGATGGGATGAACTTGCCTCTACTTTTCAGATGAAACAAAATATGAAGCACTATCTACATGAGGATGGATTGTGTGTGAATAAGTGAATGATGTCAAGACTAGATGAAAAAAAAAAAATGACGTTTTGCTCCACAAATATTAGAAATGATAATTCTTCTAGAAACTGGGAGGTTATCCATTGTTTGGTGGTTTTTTTTTTTTGTTTTTTTTTTGTAATTTTGTCTTCCTGAGCAATTTTGTCTTCCTTTCTGTTGATGACACTACATTTTTCTTTCTTTTCTTTTTTAATCCTAGAATGTTAAATTAGAGGCAGCCATACTAAATTTTCTCACTTTTAGATTGTCAAGTAAAATGAAAGTGCAAGTACACTGGTGATGCCAGATGCCAAATCACTCAAGATTCCTTTCAACAGAACAAAAATAAACGTATGGTGCTATGAAATCTGGAGTCTTAATCTGTTTTTGCACATTATAGTAAGCCTTGGTTTAGAACCCTGAGGTTACACCCTACAACTGCTTCCACATAAAAAGAAAAGTAAGCTTTTTCAGACATTTTCCCTTCAATTTTGGGGGTAGATCTGACCTTCCAATCACAACTCATTCATAATAGCAGTTGTGTAATATCACAAGAATTTCATGGTTGTGAATTAAAGCAGCCCTCCAGCTGTCTAAAATATCCTGTTGGATGCCTCTTGGCTACCTTTTTCATGTTGCAATTTTGTATGAAGAAAGAAAAGGAGGTTTTGTCTAACAAGCTAGAAGTTTTTTATTAAGCAAGAACAGGGACACATTAAGAAAGATGAGGCAGCTGTGAAGATGCCAGCAGCTGCATCTGCTGTCTGAATGGATGATGGCATGAAAATGACAGAAACCTCCAAAGGAGTACAAAATTTGGAAATATCTGGTTGGATATTTCTTGGATATTTCCAAGATGAGTGGGGGACTTCAAAGCAAAAATCAGGCTTCTTCTATCCCTAAAGATTTTTTTCTTTTTTAATTTTCACTAACATTTTTATGTTCTGCATTTGTGTCAATGTAAAATTTCTACTCCCTATCGAAAATGTTTGTTGTTGTTGTTGTTGTTGTTTTTTTTTAATTACTTTTAAATTTTATTATTTTTTAACATTGTCTACCAACGCCTCTTTTTTGGCTGAGAGCTCTTAATGCTTTCACATTGCAACAATAAACAGTCTAGTGAGTTATTTCACTGTGTTACATACAGGCAGATGTATACATTGGATGCATACCTTCATTTTCTTTGGTATTTTAGTGGCTGTCCATCTCTTTTTCTTTTTAAATTCCAAAGTATCATTAACATTCAACAACTCTATTAGAAAGTCATAGGCAGTAAGAGCCCATCTGTGCCATGTTAACATTTAAGGAGGAAATAAAAGAGTAAAGTGGACAGGTGGAGAAGACAGCAGGAATCTACACCAGGCACATAGCAGGTAGGGAGTTCAGCAGAGGAAAATGCCAGACATTTAACAGGTAAGTGGAAGGGCAGCTGAATTTCTATTCCAGTCCACATAGAATGTACTGAGGCTGATACAAAGGTGTCGTATCTTCAAGAAAGGGTTCTTGCTTTCATTGAGAATATTAACCCAATTAACCCAATTTCTAAATAATTATTACTTCTTAACAACTTGTTTATTTTCTTTCCTATATCCTCCTGGTCCCATGAGCTCAATTCTTTCATATGTATTCTCTGATCTTCAGGGAGCTTGAGGGGAGATATACATGAAGGACAAAATGAGGAGAGATGACAAGGAAGGAATATATGAAAAGTATGAGTTAGATGCTTCAAAACACCTTTCTGATGTATCTGTGTGTCTTAATCACAGAGATGTCTTCAGGTGTCTTAATTTCTTCAAGGACTAATAGAATCAGTGAATGAAATCTGAATGTGAGTTTGTATTGCTTTAACTTAAGGTCATTGCCTCCCTTATGCTAAAAAGTACTTTTTTTTTTTTTTTTTTAAACATACATTTTGTTTGTTTTTTAATATGATTTTTCATAGTTTTTAGATTCTTTAGATTCTTCCTTGTGCTGTACTAGATTACGACCAGAGCTTGGCGTTTATTTCTGTTCCAGGCTTAAAATCTAGGAAATAGCAGACATGGTGACTCTAAGACTTGGCAACTCTGTAGAAATGTTCATATTGATAGATACATGCCAAGTTTGCTGTCATTTGGCTGCACCCCTGGAAGTTGGCGGAAATGTAAGAATAAGACACAGCTAATTTATCCTTTTCAGTGGGGGCAACACTATTTGTCAGCATGCCATTTGGCTGTACTTGCACACTGGGATGTAGTGTCGAACCTAGTGTTTGAAATGCAGTACGATAGTTGTGTGGTCTAGAGTTCTCCAGCAGCTGCCAATCACTGGTTGGCTACTGAGGCAGGGTACCAAGGAGGAAGGCAAGAGTTGGAATGTTATCATCTGACAAATCGTTTTAAGGGAAAAAGCACAGCCACACATGAGGTTCAACTTGAATGACTCTGCAGATAATACCAGAATGGGAATCAGAAATATATGAGTAACCAAAATAACATTTTATTGCACGTTTTCACTATCTGCAGTTACACTGGAAAATAGTGTTCTCAAGTTTTTACTCTTCCAGTATCTTCACAAGAAAAGTCAGTATTATACGTCTGCTTGAAGAAGAAGCAGAAAAGTTCCTAACTGCTTTTTATCTCTTTTTCATAGTAGTTTGTTTGTTTGTTTGTTTGTTTTCATGGCAATGTCTGTACATTATTTCCAGTTATTCCTAATGATTATATCAATGTATAGATCCAATGGTTCAGTAGCTAGTGTGGCAAATATTATTGTATTTTTTATTTCCCTTTAAAATCAACTTTTTTAATTTTTCTAATTGTAAATTTTTAGATTGACAAAAATGAACAGGCTATTCACAATTATCCAGAGAATTAAGTGTAAATAAATTAATCTGCAACTTGAATTCATTTAAATAAAAAAGCTCCAAAAATAAGTTACGAGGAGAGGAGAGGAGAGGAGAGGAGAGGAGAGGAGAGGAGAGGAGAGGAGAGGAGAGGAGAGGAGAGGAGAGGAGAGGAGAGGAGAGGAGAGGAGAGGAGAGGAGAGGAGAGGAGAGGAGAGGAGAGAGGAAACTGATAAAATAAGTGACGGACAAATATAGAATGACATGAAAATAACTCATTCAGAGTCAGATCTTATTTCCCTATTCTACTCCAGGGATGTTTTTTTTTCCTCTTATTTTGTCCTTGCACAAGGGTCTTCTGCTAGAGAAATTATCCAGAGAAAAGTCAAAGTACATGTATATGATAATACAGATAGTAAATTAGAATGTCATAAAAAACACTGAAGCAACATCCCCAACCTATTTTTCACAACATCTTAAAAAAATTCAGATAGAGGCTGAACAGCCAAATATGAGGTTGATGACTACTGAGCTTTCTTTTATTTTTATTGCTTGCTTCAGATACTCCTCCCCATATATTAGTTCTATTTGTCTGCAATGTCTGGAGAGATTACTAGCAGCTAGGTCTCCAGGCAACACTCTGGAGTACTCTGGATTTCATGTAAATTTTATGTCGTATTTTGTCATTCCAATTTTGATGTTTCGGATTTCATAGGTCATAGCGGTAGATGTCATTGTTCAGGCAAATAATATTTCCTTTAATGTATTTCAAAGTTAGCACTTTGCTATCACTTTACTGCAAAAGTAAAAGCAACAATTTAATGATATCTATCATGCTGGAAAAAAAATGCCTTTCTTGTATCCTTGACAATGTAACGGATTTGGCACATGACCTAGGAATTCCTTCTGAAATGTCATTGTACTTTTATTGACTATGAAGACAGAGAACAAGTTTCATGTCGAAGGACGCAGGGTTGGTAGAGAATAATGGGGTACCAATTATGCTGTGATGATCTTAGATTCATTTTTACTGGAAGAACTGTTTCTATTAGATTCAGTAGACTTTGCTATCAGATGCCTATGTTTTGTGTCTCACTGGTTTGCTTGTTGGTTTTTTTTTACATGCTCCTTTGAAAGAGAAATTTTCTCAAAGGAGAAAATTTTGCTGTATGAAGGTAAAAAAAATCAGCATTTCTCAAGGCCTCAGCTGCATGCATAACATAGCAGAAATTCCCTTACACTTAACTTTATCTGTCAAACAAAAAGTGCAGTTTTTCTGAGTTCTGTATGTCATACATTTGAATATTAAATGGATTAAATCAGTTTATTGCTGTCTTTCTATTAGATACCTTCAGTCATAACTGGTGTCCTATGCAACTATAAAGTCTAAAGTCTGAATAGTACAAAGGGTTAGTGACAGATAAGGTTCACTTACCAGACATAGATACAAACCAAGTATTTCTGGTACTTGGCATGAGCTGTGAACTCTATTGTATTCTTCTTTATCTTACAATATCATATCATTATAGAATGGCCTGGGTTGAAAAGGACCATAATGATCATCCTATGTGCAGGGTCACTAACAATTAAACCAGACTGTGCAGAGCCACATCCAGCCTGGCCTTGAATTCATCCAGGGATGAGGCATACAAAATCTCCTTGGGTAACCTGTTCCACTGAACAGTGAACTCTTTACTCTTCAAGTAGTACACTATAGAGCACACTGATCTCTGGCTTTTCCTTGCACAAATCTTCCCTCAATTAAATTGTTAAGCAATCTTGATATGTCATGTTTACATTTGGTTTTCTTCTTGCTACTTAATTCTCATTACATTTTGCTATTTTTATTTATGACGGTCCTATATATCTAAAATCTAAGCTCTAAAGTACTCATTGCATTGACTGAATGGGCATTCCTGGAAAAGTTCACAGGGATGATTCACAAATGATTCACTCTTGTCAGTGCCCTCTTCTCAGAAGTAAGTCCTTGGCATCCTGCATTTGCTTAGAACAGCAATGACTACTTAAATCTTTACCTTGCAGTTTTTTAGGACTGTCTTAATGGAAGTGCATAGATCACAATATAAGAGATTTAAAAGACTGAATATTGAAAGATAATCTAACCTATTATTTACCCCTTCTACTACTATAAACTGCTGCAAATATCAGGACTACTGCACAGTGATTTTGATGTTTGCCTGTGTATGTTTGAACCATGTATTTTGGCTATATGTGGCATTTATCCAAGCATCTCAAAATGTGTTAGATACTGCTTTGCCGCTGCTATAATTAAGCAAAAAAAATTACAGCACATCACAGGCAGATATTATTTACTAGAATAAAATTTTTAAAAAATTAAAAAAATAAATAAAAAAAAGAAATATTTCATCTTATTTTATGAGGTCAGTGTAAGTAGAAGACTGCCTGAGCAGCCTGGTGCCAGGGCTGTGAAACAGTCCTTCTTATTTTCTAATTCCTTCTTATACTGCTCCTACATGTCTACAAACTTAGGAGTATTTGTGGAGGAACATGAGCATGTGTAGTGCCTCTGACAGACATAGGGGACAAAGGTATTACACCACAGGAGAACAGAAAACCATTGTTCCAGAGACTTCAGACTTGCGTTCCATCCTGATTCACCTTTATATCTCACTTTGAAACCCCCAAACCATCCCTCAGATTTCCTTTCTTTGGGGTCCCTGTAAAAGATAACTATGTTATCACTGCTGACTATATTAGTATGTTGGTGTGTACTTTGTCATATCAGAAGATGTCAGAATAACTATGTAATTCAGATTGATAGCAATGTCACATGGTCACATAATCCAACCTCCTGCTTGAAGTGAAATCAGCTGTGAAGTCAAAGTATGTTATTCAGGACTTTCATAGGAAGACTGAATTTTACTGGAAATCATAAATGTCTCCAACTAATAAATTATAATTCAAGCTTCCAAGGCTACTCTTCAGTCACCATCAGAAGCCTGAGTTGCCAGTGGCACACCTGAAAAACTTAGCTAACTT
Source organism: Tympanuchus pallidicinctus (assembly GCF_026119805.1). Taxonomy (NCBI): domain Eukaryota; kingdom Metazoa; phylum Chordata; class Aves; order Galliformes; family Phasianidae; genus Tympanuchus; species Tympanuchus pallidicinctus. The sequence continues at coordinate 19,433,399 of NW_026294813.1, read as the reverse complement.
ATTTGAGCGTTTCCTCCCATATCCTCATGCACACATTATACCAGAAGTCTTCCAAACCATTATTTTTACATAATTTTTGTGGTTAACCATGATAACACTGAACACTACTATATAACCTGCCTTGAGTGTATTATAACAGAAAAATAAATATATAAATAGAATAAATCCAGAAGTGGAAAAAGACTGATACGTTTTATTCATGTATTTATTTATTTATTTTCCAGTTAGACATTCACTTGCCTGAATGGAATCCTTAGCATCTGAATTCCTGTGTGATGCAAAACTATTTTAGCTTACTAGGCTCTATAAACCTGGAGATTCAGAGACAAGGTAATCTTAAGAACTACACAGATCAATGCTCTTTTGTTATAACTTGGTTTAGTACTAGCGGTGGCAACGGTGATGAGGAGATGGTTGGACTGGATGATGTTATAGGTCGTTTCCAACCTTGTGATTCTATGATTCTATGAACTTAAGTGTGGCTGCTTTTCAGTAGCTTCATGGAGCCAGATCACATACAATACTGCGATGAGATTATAACCAAAAAGTCAAATTCAGAAGGCTGAATGAACAGCTGATTAGAAGTGTAAGCTGAGGTACAAAACTAAAGTCAAGGATGCTAAATAAAAAATTTAGGGTTTAATTTTATTTCTATCATCACAGATTTTAACTGTCTGTAATATTAGATGCAATTAGATGCATCTTTTCAGCTTATTTTGCACACTAATGTGTTAGATGCATCTTTTCAGCTTATTTTGCACACGAATGTGTTTATTTTCTGATTGCATTAGGTAGAGAAAAAAAAAAAAAGCAAAAAGTTTCAAAGTTGCTGCATATCACTTAGATTTTTTTAAAAAATTTATCCATGTTCAAATGAGAACTTAAATAAAGTCAATGTCTTTTATGTTACTAACAACGGAAAATTCAAGTCTAATAGATAAATTAAACAAAATACATATTCTTCTTCACACAATTCAGTTGACCTTGACATGAGTTACACTGAAGATGAATTTGACTGGACTTTTATAGTGCAAATGTTGTCTTGAAAAATTAAAGTTATAATGCAAACACTCTTGGGAAGTTGATTTGGTACATATTACATTATAATATTTGGTTAGGTTTTATTTCAAATGTTAATTTACTAGGGTGTCATCTTTGCAATCTAGATCTGTTTCAAGGTTCAATAATTTTGTTTCATTGTGTAGTGATGCAGTCATCAGAAGATAAATAAATGCAGATCAGGGAAGGAATGAAGAATCAGATATGTGGTATAAGAGATCAGACAAAGTGCCTACAGTGTGAGCAAAACAAGAAAGAAAGAATAAAGACAAACAGAGGAACAACAAAAAATGTTTTAAAGGAAAACAGAATAATGCAAAAAGACATAAAGAGCCATTTTGTCCATCTCTTTCGTACCAACATGATTTTCCTTTGCATTATAACTTCAAAGGCTTTAATGCATCCTTTATCACTACTATTATTTTTATTTTTAAAGCTCTATTACTCTCCTTATTTCCTTAGGGACATCTTCACTTACTTCATTAAAACACACAGCTGAGACATATTTCCTTGATATCTGGCCAGGTCTTACCTTTGTTTTTCATTTGCTTGCTTTTCATTTGTTTGTTATTGTATCTCATAGTTTTTCAAGGTTAAAGTAACAACAGGATAGGATTCACCCAACCAAATTTCAAATGTTTAATTTTAGAATTGGATATCCACTTGATGTCTGTGGATTTCTAAGATACTGTCAAAATGTTATTTATCTCATCCTAAATTAAGCATCAGATGGGTCAGATGAATTCATTCTAGTGGTACATATTTCCAATAATTACTTCATAGGATGAGATTCAGTTGCTCATAGTTCAGAGGCATTTGAGATACTCTCATAGACTAGCTGCTTTCCTCCCACCATTCAAGAAAGTCTAATTTCCCACAGATCCTAGTCATATTGGCCAACTATGTGTTAATATCTCAAAAAAAAAAAAAAAAAAAAAAAAAAAAAAAAAAAGGTGTAGAATGCCACAAGAAATTTTAGACAAATGACCACACAGTATACTTAAAAAAAATAAGTTTCATTTACATATTGGTCAGAAGATACAATGACGCACTTTTCCTTCTTTTATTATAGTTTCTTATTTCTGAAAGCTACAAGTTATAAAACAATACAATATGTAGTGGTGACTCAGCCCTTAATGAAAGGAATGTTACAGTGGTAAGATTCAGGTATCTAAACATATCACCTAATGTCCTTTAAGATATCTTTCATTCTCATGCCTGGTACTTCAGAAAGAACTTCACCTCACATATTCCAGATTGATATGGATTTCCCCTTAAAAGCAACAAAAATCCACCAGACACCAGTGGTTAGGGATTTAATCACTATCAAAATTTGTTTACTAGGCAGAAATCATCTCATTTAAGGTGCTTAATTAAGTATCTCATTTTAAATGGGCTGAAATTGAATCATGGTCAGAAGAAAAGCTCAGGTCTGCTGGAAATGCAAAGAGTGAGGGAAGGGGCAATCAGAATCTGGCTATGTAATGAAAATTTAAAATGTGATGATATGGATTCAAGAGCTATTCCAAATAAATAATCATACAATTGTCTAAGATCATCCTAGGTTATATTCACTGAAACAGAAAAGCTTGTGATATGTGTTGCGCCTAAGAGCTGAACTTTAACTTTTTCTAAGAATCTTCAACTTCACAAAATAAATATCTTCCCTGAAAACTGTTTAAACAAATGTATAAATTGGTTTAAACAGACACAACTTGCTCAGATCTGTAGGCTTTTCCAAACTCAGCATATATTTTTATTCTCATTCTATCCATCCTCACCTGAGCTGGCCTTCAGCTCTCTCTTCACTTTGTGGTCACAAAGGCAATACAGACTCAACAAATGATTAAGACTTGAACTGTTTAAAATAAATAACAACACAGAGTTGTCACCAGAATCTAGCACATTTCCTAAAACGTCACAAAGAAAAATTGACAGTAGTGATCCTAGCAACACATAAATCTTGGCACCAGTAGAGATTTGAGTTCATCTCATCCATTTTTTGCTTCTTGGAACCAAATAGCTCTTGCTTTTGAGATCAATAGAGAGCTCCAGCTCCTTTCAAGCATTGCAGTCTCCAACAGTCTCAACTTTTCAATAACGTATATTTTTCACTGACCCAGTAATGCATCCTAAAAATTGATGCAAGTGTAAGGCATAAGCAGAGGCTGGCAAGGAACAGGAAAGATGGCTAAGTCATTTATGGATTGAAAAAGTCAAACAAATGCAGCTGCACCTGCTCTAGTAGCAAGCCATAAAATCCCAGTACTTTATTACTGTGGCAAAATAGTAATGAGGGAAGAAAATGTCACCAGATTAAGCTGCAACCAGAGATGTCATGAGCTGGGGAAAGATACTGCAAGGGTGATTAACCCACACCCTCGTTACACTGCTAAGTGGTCTTTCTTAAACAACACTTATTTCTGTTCATAGATTGTATAGACTGTTTTTGTTCATTTCCAGGTTCTAAACAACACCATTACAAATTACATTTCCAACATCATGTTTTCAAGTAGAATTTCTTCTTGTTCTTCCTCTGATAAACGTAGTTATGAGTTTATGTATGTGTCTGTGCCTGCATCCACACATGTATATACATGTGCATGTCAGTCTGACAAAGAAAAAATATTGACAGACTTTTTTTCTCTCTATTACTGAATGTTTTCATCATTTTCATACATATGGGACACACAAACACCATACAAACTTATGTAAAACAAGGCAATGTAAAGGAATAGCATATAAAATGAAGTATGATGTGGTGAATAGTCCTTATTCAATGAGGAATGAATTTTGGTCCAACTACCAGATGGCAGAGCTAAACACAGAAAATCCATATGTGTGACTGCAGCTAGGGACATCCATTGACATACATGCTTTTCCAGCCAAATGCCTCAGCAGATGCAGAGTTTTACACTTTAACATTACAATATGTCTCTAAAACCCAAGAGAAGAGATATACAGAGGAATCAAAGGCAATTTAAAGGGACACTGATGAATTCTGCTCTCTCTCCGTTACATATGGAAGACAGAAGAAGAGAAAGAAAGTGATATTATTCCTTTTTCTCAAGTGCTATCACTCTTATTTGTTTATTTCCTTATATAATAAGAATGGCAGTAGGGAGAGAAAAATAGAGAATGATGTTGACATGTGAGACTTCTGCACTGTGTGTCCTCTTCTGGACATATTTAAAAATACCCAAATAAATTCTCAATCAATGTATACATTTAGGAGTCCAAGACTCAATAACTACTCACAGGATGCATATGTAAGTGCCATAAGAATCTTTCTGAAGTTCTTAATCTAGCTTCTACATATGTTGTTTTATTATTTTATTTTATTCTATTTATCTTATTATTTTTCTGTTGTTTCATGGAAAAGAAAAAAAAGACAACTCTGTCTACTTAGCTTAGAAGTTAAAACGTTCTAATAATTTATTTACTAAATAACATCGCTACGAGGAACAGATTTCTCTTGAAGTCAAAAAGAAGTTTTTGAGAAAAAAGATCGACTTGCAGCTCAGAAACAGATTTCCTGTGTCTCTTCGTAAAACTATTGAGATTGTAATCTTAGCATCATAGCAAAGCTTTTGTTTCTTTTGGTATTTCCAGAATTCCATCTTTAATCTCTTTATCCTTCTGTTATTTTATTCTAGATTCTCCTTGACTTGTATTATAAACAATGTATGTCTCCTGCTGAAGCCTCTGAAGCTAATGTACTATTTAGGTAATTTCATCATAAATCTTTTAATAAATTATATTATCTCAGGATATTTTTGAACATATTTTCATATGTGATCTTAACCAAAATTCTTATCAAAATTCTTATATATTTTGTTATCAATCTAAGAGATGGGATTAGCAAGACTAGTTAATCTTTCTCCACTGTCATTTTTATTCTTAAGCATATCAACATATCTGTATTATCTTTTGTTCTCTGTTATCATCTTTTCGGTTTTGCTTGTTGATGTATCAACCCCACTTAAAAGCTTGGTTGTAACTTCTGGTCCCATTAAAATAGTAAGTACTTTTTCTTCATTAGAACGAGTATGAAGGCAACAGGCATTTTGTACGCATTATATTGGGACAATGAAAAAAAAAGCAAAAACAAACAAACAAACAAAAAGTAAGTCTACTGGGTTTTCCAGAGAAAAACACTATAAGCCTGACAGGCTTTTTTTTTTTTTTTTTTTTTTTTTTTTAATTAGTGGCCATGGGTCACAATCTAAGGACCACTCTGTGAATGTAGTACTTCCTTCTCAGTGCACTTTAATATAGGGCAAATAAGCACTAGAAAATATATTAAATGTTACAAAAAAGTTCACTGTCTAAATTTCTCTGTGTACTAGATGGTGTTGGAATAAATTTGGCTCGGCTATGTAGAAAGATAATCCTTAGGATTGGTTTTGAGTAATGTACAGTTCAGCTGTACTCATGGCTTATGTTGACACTGGTTTTTGGGTGCAAAAATGTGTTAATAGGAAATTGTTGTTATCAGGAAGAAGTTGGGAATTTCTGAGGACTGCTAGCTGCATACTGAGAAGCTAAGAAAAGAGAGCAACTTACAAGCTGAAATATTTACACATGACCAGCAGAACTCCAGGTGGTGGAGTTGCTCTTTATGCGAGAGAGCAGCTAGAATGTATTCAACTCCACTTTGGGGAGAGTGATGTAGCAGTGGAGAGCTTGTGGGTGAGAAATAAAGGGGCAGGCTGATAAGGGTGACACTGTTGTGGGTGTGTAATACAGGCCCCCTGATCAGGATGAGGAGGTTCATGAGTCCTTCCGTAAGCAACTGGAAGTAGCGTCACGATCCCAGGTGCTAGTGCTTACGGGGGACTTCAAATATCCAGATATTTGCTGGACGACCAACATGGCCAGGCACACACGGTCCAGACAATTCTTGCAGTGTGTTGAAGACAACTTTCTGACGCAGGTGGTGGAGGACCCAACGCGGGGAGGGGTGTTACTGGACCTTATTCTCACCAACAAGGAAGGACTTATTAAGGAATAAAGGTTGGGGGCAGCTTGGGTTGTAGAGATCATGAGATGGTGGAGTTCAAGATCCTGAGTGGAAGAAGCAAAGCAAAAAGCAGGATTGCTACCCTGGACTTTAGGAGAACCAACTTTGATCTCTTCTGGGACCTACTTGGAGCTATCCTGTGGGGTAGGGTGTTAGAAGGTAAGGGAGCCTGTGAGAGCTGGTCTGCATTTAAACAGCTCTTCTTCCAAGCTCAGGATCAGTGCATCCCTGTGAGGAAGGAATCAGGAAGAGGTAGCAGGAGACCTGTGTGGATGAGCAGTGAGAAAAGAAGAAGGTCCATGAAATGTGGGAAGAAAAGGATCTGACCACTTGGGAAGAATATAGAAATGTTGTCAGGGCCTGCAGGGATGCGATGAGGAAGGCTAAAGCCCACCTGAAATGAATCTGGTGAAGGTGATAAAGGATAATAAAAAAGGCTTTTTAAAGTATGTTAACACCAAAAGGAAAACTAGAGAGAATGTGAGCCCCTTACTACGTGAGGGTGGTGTTCTTGCAATGGGGGAAACTGCCACGGCAGAGATACTGAATGCCTTCTTTACTTCTGTCTTCAGTGAAAAAGCTCTCCCTCAGGTTTCCCATGCCCTGGAGGTTAATGAGAAGGTCTGGGGAATGGGAGACTTCCCTTTAGTCAGGGAAGAGGTGGTCAGTGAGCGCCTAAGGTTGACAAATCCATGGGACCTGACGAGGTGCATCCATGTGTGCTGAGGGAGCTGGCAGAGGTCATTGCTGAATCGCTCTCCATCATGTTTGAGACGTCTTGGATAATAGGGGAGGTCCCTGAAGATCGGAGGATAGCCACTGTCACTCCAGTCTTCAAAAAGGGCAAGAAGGAAGACCTGGGTAATTATAGGCCTGTCAACCTCACCTCTGTCCCTGGAAAGGTGATGGAACAGCTGGTGCTGGATGTCATCTCCAGACAACTCGGAGAAAAGGAGGTTATCAAGAGTAGTCATCATGGGTTCACCAAGAGGAGGTTGTGCTCGACCAACCTGGTGGCCTTCTATGATGTTGTCACTGGCTGGGTGGATGGGGGCAGAGAGGTAGATGTAGTCTACCTTGATATTAGAAACGCATTTGATACTGTCTCCCACAACATCCTTATAACAAAGCTGAAAAAGTGTGGGATAGATGAGTGGACAGTGAGGTAGGTTGAGAACTGGCTGACTGGCAGAGCACAGAGGGTCATCTTTGGTGGTGCAGAATCTGGCTGGAGACTTGTAACCAGTAGTGTCCCCCAGGGGGTCTGTGCTGGATCTGGTCTTGTTCAACATCTTCGTCAATGACCGTGATGAGGGGATGGTGGCCACCCTCAGCAAGTTTGCTGATGATACCAAGTTGGGAGGATTGGCTGACACACCTGAAGGCCATGCTGCCATTCAGCGAGACCTGGACAGGCTGGAGAGCTGGGCAGAAAAAAACCGGATGAGATTTAACAATAGCAAGTGTAGAGTCTTGCACCTGGGGAGGAATAGTTGCATGCACAAATACAGGCTGGGGGATGAGCTGCTGGAGAGGAGCTCTGCAGAGAGGGACCTGGGCATCCTGGTGGACGACAGGTTGGCCATGAGCCAGCAGTGTGCCCTTGTGGCCAAGAGGGCCAATGGCATCCTGGGATGCATTAAAAAGAGCGTGGCGAGCAGGTCGAGGGAGGTGATCCTCCCCCTCTACTCTGCCCCTGGTAAGGCCTCATCTGGAGTATTGCGTGCAGTTCTGGGCTCCCCAGTACAAAAAGGACAGGGACCTCTTGGAAAGAGTCCAGCCACAAAGAGGGCCACAAAGATGGTGAAGGGCCTGGAGCATCTCCCTGTGAAGAAAGGCTGAGTGAACTGGGTCTATTTAGCCTTTAGAAAAGACGAATGAGAGGGGATCTAATCCAGGTTTATAAATACCTGAGGTGTGGGGGCCATAGTGGTGAGGCCAGTCTCTTTTCAGTGGTGAGTGGAGACAGGACAAGGGGAAACGGACATAAGGTGCAGCATAGGAAGTTCCGCACGAATGTGCACAAGAACTTCTTTACAGTGAGGTTGACGGAGCACTGGAACAGGCTGCCCAGGGGGTTGTGGAGTCTCCTTCTCTGGAGATATTCAAGTCTTGCCTGGACACCTAACTGTGCAACCTGGTGAGGGAACCTGCTTTGGCAGGGGGTAGGTCTCGATGATCTGTAAAGGTCCCTTCCAACCCCTACAATTCTGTGATTCTGTGAAATGGGTGATAGTGTTTTCTTCAGTACCTTCAGTCCAGATACATAGAATAAGTCATATTTCAGAAGTAAATAAAATAGTATTTTCTTCTCGGAGTTGATTAAAAAAAGAGTCAAAACGTCTAGGATGGCTGAATGGCTTAATTATAAGTGATAAAACTTCAACTAAGGGTTTTGGATCAGAACTTTAGGCTATGCATTCTCCTGCTGTAGCATACTTTCAAATTGTAAGCACTATTCTATTTGTTTTGAAGAGAAATTCCTAAAGTTAATTAATTAATTAATGCTGTTGCCCTTGTGCATGCTCGTAGTAACTAAACTGAGGCTTATAGATTTGGAGACTTTGAGCAGGCTCTAAATACCAAGAATACTCCCTGTCAGTGGCATCCCAAACATATGCCCATTTTTCACCAGAAAGTTCTTTTGGCTGACATAAATATTTCACATGTCTCTAGTGTTTTTTTTTTAATGAAAATATTTTTTACTAGCTTTTAAATGAAATTGAATAAAAAGGATAGTCACGGTCTCATTTTCATTATTGTGAAGAATAGGCTATTCAGTGAAATGGTGAAATAGTGAGATATGTGGATGTGGCGTGATTTAATTATGGGACTTGTACATCAGTTTGATGGTTGGATATGATGCTCTTGAGAGTCTTTCCCAACCAAGATGATTCTATGACAAGTCTTTCCAACAAAATGAAGAGTAAACATTTTCTGATTAAAGTATCTAATATCCTGCAGAAGCCCTTTCTGTGCCATTTACTCTTGAAATAAATGCCTCTCATATTATTGCCCAAGTATGTTACTGTCTCAAAAAGTACATATGTGTGAGTTTAACTGTAAATCCTATTGTTTTTGTGACCTCTAAAGTTAGCAATGTTATAAAGTTCAAGTTCAATATAATTACTTTCCATTACTTACAACTGATGAGATAAAATGTAATAAATATTGTGTTAAATTTGAAAATAAATAAAATAATACAAACTAGCAGTCAAAGATAAACTAGGAAAAATACTCATCTTTTAATAACAGACAAATTTCAATTTCTTGAAATGCGATAGTTTTCCATGGCTATCTCTTTAAGAAATTCAATTTTCTCTGATTTCTCATTAAGTTACTAGAGGTAATTTAGAGTAAAATTAGAAAAACAATTGAATTTTTAATAGAGTACCTCCATATTGTAAAGAATGTAAATAAAGGAATGAAATACTATCAGTATATGCCTAAGAAATAGAAAAGGAAAGCTATCATGTGGCAAAGTGTCCTGTAGTTATTGTGAGGTCAGTTCAATAATAAAGAAGGAAAAAGAGTTTCTCAGAAATTGTTTAAGTCTAAGAGAGACAACACAGTACAGTTATTGCATCGTGAAAACAAAATTACTTCAATTTCAAGTCATTTAGAGTAGATTCAGAGTTTGTCCTGTTAAGCTCAGAAGAGCTAAGCATGCTGAAAGTCACAGAATAAATGGGACCTATAAATATATTTCCCAATACAGTATAGCCTGTATATAAAACAGTTCATTCTTAATACTGTATGAAATAGTGTAGCTTTTTGTTGTGTTCAGTGAGTGGTAGAATAATATGGAATTATTAGCTAAACAAATTGTTTTTTGCATTAAGGTTCTCCACAAAATTTGATCACAGGGACAGACTGGAAACGTTAAATCAGATTTTTCTTATTTCTCTATCCGAAGAAAAAAAGAATAAATTTGATGCAAAACTGAGGTTTTTTTGCTTTTTTTTTTTTCCTTCAATCAAAACCAATCAGGTATCACATCTGACCCTAAACAAATACTCCAGAAAGACAGAATATATTTTTTAATTAACAGATGTTGGGCCAAAAAATTACACTTGTATTTGCTTTACCAAGCAAATTATTCATATTTACATACAAAAATAACCAGGACACCCAGGTCCCTCTCTGCAGAGCTCCTCTCCAGCAGCTCATCCCCCAGCCTGTATTTGTGCATGCAACTATTCCTCCCCAGGTGCAAGACTCTACACTTGCTATTGTTAAATCTCATCCGGTTTTTTTCTGCCCAGCTCTCCAGCCTGTCCAGGTCTCGCTGAATGGCAGCATGGCCTTCAGGTGTGTCAGCCAATCCTCCCAACTTGGTATCATCAGCAAACTTGCTGAGGGTGGCCACCATCCCCTCATCACGGTCATTGACGAAGATGTTGAACAAGACCAGATCCAGCACAGACCCCCTGGGGGACACTACTGGTTACAAGTCTCCAGCCAGATTCTGCACCACCAAAGATGACCCTCTGTGCTCTGCCAGTCAGCCAGTTCTCAACCTACCTCACTGTCCACTCATCTATCCCACACTTTTTCAGCTTTGTTATAAGGATGTTGTGGGAGACAGTATCAAATGCGTTTCTAATATCAAGGTAGACTACATCTACCTCTCTGCCCCCATCCACCCAGCCAGTGACAACATCATAGAAGGCCACCAGGTTGGTCGAGCACAACCTCCTCTTGGTGAACCCATGATGACTACTCTTGATAACCTCCTTTTCTCCGAGTTGTCTGGAGATGACATCCAGCACCAGCTGTTCCATCACCTTTCCAGGGACAGAGGCACTGGTAAAAGGTGGTTTTGATAAGGTAATAGCTGAACTGTCTGTAGACCTTTTAATATGCCATCTGAAAGCCCAAGACAAAGAGAGTAAGGTACTGTGAGACATTATGAGTTTCCAAAATTACTTCATTATACTTTCCAGCATTTCTGGCCTAAGGTCTTTGTAAAAGGATGGTAAGTGACTTCTGGATGGTTATGGGGAATTGTTCTTTTGAAATTTCTGCTGGATGCCTACAATTTCTATATTAAAATTTAATCCTGAGAACTAATTGGGCTCTTATGCGGTTATGGAGATTGAATATCCTTATGTAATCATCAGGACTTAATTCAGTATCAAAGGAATTACAACTCTGTTCATTTACTAACTTCATAGGAAGATTCAAAAATATTTTTATGCTATGGGGAATCCAGATTGACAGTAATGAAAATGGTAGGATTTCAGCTCTACTTGCCTTGACTGCATCTGCCCCTGCTTCAGTCTTGCCTTTGTTTATTTAGCATGTCTCAAGAACAAAGAAAAAAAGTTTGGGAAATAAATGTCAGAGTATGAGATGAAAATTCAATTACTTGAGCTCTCAATCATGTCTACAAGTAAAAGAAAGCAGATCGATAGAATTTGCTGTAATGTGGGCCATTAAGTGTTTCTCCTTCATGCTGTATCTCTGTGAAGATTTCTATTTCCCAGATATATATGTAAGAATTAACTGTATAATATGGAGAAACAACAAGTAGGAGCAAGGTCAGTAGGACTGAATCAAGGAACTTTTCTTGTATGATCATGTGTATGGTTGATTCCTGTTTGTTTTTATTTTTCTTTTCTTTTCTTTCTCCTGCTTCCAGTGAGACTATGGGAGTAAAAGCTGTACACAGAAACTGTGGTATTAAGGCTGTACTGTATTTTTATAGCTCCCTTGACATTCTGAGCTCTCAAGGACAAAGAGGCGATCTAGTCTGAAATCCTTTACCACGTAGGCAATAAAATTTCTCCTAAAGTCTTTGGTGCCAATCCTCCCCCCAAAAAAATGGGGAGAAGAAAAATTATGAAGGAGTGATGTGTTAGTGTTTTAGCGTGAAACTCGCAAAAGATGTTGGAGTCTTTGCTTCTTCCAAGACCTCCTGGTGAAGGTCATTTATCCATTTGTTGCCTTAGGTCATGTGTATTACGCAGAATTCCGAAGATACGTTTTTTGAGGGAAATGTATATGAAAATTATCTTTTGAAAAACACTGTTTATTGTGAAACAATTCTTTCTGTTTCTTTTCGTGTGTATGTGTGTGTGCGTGCATGTGTGTTTGTGTGTGTGGTGTGCAATACTCAGCACTGGCAACTTAATCCCAGAAGCAGTACAGAACCATTAACGCATCCCTGTAGTCATTTTGATTAGATTTGAAGAAAAAAGGTGACCTCTTATTATGCATGACTCAAAGGTCATTATCACAGAGTTGACTAGATCAATCTATGCCCCTGACTGGAGGAGGCAGTGGGCCCCTGCCCTCCTCCCCCACCGCAGCCCCACAAAAATGGGAAGGAAGGAAGGGATGAAAAAACAGCGGCAACAATCTATGGAGGAAAACTTCTTTTACTATGATACCAACACAATATAATACAATTTAATTTAAATTGAGACTAATAAATCAAACAAGATAGAAGAGAGAGTTCCCGAGACTGAGTCAAACCTGAAGAGCTTGGAACAGCTGGGAAAGCACCCTCCAGCACCCACTGCAAGGCAGTAAGATACTGCCCCCCATCCGGAAGGGCCAGATCCCATGACTTCTGTAATGCACAGGGACAGGTATCAGGAATTGGAAAATTTACACATTAATGACTAGTACACTACATGATGTTTTGATGCAGAATACTGAAAACCAAAGAAAAACCATTAAACCATGACAGTCATGTTTTCAGAATGCAAGCTGATATGTTCATGAAGTAACCTAGTTAATTTGTAACTACTCACCTTAGCTGCACATGAAAACTGGACTTATGATACAATAGTAATGTATCATACAAGTCATATGAGTCATAAGAATCATATGAGAAATTTAGAGCAACACAGAATTATTGCATGCTTTAGAAAAATGTGCAATTTTGATGTTTAAATAATTAAAAAAATAAGTTTAGCATCCTTGTAGGTTAATCCAATAGTTACTAATAATTCATCTTAATTAATGTGAAGTAATATCACTCAAATAGTTTATATTAATTGATGAATATTATGTGATATTAATTACATTTAATTAAGAACAATTATTATACAATATACTGGATAAAACTCATACAGAGGTTCAAGTTTTATGATTTCATTACTTTATTTTTCAGAAATTTCTTCTCAAACTTGAATTAACTTTATCATCTCCACTATTTGGAAAATCACATTTATCATGATTCATGTGAATCCCTTGTAAAAGTAAAAGCAGAATATTTTAGAATGAGTTTTCCTTGAAAAAAAAAACAACAACATACAATTCCTTGAAATTTCCTTCTTCATTCTTTCCAGTGGAACAAGTCATCATATATTTTTTAACCAGCTGCATAAATTTCATATATAAAATTTAAATGCACATTATTGCTATGTTGCCAGTATGAAGCTTTACCATTAGAAATGGAGTTTCCTGCATATTTAAAGATACATTAAGTAACTTATCTGGTATATAATCCAATAATTTAAAGCTGGCCAAATAATGCTGCTTGAATACGTCAAACAATTTCGAATTTCATTAAAAAAATCAATTGTGTAGCAGCTAATCATGTTTCATCTTTCATTTCCAGACGTAATAAACCTCATACTGGAAGTGATCTGCAGCTCTACGCAAGCTATAATGCCTTATTTCTACCTCCTTTTTTTTTTTTTTTTTTTTTTTTTTTTTTGTGCTCTGTATATGGCGCAGAAATACACCGCAAAATAAATAAATAAATAAATAAATAAATAAATAAATAAATAAATCTGTATTAGATGCAGCACTAGGGTAGGCAAGGGAGTACCATTAAATGCATAATACTAAATAATACTAAAGTAGGTGAATCATGCAGAGTTCCATTCCCTTTTCATTCAAAGGATGTTTACATGACTTCTGATGGAAAATAAATAAATAATAGCTAGCTAGCTAGCTAGCTAGATACATAGATACATAGATAAACAGAACATAATCTTTGAACAACCCAATCCAAAAATCCTTTTATTTCAAAATGCCCTAAGGCTGTCAAAAAGGACCTTGACTGGTATCTGGAATGAGCCATTATCCTGGCAATGATTCTATGTATCCCAGGATGGTATGTATTACCATATCCCTGGGTAGTAGAAGTTATCATATGCCTTAGTAACACAACTTGCAGATTTTGGATTGTGTTCATGAGAACAGATTTTTCCAACAAGTAACTTGCCAAAGGCTTGATATAAAAAGTACTTATGCCTAATGTCTGTCATTCCATCTATGCCAGTTCATTCTTCCTAGGCTGGACTGGATCCACCCTGGCACCTGGAATGGAGTAAACAAAGTCACAAGCTACTGAAGACATTGATGTGACCTGTGTTATTTTTCCAGGCAGTTGTCACAAGAGTGGTAACATTATGCATTATGTCATGGTTGACCAGTGGTTTGGGATTGTCTTACATTTTTATTGACCTGTTCACCTGAAAAAGATTTCAAAACACCATAAAATTTGATTTTGAAATAGTGAAAGAACATAGCTGCTTATAAGACTTTAGTTGATGAATGAATATAAATGCATCCTGAACTTCAGAGCATACATTCACATGCTTTAAAGCATGTAGTCACATAGATAATTTGGATGTTTGACATTTCATATCATACTGTAATAATGAATTGGAAACCAAAGCAGTTCTACCAAAATGGAGAGTAATTTTACGTTTGAAGGAGAAGAACAGGGAGGAGAGAGGAGTGGAGAAAGGAATTGATAGTAAGATAGATAGTCAGATCTATCTATTTCAGAGATGTACAGATTATGTTTATGGTCCATAGTAAACTTTAATTTTTTATTTTTTTTTTTATTTTTTAAATCTCCTTCAGAATAGGACATCTTTATGTTCATTGAAATAAACAATCTTTCTGATTTTTTCCCTCTACTTTTAAATATACTTTTTCTCCATACAGGCATGAAAGTTTTATCCTTTTGCTAGAATGTTTTGGTAATGCAAATATAGAAAATACCATACAGGAGAGAAAACAAACAGCAACAACAAAACAAACAAAACAGAAACAACAACAAACACAAATAACATCAAAACACGTCAGACTATATTAAGATGCTTCTTGTTATATGTTATGATATGTTATATGATATGTTATATCAAGATGCTTCTTGAAATATGTTAGGGGGTTGAAACTAAATGATCATTGTGATCTTTTTCAACCCAAACCATTCTATGATTCAGAGAAAGAACATCACAATTATTTTCCAAATGAGACATGTTCCATTTCGGTTTGATTTTGTCTGTTTCTTTTTTGACCACTTATTAAAGGATCAGTGAAGAAAAAAAAGATAAGTCATACTTCCACCATTTTAAGGTAGGATAATATATAGAACTGGAGACAAATACTGTCAGCCTCAGAACTCTAGAATGATTATGTACATTTTGAAAGGGAAATATAATTAAAATGAAGTAAAATCACATTGTTTTATCAGTGTCTTCAACACAGCCAGGATTTTGATAATAATACGTAATAAAACCACAGATTAGACCATTGTTCAAGAAGAAATCCCATGTATATTTATTGATTCCCTAGAGATTGGTATTCATAATCTCTTCACTTTGTTTCAATAAGGTTGGGAGTTTAGCTCAATATTTTTCCAGCTGAAGAAAAAACCTTTATAAACAGAACTTGATTGCCTATAAGAGACTGCTTGTTTTTTACTTACATGATTTCCCTTTCCTTTCTTCTCTATATTATCAGGAAGAAACAGCAAAATTATGATGTAAATTTGAGGCTTGTTTCTGCAAAAAGTTTCCCCAGTCCTTTAACATACAGTCTATTAAATCTAGTATGAATAGTGCGGCTTTTATTTATTTCTCTCAATTGCTCAGTCTTCTGATCAAAACAGTTCACTACTATAATGCTAATAATGTTTTCCAAGAAATACGTAGATTCTTCAGTAAGTAAAGCCGCCTATTTATTTTCATTGAAGCAACAATAACAAAGTGCATAATAACAGTAGTTCATAGAGATAATTCACAGTACAAACCCCTATTTTTCAATACAGACACCACAGATAGCTAAGCATATTCACCAGCAATTAACAAGAGCCTGCACTCTGCGCTGATAAAAGTCTATTCCAGAGGAAGTGACCCACTGTTTCACAGCTTCTGTGAAGGTGTCATGGACAGGAAAATTTTGTCCATGCAGTCCATTTTTCATTGGCTCAAACAGATGGAAGTGAGAATGGAAAAAAAAATGAAATTCTGTATGGTTGGAAAATTCAGACAAGGTAGTCAATGGTCTTCACACAACTGTGGAGTCTTTTTTTATCATGCTGCAAGAAGAAGGTTTCTTGCTTCTCTGACTTGACTCTAGAAGTTCAAGCCTTCAGCTTTGTCAGTACTATGAAGTATTCCAAAACACAATGCATATCTCTTTACCCACTGAGCACTGTGTCTTGACTTTATCTTTGATGGGGAAATTCATCTGGCTCCACTCCATGGCCTACTGTTGTCACTCTCATTACCAGTAATGATATGATCCAGTAAAGTGTCACTGTCAGTTTTGTGTTGGTTCAACAAGTCCTGAAAAACTGCAGATAGTATTCTTTCTGTTCTGTGGGAGCTTTTGTTTGTCCAGTCTGGCTCAAAGTTTGCAATATTCCGATGTTGCCATCGTTGTTTCTAAAATACTGAAACTGTTATTTAGCTTCATACTCAGTTTCTTGATAGTAATCTAATGATTCACCTGGATGAATTGATTAAGATGTTCTTTGTTTCATGGTGTGACAGCTCTGCACTGTCATCCAAAATACAGTATATCTTTCACATCACTATCACTATTGCTGAAACATACCACCCCCCACCTTCCTGTTCTCACATCCACTGTTTGGTCTCCACAAACATTCCACAACAGTCGATGAATGTCAATGGCTGCAATTTTGTTCAGCTTTGAAGAAGTCAGTTCCAAATCTTTGCTTCCTATGCACTCCCATGTCAGATGCCATTTTGTCAGACAGCTCCTCTTCTGCTATCTGTCACACAGCAACAAATTTTGATTTGTGGGAAAGTCCAGTCTCTACTGCCACGCTGCTAACATCTTCCTCTGATATTGTGGACTAACATAATAAAATAGGAGGCATTACTTTTGGAGAGTTCCTATATGTAAGCTGTTTTATTTTGTTTTCAAACACTGAGCTTCTAATATATCTGATCTGTTAGGATATACTTGGAGTAATTTATAAAATGATCTTGTGTAGTGTTTCGTCTAAAACCTTAGTTCATTCACATTTCTCCAAGTTAATGAGAATCTCTGTTTGAGAGTGTATTATTTGTTTCGCTGAAAGTAAAATTTGTACCAATTTCTTTGAAATCTTGTGCTTTTCCCATACATCTTGTTTTGTAGTTGATTAAAATTCTTAACTAACTGATAAGTTTGGAAACTTCTAAATCTTCTGGACCTAAACCTTCTGGATCTTTCAGCAAAACGATTAGTAGAAATGTCATAAAAGTACTGATGTCCTTCAGGTAAAAAAATTCACAAAGAAAGTTCACCATGGATGAATTGCTGCAGTACAGAATGGTGAGGTTTTAATACATTGTCACCATAGTCCTCTGAAATCTCACCTACTCTGCAGAGAGTTGCATTTTTACTGATGAAAACAGTGTTGTGTTACTGTTCCTGCTTGGCAGAAAAAAACTCCATATAGAGCAACAAGAACTACAGTGACTCCAAACCATATCAGAGATAGAAATTGTTCTGCAGGGAGTAATTTAATTGTAACTCTTCATTAAACTAGCCTCCCTTAACTTGTGTTTATTTTTCAGGCTTTTGTTGTTTAGATGGAATATGATTTGACTTAATATTGGATATCTGTCCCTTAATTATTATGGTGTTTGTTTTGGAGAGGACTGTCTGCTTTTTCTTGGCTTGCTTGATTTTTTTTTTTTTTTTTTTTAATTGAGAGGCTTTTTCTTTTTTCTTTTTTCTTTTTTCTTTTTTCCTTTTTTTTTTTTTTTTTTAATTCCAGACTCAATTGCTTACCTACATTATATTTCTATTATTTCTTCACGTATTTTCATAAATTAATATTTTCCATGTTAAAAAAAAAAAAAAAAAAGTTTTTTTTTTTAACTGAGATGATATTCCCATTTCCCTCTACCATTTGATACCAAAAAATTTTCAATTAAAATTTTATGTGGCAGTAGTTCCCTGGTGAAAGGGACTCCAAAAGTGGGATTTATTTCATGTAAAGCCATCTGAATGTTTTATAGGTTGCCTAGATGACTAATCTTCATTAAACATAAATTAACTTTTAGTAGGTTATTGCTAAATTAGACTATGATATATAACGTTCTTATTAGAAGCTTTAAAAATTTCCCTGAAATGTTATTGAATTGATCAAGATTTTTACTCCAGATCCAAATGCAAGATACAGTGACAACATACCATACTGCATATTTATATACATCACAGTCGTCTGCCTTAAAACACTTGACATCTTGTTAGTAGTGATGAAAGCTTTCATTCATTTGTGTTTTTTGTTGTGGTGGTTTTTATTCTTTTTTGGTTTTGGTTTAAAATGAGAGAGAAAGAGAACTCTAATTAGGAAGCCTGATAAAAAATCTGACCCATAATAGATCAAATAATCTCTTTTCAACCATAACTCCTGGTACTATGTGAATCCATTGGGAACAGGTATATACAATATTTAAGGTTGATAAATAAATTCATTTGCTCTTTTGAAAAGCTTCAGGAGAAAGCTTTTCGTTTTTCCCCTTTCACTTTATTTCAACAGATTTTACAATCCACTGCAATCTTGACATCTGAAGTAAAAACGCTAATATCTCTGCTTCTTCTGATCTTTGATGAGTACACACTGGTTCTGCAGGGGAAAATACCTCAGTTAGGTTTATATATGGTTTTTATATATTTTATATGAATAGGTTTGGTTTGTTTGTTTGTTTTTCCTTTTCTAAAAACAAAAACAAAAAGACCCTTATACAAGATTACTTAGAAATAAATCTGGGGATTTTAGCAGTGGAAATCAAGTCTCAGTCATGTGAACTAAGAAAATTATGCTGTTAGCTCTAACAACAAGAAACACTTGCTGTCAAACTAGAATGATTGTTCCACACTTTTCAGAAATTCATCTAAAATGTCTTTGAAGAACTGATTCTTTGAGATAAATAGCAGCCAGGGCTATACTTATGAAAGTCTGTGCTTAAAGTCCTCAAATGGAAACCTGCCTGTCCTTTACCCAACGGTGTTTTCAAAAGCAGGACAAAGAAAGATGATCAATTAAGAGCAAGGAAAATGAGTAGCTGGGTGTGTTATTATTTACGTGACATTTAGTTGCATTTGTTTTTCATTAGTGACATTTGCTAGCCTCCACTTACACGACAGGAAGCTAGTTGCTGAAATCTCCTTTCTTACGAAGACATTTCCTCTTGTTCATTCCTGTTCAAAAGTGATGGGCATCATTCAGACTTATGGAATGGAAAATGTGCAAGATTGTATCCCTGTGCTGAATTCTTTCTCTGATGAAATTTTCTGCTTGCTTCTTTGTCACTCATTGACACTTTGCTGCTGTGGATATAATTTTCCCAACATGAAGTATTTCAGAAGATATGGAGATACATTTGGGTTTCAGGGAAAACAAGAATCTCCATACTTTCAGCACAAGCAAAATAAAAATGAAATGAATATTACTATATTTCTATTTGCCATTGCTCTGTAATCTTCTCTGCTACTCATTTGTGTTCGCCTGCATCAGAACCACACACTGAAATTAAACCTCAATCAAGAACTATGTGGAATGAGTTTTTCTCCCAGCAGAGGTAGCTAGAAGGGGTTATTTCACATTAGAACACTCGAGTACATCCAGCTATACATCTCTCCTCCAAAACTGGAAATGAATTCATTGATAAATAAATAAACAAACAAATAGATAAATGTTGATGTGTGGTACCATGGGGCCTCAACAAAGAAATGAGAGGCCTTTTATTTTTCAGCCTAGCACTCCTGCTTTCAATTAAAAATATAAAGCTTTCTCAAACTGAGGAGGTGATATTTCAGCCAGGTTTCTCCACTTGAAGTCAGTTTCTAAGCACAGTCTCAGTTGCCTTTAAGCCTCAGGGCACCTTTCTTTGAGGATCATTGGTTGATTTACACAAAACTGCTCATTGCTATAAATCAAAAAGGCAAACTGTATGCTGATTTACCTTAGGCTGTTGTTTACAGGGATCAGGTAGTTTTATCTGGACTAAAATAATGGAAAGTGGAAAGTGTTGCAAACTCGGGTTTTGTATCTGTGAATAAGGAGTGCAGTATATTACAGTCTTCTCATATGGCTGTATGGAAAATTCCCCCTACACTATTTTATTTTTCTTTTAACATTCAAAGAACAATTGAAAGACTAAGTTCATTATGTAAGCTGTATGAAAGCTTTTAAAATAATATGCAGAAAACTTATTTTCCTGTAATTTGGACAATGTTTTATTTACGCAGTATAAATATTCCCCTGAAATACAGAAAAACAGAAAGGAAGAGCAATTTGCCAGTATAAGAGCTGAAAATGAAATCAGCCATTAACAACAATGAATCCATCCATGAAGTAAAGTGATGAGGTGGTAGATATTTAGGATAGGACTCATCTCAATTCTATCTGTCTAAAAGTTAGGCATCAAATTTCAGCTGTTATTCCAGACTTTCTGCAGTCAAAGGAGATAAACAGGTATTGGAAAAGGGTGACTGATCATCCTCTACCCCCACTATCAATCTTTCTCTTGATGAATTTGCTGCTCATGAGTTTTGTTGTTCATTTGGATGCTATATCCTTTCTTGACTACAGATTGTGTCTTGATGCTCAGTTTTAGTAGTTTGTCGCACATTCACACAGACAAAATTTAGACAGATGAACACCATACTTAGAATTTCATTTCATTTGTCACAGTTTACATGGATTATTTATTTATTTATTTATTTATTTATTTATTTATTTTTCCTTAGTTTAATAGCATATTTGATTGGTACAATGCCATGTTATCTAAAGTTCTCATTGCAGCTTTTGAGTTTTCCCAGCACATTTGTATTTACTCTGTAATCAGAAAAGTTTCATTAAAACTGCAGTTTTTGAGTGCCAAAAAGATTCCTTGGTTCTATCTAATATTGTAAACTGTGGGTTTCTGACAGATCCCAGGTTCCTTGTTTGCTAGGAGTTTGATTATGGAAATGTGTGGCTCTACCTGATAACGAAAAGGAATTTCAGAAGGGAAGAAATTCTTTTACTTCTTTTAATTCTGATTTTTATAGCATCAAGTGTTGGATAGCCTGTTACAAAATGTAAGATACTGAGGTGAAATAGACATAACAAGAGGTTTAATAGAGAAGAAAGGTCCCTAGCTGTTGAATGTGACCATACAAATGCAGTCCTGGTCTCATTAAATATTCAAATCCCTTGCCAAAAGCTGGCATATTTGCTGCATGCCCTGATTTGTTATATACTTTCTACAAATATCCAGTGTTGACTATTGTCAAATCATAAACCGTAGGCTAGATGTTCTAATTCATCATATTTTTCATAGAGAGTTAAAATGCACATGCATACAAAAATGAACGATCAATACAATAATTGGCAATCACTATGCCACATTTTTGTTTCTCAAGTATTAACAATGACACTACTAAGGTAATGGAGGATAGAAATAAAATACAATAACTCATGGATAAAGCAACATGTAAACATTGCAGGCACATTTTATCCATTAATAAATAGGAGAAAGAAAATATATTTATCTGTGTATTAGGAATCACAACTACACCCCACCACACTAAAATAAGCTTTCGTTGAGCACATTCTGCAGACTTGTCTCTTAATCTAGTGGAGAATGGTCTAAGATTTTGGGACAACATATCTGAAATATTAAATGGATGCTGAATGTTCGTGTGATTATGTAAGCTAAGGTAAAAAACTCCAGAAATGTACGCAATGAGAACAACAACTTGCATGGAGTTGAAAGCTTCCAGAAAGAATGAGCCAGCTCTGTTGGTTTTTCTGGCTTTATTTTCTGAAAGCCAGAGCTTTTATGTGCATGGTCATCTCTAATATCTTATGTAATCCAAGAAAAGGAGTTGCATTCAAGCAGGTTTCAAGCCATGTGTAAACTGATAAGAGTTTACTTGACTACTCGTGATATACAGAAATAACAAGGAAGGCTTGGAGGAACACTGTCAGTCAAATGAATTTATTTCCTAATTCCACCTAAAGTCTGTAGCACTTCATATTGTTCACTGGCTACCTCAGAACAAAGTAATCTGATGTTATTTGTTGCTTGTCCAACAATCATACGCAGACAGCATCTAATTTTCTAAGCATCCGATTAACAGTGTGTGACATAAGAGAAAGCTCCATAACAGAATCCTGTAAAAGTGCATCTCCAGACATTTTGAATAGGTTTACATGAACAATCTGCACTGGTATTTTTTTGTCCTTTTGTGTCAGCAGCACTGTATATTATGAAGAAAAATAATGAAGCTGATGGTGTTATGGAAGAATAACTACAGAAATCTCCTATATTTGTCAGGTGGTTCATTGAACTCAGGGTAGTTAATTAAATGTTGTATCCTCTTCTTGTCTCAATAGCTGCCTAAACTATCTTTCAGGATTCCTGTGCAGGAAACATTTTTGGTTTTAGGCAACTTAGAGCAATATTTGTTCATTTCCTTATTTAAATGTAGGCCTTTAAGTACATATTTATTTCATTCAGATTTAGAGAAGGGCTTGAAGAAGTGGGAACTGTATAGATTTTATTTTCTTTAATGTGTGCATCTACATGTTCTCAGCTATTTTGCCCGGAAGTTCTTCTGTGCCACAGAATATGATAAAGCCCTATATTCTTCAGGCTTCCCATATCTTTCTGTATCTAGAAGACTCTGGGATAAGTATGGTAATCCTGAGAGGTATGCAACATATCTTACCAGTGTAAGACAGCCTAAGCTCCCAGTGAATTTCTCATCACAAGAAATTTACAGGAGTGACTCTGGAGATCTCAGATGAACCAGAACAGTGAAGAAATTTCAGCAGATCACCAGGCCGCAGCAAGGATTTCCAACCACTAGGTCTTTTTTCTTGTCAGAGGAGGATAAACAGTTTGGAGTCAAAAGAAGAGAGTAAAAAAATAGTGAGAAATAGAGTACTGTGAAATTTAAAATACCAAAGGTCTAATCAGATTTCTTCAGCCTCAAGGAAAAGCTGTAGAGATTTAAGAGCTTACTTCAATCCAGGACGGAGTTAAGCTCTTAACCTCTCAGATGAACCTTTCCCCTAACCTTCTAGAGCTCCCAAAGAAACATAGATGGACCTTTCAATTCCCTCAAATCGGATCTGCTTTTCTCTTTTCAATATTTGTTAAGATGAATACAGTTCCTTTGCAATGCTGCAGCAGTGGTGAAAGGGCACATTTGTCAAACACCTGATCCTGAGCTCCAAGCCTATCTGGATAGACAACAATTGTAGCTTCTGTTTAACGTATCTATTATGGTTGTGCCTAAATGGCTTAGCCATCCTGGGACTCTGTCAAGGTCAGTGCTGTATATATTAAAGCACGAATAATAGTCCAGCATATATATAATCTGTAACACTAAAGTAAATTGATGTGATAAAGGAATTATGACTTATGAGATAGTGTTAAATTGTGTGCAGTATCCAACTGAGTGAATCCCTGGAATTGCAAAATACACTAACAGAGTAAAACCTGCACCCAAGAAGGCTAGATAATATCTTTCCACTTAGTGAGTGTGATCCAAACTAAATATATAAGGTCATCATAGATCATCAGTATTAATGTTGAAATTTCCCATAGCAGTTGCAACTCTCTAGTCATCATAGGAATGCACTGCAAACATTATGTTGTGAGCCTGCATTGCTAAGCACAATAGGGTTCTGCTCCACAGAGGGACAGCTGACAACAATATTATGGGCAATTAGTTATTCCGTAGTGGCTGAAATAATTTCCTTATCCTATGTAAGATCATAAGCATGTTACTCTAGCAATGGTGGTGGCAGGAGATAACACAGGCATTGTTTTAGAACACACAATTTTAAATTATGGATTAAATATCCTACTTGATTCAGCTGATATTCAGCCAAAATCCATGACCTCATATTCGTCCATAATAACTATACTTACCACTACAAGAATGGAATTCAAATCATTCAGTATGAAGCCCTAATAATAAACCTATATGACTAGGGGCTGCTTCTTCAACATTATTTCCACCTAATTTATAATCAAGATGTTCAATTAATAATTTCAGCATTTTACGCAGTGTTAAGTCAGCTGAAAAGCATGTGATTTTTTTTCCACTTCTAATTTTTCACAATGCTGAGGAATGCATAATAAGCCAGCAGAACAAGGATGCCAGGAAAGCAATAATTATTAACAGAGCAATGGGAAAAAGGTTCAAAAAGAAAAGCTGGAAAGTTGATTGAGTTTCACAGAAAATGTAAATGCACTAAATGGTTCCATAATAAAAGGCAGCAACGTCTATGGTGCATTTCCATGGATATTAGAGCCTCCTCGTGAATGACAGCTTAGATGATAACTTTCCTAGCAAAGTAGTGATGCACTTCTCTCACATTCACCTGTTTTACACAGGTGCAACTACTGAGAACCAGAAGTAGTTGCACAAGATGCAGAGATGCAGCTAGATTGTGGCAAATCATTCCTTCCTTGCAGGGAGCAGTGAGGTTTTTGAACTGCTGAGGATTATCTTACCAAACAGATTCTGTACTAATTCAAATATGACATAAGTAGTGATGTCTTCTAGTTCAACGTTCATCAGCAGTCTGCAAAGTCACCAAAGGTAATATAGATGAGAACCATTTAGATCTATAGCTTGTATCATACATGGTTTTCATTTACATAGCTATATTGACATTTTCTGACCTTGAAATGGACAAATCTATGGAATATGCTGGTAACTGGTAACCAAATTCAAACCCCTGTGTCAGGAGACTATTCTTGTACTTGTTAGAAAGGTACAAGACTAAATGGGTACCAAACTAGCTACAGTATCATCAACCTATGCTCTTCTCAAGAAAAAAGGGCACACATTATCATGAAGTGTGTTATTGAGGTATTCAGTCTTGTTGCGTGGGACATACAACTAGCATTAGAGTCTTTCATTATAGCTCAACAAATATAATGAATAATAAAATGGAAACTACTGGCAAATATTTTAACCCCACATATACAGTTGGATCTGGATTCTGAAATTCTACTCAATTGCCTTAACATTTTTTTTAAGCTAGGAGGGGAGAAAATGGGATGTAGCCTGCAAAACTTGAAAACTAATCTTGAAATATTTCTCTGTGTGTCTTAAATTACTTTATCACTGGCAGTTTGATTAGAAAATATTCTATTTGTGTAAAAATTTGTAACCAAGGTTTTGCTGCTTTCCCTACTTGAGCAGGATTTCACTATTTTGTACCATAATTGCAGAGTTTTTTAAATTAATATTCATTTTCTTTGTTGATTATAAAGTGCCTCACTGAGCTGCTTCTGTAACATCTAAATGCTTTGTCATCACAAAATGCTCTCCGAAATTTTAAGTATTTCATTGTTTTCTGTAGAGTGGCAGGTTGTTTGTTTTGCAGAAATACAGTACTGATGAATTTAGAAATACCTGTCTACAAATCTGTCATATTTATTTATTTATTTTCTAATTTAGTCCTGTACTCCTACTGTGATGTAAGCCATTGTAGGCTTCTAAAGTTGTATAAGTAATATCTTTAAATCCCTGAAAGATATTTAAAAACTAGATTAATTAGAACTGAATAATGAGTACACTACTGATAAAAAATCTTTATTGTTTCTCACCACATATTTTAACTTCATATGTCTATTTTATCATTACATTTTTATAAAATCCTTGTTTGTTTGTTTGTTTGTTTGAGTGGAATTCTATTTGTCCTTGAAGGTACATTTCTCTTCTTATACCCTGTAGGTTGGGTTTAAGGCTCACTAATGGCTGACTGAATTTTTATTCTGGTAGTCACATAAATCAGGGTTGCGGTTTTTTTGCATTTCCTTCATCTAGTCAGAATCATCTGGGAACTAAAAATATTGCTCATATTATGTATAGTGAACTCAGAGAGAGACACAGAAACATGTTCTATCAGTTTCTATGATAGGACATATTTGGAGGTCCGCAGCTGTGGTCTGCTCGACCAGTGTTCATAGCTCTTTAGACCCCGACATCCCAATTGGAAAGATCTGAATTATACATCATATTACAGTCTGTCCCACAATGTCTTTGGGTCTTTTCACCATCACACTGTTATGATGTCTCTTGCTGTCTCTAGCTGCTGCTAATCTAACAAGTCTCCATGATTGGCATATCAGATCCCTCTGTGGAAACAGTATACTGATTACATTCTGAAAGTAAAGGCAGAGAAGCAATTGTGGCATAGTTGGGATAGATGGAAAGTTTTAAAACTTCTGTGGGGTTCAATAAGGTTTGATGTGAATAAATTAGAAAAGCATAAGGAAAAATAAAATAAAAAAGTACAGAGAAGAAGTACTCATTCCTATTTGACTACTGAGACACTGGAATACGTTTCCCAGAGAAGCTGTTGATGATCCCTCTCTGAATTCATTCAAGGCCAGGCTGGGTGGGGCTGTGAGCAACTTGGTCTAATGGAAGGTGTTCCTGCATATAGAATCATAGAATCATAGAATCACCAAGGTTGGAAAAGACCTAAAAATCACCCAGTCCAACCGTTCACCTATTCCCAATAGCTCCTACTAAACCATGGCCCTCAACACAACATCCAGTCTTTCCTTGAACACCCCCAGGGTCGGTGACTCCACCACCTCCCTGGGCAGTCCATTCCAGTGCCTGACCACCCTTTCTGAAAAGTAATACTTCCTAATGTCCAGCCTGAATCTCCCCTGCTGTAGCTTGAAACCATTCCCCCTGGTCCTATCACTAATGACATGAGAGAAGAGGCCGACCCCCAGCTCACTACAACCTCCCTTCAGGAAGTTATAGAGAGCAATGAGGTCTCCCCTGAGCCTCCTCTTCTCCAGGCTGAACGTTCCCAGCTCCTTCAGCCTCTCCTCATATGGCCTGTGTTCCAGACCCCTCACCAGCTTTGTTGCCCTCCTTTGAACACGTTCCAGGGCCTCACAATATCTTTCTTGCAATGAGGGGCCCAAAACTGGACACAGTACTCGAGGTGCGGCCTCACTAGTGCTGAATATAGGGGAAAGAATATATCGCTATATTCTATATAGCAGAGGGTTGGAACTAAGCAATTTTAAAATATCTTCCAAACCATTCCATGATTCCATTATTGTATTTATGATTCTTCAGTTTCTTTAGTTTCACAAGCTGCTTTTTTAGAAATGTTTCTTGGTTTCATGATCCACAGCTTCACTACCATGGTGCTACTTATTGTAAACACTCAAACACTCAAGTTTCTCTTAGAGCTAATACATAGGTAGTTGACACATTTATCTGACACTCATCACATATTCTCCCCATTATTGTTCATCTAGCAAAAATTTCTAGAAGAGCTTTATTGCTCCCAGAGGAAAGGGACATCATATTTTCTTGGAACTTGTTCTTTCCCCATGAAACTCACTCAGCAAGAGGACAATCTTCAGTAAAAGAAGAATTTTTAATGGAAGCAGTCTATGAATAGATTTGAAAAGAAAATGTCCCCACTTGATAGCTTCCCGTGGATCGACTTAGAAGTTTGGTGGAGCTTTTCATCCATCAAGCTTCCTAAAGCTGCCCATGATTTCTTTTTAATAAGATGCATTGAAAATGTCCTACCATCCTAGAATATTATATGGAGACCACTAAGACCGGGAGAAGGGAAATGTAGAGGGTTAATTTCAAGCTGCTGTCATGAGTGGCATTAAACATCAAAAGTGCTTTAAATTAATTTTTCTCTCAGAAAAAATATTTAACAATTGCTGATGTGATGTATGCCTTGACATTTTGAAGGATTATTCAAAATCTTTTTGTGTTTAGGATAATGATTTTTAAAGCACTTATCACCCTGTGCCAGTCAAATGCAGCACTTTGATTCATCACCATGGAGGTATTAATAATTAAATGGGTTAAGATAATGGTAAGGTTGTATGGAAGCCACAAAAAACTTGAGCTGAGAACCTGCTATTTCCCAAACTCACCTTGATGTCTCTGTTGCTATTACAATCACACTGGAAAAAAAAAAAAAAAATCAAATATAAATTTGAATTTAAAAACACATATATATATTTGTTAGTTTGTTTTTATGGAGCACTTGTTGCATACAGTGTTATGAGCCTATGGATGGCCTTTCACGCTAAAATCTTCCTAAATGCTTATTTCATGTAAGCACCGAGGCAATGAGATGTGTGAAGTCCCAGTTGTACAACTGATGGGAAAATTAGTTGTATATATACAACTACCACTTTATTAATTTCTCACTTGTTGCCTGCTCTGTCAAACACATTCTACTGAGAGAAGCATTTTCTAACTTGCATTGTGACTTCAGTATAAATTGAGTTTTCTTATTTGGAAAAAAGAAAACAAAAACAAAACCAAAACAACAAGAACAAACAACAACAAAAACCTGCCTTGCCATTATTTTAATCCCACAAGAAACCAAGTCCAGGTCCCTGCTGTGCCAGGCACAGAACATCTCTATTCTCCAGAACTTCTCCAACAACCCTTTATCCGAAAAAAGAGATGAATGAAAAGATGGAGGAAAGTAACAATATTTGACACCTTACAGGGTCACATAATTCGTTTGGAATTAATTGAGAAGCAAGCCAGACTTCTTCATTCAAGTGGGTAGTGGGAAGAAACTTAATCTTTGTCTGGGAATATAAAAATCTTTATTTTTGCAGAGAGAGCTTGAAGCTCAGAAGCTTTATGAAGAAAAGAATTCACTCAGGATAGACAACAGCAAAGGATATTATTTAGACCTGACATTCTTTCCAGTTTCATTTTCTGGTCTGAGGGTAGAAGGAAGATGATGGTGTCAAGTGAGTCATTCTGAATTCCCCATAGAGTCAAATTAAGCTCAGAGTATTTCATTTGAAAAAGGGGTTAACCTCAAGTGTAGTGAAAATAAAAAGACTACCATCAGAGTACTGCTGACAGAAATGAAACCCAGATGCATCAGAAATCTCAGAGATTTGGAAAGATTGATATCATTCTATTTACAAACAAAGAAGGAGGAAGAGGGGAAGCTGATCTTTTAAGTCATTGTTTTGTAAGTTGAAATAGAGTTTGAAAAAGCAGAAAAATACTTGTTATTTTTGATACTTTGCAAGTTATGTACAAATGAGCATACTTCTAATTGCATGTCTGTGCATAAAAGCCAAACTACAAGCTAACACACTTCCTTTTGCTAAACCCATGTGCTAATAGATCTCTGGATATTCACTTGCTCAAACATCTTTAGAAACAATAGCAGCAAAAATAAATAAATAAATCAATGAGAGAAGGCGCTGGAGGGAGCAATTATTCAAAGAGTTTATAACAAATAAAATAGAAATATAAATAATTTTGCAAGTTCTTCTAAGTATCAAACAATTGATCCATGGTGCATAGATTGTTGAGATACTCATTTGCTAATGGGATAATGTGACAAATATCAGGATAAAAGAATGATAGCCAGTTTGACTGAATTGCTGTGCGTGCCATTAGGAAATCCTCCTCTGTGCAGCCCTCCAAAGGTTTTATTTAACAAGAGGAAATTATCCCACACTCAGCTTTGCAGACAATGGACAGAAAGCAATAGGTGCATGGGAACTGCACACCCATGGAGGCACTCCAATTTGCTCTGTGTCAACCTGCATGAATACTAGCGCTTTCTCAAATTTGTCATAAAATTTTATGCTCAGATTCAGACCTGAATATTGTATTGTCAGTCCCTCAGGTAGGCTGAGTAAGAAACCCAAACAGAGGGGACAGAAACTTACTGAAATAACCTTTTCACCCAGACTGTCTTCCTAAGGAGAGGCAGAGCTGATCAGAATCTCTAGATTTGGAAGTCCCTGAAGGACCTGAGGAAAGAAGTTGGTGTCATGGGTGCAAGTGTGCTTAGTTTGATGAACATTTTGATCAGGTGACCAAGTAACATGAGGAAATCCCCAGGCTGAGATTATCTAGCAATTGGAGAGAGAGATAAACGGATGATATTGTCTGGTGGCACAGGCAAACCAACAGCCCTGTCTTATGTCCCTGCAAGGACAAGTTTTCAACACTGAAGAGACAGATGACAAAAACACACAAGAGGGAGGCTGGATTATTGGATCTTCTCAAAGCAGAGGAAATTTCCTTTTGTCCTTGAAGTCCTCCTAACCAACAGATACCAAGCTCTGGGGATGGAAAGAGACAGGAGTGTGAATAGTGGTTCAGAGCTCAAAAGGAATAATCACATTAAGATGGTCCAACCAAAGACCCAAGTCAGAATCAGTACCAACAAAAAAAGGTGAAAAGTGTTATTAAGCAGGGATTCACATTTGAGAGGCACTAACACATTCGATTGCTTGCCAAGGATCCACATTCAGGACATCAGGAGGAGTATACCAGGTATGATAAAGCTGGAGCTCTACTATCCATTCCTGCTCTTTCAACTTGGGTCAAAAGAAGCTGCAAACAAATATTACAAAATATCCAAAATGGACTTTATTTCCCTTGTATGGGACATAATCCCTATGTTGAAGGAATTAGGAGCAGAGTATTCTCCTCAGTTCTCCACAATGAAGACTGGAAACCATGCAGAAGGAGGAGAACAGATCAGTAGAATGAGTACCTGCATGGATAGTGTCACACACAGGGCTTTGGGTTCTGTGTTCTAAAACTTCAATACAGTATGTGTGCTGACATCAAATGGGATTCAACTGACCAGGAAAGTCAAGAATATACCAGGAAGCAAGCTGGCTGTGCTTATCACTTGAGCTTTGAACAGATACGATGGAGGAATCACAGAATCATAGAATCATAGGGGTTGGAAGGGACTTCCAGAGATCATCGAATCCAACCCCCCTGCCAAAGCAGGTTCCCTATACCAAGTCACACAAGTAGGTGTCCAGGTGGGTCTTGAACATCTCCAGAGGAGACTCCACAGCCTCCCTGGGCAGCCTGTTCCATGCTCCATCACCTTACCGTAAAGAAGGTCTTGCGCACATTTGTGCAGAAATTCCTATGCTGCACCTTATGTCCGTTTCCCCTTGTTTTGTCTCCACACACTGCAGAAAAGAGTCTGGCCTCGCCACTCTGCTCTCCACACCTTAGATATTTATAGAGCTGGATCAGGTCCCCTCTCAGTCTTCTTTTCTCAAGGCTGAACAGACACAGTTACCTCAGCCTTTCTTCATAGGAGAGATGCTCCAGGCCCTTCACCATCTTTGTGGCCCTCTTTGTGGCTGCACTCTTTCCAAGATGTCCCTGTCTTTTTTTGTACTGGGTAGCCCAGCACTGGACGCGGTACTCCAGATGAGGCCTTACCAGGGCAGAGTAGAGGGGGAGGATCGCCTCCCCCGACCTGCTGGTCACGCTCTTTTTAACACACCCCAGAATGCCATTGGCCTTTTTGGCCACAAGGGCACACTGCTTGCTCATGACTGACCTGTTGTCCCACCCAGGACCCTCTCTGCAGAGTTCCTCTCCTTCAGGTCATCCCCAACCTATAGCCTTCAAGTCTTCAAGTGTGTCAGCCAATCCTCCCAGTTTCCTATCATCAGCAAACTTGCTGAGGGTGGCCACTATCCCCTCATCAAGGTCATTGATGAAGATGTTGAACAAGACCAGACCCAGCACAGACCCCGAGGAACACCGCTAGTTACAGGCCTCCAACCGGACTCTGCACCACCACCAACGACCCTCTGTGCTCTGCCAGTCAGCCAGTTCTCAACCCACCTCACTGTCCACTCATCTATCCCACACTTCCTCAGCTTTGTTATAAGGATGTCGTGGGGGACAGTATCAAATGCCTTGCTGAAATCAAGGTAGACTACATCCACTGCTCTCCCCCCATCCACCCAGCCAGTGACAGCATCATAGAGGGCCACCAGGTTGGTCAAACGTGACCTCCCCCTTAGTGAACCCATGCTGACTACTCCTGATAACCTCCTTTTCTTCCAGTTGTCTGGAGATGGCATTCAGCACAAGCTGTTCCATCACCTTTCCAGGGACAGAGGTGAGACAAGCCTCATTGGCCTGTAATTACTTGAATCTTCCTTCTTGCCCTTTCTGAAGACCGGAGTGACCTTGGCTATTCTCCAGTCTTCAGGCACCTCCCCCATTCTCCAAGACCTCTTAACAAGGACAGAGAGTGGTTCAGCAATCAAGTCTGCCAGCTCCCTCAGAACCCGTGGATGAATCCCATCGGGTCCCATGGATTTATGAACATTGGGATTGCCTAGGTGCTCTCGGACCACCTCTTCCCTGACTAAATAGAAGTCTTCCATTCCCCAGACTCTCTCACTAACCTCCAGAGACCAGGATTTCTGAGGGAGAGCTTGTTCATTGAAGACAGAAGCAAAGAAGGCATTCAGTATCTCCGCTTTCTCAGCATCCCCCATTGCAAGAACACCCCCCTCACTTAGTAGGCAAGCCACATTCCCTCTGCTCTCCCTTTTTCTGTTAACATACTTAAAAAAAGCGTTTTTTATTATCCTTTATCACCTTCGCCAGATTTAATTCCAGGCGAGCTTTAGCCTTCCTCGTTGCATCTCTGCAAGCCCTGACAACATTTCTATATTCTTCCCAAGTGGTCAGACCCTTTTTCCACATTTCATGGACCTTCTTCTTTCCTTTGAGTTTGTGCATGAGCTCCTTGCTCATCCACACAGGTCTCCTGCCACCCTTCCCTGATTTCTTGCTCACAGGGACACACTGATCCTGAGCTTGGAAGAAGAGCTGTTTAAATGCAGACCAGCTCTCACAGGCCCCCTGACCTTCTAACACCCTAGCCCACAGGATAGCTCCAAGTAGGTCCCAGAAGAGATCAAAGGTGGCTCTCCTAAAGTCCAGGGTAGCAATCCTACTTTTGCTTTGCTTCTTCCACTCAGGATCTTGAACTCCACCATCTCATGGTCAATACAACCCAAGCTGCCCCCTACCTTTACTTCCTTGATGAGCTCTTCCTTATTAGTGAGAATAAGGTACAGCAACACCCCACCCCTCATCGATTCCTCCACCACCTCCATCAGAAAGTTGTCTTCAACACATTGAAGGAACTGTCTGGACCTCACGTGCTGGGCTGTGTTGCTTATCCAGCAAATATCTGGATAACTGAAGTCTCCCATAAGCACCAGCACCTGGGATCATGACACTACTTCCAGTTGCTTACGGCAGGCCTCATCAACCTCTTTCTCCTGTCAGGGGGCCTGTATTACACACCTACAACAGGTCAGCCATACCAGCCCGCCCCTTGATTCTCACCAACAAGTTCTCTACTGCTACACACCACTGTCCCCCAGGTGGAGTTCAACACATTCTAGCTGCTCTCTCACATAAAGAGCAATTCCACCACCCCACCTCACCAGCCGATCTTTCCTAAAAAGGCACACAGCTCTCCATGACAACATTCCAGTCATGCAAACTGTCCCACCACATCTCTGCAATTGCAATGAGATCATAGCCGTGCAATCGCACTCAGATCTCCAACTTTTCCTGTTTATTTCCCATGCTGCACACATTAGTATACGGACACTTTTGGGAAGCAGCATCCCCCTGCCTCTCTCCATCCCTTTGAACTCCACTCTCATAATCCATTAAGTTCTGTTTTGAGCTTTGAACTACCCATTCAACCCCAGTGGCCCTCATTTTGTCCCCTTCCCCCTTCTTACCTAGTTTGAGAGGAAGGGGATGTACTGCTGAGTGACAGAGAATCAGAGTCATTAAGGCTGGAAAAAGCCAGTAAGCCATCAACTCATTAGCTCAACAAGGCTGAAAATGCACAAGTCTATGGAGCCAGATAAAATGCATCCTAGGGTCCTGAAGGAACTGGCTAATGTGGTTGCCAAATCTCCATCACTTGTGAAAAATCGTAGCTGTCAGGCAATGTCTCTACTGACAGAAAAAAAGGAAACATCATTCCCATATTAAAAAAAAAAAAAAAAAAAAAAAAAAAAAAAGAGAGAGAGAGAGAGAGAGAGAGAGAGAGAGAAAGGAAGACTCCGGGAACTGCAGGTTAATGAGCCTCATGTCTAGGCCTGGAAAGATCATGAATTTGATATTCCTAGAAGATATACATAAAGTACATATGAGATGCGGAGGTGATCCAAGACGCCAAAAGAGTTTCACCAAAAGCAGTTGATGCCTGACCAACCTGATGGCCTTCTATGATGGAATGACAGCACTGGGGGATAAAGAAAGGATAAATGCTATGACCTAGATGGACTTGTGTAAGGCTGTTGATATGTTCCCACACTGGATAAAGAATTTGTTGGATGGTCATAGCTAGAGAATTGTGGTCAGTCGGTTCATGTGGAGACCCATCATGAGTGATGTCCTATATTTCACAAGTGGTGTCCCCCTGGTTTAGGTACTGGGGCCCATCTTGTTTAATATCTTTACTGATGACCTAGATGAGGGGATTGAGTGCACCCTCAGTAAGTTTGCAGATGACACCAAGCTGGGAGGTAACGTTGATCTGCCTGAGGGTAGGGAAGCCCTTCAGAGGGATCTGGATAAGCTGGATCACTGGGCTGAGGTGAACGGGATGAGGTTCAACAAGACCAAGTACCAGGTTTTGCATTTTGGTCACAATAACCCCATGCAGTGCTATAGGCTTGGGGCTGAGTGGCTGTATGACTGTGAAGAGGAAAGGAATCTGGGTGCGCTGGTCATTGCTCGGCTGAATGTGTGTGCCCAGGTGGCCAATGGCATCCTCGCCTGCACTAGAAATAATGTAGCCAGCAGGAGCAGGGAGGTAATCACCCTCCTGTACTCAGCACTGATGAGGCCACACCTCGAGTACTGCATTCAGTTTTGGGCTGCTCACTACAAGAAAGACATTGAGGTCCTGGAATGTGTCCAGAGAAGGGCAATGAAACTGGTGAGGGGTTTGGAGCACAAGTCTTATGAGGAGTGGCTGAAGGAGTTGGGATTGCTTAGTCTAGAGAAGAGGAGGCTCAGAGATCTCATTGCACTCTACAACTTCCTGAACGGAGGTTGTGATGTGGAGGCTATTAGCCTCTTCTCCCAGGCAACAAACAGGACCCGAGGAGATGGCCACAAGTTGTACCAGAGGAGGTTTAGGTTAGACATAAGGAAAAACTTTTTCTCTCAGAGTGGTCAGACACTAGAATGGCTGCCCAGGGAGGTGGTGGAGTCGTCATCCCTGGCAGTGTTCAAGAGGCATCTGGATGAGGAGCTACTAGAAATAGTTTGTGGTAGCAGTGGTAATGGGAGGACAGTTAGTCCAGATGATCTTATAGGTCCTTTCTAACCTGGTGATTCTATGATTCTATAATTCTATGATTTGTCAATCTTGGGACAGGTGCTCTTCAACATCTTTTTTTTCGTTTGACATAGACAATTGAGTGAACCCTCAGCAACTTTGTGAACGACATCAAGCTGGCAGGTGCAATTGATAAATCAAAAGGAAGGGTTGACATCCAAATAGACCAGGGCAGGCTTGAAAAGTGAGCCCACATTAATCTAATGAGGTTTATCAAGGCTAAGTGTAGGCTGCTAAACTTGGGCTGAAGATATACCATGTATGTGTTCTTCCAAGCTGGAAGAATTTGACAACTGCATTGTGCAGGTGGACCTGAGGGCTCTGGTAGACAGAAATCTGGGTATAAGCCAGTAGTGCATGCTTACAGCCTGGAAGGCCAGCAGTATCCTGGGCTGCATTAGAAGAAAGGTAGCCAGCAGGGGAAGAGATATGATTGTCTTCCTCTACTCTGCCCTTGTGAGGCCCCACATGGAGCACTGTGTCCAGGCCTGGGGTCACCAGAACAAGAAGGATGCAGTTAGTGTGATTCAGAGGAGGATCATGAAGATGATCAAAAGGTTGGTGTGTTTCTCCTATGAAAAAAAGGCTGAGGGAGTTGGGCTTGTTTAGTGCAGAGAAGAGAAGACTTCGGGGAGATCTCATTGCTTCCTTCCAGCACCCACTAAAGGAAGTTTATAAGCAGGAGAGGGACTGAATTTTTGCACAATCTGATGGTGATAAGACCAGAAGAAATGGCTTCAAACTAAAAGAGGAGATTTAGTTCAGATTTTAGGAAGAAATTCTTTTCTCAGGCTGTGGTGTGGCACTGATACAGGCTGCCCAGAGTTGCAGTTCCCTCATTCCTGGTGGCATTCAAGGCCAGGCTGGATGGGGCCCTGGGCATTCTGATGTAATGGTTGGCAACCTTGTCCATGACAGATGGACTGGAACTAGATTATGTTTAGGACTCCTCCTAATCTAAGCTGTTCTATGATTCTGCGATTCTATAATATATGATGTTTACTCAGTTCATTATAGAAATTTATACTGAACAAGTACAACTTTCCATCAGGATTCCAATTTCAAGCACATCACTAGTCAGTAAGGACAGTAACACAGAAGTCATACTGCCATAAAATTCCATAAATTGTTCTGAAGTACCTTAGTTCTATTACCATCATTGCTCTGAAGATTGGTTTTCCAAAATCTAATGTTACCTTGTTGGTAACCAGCATGGCTTCACCAAGGGAAAATCATGCCTGATAAATCTGGTGGCCTTTTATGATCAGGTTACAGTATCAGTGGATAAAGCAAGAGCAACTGATGTCATGAACCTGGACTTGCATAAAACGTTTGACTGTTTTCCACATAATAATCTGGATTTGATGGATGGAATTTTGGATTTTTCCAAAGGAACTGGCTAAGGAATTGGCTGGATTGTTGCATTCAGAGATTTGCAGTCAATGGCTCAATGACCAAATGGAGACTGAAGACAAGTGAGATTCCTTAGGGATCAATGCTGGGACCAGTGCTATTTAACTTCTCTGTAGATGACATGGACTGTGGGATCAAGTGCACCCTCAGCAAGTTCGCAAAAGGCACAAGCCAAGTGGTGTATTCGACATTCTAGAGGGAAGGGATGCTGTTCAAAGGGACCTGGACAGCCTTGAGAGGTGGGCCCATGCCAACCTCAAGAGGTTCAATAAGGCCAAGTGCAAGGTCGTGCATATGGGTCAGTGCAATCCCAATCTTAAGAGAAGCCACGAGGAGAAAGATTTGGGAGTACAGATTCAACATGAGCTGGCATTGTGAACTTGCAGCTCAGAAATCTAAGTGTATTATAGATTGCATCAAGAGAAGCAGGAGTTGAGGGAGGTGCTCTGCTTTTGTGAGACCTGGAGTACCCACCTGGAGTACTATGCCCTGTACTGGTGCCCCAGAGAAGAAAGACATAAAGTTGTTGGAGCAGATCAGAGGAAGGCCACAAAGACCAGAAGGCTGGAACACTTCCCTTAAGAGGATAGGCTGAGAGAGCTGGGGCTATTCAGCCAGGAGAAGAGAATACTCTGAGGAGACCTTATAGTGGTCTTCCAGTACCTGAAGAGTGCCTACTGGAGAGATAGGGAGGGACTTTTTATAAGGGCAAGTAATGACAGAAAGAGGGGAAATGATTTTAAAAGAGGGTAGATTTAGACTAGACATTGGGAAGAAATTCTTCACTTTGAGGATGGTGAGACACTGGAATAGGTTGTCCAGTGAGACTGGAAACATTTAAATCCATGCTTGACTGGGCTTTGAGCAACCTGGTCTAGTGGGAGTTGTCCCTGCCTATAGCAAGGGGGTTGGAACTTGATGATCTTAAAAGTCCCTTCCAACCCAAACCATTCTATGATTCTATTTTATGATTCTAAAAATATCCCTTGACATTATCAGCAAGGAATACAAGGGCTGAATGCATCAAGTCTTATTGTACCAACAAAGAATATCCATTCATTCCAGAAGGAGAGTAAATATGCCTCCCCATCGCTCTCTTCCTAATACCTCACTGCTTTCTGCAAAGTTACAAGGTAACATTTAATGTATATATTTTAATTCCACACTTTGCTCATATCTTCTCTTTTACCCTGTTCATTTGACATATAAGAACCTCGCAGACAGCTGTGTTAATTTGGAAAAAGAACAGCTGCTGGATTTGAAGACATATGTTCATTTTCAACTGCTGCAAGTTGCTGCGAAAGCTTAGCTAGCTGCCCCCAGGGCTCATTAGTCCCTCAAGGAAGTCTCCAAAACAGAAAAAAGATGAATGTAGGAATAATAAAAAAGAGTGTTCTTTCCCCTTTGCATCTCCTACTATCAGCATTCACAATTTTCACAGCAGCTCTTATTTATCTGAAGGATCTTCTGCATTCATTTCCTCATATTTTCTTTGTTCATTTTAGAAGCATATCCTCAAAAACAGACCATTTTAGGGGAAAAAATTGAGCACAAGTGTGCTCTACACTACTATTAGGAATGAATATTTGTGAGTGGAAAATCCCCATTTTCATCTAATTATTCAAAAATTTTTCAGCATCCATCCTAAGATAGGAAAAATGACTACTTGCCCACTTATTGAAATCTTTCCTCATAATCATCTAATCTTACTTCATGAAATATTGTCACAATGATTGTCTGTATGAATGGTATCATTTCCTTCTACTTCAAAAATTAGCTCTGTAAAACGAAAATCTAGTGAGTAACCTTGCTGAAAGACAATAGAAAAAATTGCAACTTTTAATGGAAAACGATATTAACACTAGAAGGGTGATTAAATTTAAAATTTTTCACTAAGACCTGCTCTAAGCACATAATGTTTAGCCCATTTTACAGGACAGTTTTATCTTTGCAGTAAGCAAGCCAGTTTTTTAATTATTATTTCTAGTTTTTCTTTATTGTGTTTTTCTTTTTTTTTTTTTTTTTCTTTTCTTTTCCCTTAATTATCTCTTTCTATTTGGAAATACAAACAGTTCTTTCTCCTTTGTTTTTGCTGATCTCTAAGAAGTCATCACATCATGTTTCCCTAGAGTTTCTTTTGATTGTGTTACATATGGGCTAAATTCACAATGGATGAATTTCAGGTGCACATTTAAATGTGGTGAAGTACAATCAGTAATAAAAGAAACTACATTAAGATTATCAATCCTTTGAGGAAAATACATTGCAATTACAGCTAAGTGTTTTGCCTTTTTACTTATCATTTCATATATTTTTTTTTTTTTCTATTTTGATAGTGTTTTCACTCTGTTTGGAATTTGTGTTATTATTAGTTAAGTATAAGTCAAAACCAGGTAAAACAAGTAAGATAGTAGGAAAATATGTATTTCATTTCACTGTTTCCAAATGTAAATGCCAAATATTTTATTCGCCTTTTCATTGCTTTTTCCCAAAATCTCTTTCAGTTCTTCAGATGTTTATGGCAAATATTTTGCGTTTAATTCATTTATTTTGTTAGAGTCAGGGCAGCTCATGTGTCTGTACATATCCTGGAACAATAGTCATTACATTTTTTGTGTGGAGTTTAATTAAAAAAAAAAAAAAAAAGAAAAAAAAAAAGAAAAAAAAAAAAGAAAGAAAGAGAAACCTTGATGACCTACAAAGTAGCATTTGTGTTCCTGGCTCCAAGTGATTTTGATAAGGAGAAGATTCCTAAACAGAATCAACAGTATATTTTCACATTTTTAAAGCATCATTTTACCGGGTAAATCTTAAAACTTTATATTTTAATATGTGCCATTTAGGATATTATACAATTTCCTTTATTTTATCAAACTAAAAATATTGAATTATCTAAAATACACAAATTATTCTCTGCAGTTCTTCTCTGAATCTGCAATTTCTACGAATACCTTTGCGAAGTAGATGACATGTTCTAGACAGCTGAAATTAGTTAAAATGAATATCAATTATAAACATCTTCAATCTCTTAACTTCTCAACAAAAATATGTATTTAGGTACAGATTTTATTTATTTGTTTATTTATTTATTGTTATGCATTTACTCTCTGTAAGAGCTTCTCTTTTCCAGGCTAAAAAGTCTCATCTTTCTCAGCCTGCCCTCATATGGGATGCATTCCATCCCTTGGATTATTTTTGTGACCTACTTCTGGATGCACTCCAACAGGTCTATGTCTGAGTGTAAGATACTACTCTGTAAGTTATTATTCTGTTAACTTCTGTGTCTCAAAGCCTGCTGGGGACACAGATGGACTTGTTCAAGTCCAGACAAGTCCCGAGCAAGGCTTGTGAAATCCTTTGTCTGGGGGAATGCAGATGGACAAGGCCAGGGGCAACGAGAGCGAGATGAGCTGCAGCTAAATAGCTGTGAAGTGCTCCTTTGTGTGGACTTATCTCAGGATGATGGCCACCTCAGGGGGTACTCAATGACTCTTGCTCGAGGCCCGTCCTTGTCACGTAGGCAGGAGAACAAGGAGGATAAAAGAGGAACTGAAAACCACTAGGATGGGTTTTCTGACAACAGATTCCTCATGAAGAACGGGAGGTTTCTGACAACAGATTCCTCATGAAGAAGAACAGAGAGAGAGGAATTCCTGAAGATAGAAGGATTCCTGAAGATTGAGGTGATTCCTGCATACTGTTGAACTCAAGAAGAATGGAAGGTTTCTGACAGCAGATTCCTCCTGAAGAAGAAGAAAGGGGGAGAGAGAGAGAGAGGAATTCCTGAAGATAGAAGGATTCCTGAAGATTGAGGTGATTCCTGCTTACTGACGAACTCTCCTGAGCCTGCTGCCTGACCGCTGTTGTTGCTTCGAGAATTGGCTCCTCGACTTCCTCGTCTACCTGCCTGCTGCCCAGTGCCGGCCACGCTGCTGCTCCCCGGCTTCTGCTGCGTTCTGCCCGGGACCTTCAAACACTGCAACGGGACCGCTGCTGGATCCTGCTGGTGACTATCCCCGCTTTACGCAACTCCTGCTTCTTTTCCATCTTTCTATCGCACTCCTTCCCTTCCCCGTCTCCCTGATTAGGTCTTAGTAATAAATTGGATGGAACAACATATGAACCGTTGTTTCTTAATCTCACACCGGGTATACAGATATTAAAGAACCTCATCTCCCTCCTATAAATTGGAGCGAGACACTGAGCTGTATTGAGGACTGCATATCCGGGTGCAATACTCCAGATGAGGTCTTACCAGCACAGAGTGGAGGGGCAGCATCCCCCCAGCCCCCAACATGCTGGCCTTGCTTCTTTTGATACAGCCCAGGGTAAGGCTGGCTCATGTCTGGGCTACAAGGTTACATGGCTGGCTCATGTCTGTCTTTCCAAGCACCAGCTCCCCGGAGTCCTTTCCAGCAATGCTAAGCTCTATTCATACATGCTCCAGCTTGTATTTGTTGTCATAACCCAAAATGACAACACCACTCTAAGAATTGTCACCATACTCATATTTATCAATAAGATGATATTTCTTCTTGCATTATGTTGGTATGTGTACTCATCTGAAACAGGGATTAATTCTTAGTATTTTTGAATGAAGCTTACTCAGCAGCCTAGTGATGTGAATTATCCTTGAAGAGGGAAAAGATTTGCCCTAGAGAAATTGTAGCTTAAGCATCAGATCACGCAAGAGCCGGACAACAGGATCAAAAGCATCCTTGGTCAATTTTGACATGAGAGAACAAGCCTACACTACTAAGGTAATGCTGAGATATTTTTATTAGTATAAAGATGGAAACAACCTTTAGGCCTTTGTATATTGAAAGTCTGTACTTATTGAGCATAAAAGGGTTCTTTGAAGAACTTTGGAGAGATTTAATGAAGCAATATAGCTAGAATTAATGCACGAGAGGTCTATATGGCTAAATCCATTGCAATCAGATGTAGAAAAAATGTTCCTGTTGTATTTATGAATCAGGTTGTCACTTTTGCATGCTGCATTCGTCAGAATATAAGGCTACTATTTAAAAACTTCAAAAAGCTGGTTATCTATTGAACCCCAATTCTAGCTTTCCTTTAAAGAAAAGAAAAAGTCAGTCTGTTAATGTTGAGATATTTCAAGCTAATTTTGAAGACCTATAAAACTTTCCAGGTCCAGCTTAGCCATTAACATATTCAATTTCTTCTTTTTCTTTCACTTTAAAACCCACTGACTAATTCAGTATGAAATCAAGGACACATTTGAAAGAAGAAAACCATTTCTTATAAAATGTTTTCAGTTTACTTTCCTGCAGTATTCCAAGTGAAAGCACCTCTTATTGAGATGGTAGCAGGGGAAGATGTTTTGCATTGATGTTATTTCCACCTATTTGTTGATCCACTGTCTACAAATACATCCCTTATCTTACATTTTGCAACTTTTTTTTTTTTTTTTAGGAAGACCAGTCATTTAATTTGAGTTTTTATAGCATGCAGAATAAAAAAGAACCTTGTTACTATTTGATGCTTCTCAGTAATGAAGAATTAATATAGCTTTGTATTTTTGCAATTCATAATTGGAGACATACCTTTGAGATGAACCATACAGTGACAAATCAAAATATTTTTGGAAAAGGAAAGGTCTCTAAAAAATAGAGGGAGATTAAAAAACTAAAAGAGATTGTTTATTAGTCTTCCAGAAAATTGTGTTGTGTTTTCAGAATTGAAGGTATTGTTTGGGATTAACTCACAAGCCTAAAGCAAAGATGTGTGAAGGTAAATTTAACACAGAGGTGATATGTTCATTCTCCGGGGAAAGAGATAGAAATGATGGTTGTCATTTTCACCTTATCTTCTTTGACAGAGAAAAGATTCAGCAATTATGGCCCAATGGAAAAAAAGAAAAAAAGAAAAAAAAAGAACAAGAAAAATAAAAAGAAAAAAAGAAAGAAAGAAAAAAAGAAGAAATGATAATTTAAAAAACAGACAAAAATAATATGAAAAAAGCACCTCAGTGCATTTTCTTCTAATGATATAAATTTCAATTAACTGAATTGATAAATTAAGCTATAAAGCAATGCAAACATGCAGAAGAAAAATTCAAATAATTTTTTTCTTCATGCTTCCAATTCTTTATAGTACATTACATCAGTTAATGGCAATTTGTATAATTTGTGTAATGACATAAATTGCCATAAACTCTCACAGTGAAGTGTTGTAAAAATGATAAATCAGGGGTAAAGTATGGAGGATTAGATTCGTAGCTGCTGTGAATTGCATTAAAGTTATTACATGTACTCCAGTTTACACCTGCTCACCTCTAAACTTAGGCAGGGAGAGTACAAAGGGAGAAGCTATCACATGTAAATCGTAATAAGTCAAAGGTGAGTATGAGTAAGTCACTAGTTATCCAAGATGTGATAAAACTGATTACTGATAGTGTAATTTGTGACTGCTTAGAACAGAACTGGGCGTTTGTGTCACAGTGGTTTCTGGCGTGAGTTGGTCCTTTCTGACCAAGATCTGAAAGCAATGTTTAAAAACACAGCTATGGTCTGGTTTCAGTACATCTCAGTGTTCACACTGCATATTGAGCGCACTGTTGAGTAGAAGGAAGCACAGCAACAAACTGCCATTTCATATCTTTCTGAGCTTGCACCAACCTCTAGTACTATCAGTCTTCTAAGTCAGTGCTATCTCCCAGGCATTTCATCCTGTTCCTGAATGCTGAAAAGTCAACCTGTTCCACCTTCTAAGTTTGTGTTACCACCATTAGACAAAGCTAGAGCTGGAGGCTTAATCAAAACCAACTTCACAGACTATTTTTAATGTGCCCTCATACCTGCAAAATTTATTGAACTCAGGTCATAAAATCATAAAATCATAATCTTAAAATCATAGGATGGCTCAGGTTGGAAGGGACCTTAAAGATCTAGTTGCAGTCCCTCCACTGAGGGCAGCATTGCCAAACGTAGATCAGTTTGCCCAGGGATGCATCCAACCTGGTCTTGAACATTTCCAAGGACAGGGCATCCACAGTTTCTCTGGGCAGTCTGTGCGAGTGCATCTCTACAATAATTTGTTCCTAATCTAAATGTGCACTATTTTAGAACAAAGCCATTCTTCCTTGTCCTATTGCTACCCTCCCTGGTAAAGTGTCCTTCTCCAGCATCCCTTTAAGTTGAAAGGTTGCTTTAAGGTCTCTCTTGGAGCTCCCTCCTCTCCAGGATGAGCAAGCCCAGCTCCCTCAGCCTTGTATGATGGGAGAAATGTTTCAGCCCTCTGATCATTTCTGCAGTCCTCTTCTGAACTTGCT
This sequence comes from Tympanuchus pallidicinctus, assembly GCF_026119805.1. Taxonomy (NCBI): domain Eukaryota; kingdom Metazoa; phylum Chordata; class Aves; order Galliformes; family Phasianidae; genus Tympanuchus; species Tympanuchus pallidicinctus. Next base: position 19,389,170 of record NW_026294813.1, on the reverse strand, counting down.
CCATCTAGTCCAATGAAAAATTCTTGGGGCTCCAGAGTTGAATATAGTACACTAGGTAGAGTCATTCCCTGATTGAGATAGACTTGGATATCCTGGCCATGATACAGTTCCTTGCAATGACTAAAACTAAAGTTAGTTGTGCTACATGACACAACACCAAGGTGTCACAAGGTGGTAAACAATGTACATATACAGTAACTTCCACTGTATCCACAGCACAAAAAGTGCCATATTTAGAACCATAAGTAAGTACTCATGACTTTCCTACTCTGTAAAGACAGTGAGAAGCCAGTTATCAAGGATGAATCAATTCAAGTGCTAGCTGTTTGGGATTAAATGTGGGCATACAAGTACAACATGTTTTATCTATACTGACCATTCTGAAGTTGAGTGTTACCATTTTTATTCAGTTAGAATTTTTTTGATATGTGTTTCTTCATCATTATCTCTGTCTTGTTACAGAAATGTTGACAAAATTTTTCTGGAAAATTATTTGTCACAGCTAGTAGGCTCAAAAAATTGACTGAATCATGTTCAAATTACTGAGTGGATGTAAGCATCACTAAGGAGAATGAGTCTGTAGTATTTTCAAGAAGGATCAAAATAGAAACAATGAGACTTAAAATAATGTGACATCATAAAGGAAGAATGAAGTTACTTTACATCAATATTTATTTTCCAAATAAGCTTTTTTTGTTTGTTTTGCTTTCTTTTATTTCTCATTGTGAGATATCACATTGGGGTGTATGATGTAGTGAAAGTATTACAGGGTGCTTTTCCACACTGACTCAAAGAAGAAAACTCACAGATACTCACAGAAATTTGCATCTAAATTGCTCCTCTGACCCTGGATTTCAAAGATCTTTAGCAGTATCAATTAATTCAGCCTTATAAAACCACTCAATTCAAAGGCTTTTGGGTTTCTTTACAGTGAGATCTAGTGTCTGTCAAATAAAAATCATTATTCTCATCTCTGTTCATGAGATGAAGCAAAGCCTGAAATGGTAAAACTGACAGGAGATTTTAACAAGAAATAGCTTGTTGTTTTCTATCAGTCACTCTAAAGAATGATAGAATTATGGAAATTGGAACTTTTTCATGGGAATGGTAACTTTTAAGCAATGGCTTCCAGGGCAGTGTTCTAAGCGCTAGGAGGAAAGATCTCCAAAGCAGGGACATATGCTTTAAGTTTACACCATAGGACAATACCCTAAACATGAAAACATTCATGCATCCAGAACACTAACCTGAATTGTCACAAATAATTTTAGAAGAACTTTAGAATTGTTTGAAGTAGGATCATGGTAAAATTTTAGTGTTAATATATCATAGCTTTGTATACAAGCTATGGGCACAAATAGAATTCTCCTGCAAAACATAGTGAAAGTTTGTTACAGACAAATAATCACAACAACCAAATAAACCATGGAACAACAATACTGAAAAATAAATTGTTGTGGAAGATGGTTCATTTCATGCTATTTCACTCAATCTGAAAATAAATTATTTAATATTTTATATATTTACTTAAGTGAATACATATTTTCAGATGAATAATGATATTTTAAAGTAAATCAAGAGGTGCCTCCTCCCATTTTTCAAACTCCACTGGATTTTCACATTTGTCACCTGTTTTTTTCCTGAGTCATACAAAAGTAAATTGTTAGAACAAATCCTCCAGTTTGATCAGGCATTAATTGCAACAGTGAGAAATGAAAAAGTAATACAGATTCTGACTTTAAGCAAACTAGAAAGCCGGAGTAAAATGCTGAGATGTGCTTATAACAACTAGAACAAATGCTTGAAAGCAAACACATGGAGAGCAAAGGAGAATGTGCATATGGGATAGTGACAGAGAACTTATTTGTTCTAGTAGTTTAGTGATGATCTAGTTTCTGTTATTATAAAAGATAATTAGGAAAAACTGTCAAGTCTGCAGATTAATCCTGCATACATCTGGCTGGAGTTTGCTTTGAAACCTCTTGGATCTAGAAAGACAATCTTGTGTAATTAGCTGAAGCCACTATAATCCATAAAAACATCTGATCACATTGATTTTCAGTCAGTCAGGCTCTTTCTGTCAACAGCAATTCTAGAGATCATACGAGAGGTCTTACAAGAGCACAACTTAGCCCTCTAAGGTCATTTAAACTTTTCTTTGACTTTGGCTTTTAAATAGGGAAAAAAGAAAAAAAGAAAAAAAAAAAATCAAAAAAATCAGTTACAGGCAGCAAAGTGTCTCAATTAAAATGGAAAAGCTATAAAATAATAATAATAATAACACTATGTGTATGTATCTCTCCTTATAAATATGTAGACATACAGATGTTATTTTATACACAAGAATGTTGCTGCTGACATATTTGAAAACTGATCCATACACATTTTCTTTTTGATTTTTTTTTGTTTCCCCAATTATTTTTTATATAGTGCATTCTATTCAAACTCCCATTCTGCATCCAACTGTGATGCATACAGCAAATGCAATAGGATATCAACATCTCCAATAATGCAATTAATATAGTGTGCAAGGGTTCATGGAGAAAATACTTTTGAGTCTGGTTTGTATACAGCTGTGCCCATCTGAGACCAGTTAGCAAGGCAGTGAAAATATTTCACTGCAGAAACATTGTCTTGTGAGCTCTGTGATATCCCTGGATGCCCACATACTGCACTGTACCTGTTAATTTGCTCTGTTAACCATCAGTGTTGTTCTGGGGAAGCTCTCCCTTACTTCAACTACCTTTGCAATGTTGCTTGCTTTGATTCCCACCATCCTGGCCACTGCTATTGGGGAGCAAGGACCTCAAATTTACAGATCTTGTTATGAAAGAGCACAGTGAAGTTCCTCATTCCAACTTCTTTCTCAGCAGAAGTTTTTAAATATTCTTTCTTTTTTAGAGTTTTGGAGAAATTTGAACACGAGTGTTTGAACTCATATGCTCAAATAGTGAAGTGGATTGCTGGTAAAATTGTTCATTATCTCATCTAGGATGAACCATATAGAAGTTGTCAACTAGTTAGAACTAATAAAGGTGACACACATTAACTTCTTCGAAGGTAAAGTTAACCCAAATGATTTTGATTGATTTTTTATGATGGGACAAATTATTCTTTCTTCTTTCTCATTCTAAAATGTGAATGGACAGACTCATACCCTACCTTAAATTTATTCAAGTTGAATCCTAGGTGTCTTACATGTAAGATGTAAGGGAAAAGCTGGACCTTCACAGCAAGGAAATTTTCTTTGTGTCACATGGAAACCTATCCTCCAGTATTGCCTTTATCCAAAAGATGGATGATACGAATAAATGGCATATTTTTATTTCAATTTAAACATTCCAACATGTCATCTGTTACAAAACAACTTTCAGGGAGGATATTCAGTGAGATGTGGCAAGAACCTGATAATACTGTAGTGAGGTCAAAGATCATGGTATTTACAGATAGATTCCAGTTTTGTATAGATTACATCATCCAGTGCAAATATAATTTTACTCATAAATCTCCCAATTAACTTAATTGTTCGGACAGTTTAGGTGATGAAATTAAGCACTGTAGGCATTCTAAAACACATTAATGAGACAATGGGATATCCTACAAAATGTTGAATATTTTCCAGTAAAAGTGGATCATAGGGATTTAATTATGCAGAAGTTCCTCAAACATGATCTTTTCATCCGTGAACTGATACAGAAAAAAAAAAAAAAAAAGCAATGTTCTCAAGAATCCCTAAATAAATGTCAAAAAAGGAGTAACACTCTGTAATTTCTAAGTTCTGCTTATGTAATGAAGTTTCATAACCTTGAATATTCCATTCAGACTGAAGATCTGAAATTAAAATGAGCAGCATCTTCAGTAACATTAAGACTCAGCAGTAAGCTTGGTTGGTAGAAAGTTTCTCCAGTGGACACAGTTGATAGGAGCAGTTAGAAAGAAGTACTTTCTGTTTGAACTGCAGATTTCCTTAGGGTTGGAACTGGTTGAGTCAGTAGAAATTAACTGAGATGTAAGAAATCTGAGAGTCCTATATGGTTTCAAACATCACTTTTAAGCTAAAATTTAGATGACATGGGTAAGGGGGCTACGAATCACAATTCTGGTAATGTGATCTTTTTGTTACCAACTTGTCTTGCTGCACAGAAGAATTTCCTTGACATCCTTCTGACATAGTCTGTGGCTCAAAAGTAGTGACAAATTGGTCTCCTGTGTGACTGGAAGAGCATGATTTCTGTTTTACAGAACAATTCCAAGCTTTGCTTTCTGGTCTCGATGAAAATACAAAACTGCTGCATCTGGAAGGTTAATTTCTCTTTCATCTCTGTGGATAAGAATACATGGTAACAATCCCCACTATTCACTAAAATAGTCCTCAATACTTCAAATACTAAAGCACATATTACATATATACTGTCTCAGTCCTCTAGATACAAGAAAATGTAAAATGTCTTCCCTCTTCTCATTATTCCTTATTCAAGCCACAGATATCACTGACTTTGGAAGCAGATTTACTTGTCTTAGAAAGCCTGATAGCTGCTTAGTGATTATTTTCTAAATTCTTCTGTACATAAACCTTCTCTCTCTTTGCTTCATTCATTTTATTTATTTATTTATTTATTTATTTTTTTCATACTCATCCTCATGTACACATCTCTAGAAAGATTAAATGTACATAGAGGGAATGAGAGGAGAAGATTTGTATACTACCATTTCTAAAATGCATTTTTGGTTGGTGCTAAATCATTATCTTTTAATTCAACCATTAGTCCATGTTGGTATACTTGAAAGATCCCTGTTTCTGCAAAGGAGAAAATTTAGAGCATCACTGATGCTAAGGTACTTCAAATTCCTCCTTATTGGTGAGCAATAGGTCCAATAGTGTATCTCCCCTAGTGAAGCCATCTATGACCTGACTCAGTAAGTTATCCTCAGTGCATTCCAGGAGTTTCCTGGTTTGCTTACAGGAATTGCTTCTTGTTCTAATTTTCCATCAGATGTTTGGGTGGTTGAAGGCACCCAGCAGGATGAGTACTTGCATTCACAAAGCCTCCTGTAGCAGGAGGTAGAAGGCCTCACCAATAGGCTCGGCTTGATCACATGTAGTAGATACTGGTCACAAGGTTCCCTTTGCCGCCTTGGTCTCTGTCACCTATATGTTTTTGACTTGTTCATGACTATTCTTTAGGGACAGCTCTTCACATTCTACTCCTTTTCTGATGCAGATAGCATTAACCCCTCTCTCCATACCTTACCTGTCCCTTCGGGAAAACTTTTTGCTGTCATAGCCACACTTTAGCCACAGGAATCATCTCACTATATTTTGATGATGGCAACTGTATCATGGTTTTCCAGTAGCAAAGCAATGTCTCCGGTTTGATTCCCAAGTTGCATACATTGACACAGAAGCACCCTGGATGAGCAGCTGGTCTTGTCACTTTCTTAGAATTCCTTTTATCTACTTCCATTGAGTTTCCTCACTACTTTTTCCTATTCACCCAGCAGTCAGAGGATCCCATCCAATCTGGCATTGAAGGCCTCTAAAGACGGTTCACCCAGAACATCTCTGGACAACCTGTTTCTTTGCCTTACCACTGAGAAAAAGTTTCTTCCTAACATCTTATCTAAATCTCCCCTTTTACTTTAAACCCATTCTCCCATTTCCCTATCACCATCAGACAATATAAAAAGTCCATTCTTCTTGTAAGATCTCTTCAAGTACTTGGATGCAACAATGAGGACTCCCATGAGCCTTCTCCAATCAAGAAGCTCAATTCTCTAAAACTTTCTTCATTGGAGAGATGATCCAGCCCTTTTGATCATCTTAGAATCTCTACTCTGGACCCCCTCCAACAGCTCTGCATCCTTCTTGTGTTGATGGCCCCAGACCTAGACACATTTCTCCAGATGAGTCCTCACGAGGGCAGAATAGAGGGGGATAGTCACATCCCTCTCCCAACCACATATCTCTTCATGCAACCAAAGTAGGTTGACCTTGCAGGCTGCAAGAGCACACTGCTGGTTCATGTTCAGCCTTTCATACATTAGTACTCCCAAGTACTCTCTTCTCTGCAGGCCTGCTCTCAGTTCCTCTCCCATGCTGTACTCATATCTGGAGTTGCCTCAACCTAAGCGCAACACTTTTTAGTTGGCCTTGTTGAACTTCAATAGATTCTCATGTGCCCACTTTTCAAGCATGTCCAGGTCTCTCTGGATGTTGTCCCTTTCTCCACTCCAGCCTGTAGTTCCCAAAGTCACCCAGTCTCTTTTGAATATGGGAGTGATGTTTCTCTTCTTCCAGTCACACAGAACTTTGCTTGACAGCCAAGATTTTTCAACATGATGTAGAGCAGCTTAATAAACACGTCATCCAATTAATTCAAGACTCTAGGATACATTTTCTCTGGTCTTATAGACTTGTACACTTTCAGCCTCATGAGGCTGTGTTGAAATCACTCTGCTTTTGCACTGGGAGGGATTTTACTCTCCCCATCCCATCATAGAAGTTCAGAGATGTAAGTGGTGTGGGAAGGATCTCTGTCTGAGAAGACTGAGGCTAAGAATTCATTAAGTACCTGCACCTTCTCAATGCCTGAGGAGATAAACTGTCCCTTTGCATTTATCAGAGGGGGTACACTCTCCTTTCTCTGCTTCCTCTGTCCAGAGTATCTAAAGAAATTCTTCTTGTTGCTTTTCATATTCCTCACTAAATTCAGTTCCATCTGTGCTTTTTTTTTTATTTTCCCTGACTATACCAGCAAATCCAGACAGCATCTCTATATACTTCCAAGAGCACTCATCCCTGGTTCCAGTGCTTATATTTCTCCTTTTTTTTCCTCCATCCTGACCAGCAAGTTCTTCCTCTGCCATGCAGTATCTCTGCTTCATCTTCCTGATTTCTTATTTTGGGGATGTTGAGTTCTTGCTGTCTCAAACAAACATTCTTAAATGCATATATAAACTTGAATATAAAAATAATTATTTTAAAGAAGGCAGTAAATATATGTTTGAACTGGGCTTCTGAAGGACTCAGGCTAAGTTTGTCTTTGTAAAAGGTTGCTCGCTTCATTAAAATCTGAATTCTGGCTTTGCCCTTGCTTTGTTCCTTTTACAGTTTTGGTCTTTGATCTTTTTTTTTTTTTTTTTTTTTTTCCTGTTTCTTTTTTTCTTTTCTTTTTTTCTTCTTCTTCCATTTAAATTATATTCTCTACTCAGGTCTTAAATGTTAACAACTAAATTAGACCATGCTTTCCCTGTCCTAGAGAGAGGAGAGGAGAGGAGGGGAGGGGAGGGGAGGGGAGGGAAGGGGAGGGGAGGGGAGGGGAGGGGAGGGGAGGGGAGGGGAGGGGAGGGGAGGGGAGGGGAGGGGAGGGGAGGGGAGGGGAGGGGAGGGGAGGGGAGACACTTTATTGCATTCACACTACTTGACATAAAAGTGGTACTGTGATGCATAACAAAGCATCTCAGGAAAACAATCATATTATTTATACAGCACGACTCCAGTGTCAGTGATCTTTGTAGACTTGTAATTAGTGCTTTGTTCTTCTGAAAAGATTAAAAAAAAAAAAAAAAGGAAAAAAAAAGAGAGAAAAAGGAAGGAAGGAGGGAGGGAGGGAGGGAGGAAGGAAAAGAGAGAGAAAGGGAGAAAGAAAGAGAGAGAGAAAGGGAGAAAGGGAGAAAAAGTAAAATCAGAGAATCACAGAATTGTAGGGGTTGGAAGGGACCTCCAGAGATCATCAAGTCCAACCCCCCTGCCAAAGCAGGTTCCCTACACCAGGTCACACAGGTAGGCATCCAAGCACGTCTTGAACATCTCCAGAGAAGGAGACTCCACCACCTCCCTGGGCAGCCTGTTCCAGTGCTCCGTCACCCTCACTGTAAAGAAGTTCTTGTGCACATTTGTGCGGAACTTCCTATGCTGCAGTTTCTGGCCATTTCCCCTTGTCCTGTCTTCACTCACCACTGAAAACAGTCTGGCCTCGCCATTCTGCCCCCCACACCTTAGATATTTATAGACCTGGATCATGTCCCCTCTCAGTCTTCTTTTCTCAAGGCTAAACAGACCCAGTTCACTCAGCCTTTCCTCATAGGAGAGATGCTCCAGGCCCTTCACCATCTTTGTGGCCCTCTGCTGGACTCTTTCCAAGAGATCCCTGTCTTTTTTGTACTGGGGAGCCCAGAACTGCACGCAGTACTCCAGATGAGGTCTTACCAGGGCAGAGTAGAGGGGGAGGGTCACCTCCCTGGACCTGCTGGCCACGCTCTTTTTAATGCATCCCAGTAAGCCATTGGCCTTTTTGGCCACAAGGGCACACTGCTGGCTCTTCGCCTACCTGTCATCCACCAGGACACCCAGGTCCCTTTCCACACAGCTCCCCTCCAGCAGCTCATCCCCCAACCTGTACTGGTGCATGCAATTATTCCTCCCCAGATGCAAGACTCTACACTTGCTTTTGTTAAACCTCATCTGGTTTTTTTCTGCCCAGCTCTCCAGCCTGTCCAGGTTTTGCTGAATGGCAACACAGCCTTCAGGCCTGTCAGCCAATCCTCCCAACTTGGTATCATCAGCAAACTTGCTGAGGATGGCCATTATCCCCACATCAGGGTCATTGATGAAGATGTTGAAGAAGACTGAACCCAGCACAGACCCCTGAGGAACACCGCTGCTTACAGGCCTCCAACCGGACTCTGCACCACCACCAACGACCCTCTGTGCTCTGCCGGTCAGCCAGTTCTCAACCCACCTCACTGTCCACTCATCTATCCCACACTTCCTCAGCTTTGTTATAAGGATGTCGTGGGGGACAGTATCAAATGTCTTGCTGAAATCAAGGTAGATTACATCCACTGCTCTCCCCCCATCCACCCAGCCAGAGACAACATCATAGAAGGCTACCAGGTTGGTCAAGCACGACCTCCCCCTTGTGAACCCATGCTGACTACTCCTGATAACCTCCTCTTCTTCCAGTTGTCTGGAGATGGCATTCAGCACAAGCTGTTCCATCACCTTTCCAGGGACAGAGGTGAGGCTGATTGGCCTGTAATTGCCTGGGTCTTCCTTCTTGCAAAATAAAGAGAAAGAGGAAAACAAAAGTGTAGTTGTGTAATACCTCTCAGTAGAAACAGACATTACATGTCCATTAATAATTATCATTTGTACACCTGTACAAAGTGACTGTCATCTTAGAGACTGATATACAGGAAAACATACCAACAGTACTTTTTAATCAGTTTCAAAAAAAAAAAACAAAAAAAACAACTTTCTCTACTTATTTTTAAATTATATTGACACTTATGTCTGGCGTTAAAAATATTACATAATGATGTTACAATTTCTCTTTTCAGAATGACAAAGAGTATTCACATGAAGAGTATCCTTGAGAATGACAGATCGAGCCTCTGCAACTCTATAACCAGTGTACACCAAACAAAAATGCTAAATGAGCTCCAAACTTATGTAGTGCAGATCAGAAAGGAGTAGAGGAATCCATCAAAACAGATGGAAATGAAATACATAAGGAATCTGACATTCCTGCTATCTAGATTGTAGTACAGCACAATGACTACTGAAGCTCTCCAGTCCAATGTTAATTGCAGAGGTTTTTTAGAATGCAGGTTATGTACACATATAGACAGTCCACGACAAATCATTTGGAATACATTTTTTTCACCTTGCATGTATTAATACAACTGTAAGAGCAAGACAAAATCCAAGGTACTAATCACAGAGAAGATATGAAAATCATTTGTTCTATTTTACTTCACAAGTTTAGAAGAGATGCAATTCCATCCAAGACATTATTGATGCAAAGTCAGCATTGAAGGGAAAGATCCAACTCCTGAAACCAAAATGATAGTAAGCTGCAGTGAAGGGAGGAAAATCAAGCAGGCAGAACATTTTTCACCAGTCTGTTGGGCTAGCCGTAACAGAAAACTGTTATTAGAACTATAATTGTGTAGCCCTATTAATTCTCCATATACTACGAAACTTTTGATATATATATCTTTAGTATATATTTCACAAAATGTGAAGATGAACAGAAATACTAATTCACAGAGAATGAAGAAACTGAGGCAGAAGCAACTGCATTTCAGAAATGTAGAAAGTCAGATTTATCCTAAATCCAAGAAGTCCACTCTCAAAGCTAAGTTATTCTTCCCTATTTGCCATTTATTACACCGGGAGCCTAAAGCAAATTTTAGTCAAATCAGTAAATAAATATATAAATTAGTACACAATATTACACCCATTGCCTTCACCAGTTTATAAAGGTATGCTCATGGGCAGCTTCAAGTTTTCTTAGTTGTACTGAAAATGGAGGAATCCAAATGTAGCTTTGGAGACAGCACCACCACTTCTCAGCCTCCATTCATCCTGCCTTCCCCTTCTCCACTTCTAATGGAAAAATAAAGAAAAAGTAAAAAAAATAGGGAAAAGATTAAAGAAAAAGAAAAGGCCCTTAGTTCCTTCTCCCAGTGTGTGACCTTGCAGAGTTGCATGAGTTAAACGGAGCACCGTTTGGGAACATCCATTGTTCTAATCACAGCTGCTCCAATACCATATTGTCAGTGAAATGGAAAAGAAATTAGCAGCTCATTTTGTGCGACGTGAACTTTCTCTCTCGCTCTCCTGCTTGATGAGAACACTCTCTTTGATAAATCAGCCATCATACCTTATTGCCATGCAGAGACTGGAAGTAAAAAAATGTCAACAACATTTTTTCCCTGAGTCTTCTGGAAGCAATCAAGTTTCACTGCTGCAAAGGTAACGCTTAATTTTCCATCCTTGTTTTTTTGGCATATAGAAAATTAACAGAGGACATATCTTTTAAAGCTACAAAAATTGATTGGACTTGCAACAGACGAGATGTCGGCAATGAATGAGATAAAGAGCAGATTCGGCACATTATTGCAAGAGAGGTTCCCATCGGTGCGTACCATTCACCGCCTTATGCACAGACTTCAATTAGCAGTTAAGGATGTGTTGAAATATGTTGCAGGAATTAGTCATTTCAAAGTCTTGGTAGGGAAGCTAAACTATATAGTGTTTGCAGTCCGCCAAAAAAAAAAAAAAAAAGAGAAGGAAAGAAAAGAAACTCAGCAAGAAGGCAAGAAGTAGCTGAATGGGCATATGTGGCATCATTGGAGCGTCTAAAGAGCAAGCCAGTAGACAAGATGTGCTGAGTAGCCCACAGTTCCAAGATAGTAAAGGCTGTTTTAAGGTCATAGAAACCTCTGCCTAAACACATCACATTCTCAAGATACACCATGGAGAAAGAAAGTTACTTTCTCAACTAAACAGGATCTGAGCAAGCATTGCTGGGGCTTTACATTCTTTAGAAGGGTTTTTCTTTCTCAGATATTTTTTAAAATACTGCCATTTTGGTCATTCATTCTACTGGATATTATTTATTCATATTAATAACTTGTTTACTCATTGAATCTTATTTACTCTTAAATCATATACCTTAACAAAAAGATTAAAACACTGCAAGGGACAGATAACTTCTATAAAAATCCTTTCCCTAGTCTAATGAAACTCAAGACAAAACTGGAACCTGAAGATAAAGGTGTGGTAAACTGAGAAACATCTATCTATCTTTTTAATGCAAAAGGTATATTTTTGTAATGAAAAGCATTTTAAAATAGAAATATGTGTGCTCTGCTCTGTTTATTTGTTTTTCCCCTTAAAAATAGAATCAGGGCCAAATTGTCAGTTTCTTCTTCAATAAATTATATTGACTTTTCCGCAACAACTTCCCCCAAATGTACACTCATGGACAACTAGGATGAAAAAAGATCATGAAAGTTCACTACATGATTTCCTTGTTTCAAGGCTGGATCAATTATATCTAAACCATTCCTGACAGTTTCGGGCTCAGTTGTTTAGAAAAGCCTCTGGTATTTGAGTGTCCATGACTTCTCTGGTCAGTTCATCCAACTGCTTATTCCAATATTCCCTACTACCCTTATTTTTATTGCTGCTACTGAAACTCTTCTGCTTTTTTTGTCTTACCTACTATAGGCAAGGACAGCAGTATTTTATTCTCCTTGTTAAAACACCCTTGAACATATTTGCATGGCTTAAGATGGACACAATGGAAACGTTGTTCTTTAGCTTCTGTAGGTAGTATGGTTTAAAGAAAGTCAAGGAATGTCACAAAGAAATGCAAACATAGTCAATCACATAAAAAAAGTAAATACTATGGAATTTATCAGCCTGGCATTGACACAGAAGAGTTAATATATCCTATGCAATATGTTTAGAATTTATAAGTTTATATTAAATTTATAAGGACTTGGAATCACTTGCAGCTGAATCATTTACATCTGTAGAAAATGAAGATGGTTTTATGTGTATTGCATTCCATAAAATATTTGCACAAAGTTTCAAGAAAAGGATTTTAATGTGTAGGCCTGATTCTGTTCTCAGAAACACCAGGAGAAAAGCAGGTAGAATTTCACATGAAACTAGCAGTGTAAGCAAGGGGTGAGTAAGACCTTATTTCTCCACATAAAGAAGATTTAAGATACTTAAAAGATTTGCAGTAGAAACTTGTGCATCAATGTTATGAAGGCTTTTTAGCCACAAATATTAATGAACTCTGTTTGCTAAAGCAGTCTGAATATTGAACATCTGCAAATGGCAGCATGAAGTTTGAACCCTAGACAGTTCATTAAACCAGTTTGACCCAAAGCCAAATTGTTCAATACCAGCTTACAAAAAGTAACAGAGACTTTCTGCCAGCTGGAAAACAAATGAATCTCAGCACTGCTTCTATAAAGATCGACAGTGACTTAAAAATAGCCTGAGGTTAATATTATAAATCTTTCTAAAAGAGATTTGAGTGCATATTCTTCATGCCAACCTTGGATCAATCTCGCAAAGCGATATCCTTTCAAATGACAGTGATACAAAATATTGGATGCTGTAAGAAGTGAGACTTATTAACTTGCTAGACATCTTCTCCTTTCCCACTACTGCAACTATCACCAAAGCACCTTGGACAAGGCCGTCAGTTGGACAGTGCTACAACAGCCTCTGGAGCACTGGATGGCCAGGTGCCTGAATATAAAGATGTTATTACCACAGAATAAATGAGTGAGAACAGTCTAACGGAAGAGAAACAAATCAATGCAGTCAGGAGATTCCTGGGGCTGGGTGTCTTCATACACAGACTGGATGTGAGCAGGAGTTAGAGCTACTGCCTCCAAGGACTATAGTAAGGGTGAACCAATCTCAGCCCTCAAAATGCCTTGATCTGAATGGAGTTGATATGCTCCACCTATACCACTTACTGATACTGTCACACACTGAAAGGGGCTGCAGAGTGTGGAACACCACAGCTTGGAGCATGCAATGCAAAATGGAGAAGAACTGGATATGCTAAAATCTCCAGGTGTGCTTCCTCCACAGGATAAATAAACTGTCCCAATTTTTCCTGTCCTGCCCAGGTAAAATCTCATTTCAGCATCCTCCAAGCTTCTTGAACAGAGAGAAGAGCAAATTTCCTTGTTAGGTGTTTTTATTCTGACCCTCTTCATGAATAAGATATTTCTTGTAATTCACGGTTTTACCCCAATGGCTGGATGCTGCAAATTTATTTCTAGATCTCCGTGCAAATGCATTTATTCCATCTAATTGCCTGTCTCCTGCAACGAGGCAAATATACTTAGACCTAACAGCATGAATATTAAGTGTGAATGATAAATGCTGCTTATGGTTAGTATGCAAAGAGGTTTAGCCTAGTATGTCACCTGACATACCATTATTATCTATGGTATAGAAGGATGTCTATTTATATTAGATAATGCTCTATAGCTAGACCTCTTTATCATAATCTGGAAGGAAGAAATCAGTGCTTGATGCCAGATTTGCTAATCTGAAATGGCAATAACCACCATTAACCAAGCCCATTTCTCAAAATTCAGACTCATTTGCCATCAGATATGGCCATGCAGCCCCCAGCACTATCAACAGGAGATGCCTGTGGGCATCTGAAGATTGAAACAACTCCCTGAATTTCACACTACCAGGGAAATCTGTTTAAAGCAGAATAACATGTCCTGACAATAAGAGAATATAGTTTTGGTTATGTTGCAGCAAGTTCTGTGATGTTATCCTCAGCAGAGAACAGACATCACTCATTTTCAAGCTATTACAAAGAGTTTTATCTTCACAATTTCATTTAGCCAAAAGAGGAAGAAGCTCTATGAATGCTCTCTGTTGAGCAGTTTTTCATGTGCCTCTGAGATTTTATGCTAGCGTTTGCTTTCTTCCACAGCTCCCCTGGGCATTCCCAAACAGGGCTGCATGGCTGAGGCTGCTATGAGGCTGCTGTGAACACCAGCAATAGTCTCTACCAATGGTATTCTGTCCCATTTGAGACAGATGATGTGGCTTTGCTCCACTACTAGAAGTAATTGAAACCAGAACCCCAGCTTAGCTTTCTTTGGTCCTTCCTGAATTTCAAACAGAAGTCCAAAGATGGTATACCCTTTCCAAAATCAGGGAGCAAAATATTTTAAAAACAAAACAAACAAACAAGAAACAAAGCAAAACAAAACAAACAAATTAAAAAACCCAAAAACCTGTAAGTGGCTGCTGATCAGTGAGAACTGAAATAGATCCCTTGGCTCTGAACAACTCAGTTCTTTCCCCTTCTTTGAACAACTATATGGGACCGGTCACTGTATTAACTACAAAGCTTTACTTCTTTCTTTCAAGATTCTCCTTCCATTTCATTCTGGTTTTGTGGCAGTATTATACATAAATCTCAAGTAGGATTTCTTCTATACGTGTCCACAAAAAAGATAGGGTTCATTTTCCCCTTCACGTACATATATCTAATGCCTTGCAGTTTTCTCATGAGGCCAGCTGAGTGTGCTGTCTGCATGGCATTTCAGCGATGAAAAGAGTTATACAGAGAAATACGTTTCTTGTGAGATGTGTTGGACTGAGCTTACTACCCCATAACCAAAATGTAGATGCACAAAGTTCAGGATCCTGCAAAATGCAGCAACATGATTGTATAGGCAAAAGCAAACTCTAAATGCACCTTGAATTGTGGTGCTATAATTCAGAATGAGATGTGGACCGCTGAATATGAGCTAGCATACATTCTGGAGTCCACAAAAGATCATCTTTAATCTTTTATGGTGATATTCTTGGTGATTGTAATATTTTCTCAAGATCCACAGTGCTTATGAAAGCCCTCATCCATCATCTTGCCAGCTTTGAAAACAATTGTGTATACTCCACGTAAAAACAAAGAAGAAACAGCAACAACAACAAAAACACACAGAAGAAGATTAGCAGATTAATGGCAAAGTCTTGTCTCCTGGAATGCTTCAAATCTGGTCTCCAAGTGTGCTGTTAATCATATTCATGGGCTATTCAGTTTTCAGTTTTTGGCTTTTCTCCTGGCAATTTTTCTCCTCAGACAAAATTGCCAGTAAATACCAGTTCAGAGGTATATATTTTTATATCATGTCTAATGAAAACTACATTAAGATCAGCAACTCGCTTTCCATTTGGAGATGGCAGAAGGGCTATATGAGATAAATGGTTCTACTAGTGTGTTGGTGAATACTTTGTGAGAAGTGAAGAGGTTCATCTGCCTGAGTTACATCATCTAGAAATGTTTAGGATTCAATTCACAAATTAAGACACTCAGATGTATATTTTCATAGGGTGATGGCTGCAGTTGAACTAAGGAGAGTCTAAGTTCTGGTCCGAGTCAGTGCATATTAAGTCCGTATAGTATCCATGAAATCTGAAGATTTATTCTGTTGGTCAAAAGCAGAAATTAATCTCTTTTGGGATATGTCTGAGTAAGCTGTCATACAACCCCTATATTTTTATAGAAGGAGATTATTCATGCCCTTTTAAGATCCAAGACAGGCTCCAGTAATGATTTATTGATAGCGCTGATCTCTTTTCAATAATTAGGAAGCTCATAAAGTGCCTTGTATAGTCTTGAAGAGTTTGTTTTCAGATGCTAGAGCTCATGCTAATGAAACCCAAGAGAAATATTCTCCATCCCAATATCTCTTGTCATGCAGAGTCAGTCTCTATGTTAGTAGACAAATAACTTTTCTTAAATTCTTCAAGCATTTTCAGCTACCATTATACCTGCAGTGCTACATAGCAAATATGATCCAACACTATGATCTGAGGCCTCCTTGACAGGGTGTTTCTTCCTTGCTCTCTGTAACACCTGGCTCACAACTCGGGAATTAGACAACTTGAAAGACAATTCAAGGCATGCCACAAAACAGTGCCTTACTATAGTTTGGAAATGGAACAGAGTAAAAATTTCCATTAAAATGTTTTGGGGTTTTGTTTGTTTGTTTGTTTGTTTGTTTTTGTGGGGTTTTTTTGTTTGTTTGTTTGTTTTTTTGTTTTTGTTTTGTTTGTTTGTTTTTTAAGATATGAGTCCTTTCAAGTCAGTATCTTTAAAAGAAAACTGAAAAATTCAATGAATTTTCCACTTTTCAGATATTTCAACAATGAACTCCTGATACACGAGGGGGGGCTGCTTTGAGTTCAGAACTGATTATTTTTCAAATGTAATTGTTTGAAGGGCAAAACTTTCAATCTGAATTAACTGGAATTAGACTTCAGGATTGGTTCTCTGTTCAGATTTTACTTTGTGTAATTGCTATTGTTATTTTTATTATTTTATAGTGAGATTTTGACATCTTTTAATGAAATTTAGCCCCTCTTCTTCTGATCTCTTCCATTTGCCTCCAACTTTTACTCATAACTGTGACTCCTGTGGCAGCTGAATTCCCTGTAGTCTAGATAGCTCCATCAATTATTTGAAATACTGGTGTCTTGAATTACTTTTCAGCTCCATCCCTCTTCCTTGTGCTTCTAATGAACAGCATGGCAAGTAAAACAAGAAGTGATATTCCTACTTTGAAAATAAAATTAAGTAACATGAAATAAAATAAAGTACTCAGTTAGGACAACCAAAATAGATGGGGTAGCTGTTGAGAATTAAATACTCAGATGAAAAAGGTATTTTTGTTCTCAATTAGATCAAGCCTGACCAGTTTTATTGAAGAAAAAAAATAAAAATCAGTTTGCTGTGTGACAAATAAGATGTTTAAGAATACAACTATTTGAAGCTATAAATAGATAGATAGATAGATAGATAGATAGATAGATAGATAGATAGATAAATTTCTTTTCATTGCATCAAATAAATATTTTCACAGTGCAGAAGATGCATGATTATAAAGCAGAATACCAAAGAAGCAATGAAGAGACGAGTGAGTTCAATCTGCCTGTGAATTGACAGAACCTTCCTGTCAGGAAATAAATATACTAAATCCCAGAATTTTTCAACACATCGAATTAATTCTTCATAATGTTATTACTTTCAGAGTAAGTAATAGGAAGTTTGAAGCTTCCATTAAAGGGATTCCAGGAAACCTATAAGTGCTATCACAACTTCCTCTCAGTTAACTTGTATTCATACAATATAGGAAAATAGGAAAACTGAGTAACTGGTTGCTATAAATCTCCTTCATGGTTCCAACATCGCATGTATGTTTGTTCAGTCTGGATGGTTTGATTCTATTTTCAAGATGCTCTCTTAGAACATGCATTTATCTGTTTGTAAAGAAGCATTCAGATTAGAAATGGGGAAGGAGAGAAAGAGAAATTCAGTGTGTCACTTTATATACTGAAAAAGAATCATGTCAAAGAAGCCTGCTAGAACTATCTTTCCTGGAACTGATTATAAAAAAAAAAAGCACACAATTTTGAGGCACATCTCATTTCACCCACGGCCTGTAAATAAGTTTTGCACTGATTGCTGTTGGATTTTTTGAATTTCTTTTTTTTTATGGGATGACTTGAGCAGGGAGCGGGGGATTAAACATGGTGATGATATTTTTTGTATAATACAATTGGAATTAAGGAATCTATTTAATTATTAATTATATTGGCCATTCACATACATTATCTATGGTTTATGGTAACTTTTGTGTAGATGATTTCCACCTCAGGCTCCCCAAGCACCGGCATTATAATCCGTGGAATCTTGGTTTCCCCATTATATCCAGAAACTTCCAGATACGTCTGTCTGCTCCAGTCATTTCAATTCAGCATGATAAGTATTCACTGAAGGAAGAATAGAAAGCAAAAAAGTTACTTTATTTGAAACAGGAAGAGGGAGAAATTTACAACTGTTATTAATATTTGCCCATGTAGAATCAAAAAGGAAGCATTTAAAAACAAAAAAAAACAAAAAAAAACAAACCTCTTGGATGACTGAACAACAACAAAACACTCAACTTTCTGGAATGCAACTGGTTCAGTTTTCACAAAATTATTAATTTCCTTTCAGATAGCAATATGCAACTGCCATAAGCATTAGTTGGAAAATTAGTTTAGCTCAGTAGGAATCTCCCCTAAATAGTGCAAGTATACTGGCAGAGGATGTGGTCTGTTGGAAGGAGTGAAAAGTAGCAGGATTGCAAGAAAAGTCAATGATTTCTCCTAATTTTTTTGTAGTATTCAATCAATGGCATTCATGTGCTGAAGGCAACCCTGTGCAACCTCTGAAAATTTTATACCTTGGTTTCTCATCTCTGAATGTTGACCCTTATCCATGTCTCATTAGAACAAAACAAAGAAAATGCATTATTTCAAATAATGTAAAATCATTTCTGATATTTTTGAAAATTTAGATCATTAGCAGTTCCATTGCTTTTAAATATATATATTTCTTCTGAATTTCTATGTTTCTTTCTTATTGACTTCAGATTGTTTGGAAAACTTAAGACAAATACGGGAAGAAAACATTCTGAAAGTAGCTGATTTCCAAAATTTCTTGAAAGTAGGAAATTATATAAAGAGACAAATTGTGAAAGTTGCCTTAGCAAAGGTGAGTGCGGTAAGTGATTTCTTTAAACATCAGATCCACAAAGAGTATCTGAACTAGGGAAATATAATTTAACTGGAAAACTAACTATTTCTCTAAATCAAATTCAACTCATCATAGGAGAAACATCTATGGGAAAAGAGAATTAATTTATTTTGTTCATCATGGAATGGCTTATGTTCTTCACAGCCTGTGTTTTTTTTCAGTCAAGAATAACATGGTCTGGACTCTGCATGCCTCAATCTTTGAACTTTCTGACAGCTCTGATAACAAGATCAGTCTCAGAAGTTTAACTGATATATTTTCCAGAGAGGTAAATTCAGTAGGAGAGGATGTAGTCAGAATATTCACTAGTTGAACTGTACGATTGATATATGTTGATTCTATTCACCAGTATCTAAACAATATGCAGTAATGCACAGTGCAATAGCATTTATTTCACTGTCAAAATAATAAATGGAGAAAAAAAAAAAAAAAAAAAAAAAAAAAAAAAGGCGTATGTGAAAAAGAAAAAAAGGAATAGTTAGCATATCTCAGTGAAGTGCTGAAAATACCAGAGGTTCTGAACCAGTAGCTCTGGGTCATCATTTTCTGTTTTTTTCTTGTTTCTTTTTTTTTTTTTTTTTTTCCTCTGGAGGTTTGAAGAAGGAATAAAACAAAAGTAAGAGACAAAAATGGCAATCTTCTATTCACAACAGTTGAAAAAAAATACAAAATCTTATTTTGATAAATTATAATAATAATATTAATGTCTTAGTTTCTAGAAAAATTCCAATAATTAAGTTTGCATCCTATATTATCTGATTGCAAATATGACCTGGAATAGGATAGATGAAATTATTACTATTTGACTCTGCCTTCTACTTCTGGCAGTTAATCTATTTATAGGTTAACCTATCATCTTAACCTATTGTAAATGTTTTCATGCTTCTTGGATCATTTTATCTCAAATAAGCATTAAAATCATGCACAGAACTTAAATCTTTTCTAAGTTGAATAAAGAGACCACTCACTATATTACTGAATCACTTGACTGAATTGTTTCTTTTTTAAATGACTTACCTTTTTTTGTCTTCTTCTTTATTACATCAAATTAATAATTTATCTGTGCTTTTCTCCATGTATTCTTTTGATGTGTGTCCTAGCAGAAAGTAGCTTCCTATACCAGTGTTAAGTAAAAGCACTTGGATCTTAAATTTTCATAGAAACACAGAATTGCTCAGATCAGAAAAGACATTAAAGATCATCACGTCCAATCACAACCTAATCACACTACCCTAACTACCCATCCTTCACTAAATCATGTCCCTGAGCATCACATCCAAATAGTTTTTAAATACAACCAAGAATGGTGACTCAACCACCTCCCTGGGGAGCCTATTCCAATGCTTTAGGAGAGTTATCCAAGGTAAATGATGGCATAGAATGACTACTGTATGAAGGATATTTCAAATGCAGATAAAAATACATTATAATTAATATTATGTGTGCAGTTTTAATATCAGAGTCATAGCTAAATCACTGTAACTCTATGTACTTCTTTAGAATTATGTTTAGAAATAGGTTTTACAAAAATTTTAAATGTAAACTAGTCCTATGTGTTTTGGTACAGAACACTATACTATGCAAAGTATTTATCCACAGCAGCAATTCACAGTGGTTATAGTTGTCATGAGACATGATTACGCCAGTCATTTCAAATTCTTACTGATTAAAATATTGCTGCAACATCGTAATTCATTCATCAGGAATGAAAAGATCATGAAAAAGCCATTGCTGTTTATCAGCTGGCTGAAATAGTTCTTCTACCCACAGCCACTAGAGCCTGCATTTGATTTGTCATCCAATAACGTATACAAGGTATAGCTTCAATATTTGGGGCTTTCCCATTAGTGCATCTTCAAATGACTTGATTCCAGTTAAATGGTTTACCGAGGTGGTGACAGTGAGGATCACTACCTTGAAAGAATAGAAAATCAGACATGAGAACTTCCATGGAGACAAAGAAGCCTAGAAAGTAGGACCCTCACCTCTTTTTCTCATTATTATGCTGTATTTACTATGCCATTTACTGCCAGACTGTGATTACTTTCAGCACAGCTGTGAACACCAGAATTCATACTGGTTTCAGAATAATAGTCCGTATCTATTTGTCCAATTTTTTTTAGCTAGTCTTTGCCACTGATTTCTGACTTCTTCAGTTTTCACCTCTTAGGAGGTAAGCAATTACATTGGGTTTCTTAGAGTTCTGTATGAATGAAAACATTTTGGCAAGAAAGATGTGATCCCTAGAAAAAGGTATTGTAAATGCATTTCCATGTATACAGCATTATTTATAAATGTTTTAGCGAGTGGGTTACTTGCTTTGGGCTTTTTCTGAAAAGAAATTTTGATATAAATGCAAATTATTTATAGTAGTAATATTTGTTTTTCTGGCAAGTTTATTTTCCCTTTGTTTCCTAGCTCTGAACACCCAATAGATTTCACCTTACCTGTATTTTATTCAAAGTTTGTTTCACTTATGCCCACAATCTCCTCGTTGTATAGAAGAAATTGCTTTCAATTACACATATATCACAGCACTTAAACATTAGTCTCACTTTCCTGTGGTTAATATTTCACCTTATATTCTAACATCCATCAACATAAAATCAGCATAACAACTTTTATGAATCCCTTTATCATCAACACACTCCAAATGCTTATACAATTCATACTACAGATTCACATAGGAACTGGCTTAATAGCCCTTAAAGTTGCTATAATGTTCACATTCTTTCAATCATAGAGTTATTGTTCGTGTTTTCAGACAAGACCTTTTTTAGTCATTTTGTGTTACTATCTCATATTTCTTTACACCCCTCAAGCTGGATCTGCATCTCAGTACAGCTGGTACAAACTGGTGTAAAATCAGAGTAGTTTCTGGAGTTGTTTCATGTTTGCATCAGAGTAATTCAATAAAACTTATTTGGGCTTTGGTAACATTTTGGAAGTGAAAAGGGAGAGTTAGAGAAGGAAAAGATTTTCCATGAGATTCACCATAGCTTTTCA
This sequence comes from Tympanuchus pallidicinctus, assembly GCF_026119805.1. Classification (NCBI taxonomy): domain Eukaryota; kingdom Metazoa; phylum Chordata; class Aves; order Galliformes; family Phasianidae; genus Tympanuchus; species Tympanuchus pallidicinctus. The sequence continues at coordinate 19,367,223 of NW_026294813.1, read as the reverse complement.
TCTTCATCAGATTTTAAAACTTTTTTTAATTGTTTGTTTGTTTGTTTGTTTTACTTACTTAGTGAAAACATCTTAGTCAGCCACGTTTTTCAGCAAGTATTTCTCAGGGTATTGAATACAGCTGAAGTTAATACTTTTAGCAAGAGGTTTTAATACCTCAAGTTCACTCATCTGAACACAGTTCAGTAGCTCTAAGGTCTGATTTCCCCATCACGCACACACCTCCTACTGAAGTCAATGGGAGTCACATGCACATCTGTCAGAATAATCAAGTCTCAAGTTTATCACCATCTATTTAAGACTTAATTTTATCATTTCCACAGGCCATCTGGGCTTTTTCTCTGTTAGTGATTTTGTCTTCCTTATTTTCCACTACTTCTGTCCCGTTCCAATAATTCATTCCTGAGAGGACTGCTTTTCCATACCTCACATCTTTTTTCTCCCCTCACCAAACTTCATTCCATCAATCTATGAAAAAGCCCTAGAAACAGTCATAAGTGAGGTGTAACAGAAAGGCTGATGATTTTTTTTAACTTTGTCAGTCACTGATGGGTGGTATTTGTCTGTATATTTAATTAATGGCAATTATTAATTCATGAATTCATATTGCATTAGCACCTAGAAGCTCTATTATGAACCCCTATTGTGCTTATTAATGAACACCCACATAACAAGCTGTTAATTTCACATTTTGGTGCATTGCATGAATAAAAAATGCAATTACAACTGTTACTATATTAATGGCCTGATTCTTTCTTTTACATTGCATATATGCCAGAGTAACTCAATGGAAGCCAATTGAGACACAGCAGTGAATCAATATTCTAGATTTATACGTGTGGTGGATCTTGAAGAATGTTTTATTCCAGGATCACAGAATCACAAGAATCCATATTCTCTCTGGGCAACCTGATCTAGTAGGCAGTTGCATGCACAATAAAACAGAATTGTGTTCTGGTATTCAGAGGGACCATCCTGTGTTTCTATTTGTGGCCACTGCCTTTTGTCCTATTACTAGACATTTCTGAACAGAACCTGGCTCTGTCCTTGCACCCTCCTTTCAGGTTTTTATACACACTGATAAGATTCCCTCTGAATCATCTATTCCCTGGAATAATGAACTGCCTTAGCTTTCTCAGCCTATCCTTACAGGAGAAGTACTTCACTCCTTTCATCATCTGTGACCCTTCACTGGACTCCTACTGGTATGTCCATGTCTCTCCTGCACTGGCGAGCCCAGCACTGGAACCCCAAATACACTGCTGAAACCTAAGCTCAACCAAGTGACCTTTGGATCTCCAGGCTAATATTTTTCCAGCTGAAATACTTCAGCCCTGCCTTTACATTAATATTCACAAAACTGAATGATCTTTCAGACATTTATGGTTCAATACTTCCTTTGCTAAGAAGGTTGCAAACATTATACTCCCAAAATATATGAATCTTCCAATCTAGTTATGCCATGGTGGTGGAATTTCCTGGAGGACATGTTCCTTGAATTCAGGAACATTTTCTGATTATCTCTTCAGATGACAGATAAATCTCCATAGAAAGTTATCCACTGCAGCAGGACTGAGTTCTCGACTCTTAGTAACTAATCACAAATATATGAAGGCATCAAGCCACTGCATTTTCTGGTCAACCAAACTTCATCTACGAATCCTTAAATTGTCATAAAGTTATTGAATTCATTACTATTGAAATAATGAAAATAAACTAGCAGTATTCTCTACCTAATACTTTACTAGTTAACTGGGAATCTGAACCATGTCTCAGGCCCACACATCATTAAAAAAAAAAAAAAAAAAAAAAAAAAAAAAAAAAAAGCAGTTATGCCAAGCACAGTGTTAACCTCAGGAAGTCACATATAAGAGAGAGAGTGAGGCAGTGCAGGTCCTCCAAAATTCTGCATAATCATTTGTCATGGGGAAATTCCATTCTGGTATTTGATAACAGTGCAAATCACATTAGATGAGTAGATGAGGATGATGATGGTAGCTGAAGTAAAAACATCTTTAATGTAGATAAGTGTCTAGTTCTCTGTATGGAAATTCTTCATCTGAGGGATACTTTTTTTTTTTTTTTTTTTTTTAATAAACATTAAACACTCACTGCTTTGATGTTTGAAAAGTCTATTTCACTCACTTTCATATAGTTAAAAAAATATAGCTCTTTCTAAGTTAGATTCCAACATGAAATTTAAACAGCTAAACCTCACTGTGTTACTGTCTTGAAGTGGCATCTTAGTGTTATTCATGCCACTGAAGAATCAGCTCTCTGGATATAGACTCTTTTAAGAATGATCATTCTTCAGAAAAAAATTGACAACTGTCATATTAAGCATGTAAAGTGCCTAAGGAATAATCTAAATAAGCCTAATATATGTGCTATTTGCATTTAATGCTTGTGATCAAAAGGCTTCATCTTCCACAAAAAGTGATTTTTGTAGGTGGTCATCTTGCAAATCCCTCCTTCTCCACCCTGCAGGACAATTAGTCTTGGAAACAGTATTAAATATACATATGACAAGATTTACTCCTCTTTTCTAAGGAAACAACAGTGGAAATTTCCACTCTTAAATTTGTATTCTTATTTGCTTTATGTTTGTAGAAATTGAGGATAATCTCTTTAACAATAGTTTCCACATCCAGCCACTATTTTACTTTTCTGGTTGTACTGGTCAGAGAACATCACCATCATCTGTGTATTACTACCTGCCTGAGAAGCTTAGATCATTCATACTGTTTTTCAGACACATCATTTTTCATTAAGTTGTGGCTCAAACATCATTTAACTCAGGAACACTGAGAGCTCCTGCAGTCTTGCAGCAGATGGAGAGTTCCTCATCCTCTAAAGTTCATCCCTCCTTCTCTTAAGCCCAAGTGTGACAAAAATGAGTGAGATGTTCAGGGTCACCTTGTAGGTTAGGGGTGTTCTGCAAGATGTCTCTATGTCCAGATGGAGGCCAGCAACAATCAGTGTCCCCCAGGGGTCTGTTTTGGGACTGATTCTCTTCAATACTTTTATCAATGGCCTAGAGTCTAGGCGCTAAACAGTGGGATTGAGTGCATTCTCACCAAGTATTCAGATGACACCAAGTTGAGTGGTGCAGCTGACAGAACAGAAAGGATGCCATCCAAAGGGCCCTAGGCAAGCTTGAAAATTTCAACAAGGCTAACTATAAGGTGTTGCACTTGGGTTGGGGCAATTTCACGTATGAATACAGACTTGGAGAAGAAATAAATAAGAACATAGAATGACTAATGGATCCTGACAGATTAAAAGCTTAATATGAATCAAGAGTGTGCATTTGCAGTGCAGAAGAACAACTATATCCCCAGATCAAAAGAGAGGTGACCATCAGGGAAAGAGAGGTGAATATCCTCCTCTACTCTGCCTTCATGAGGCCATGTGGAGTACTGCATCTAAATTTGGGGCTTCCAGCAAGAAAAGATGAGAGCTGTTGGACTGGGAGGGCCATGAAGATGATCAAAGGGCTGGAGCATTTCTTCTATGAAGAAAGTATGAGGGAGTTGGACTTGTTTTGCTTGGAAAAGGCTCCAAGAAGATGCTGCTGTGGCCTCCCAGTACTTAAAGGGTGGGAGCTTATAAGCAGGAGGGAGACAAACTTTTTAAATGATCTGATAGTGAAAGGACAAGGGGAACGCTTTAAAACTAAAAAAAATAAGAGAGAGTTAGATTAAATGCCAGGAGGAAATTCTTCACTCATTTTATAATGAGGCACTAGAAAATATTGCCCAGAGAAGCTATGAGTGCCCCATCACTGGAGGCATTCAAGGCTATGCCTTATAGGGCAATCTGGTCTAGTAGCTGGCAACACTGTCTATGGCAATATGTTTGGAACCAGATGATCCTTAGAGTCCTTTCCAACCCAAACCTTTCTTTGTTTCTATGATTTAATGAGATGCAACTGACACCTCTCCACTCTACCATCTTTTTTTGCTAAGTATGCTTCTGAGATTTCTGCCCCAAGATAGGAGATGGAAAATAAGCTGCTGCACTCACTGACATGCTTCAGAAACCACAACTAACTTTATTCACTCTTTCCTAGATTTTTTTTCCCCTTGTTCTTTCTCCTTTTTAGCTACAGCAGTAAGTGCATTAAAGTAGTACATTTAGGTCACTTCAGATCAGAACATTAAAACAAATGCTGATAGTTCAAGGTTAATAGATGCATAAAACAAAAGTAATTCCACGTCAAAGCTGAGATGACAGGTGATTTGACTTGAGACTGCCTTGCAATCACTCTTTTACATGTGCTCTGTACTGAGCCTGGCGGAAGGTGTTATGTTTCTGACATTTACTTGTCAGAAAGGTATGACAATAGAAATTGTTTCTATCTCTGCCGGTCCCAGATGTTAACCTTCTAGCTTTATTTTGTAATTGGGGTTCCACGGAGCTTTAACATTTTCTATTGATTCAATAGAAGTGATAACATTTCCAATCATAAGAAGGCATTATAGAAATATCAGGCAATTCACATATCAAAATGTTTGATAGCTGGGCTCACCACATTAATTTCTGTCACCTTTGCTAGGAACCCTTTATCCTCTTTTTAATACTGAAGGACACCTGAGAGTAGTTTCTGTCACTTTTATTGTTCAATAAAGTAGACAAAAGTTTCAATTAACAACCAAGAAGCCTCTAGGAAACTATGAATGAGAGTATATTTTATTCATTTTACTGTATTTCTTTTTTCTAATGTGCCAGCTGTGACTTTTAAGCCATGCTTCACAGGAGAGAGGGGAAAAAAAAAAAAAGTTGATATAAATTTATATAATCTGAGGGCCATATTTTTAAAATAACATTATTTAAATGTGAGAGTCGGGTGTTACAAATATTTTTTACAGTTTAGATCTGGTGGGAGAGACCAATAACTTAAAGACTGATATGAGATCTCAGGTTTGATTCAAACCCAAAGAAGAAATGAATATATGTAATCCCTGTAATATTAGGTTAGGAATGAAAAGACTGGTATCTTTTGTAAAGTAGCATATTCCCTCAGCATGCTATTTAAAACCTTGGGTTCTGCATTTAGATATTTTGTAGCTGGTAAAAAGTGAAAGAATGACCTGTTAGGTCTCAGTGCCATTTGGATACCACTCCTGCAGTCAACATGGATAAGTTCATGGAGGAATGTTACATGACCAGCCTATCATTTCACCTTCAAAAACCTGTCTGTAGAAATAATATCTTTAGATTTCAATGAATTAGACCTTTACCTTGGCCATCCTTCGTAAAGACAATATCCTTCTGGTGACCTATTCCTCAGCCCCACTGTGTGATAATATCCTCAATAATATGTTTTAATTTTTGTTTGTCCCTGAAGTAGAATAATAGAATCACAGAATCATAGAATCATAGAATTGTGGAATCATAGAATCATAGAATCACTCAAGTTGGACAAGACCTTAAATATCATCAAGTCCAACTGCAACCTAAGCATACTACCCTAACTCTAACAACCCTCTGCCAAATCATATCCCTGAGCACTACATCCGAATGGTTTTTAAACACATTCAGGGATGGTGACTCAACCACCTCCCTGGGGAGTCTATTCCAGTGCTTAGCAACCCTTTCTGTAAATAAGTTTTTCCTGATATCCAGCCTAAACGTCCCTTGGCGCAACTTGAAGCCATTTTCCCTCATCCTTTCACCTGTAACCAGCGAGAAGAGACCAACCTCACTTTTGCTGCAATCACCTTTCAGATATTGGAAGGGAGCAGTAAGGTCTCCCCTCACTCTCCTCTTCCCCATACTAAACAGCCCTAATTCCTTCAGTCTCTCTTCGTAGGGCATATTCTACAAGCCCTTCACAGGCCTTGTTGCCCTTCTTTGGACCTGCTCCAGAACCTCAATGTACCTCAGGTACTCAAGTGCCCAAAACTGAACATCCTTGAACACTTCCAGGGATGGGGCATCCACAACCTCTCTAGGCAGCCTGCTCCAGCACCTCACCACTTGCGCTGTAAAGAACTTCCCTCTGACATCCAACCTAAATCTCCATTTCCTAGACTTCAAACCACTTCCCCTTGTTCTGCTGTTATCAACCCTTTCAAAGAGTTGTTTCCCCTCCTGTTTGTAGCCTCCCTTTAGGTATTGAAAGGCTGCAATGAGGTCACCCCGCAGCCTTCTCTTCTCCAGGCTGAACAAGCCCAGCTCCCTCAGCCTGTCCTCATAGGGGAGGTGCTCCAGTCCCCTGATCATCTTCGTGGCCCTCCTCTGGACCCTCTCCAACAGCTCCCTGTCTTACTTTATGAAGGGGCTCCAAACCTGGACGCAGTATTCCAGATGGGGTTTGACAAGAGTAGAGTAGAGGGGGACAATCAACTCCCTCTCCCTGCTGGCCACCCCCCTTTGATGGAGTCCAGGATACCATTTGCCTTCCAAGCCATAAGCTCACACTGCTGGCTCATCTTAAGCTTTTCATCCATCAAGACCCCCACATCCCTCTCCACAGGGCTGCTCTCAAGGACCGCTCATTCCAGTCTGTATGGATGTTTGGGATTCCTTCGGACCAAGTGCCAAACCTTGCACTTTGCTGTGTCGAAGCTCATCAGATTCACCCAGGCCCACCTTTCCAGCCTGTCGAGGTGACATACTTCTGAACAGTTACTAAATCTTAGTGTCATACCACCTTCTGTTTGAAGCGTTGATATCCTCTTGACTTTTCAACTTCCCCTGGTCATATCCCACTCTAAGATGTTACAGTCTGACCCAGTCCGAGTAGCCAAGACAACAGATTGAAGACATTTGTGGTATCAAGGCTGTTATTCTTTATTAAATTGAATCAGTGAAAAGAAAGATGAGGAAATAAATGATTATTTTGATTTTGGAGTCTCTATTTATTTGTGGTTTTATTTTAAGGTCTGTAGATATTTTGTACCTAAATCATTTTTATATGATTTTCACTGAAGGTCATAAAGCATCTCAATAACACTGCTTATTCTTTTCTTCTTCCCTTCATCCCCAGCTTGTGAAATAATAGAATTCATATAAAATTTCAATCTATCTAAAAGCTACCAATGTATAAAAAAGGATCACCATTCCACAATGTAATAAATATAAACACAGTTCAATACACATCAGTGTCTTGGAAACAGCTGTTAAATTTCAGAAAGAAACATTTCTTACAACTATATAAACCTCCTGTCAGAATGACTGTGAAGGATAAGTTAGAGATACATCCGGTCTTAGTTGCTTTATATTCCCTTCATTCTCACTGAACAATGTACAAGTGCTGTGAATAAGAAATCTTACCTTACACTGAGAAGGTACAATGGCTTTTTCTTTTTCCCCCAACCTTCTTTCACCTTTCTAAACAGGGGCTCAATCCACCTACATCTAAAGGGAGACATAAGGTCAGGTTATTTTTTAAATAACACCAAAAACATACAATACTTTGACTAAGAATAAATAAGTTTACATTTCCATCAACATTCCATAATTCTTTTCCCCTTATCCATAGGAAGTTATGAGGTTTTGCAGAATGAGACTGTCTTCTCCTTTAAGGTTGCCTAATGAAGGACTGTTTCAAGTGCAAAAAGAGATGAGAGAGGCAGTAATGAGAACAAACGCTAGATTCAGAGAGCATGTGAGAGCACAAGAAGATATCTTTGACTGAGGACTAAGTAGTGAGACAGTGATAGGAAACAAACCTCCCAGTCACACTGCTTGATAGGCTGTCAAACTAGAGGCCCAATTCCAGGAAGATCAACCCAGATATAGAAGCTGATAAATGTGAACTAAGGTGTGGAGAGCTGGGACAACTGGAAGGGTGCAGAAACTGAAGAGTTCTACACACCTGTGGAAATGTGTAGAGCAAGAGAGAGCAGGTGGATCGAAGAATAGAATGTAGAAAATGGTAAACAAGGGCCAGTCATTTGTAAAACAGATAGTCATTATGCTTTTCTGGCCAAACTCTGATCCTGTCCACCACAAGATCAGTCACCTGTCTGTGTGCTGGTGTGCTTGGAGAGTGCTGTATATGCCTGCACCAGTGACCCTCTGTCTGCAACGCTGAAGAGGAGAAAGGGGACTTGTCCATCTGTGTCTATGTTTACATGAGCCCCATGTGTAAGCTGCTGAAGGAAGCCCTTGGCTGGCAGATTCCATGACCAGCCATGTCAATGTCTGTCTCTGGTGTGTGCCTGTATGTCTCTGGGAACAGGCTCAACTTTACTGAATCTGTTGTTGGTTGAAGGGAAAGTGGCAGCTACGCTCCTTAGCTTGGGCAGAGACCCTGTCTCCCAGGCACTGGGCAGGGCATAGCAGCTGACTGGTGTACTGGGCCAGATCAGCTGGAGGAGGTTGCTGTTCTCAGTACTTAACAGTCATTTTTATAAGGAAAAGACCATGTTTCACAGTCTTTCAGATTACCAATTGTCTTTATTATTGAAATTCAGTCCTGTTTCCTGAATAAGAATATATTCTGAAGGAAAAAAATAATAATAATAAAGAGGAATGTTTCTCATGATTATTCCCAGGAGCATCCTGCTTAGAAAAAGACATTCAGATCTGGTTTTCTTAAAAATTTTGAGATATCAAACTTATAGACACATCAATTTATTATGTTATTGCTCCCTCCCTGTAACTTAGTCTACTAAGTGTGCCCTATTAGGCCATGATCATAATATTTGGAAATATTTTGGTAGCAGTGGAAGTGCCACTTGAGTTTGCAGAACAAAATGTTTCCCTTCTATCCACTTTTGTTTTGTTTTGTTTTGTTTTTCCCATCAAAATGCAGAATTTTAACTTCTGAAGAGGACAACCAACATTTAATTTCTAGTGTTGTCATAATTGCATGTAATATAAGCTATCAGGCAGTATTTAAAACAAACCAACCAACCAACCAACCAAACTGATGACTTTTATATAGCACTATATATATCAGGCTCAGTTGGACTGCAGCACTTCAAAAGATGACTATGCCTAACATAATTTGATACTTTCAGGAGTAATCATCTTTCAGGAGCCATCATCTTCGCTTGCATCAGAAACAGTGTTGCAAGTAGGAGCAGAGAGGTGATTGTTTCCCTACATTCAGCACTTGTGAGGCTGCACCTCGAGTACTGTGTCCAGTTTTGGGCCCCTCACTGCAAGAAAGATATTGAGGCCCTGGAACGTGTTCAAAGGAGGGCAACAAAGCTGCTGAGGGGTCTGGAACACAGGCCATATGAGGAGAGGCTGAAGGAGCTGGGAATGTTCAGCCTGGAGAAGAGGAGGCTCAGGGGAGACCTCATTGCTCTCTATAACTTCCTGAAGGGAGGTTGTAGTGAGCTGGGGGTCGGCCTCTTCTCTCGTGTCATTAGTGATAGGACCAGAGGGAATGGTTTCAAGCTACGGCAGGGGAGATTCAGGCTGGACATGAGGAAGTATTACTTTTCAGAAAGGGTGGTCAGGCACTGGAATGGACTGCCCAGGGAGGTGGTGGAATCACCGACCCTGGGGGTGTGCAAGGAAAGACTGGATGTTGTGTTGAGGGACATGGTTTAGTGGGAGCTATTGGGAATAGGTGAACGGTTGGACTGGATGACTTTTTAGGTCTTTTCCAACCTTGGTGATTCTATGATTCTATGATTCTATGAGTAGAAAGAACAGCTTTTCAGTGTTTTTTAGAATTTTCCTGTTTCCCAAATATGTGATTGTATGATGCATATATAAAGACTCGTAGACTCCAAGAATATCCAATCTAACTGCCCACCTATCACCAATATTTCCCACTAAACCATATGCCTAAGTTCAATATCGAAATGTTTCCTGAACACCTCCAAGGACTCCACCTCCTCCATGGGCAGCCTGGACCATTGCTTGACAACTGTTATGGAGAAAATACATCATCACCTTGGTGAACGTCTATTATAGATCGCCTAGTCAGGATGAAGAATTGGATGAGGCATTCTATGAGCAGCTCATGGAAGTCATGCGATTGCCAGCACTTGTTCTCATGGGAGACTTCAACTTCCCTTATATATGTTGGAAATGTAATATAGCACAGAGGAAGCTGTCCAGGAGCTTTCTAGACTGTGTGGAAGATAGCTTCCTTACGCAACTGGTAGGAGAGCCTTACCAGGGATGGTGCCCTGCTGGACCTGGTCTTCGCTAACAGAGAAGAACTGGTGGGAGAAGTGAAGGTTGGGGACCATCTTCGGCAGAGCAACCATGGAACTGTAGAATTCTCCATTCTTGGAGAATTTGGCCAGCAAAACTACCTTCTTGAACTTCCAGAGGGCAGACTTTGATCTGTTCAGGGCGCTTGTAGCGTGGGTCCTTGGGAGTCGCTTCTCAAGGGTAAAGGGGCCCAGGAAGCCTGGATGCTCCTCAAGACCGAAATCTCAAAGGCACAAGAAAAGGCTGTCCTGAGTGCCGAAAGGAGAGCCGTAGGGGAAGACAACCAGTGTGGATGAGCCGGGAATTGCTGTTGAGACTCAGGGAGAAAAAGAGAGTCTACATCCCCTGGAAGAAGGGGCAGTCGACTTGGGGAGATGACAAAGAAGTAGCTAAGGTATGCAGGGAGGAAGTTAGGAAGGCAAAAGCCCAACTTGAACTCAGAATGGCCACTGCAGTAAAAGACAGTAAAAAATCCTTTTATAAATATATCAACGGCAAAAGAAGAACCAAGGATAATTCTCATCCTATACTTGATGCAGCAGGGAATGTGGCACTGAGGATAAGGAGAAGGCTGAGGTCCTCAATGCCTTCTTTACATAGCCGGATCAGTTATCCTCTGGGCTTTTTATGCCCTGATCTGGAAGTCTGGGACACTGCTCAGAATATGCCCCCACCGATTCCTGTGGAGACAGTCAGAGAGCTCCTCCTCCGTCTGGAGTGTCACAAGTCCATGGGACTGGATGGGCTGCACCCTCAGGTGCTGAGGGAGCTGGCGGGGGGGATTGCTGAGCCCCTATCGGCCATCTATCAATGCTCCTGGTTAACTGGAGAGGTCCCAGAGGATTGGAGGCTTGTTGATGTGACTCCCATCTTCAAGAAGGACCGTAAGGAGGATCCAGGGAACTATAAGCCTGTTCGCCTGACCTCGGCACCAGGGAAAGTTATGGAGCAAATCATTTTGGATGAGATTGCACGGCATGTGCGCTGTGTCCAGGGGATCAGGCCCAGCCAGCACAGGTTCGTGAAAGGCAGGTCATGCTTGACCAACCTCATCTCCTTCTATGACTGGGTGACCAGTCTGGTAGATGAGGGAAGGGCTGTTGATGTAGTCTACCTAGACTTCAGCAAAGCCTTTGACACGGACTCTCACAGGCTTCTTCTGGGGAAACTGGCTGCCCGTGGTCTGAATAGATATACAGTTCTTTGGGTAAGGAACTGGCTACAGGGCCGTGCCCAGCGGGTAGTGGTGAATGGAGTGAAGTCCAGCTGGCGACCCGTTTCAAGTGGTGTCCCCCTGGTTTTGGTACTGGGGCCTATCTTGTTTAATATCTTTATTGATGACCTAGATGGGGGGATAGAGTGCACCCTCAGTAAGTTTGCAGATGACACCAAGCTGGGAGGTGGTGTTGATCGGAGGCTTGATCACTGTTGATCTGGTGCTGATCTCTGTAGGGACGCCCTTCAGAGGGATTTAGACAGGCTGGACCGCTGGGCTGAGGTGAATGGGATGATGTTCAACAAGGCCAAGTGTCGGGTTCTGCACTTTGGCCGCAACAACCCCATACAGTGTTATAGGCTTGGGGATGAGTGGCTGGATGATTGTGAAGAAGAGAAGGACCTGGGGGTGTTGGTTGATGCTCGGCTGAACATGAGCCAACAGTGTGCCCAGGTGGCCAAGAGGGCCAACGGCATCCTGGCCTGCATTAGAAATGGTGTGGCCAGCAGGAGCAGGGAGGTAAATCATTCCCCTGTATTCAGCACTGGTGAGGCTGGACCTCGAGTACTGTGTTCAGTTTTGGGCCCCTCACTACCGGAAAGTATGTTGAGACCCTGGAACATGTCAAAAGAAGGGCAACAAAACTGGTGAGGGGTCTGGAGCACAAGTCTTATGAAGAGCGGCTGAGGGAGCTGGGATTGTTTAGTCTGGAGAAGAGGAGGCTCAGGGGAAACCTCATTGCACTCTACTGCAACTTCCTGATTTTATGATTCTATGATTCTGTGATTCTTTTGCCTGAAAGAAATAGAATCAAAGCCTGGCTCCTACAGAGATAATCATCAGCAGTCATTGTGGAAAAAGGTCTTCCCAACTTAGGAGAAACCAGAGTCAGTTTCCGACTAGCTAATTATCAGCTAGAACAATAAAGGAGACAACACTGTTTGTGCAATTTCTTGGACAACCCACAATGAGCACCAGAGGCAACATGAATCTGTTTGGCACACAAGTCATCTCAAAGTCTCTCTGAAACATTTATGAAGTAATGCAGAGATGAGGCATCATGTGCAGCAGGCTGAAAAATCAGTTACTTTGAGCCATCTCATCAACTCATCACCAACTTCATTATGTTCTTTTTGCAGTTTTTCAGTTAGTCTTCAATATTAAATACATAAAAGTAAATTGAATGTTCGTATAACTATTAGGACAAGCATCTTGGAGGTGAAATAGATGTACTTTGTTTTATCCAGGACCTGTATGTGAATGCATGATAACAGAAAAGTTGTTCATACATAATAATAGTTTCAGAAATCAGTATGGATAAAAAAGTAAAAAAGAAAGAAGAGACATTATCTGGGCACATAAATCAAAACAGTGCAATGTGGGGCATTCATGTGGAGCCTATATTGTTTATTTTGTAAAAATATTTTCTTTCTCAAACAAATCTCATGAGTTTCTAAATCCCTTTTTGATCTGCTAAGTATTACTATTAAGTAGAGAACAATAAGTAGAATTCTTTCTCTTCCCCAGTTATGTCAGTTTAATTTGGACTCTTCTAGAACCCTTACGCTCTCACAACTGACAAGTATTCCACTTGTTTTTGCAATTCTTGACGAAGAATCTCAATTTAACCCTGAAGAAAACTTGCCTGATTTCTTTAAACAACAGTAAAATGAAGTCTGCTTACACTAAAACTTAATTATTTCTAATATTCTCAGAAATCATGTAGTTCATGTGAGAAGTAGGATTCAGAAGTAGGATCCAGTACTTACAAAATGCAGAAATGCATCTCATCAACTTCATTATGTTCTTTTTGCAGTTTTTTAGCAGGACCCGGGCAAATGGCTGCAAGTTGTAGCAGAGGAGGTTCAGATTAGACATAAGGAAAATCAGACAGTGCTCAGGCACAGGAATGGCTGCCCAGGGAGGTGGTGAAATTGCCATCCTTGTCAATTTTCAAGTGGTGTCTGGATGAGGAGCTGTGTGATATGGTTTAGTGCTTGTGATAGCAGTGGTGATGAGAAGACGGTTAGATTAGATGATCTTGAAGGTCATTTCCAACCTTGTGATTCTATGATTCTATAGAAGCTGACAGACCATGGTATGGGCAGGTGAGCTCTTCACTGAGTAGATAACTGGTCTCTGTGGCCAGGCATAGAGAGTTGTGAATAGAATTAAATCCACCAAATGATCATGAGTGGTCTTCAGGGATCAGTACTGGGAACAACTCTTTTAAATATCTTTACTGATAATCTGAATGAAGGGATTGAATGCAACTTCAGAAAGTTTTCAGATGACACCAAATTGAAAGAAAATGTTCATCTGATTGAGGGTTGAAAGACTTTACAGAAGGCTCTAGATATATTTTACTGATTGGCTGAAACCAACTATATGAGCTTTAACAAGTTCAAGTATTGGGTTCTGCATTTTGGTCACAACAACCCTTTGCAATGCTACTGGCTTGAGGTATGGAATGCTGTGTGATGGAAAAGGGTCTTTGGGTGCTTGTCAAAAGCCAGCTGAACATAAGCCAGCACTGTACTCACATGGAGAAGAAGGCCAATGGCATCTTGTCTTGTACCAGAAATAGTACTACCAAGAGGACTAGAAAGGTGATCTTCCCTCTGCACTCAGCACTGGTGGGGCATCATTTTGAATACTGTTTTTTAGTTTTGGGCCCCTCACTACAATAAAAAATTGAGGCATCAGAGAGTATCCAGAGAAAGGCAGTGAAGTTGGTGAAAAATCTGGAGCACAAGTCTTATGAGGAGTAGCTTAGGGAACTGGGACTGTTCAGTCTGGAGAAGAGGTGGTTCAGGGCAGACCTTATCACTCTCAACAACAACTCCCTGAAAGGAGATTTTGGCAAGGTGGGTATTCATTTCTTCTCCCAGGTAGGTGACAGGATGAGAGTTAATGGCCTGATATCACACCTGAGGAGATTCATGTTGGATATTAGGCCTTTTTTTTTTTTTTTTTTTTTTTTTTTTTTTTCTCCAAAAGAGTGGTAATGCATTGGAACAGGCTGTCCATGAAAGTGGTGGAGTCATTGTTCTTGGAGGCATTGCAAAAATGCATACATGTGGCACTTACGAGCATGATCTAGCGTGCACAGTGGTAATGGGTTGACTGCTGAACTAGATGATCTTAGTGGTTTTTTTTTCGAACCTTAATGATGTTATGATTCTATGACTTTATGATTCTATGTTATAACAAAAGCTAATAAAAAAAAAAAATAAATTGAAAGTCATTTTATATATATATTTTTCCCAAATAAAAGAATTTTCTAGCCTACAATATGCTCCTGAATTCCAAGTAATTTCCATCCAATTTTTGGATATGTGCAAAAAAATCTGAACTGTTGCCCTGTACTCTGGTCAGTGCTGCCACTGTCAATAATGGATTACCAATTTCTTCTGAGTTTAGAAGGCTTCACCTCTTAGGCACATTAGGCATATTAGGCTTTCTTTGTCTGAACTTTTGCTGACCTGCCTGCAGCAGTGTTTTTCCTTGGTTTAGTTGTAGCAGCAGTTTTTCCAATCACTGAGTGTTTATGCCTGCTTTGTTTTCCTTTTGCTTAGCTTATTGTCTAGCCATAGGTTTTGTATAGATAGGAAAAACAAGTTGATCATCTGTGTAGAATTAGATATTTATGACTTATTAACTGTATGGTCTTTAAAATGTACATATGCAGATGTGCAAATGAGATGAGAAAATCAACCAATACAGCGTGGATTGTATCGGGGAAAACCAAAAAACATTAGCTTTTACAGTGAATGTCAATCTTCTTGGTGACATTCAAGTTTTAAATTATCTCTGAAATGGGTATTGCATGGATGATCTGTTATCAAGGAATCACATTATCTTTAGAAGTGCAAAACATCGGTGAAAAATGAACAAAAATTATCAAACTCAAGAAGTTACTGCCTGGCTCTCATCTCAGATGCTTTAAAGATTATCCCTGCCAAAGAGAAGAGAACAAAACTAAAACAGTTAAGTAAGTCTGTTTTAGTCGTTGTTGTTTGTTTGTTTGCTTTGCAGAAAGAAAAACTTCTTAATGTTTTTGCTAGAAAATGCATTTTCTGACATTGCTGATGTGTCTTGGGGCTCATTGCACAGAAACCCTCAGCACCTTTATGTCTCATTTTTAAGCTCAGATCTACTGTTTTTCTGTTATGGATAGTCAGTGTTCTGCAGGAGGAAGTAATTTCTTTGATAACCTGTGCAGATCCTGGGGAGAGCTGTGGCTTTAAGGAATAAGACCTTGAATTTGATTTTGTATTCTTTGGAGAGTCAGTACAGAAAGGAGAGAATTGGGGTCATATGTTTTTTGGTTGCTTTCCAAATGTCCCATGCTATCACCTATTACTTTTGGGAAATCTTTTAATATACAGATTCTGAAATATTGTATAATTATGTGAAAGAAAAAAGAAAAAAGGTATGTAGATAGGAGATGAGTTACAAAATGGAATAAGAATATAATAACATCAGTGAAAGCATAAAGGAGGTTGTTTTGAGCAAGTGAATGTTAGTACTGAAGTCTCTGGGTTGAGATGAACAATACAACCTCCAAACATAAGTATGATAGTAGTCATATTAAAATAAGTGAAGTTATTTAAACAGTTTAAGCAAGTGAACATATCTGCAGGATGAAGACCTAAATATTGTATATACAATTAGTATAGAATGTGAGAAAAATTATCACCTTTTCAACAAAAGTAAGGAAACTTCAGAATTGCCCACTTTTAATTATGTAATCACATCCATCTACAAACCACTGTATTTTTCACTCCTAGTAAAATTCATTGTGTGATTAAGAATGCACTAACTTGTGCATATACATGGAAATATTGATTAATCTTCTTTTTTAGAACCAACCTTCTTTCACTGCTTCCCATATATTTGATCTCTTTGGTTTAGTCAGACCTGAAGTCTCCCACTCTCCTTACACAAAACTCTAATGAGATTTAACAAAGCCAAATTCAAGGTGTTGCACTTTGGTTGAGGCAGTCCTGGATATGAGTACAATCTGGGAGAAAAACACATGGAGAGCAGCCCTGCAGGGAAGAACTTCAGGATTCTTGTGGATGAACCAGTACTATCTGCTTGTAGCCTGGAAGGTCAACAGTTTACTGGTCTGCTTCAAAAGAAGGGTGACCAGCAGGGAGATGGAGATTATTGTCCTTTTACTGTACACTTGTGAATCCACATCTGGAGCATTGTGTCCACACCTGGGACCCACACTAAAGGAAGGATGCAAAGGTGTTGGAGCAAGTCCAGAGGAGGATCACAAAGATTATCAGAGTGCTGAAGCACCTCTCATGTGAAGAAAGATTGGGGTAATTGGGCTTATTTATCATGGAGAAGAGAAAGTTCCAGGGAGACCTCGTTCCAACTTTCCCGCATTTGAAGAGAGTTTACAAGTGGGATTTTTTTATGTGGTCTGATAGTGATAGGACAAAGGGGAATGGATTTAAACTAAAAGAGGGAAGATTTTAATTAGATGCTTGGAAGAACTTTTAAAATCAGAGGATGATGCAGTGGTGGTAAAAGTTGCCAAAAGAAATCATGGATGCCTCATCCCTGGAGGCATTCAAGGCCAGGTGTCCTGGGCAGTGGTTTGCAAACCTGCCCATGGCAGGGAGGGCGGAACGAGATAATCTTAAAAGTCCTTCCGACCTAAGCAATTCTATGATTCTATGATATGATCTCTTCCCTCTTGAATCTTTGCCTTGCTTTAAACTCTATCTTCCAGGCTAGCTGCTGTAATCTGGCAGTCTCCATGGAGTGGGTGGGAGTTACAATTGCTGCAAAAAACAGTGTACAGGAGTGAATAAACAACCTCCTTAATTCCCAGCAACACTCCCTCCCACTGTATTTCAAGATCATTTTGCTAGCGCTTGTCTTAGAAACAGACAATGGTTCTATTCTAAAAAAGGCAAAACACTTGTGTATTTCATCTACAGAGTTTTGGCTGGCATTTTCAAAGAAACACTCCAACCAAGAAATCTGAACCAGACTAAACCAGTGAAACATGCAAACATATTAGCAAACTGAAGCAGGATGAAATAAAGGGAAATATTCAGCAGCTGTACTAATTGTCTGATATCCCTTCTCCTTTAAAAAGCTGTGATCCTACTTACATATCTGTTGAGTTATCTACATATGAGCATCTACCTACAGTGATTACAGGAAATACTCTGCACTCAGATATTAGTGTAATTCAAATGTAAAATAATCTACTTCAGGCACAACAACATTTAGAGAAAATTATGATTAGGATTGCCAAGCAAACTAGCCAGTAAGAGCAAGTACTGATAGAGGATTTCAACACAAGCCTATATTACCTTTTAACATATTATCATTTCTTATGGTTCCAAGGTCAATGTCTCTTTCTCAAATAACATTTCGGACCTGTAATTGTTCATCTACATGCCAGCAATTATGGGTGAATTGATCAGCCAGTAATTAATGCTATGCTATTACACTTTTTAATTTGTAGATTATGCAGCTGCGAGCGTTCACACATTTTTAATTTGTATATTATACAGCCACAAATGTTTACAATGTCCTTTTTAATCTCCTTACACTACCAGTGTCATTATTCACTATAGATTAATGATACACCGAATGCTGAGGTTTATTTCATTTACCACTCTTACCAAGAGAGCAGTTAACATTACTGTGCTCTATTACTTAATGTCTTACTGCAGCTGCTAGTGAGCATTGGTTACCCTTTAAAATATTACAGTTGGATATTTTCTCTTTCTTACTCTCTCTGTTAAGCACTCTTGCTACTGACAATATGACTCTATGGTAATATCATACTTTATTTCTAAATTTATTTCAAGAGTTTTGTTCCAAAGCATTTCAATCTTTTGTTCCAAACAATGGTACCTCTCTAGCTCTACACACTTTGCATTCTTCTCCCTTGCACTCTCCTGTGTGACTTCACTCTCTTCTTCATATTATATTCTAAGCAGGCAGCTAGCCCATAGTTTTACTTCAGGGAAAAATCTCTGGTCAGTACAGCATTCCAGCATGTCTTTAACATAGAGGATGGTGCTCCAGCCTGTACAGAGCCACTTGCTTACATTTTTTGCTTGAATGGATAAGACACCACAAGAGTAATCTTGCATGCCACATCTGTAGTCCGAAGTCTATCAAAATGAGCAAAAATCATCTATTAAAGATTTGTTGCACAATCTAGGGAAAGCACTTTACAACACTTTTTTTTTTTTTTTTTTTTTAGTCTGTAACATGGAAGATTATTTCCAACTCTTCTGTTACACATAGACGAAAGTCTTTCATACTGTTAAAATTTTAAAGTGAAAAAAATATTTCACCTCCCATGCTCCTCTTTCGAAGTACAAACCAATATTATATAATTATCATATATATTTTGCACCCTCAGCAAGTTTGTGGATGACACCAAGCTGAGCAGTGCAACTGATATATTTGAAGGAAAGGAAGTCATCCAGAGAGACCTGGATAGGCTGAAGATGTGGGGCCATGAAACCTAATGAGGTTCAATAAGGCCAAGTGCAGGGTACTCCACTTGGGTCGGGGCAATCCCAGATATTAATACAAAATGGGGGAAGATCTCTTTCAGAGCAGCCCTGTGGAGAAGGACTTGGGGTCCTGGTGAATGAGAAGCTGGACACGAGCCAGCAGTGTGCGCTTGCAGCCCAGAATGCCAACTGTGTTCTGGGCTGCATTAAAAAAGGGGTGGCCAGCAGGGAGAGGGAGGTGATTGTCCCCCTTTACTTGGCTCTTGTGAGGCCCCATCTGCAGTACTGCATCCAAGCCTGGGGCCTCCAGGCTTGGATGCCCCAGGAAGGATGTGGAGCTCTTGGAACAGATAAGAGAAGGGCCACAAAGATGATCAGAGTTCCGGAGCATTTCTCTTATGAGGAAAGTTGAAGGAACTGGGATTGCTTAGCTTGGAGAAGAGAAGGCTCTGGGGAGACCTCATTGTGATCTTCCAGTACTTGCAGGAATATATACACAGGAAGGAAAAGGCTGTTTGAGGGTGGATAGTGATAGGACAAGGGGGAATGGTCTTAAGCTGAGGCAGAGGAGGTTTAGGTTGGATATTAGAAGGAAGTTTTTTCACACAGAGGGTAGTGATGCACTGGATCACTGGTTGCCAAAGGAGGTTGTGGATGCCCCCATTTGGAGAGGCATTCAAGGCCACGCTCTAGGCAGCTTGGTTTAGTTGTAGGCAACCCTGCACATAGCAAGGGTGTTGAAAGTAGATGATCTTTGAGGTCCTTTTCAACCCAGGCCATTCTGTGATTCTATAAGTATATACACATATATCCAAATAATAATGCTTTATTTGATGTTTGTTCATTTGTATTTGAACATTACTTAAGAAAAAATGATCTGATTCCCCCAGATTACACCAAGCTAAACAGTTCCGTTCTTTCCATCCTGAGACAAAACGAAGGTTTTTCAAATTAGTATGAGGAGAAACAAAACTTGCCTAATTCCTTTCCCCATAAAATCATAAAACTTAAACAACCTCTATTTCAGAAGACTCTTTATATCCTTAGTGAAGTCCCAAAATCGTTCTAAAAAAAGCTGAAAAGGCCGATTGTAATTCAGTGTTCAACTTGGCAGATAACTAAGAGCTACCTCTAGATTATTTTGTGCAAACACTTTATAAGAAAAATCTTGTGAATTTTCAATTATTTTTTTTCTTTTTAAAATTAATAATCAAAATACCTTGAATGAAAAGTAAAGTACCTATTATCTCTTCAAGAGCATCTCTTGAAAGATAAAATACAGCTGAAGAACTTGCCTCTTGAGGTAAGATTCATCATCTGACTTCCAATTCCCTTAGAAACCACAGTTGTTTATCAGAAGTAAAATATCCATGATTAAACCCAGTTGATATATTTCTTGAATTAAATTTATTCAAAAATATTTTTCCCCAGAAAGAAGATCCCTTAAACATGTAAACAACAAAACAAACAAACAAACAAAAACAAAACTAATTTTCTGTTGAAAAACAGTTTTGATGTGAAAAAAGTCAACCAGTTCTGGTGGTTGAAACAGCACTGCAGTGATTTTTACTAGTTAAAGAATAATGTTTATTATCAAATTAACATGGGTGCTGCAAGGATTCATGTTCACAAGTTTTAACTAAAAAACTAATATGATCATTTGTAGCCTCTAGCAAATAATAGACGGTGGCCCATGTAATAACTCAAGTATTACATACTACAGTGTGTTCAAGAGAATATCACTGCTGATAAAGTCTTACAGATGGGTCTAGTTTGTAAACAGATGTAGAAAAGATATGAAGACACTTATGTAATGTTTATTTTAAATTGTGTTTAGAAGTTTAATTTTAAAATTTAAATAATCTTTATATTATTGCTATTTTTTTAAATGTTTTTCATTAAATATTTTATCCATTCTGTTGACTTTTACTCTCTGGGACAGCAGAAAATTTCTAGAGGCAAACAAGAGTATTTTTTTTCTGTCCGAAGACACAAAATGTTTATATTTATATGATTCTCAAGCTTTCTTTTTGTGACCAGCTCCCATATGCATGTGAGTCTAAATTCTGTAATTGTTTACAAATAAATATATTCTCTGACTAAATATATACTATAAGATTTTCTTCTCCACAACATTTTATTCTTAGGAAATGTATTTAGGAAATACTCCAATAACAATAACAATGCTGGTGTTACTAGGACACCACTTACATAAACATAAAGATCACAGAAGGTTGGAAGGGTTGGAAGGGACCTCCAGAGATCATCGAGTCCAACCCCCAATAGCTCCCCAAATATTACTTTTCCTTATGCTTGCAGTACCTGTAAATTTTTTTCCCAAATAACTTCGAGACAAGGAGCAAAATATTTAGAATTTCTCTGAACATCGTAAATTAGTTTCTTCTCTTTCGCATACTCTACATCTCCTTCGTCACTGAGATTAAGGGGTTTATAAAATACAACTTGTTACAGCCATGAGGGATTACTACTATATATTATCACTCACAGCTCATTAACCCCAAAGCCCTGCTAACTAAGAAAATCCTCTCTAATGAGGTTTCTTTCACTGCACTAAAGAACAAAAGGTCTCAAAGTTTTGCCCATTACCAATCTTCCTCAAATTATTTTCCCGTAATTATAAAGGAACTTTAAGGCCATTAAAATACAAATCCAAATTTCTTGTTCTCAGGAAAACCATGTCCACTTTTTTTTTTTTAACCTTTTTTTTTTTTTCCTCCTATGTTTGCACACGATCTTGAAGCTGTGGAACATTTTGAATACATTTCTAGTATTTTCTGCATTTTGTAAGTACTGGATCCTACTTCTGAATCCTACTTCTCACATGAACTACATGATTTCTGAGAATATTAGAAATAATTAAGTTTTAGTGTAAGCAGACTTCATTTTACTGTTGTTTAAAGAAATCAGGCAAGTTTTCTTCAGGGTTAAATTGAGATTCTTCGTCAAGAATTGCAAAAACAAGTGGAATACTTGTCAGTTGTGAGAGCGTAAGGGTTCTAGAAGAGTCCAAATTAAACTGACATAACTGGGGAAGAGAAAGAATTCTACTTATTGTTCTCTACTTAATAGTAATACTTAGCAGATCAAAAAGGGATTTAGAAACTCATGAGATTTGTTTGAGAAAGAAAATATTTTTACAAAATAAACAATATAGGCTCCACATGAATGCCCCACATTGCACTGTTTTGATTTATGTGCCCAGATAATGTCTCTTCTTTCTTTTTTACTTTTTTATCCATACTGATTTCTGAAACTATTATTATGTATGAACAACTTTTCTGTTATCATGCATTCACATACAGGTCCTGGATAAAACAAAGTACATCTATTTCACCTCCAAGATGCTTGTCCTAATAGTTATACGAACATTCAATTTACTTTTATGTATTTAATATTGAAGACTAACTGAAAAACTGCAAAAAGAACATAATGAAGTTGGTGATGAGTTGATGAGATGGCTCAAAGTAACTGATTTTTCAGCCTGCTGCACATGATGCCTCATCTCTGCATTACTTCATAAATGTTTTAGAGAGACTTTGAGATGACTTGTGTGCCAAACAGATTCATGTTGCCTCTGGTGCTCATTGTGGGTTGTCCAAGAAATTGCACAAACAGTGTTGTCTCCTTTATTGTTCTAGCTGATAATTAGCTAGTCGGAAACTGACTCTGGTTTCTCCTAAGTTGGGAAGACCTTTTTCCACAATGACTGCTGATGATTATCTCTGTAGGAGCCAGGCTTTGATTCTATTTCTTTCAGGCAAAAGAATCACAGAATCATAGAATCATAGAATCAGGAAGTTGTAGTAGAGTGCAATGAGGTTTCCCCTGAGCCTCCTCTTCTCCAGACTAAACAATCCCAGCTCCCTCAGCCGCTCTTCATAAGACTTGTGCTCCAGACCCCTCACCAGTTTTGTTGCCCTTCTTTTGACATGTTCCAGGGTCTCAACATACTTTCCGGTAGTGAGGGGCCCAAAACTGAACACAGTACTCGAGGTCCAGCCTCACCAGTGCTGAATACAGGGGAATGATTTACCTCCCTGCTCCTGCTGGCCACACCATTTCTAATGCAGGCCAGGATGCCGTTGGCCCTCTTGGCCACCTGGGCACACTGTTGGCTCATGTTCAGCCGAGCATCAACCAACACCCCCAGGTCCTTCTCTTCTTTACACTCATCCAGCCACTCATCCCCAAGCCTATAACACTGTATGGGGTTGTTGCGGCCAAAGTGCAGAACCCGACACTTGGCCTTGTTGAACATCATCCCATTCACCTCAGCCCAGCGGTCCAGCCTGTCTAAATCCCTCTGAAGGGCGTCCCTACAGAGATCAGCACCAGATCAACAGTGATCAAGCCTCCGATCAACACCACCTCCCAGCTTGGTGTCATCTGCAAACTTACTGAGGGTGCACTCTATCCCCCCATCTAGGTCATCAATAAAGATATTAAACAAGATAGGCCCCAGTACCAAAACCAGGGGGACACCACTTGAAACGGGTCGCCAGCTGGACTTCACTCCATTCACCACTACCCGCTGGGCACGGCCCTGTAGCCAGTTCCTTACCCAAAGAACTGTATATCTATTCAGACCACGGGCAGCCAGTTTCCCCAGAAGAAGCCTGTGAGAGTCCGTGTCAAAGGCTTTGCTGAAGTCTAGGTAGACTACATCAACAGCCCTTCCCTCATCTACCAGACTGGTCACCCAGTCATAGAAGGAGATGAGGTTGGTCAAGCATGACCTGCCTTTCACGAACCTGTGCTGGCTGGGCCTGATCCCCTGGACACAGCGCACATGCCGTGCAATCTCATCCAAAATGATTTGCTCCATAACTTTCCCTGGTGCCGAGGTCAGGCGAACAGGCTTATAGTTCCCTGGATCCTCCTTACGGTCCTTCTTGAAGATGGGAGTCACATCAACAAGCCTCCAATCCTCTGGGACCTCTCCAGTTAACCAGGAGCATTGATAGATGGCCGATAGGGGCTCAGCAATCCCCCCCGCCAGCTCCCTCAGCACCTGAGGGTGCAGCCCATCCAGTCCCATGGACTTGTGACACTCCAGACGGAGGAGGAGCTCTCTGACTGTCTCCACAGGAATCGGTGGGGGCATATTCTGAGCAGTGTCCCAGACTTCCAGATCAGGGCATAAAAAGCCCAGAGGATAACTGATCCGGCTATGTAAAGAAGGCATTGAGGACCTCAGCCTTCTCCTTATCCTCAGTGCCACATTCCCTGCTGCATCAAGTATAGGATGAGAATTATCCTTGGTTCTTCTTTTGCCGTTGATATATTTATAAAAGGATTTTTTACTGTCTTTTACTGCAGTGGCCATTCTGAGTTCAAGTTGGGCTTTTGCCTTCCTAACTTCCTCCCTGCATACCTTAGCTACTTCTTTGTCATCTCCCCAAGTCGACTGCCCCTTCTTCCAGGGGATGTAGACTCTCTTTTTCTCCCTGAGTCTCAACAGCAATTCCCGGCTCATCCACACTGGTTGTCTTCCCCTACGGCTCTCCTTTCGGCACTCAGGACAGCCTTTTCTTGTGCCTTTGAGATTTCGGTCTTGAGGAGCATCCAGGCTTCCTGGGCCCCTTTACCCTTGAGAAGCGACTCCCAAGGACCCACGCTACAAGCGCCCTGAACAGATCAAAGTCTGCCCTCTGGAAGTTCAAGAAGGTAGTTTTGCTGGCCAAATTCTCCAAGAATGGAGAATTCTACAGTTCCATGGTTGCTCTGCCGAAGATGGTCCCCAACCTTCACTTCTCCCACCAGTTCTTCTCTGTTAGCGAAGACCAGGTCCAGCAGGGCACCATCCCTGGTAAGGCTCTCCTACCAGTTGCGTAAGGAAGCTATCTTCCACACAGTCTAGAAAGCTCCTGGACAGCTTCCTCTGTGCTATATTACATTTCCATAGGCATAATAGATTGCAAAACTGTAATTATATAATCTCTAATAATCCAGTTTCAACAAGGCCAAGTGCTGTGTCGTGCACTCTGGGCACAATAACCTCATGCAGTGCTTTAGGCTTGGGGATGAATGGTTGGATGACTGTGAAGAGGAAATGGACTGGGGGTGTTGGTTGATGCTCAGCTGAACATGAGCCAACAGTGTGCCCAGATGGTCAAGAGGGACAATGGCATCCTGGCCTGCATTAGAAATGGTGTGGCCAGCAGGAGCAGGGAGGTAAACCATTCCCCTGTACTCAGCACTGGTGAGGCTGCACCTTGATTACTGTGTTCAGTTTTGGACCACTCTCTACAGGAAAAATGTTGGTGCCCTGGAACATGTCCAGAGAAGGGCAATGAATCTGGCGAGGGGTCTGGAGCATATGTCTTATGAGGAACAGCTGAGGGAGCTGGGATTGTTTAGTCTGGAGAAGAGGAGGCTCAGAGGACATCTCACTGCACTCTACAACTTTCTGAGGAGAGGTTGCGAAGAGGTCTGTAGCCTCTTCTCCCATACAACAAGACCCAAGGAGATGGCCACAAGTTGTATCAGAGGAGTTTTAGATTAGACATAAGGAGATTCAGACGATGGTCAGGCACTGGATTGGCTGCCCAGGAAGGTGGTGGAGTCACCGTCCCTGGCAGTGTTCAAGAGGCATCTGGATGAGGAGCTGTGAGATATGGTTTAGTGCTTGTGGTAGCAATGGTAATGGGAGGACGGTTGGACTAGATGATCTTGAAGGTCATTTCCAACCTTGTGATTCTATCATAATCATAACCGATTTTCTTCTTTATTTTGTGTATATTTCTTCCTTTTTACTACTATGTTCATTTGTAGAAGGGCTTTCATGGGATAAAGCGGTAGTGTTAGGTGAGTGCTAAATGTGTCAAGATTACACAGTTAGATTCTGGTTCTGCATCTACTATCACATCTTAAAACAAGGTCTTTGTTCAGTTGAATCCCCTGCTGGACTACCCGGAGAGGTACGAGCATGTCCAGAAATGTGTCTGCAACACTTTAAGTTCCCATGTGGTTATATGAAGGTGATGAGAATAAGCAACTTGCATTAAATGAGCTGGATCTTTCAAGACCTAAATGCATATAGCATTTTCAAAAAAGCGTAGGCAGCAGATTTACCAAGTGAACTAAATAGAAGCTTCCATCCACTTGAGACCTGTGATATACCTCTCTTAGCTTGAAGTAGCTTAAATGTACATTGCAGGAGGTTTTATTGTTAACCTCTTTCTAGTCTTCAACAAGTAGTCAATAGCTCTGCAGATTATATTCTTCTCTGCTATCCTGATTGCTAGAAGCATTCATCCAGAACTAAGCCACTACCACGAACAAAGCAGGTGAAAATTTTTCAACAAAACACTTTTCCATCAGAAAAAGGTGATTCATCAAAACTGAAACCTTTCAGAGAAAAGAGCTGGTTTCATTGATTTTTGTGGTGGCAAAATAAAAAGTTGTGAAGTTATTCAAAAGTTTCTTTGCAAGGAGTTTGAAGCAAATAGTACTTTTCAATTCACAGAAGTATTTGGGAAAATATTAATGTAAGATTACTTAATCACAGATAATTTAATTAACAAATTTTTTTTTTCTAAATTGGTTATGGAAACAAATGATTTTTTTCTCATATTTTCAATTTTTGAATTTTTTATGCTATTTCAGGATATTTTTTATCAAATTGCAAAAACAACTTCCCATGTGCCTATATAGAAAACAACTGAGTGCTTAATGAGTTTTCAGTTTCTTGCATCGATAACTACTGAAATCGTTCAGTAGATAGCCTTCATCAGATGTGTTGTAGATGCCTTTTAGAGCACAGATTTGGCTTTAGGTTATTATTTTAAATTACTTTAAACAGACAAAAAAAATGTAATTCATATAAATGTAATTGTAATAAACAGTATTCACTAGCACAGAGAAATAGAATATATTTTGGTACGTTTCTCTGTCAACTAAATGTCAAAATGAAAGTGTTATCATTTTACATATCTACTGATTTGGCAGGTTGTGAAAGTAAAGCAATAGTCAGTTTAGTTATTTAATTTTTTTAGCTGTTGTTGAAGCCTGAATTTTCCAGTGAAATTTTGAAGAATATCAAATAAATTTCTGGGATGTAAAGCACCTGAAAATGTGTGATAATGTGGGATATGAAAACCCTGAATGATGAAGTTGGACCTGAGAAAACACAAATAGCTCTCTTCCAATAAATATTTTCATTATAAATCCATGGAAGTAGCCAGAAACTATATTGCCCAAACAGAAGTTCAATAAAAGGGGAAAAAAAATAACAACACTCAGAAAGATTTGGAAGATTTTTTTATACCACACAATTTGCATGATACAATTAAGACCTTGCTAAATGAAGGAATCAGATAAGGATATTAAAATGATGCTAAAGTATAAAATTTAAAAGCACCATGGAAAAAGAAAAAAAAAAGAAAAAAGAAAAAAAGGCACATGTGTCACAGTAAGGAGCAAAAAAAGACCGCTTTTGCTTGCAGAGAAAAATAGCATATGTAGTTTGCCTGCCTCAGCAGAAACTAATACAAGGTGAAAGATAGCATAGGAAATGAAATGATCATAGTAAATTAATATGGACCTTATGAGAAAACAGATCAGGAAGTGTTTTTTGTAGATAATAGCGACATAAAAACAGGACGGAATACTGATGGTGAGCTTTTTGCAAACACCCTGGTGCTGAATGAGATAGAAAATGTACAGTATGTTATCATCTAAAAAGGGCTTGTGCCCTTTTTATAAGGCTGCTTCATCCACTGAGGAAAACAGTCAAAAAGATCAAAGGCTGTGCTGGGTTTAGTTCTCCCCAAGAATATGAAGCAGAGTGAAAAATAGAAGCAACCACAGTGTCAAACAACATAGAAAGAGGAGATCAACTAAAATATTCTGTTTTCCCCCATCACTGGCATATTAGCTGACTGGAGATAAAAGAAAGATCATTATAATCTTCATAATGCTAGTCATGAATTAGAGACGCATGAACTGCAAAGCAGGAGATTTCTTGTTAAGCTGAGGCTTGTATTTACAAGTGAAGGGAACAGAGGTTTGCTTAAAATTGGGGATCAGATTTCCAAGGGATGGTAGATGAGGAATTATCAAAGGATGTAGAAATAACATTGGCAGTGGCACATAGCGCTGGGGATTGAGATAAATGTATTGCTGTTCTCTCTGATACTGGAACAAATCTCTGAGAGATGTACAGAAGATGATGAAAATGTCAAAACCAGGGCTTGTCTAATTGCTTCAAATTGTACTAAGTTCCATGTTCCTCTAGGTTCTCAGCCGGCATCTCCCTCGCCCGTTGACATGCCATCACACACATTCCTAGTAACAATGAAGAATGGCAGACACAGACACTCCCACTCCTTTGAATTGTTTGATAATTGGAAATGAATTCTGACTATGTATGACAAATTCTTTGTTCATGGTAAATCCTGTTAGTAGTAATCATATGGAGGCACCCATGGAGCCAGATTTCTGCCCTGGGTTCCCAATTAACGTGATCAGTGACCAGACCCTTCAAGATGGGTATTCACATTTGGCACGAAACAGCTTAATGACAAAGTTGGTATAAAGAACATTGTCTCTGTGTTGGCAAGCACACAAATTGGTCTTCGATCCATTTACAATGTGAATGAAGGTGTCACCTCCTCAGGGGTACAGCAAAAATTATCAAGAAAGTTTTTCCCAATAAGGAATAATTTCATGTTTGCCATTATTTTTTTTTTATTTGTTTTAAAAGAAAATCTAAGAGAAAGTTGCTCAAATGGCAGCCTCCAGGAAAATAGAACGCTTCTGTCCATCTTTGAAATTATTTTTCATCTCAATATACAGCTATGAGGCTGATTGATCTTCTGCTAGCCATCTCCTGAGCAAACTACTGCAGGATCCAAGGAAATGGATTGTCCTGATCTAAATGATACATGAGGTCTGGAGACAATTCAACAGTTGCTAGTGGTGACTTGATTTGTGTACAAACTCAGGGAATTGATGATTTTGTTGCTGTAGACTCTTAGATGAATCATGCTAGCAAAAGAGAGGAAAAGGATCACAACTAGCTCCAAATGTAAGTAACAAGAGAGAATAACAACCTGAAGAACTGTAGGATGATTGCAAGTTAAGCTAAACCAAAGCACTTAAAACATTTCAGATGTTTGAAACTTTCATATTGTCTTGGACTCAGTGATTCAGGGGCTGGGGTAACATTCAAGAATGAGGGAGTATTTTAATTTCTACCCCAAAATAATTGTGAAAAAATAAAAATCACACTTCTTCCTAAATTAGGCCCATCATTCTCATAGAAAGATTCTTCAGCAAGTATATTAATTTACTTGTACATAATAAAAAAGAGAGCAGCAACATTTTCTGCAAGATGATATCTATTTTTATTGCTTTCTTAATCTTTTTATGAACTTTTTATAAGTCATTTTACAGTATACACTTTGTCATTTTGAATGCTACTGTATATCTGTATCAAATATTTGCTAGAAAGTTTGTGTTGCAGTGGAAGGACTATATATAAATCAACTTGATATTATCACATTACGCCATACATCGATTTTATCACTAAAATTAATAAATAAATATATTTATGGCAAGAAACATATGGATTTAATCTGGTTAAATGGTTCAATTTTTGTTTGGATTTTTTTGCTGATCAATAAGTTAAGCCAACCTTTTTTTGCAGCTTTCATTTTAAAAACAAACCAAAACAAACAAAAAACCCCTGTCATTTATGAAAACTATTTTTTTTCATTTTTTTCTGTAATTTCCCTGAAATTTCCCTATCTCTCTTATAAGTAGCAGTAAGGAAAAAAAAAAGCTTTTACATTCTCTTTTGGGTGAAACAAATCATTTTATTACTAAAATTTGCTGAAAATATGGAGCAATAATAACAAATACTATCCCAATTGGTTGAGTACACTGGAGTGAACTTTTTTTTTTCTTTAAAAAAATATAATTAAAAAATATTTTCATTTGTGACAGCTTGGCCTTCCTTTCTCCTGGACCTTATTTTGAGAGAAATAGTGTAAAATTGGATGTCTGGACTAAAGTTGAGTTGAAGGAAAATCTTACCC
This sequence comes from Tympanuchus pallidicinctus, assembly GCF_026119805.1. Classification (NCBI taxonomy): domain Eukaryota; kingdom Metazoa; phylum Chordata; class Aves; order Galliformes; family Phasianidae; genus Tympanuchus; species Tympanuchus pallidicinctus. The sequence goes on along the minus strand of NW_026294813.1, from coordinate 19,337,305 downwards.
TAAAATTGTCCAGCTTATGGCCATCAAGTCAAGTATCAGCTTTTAGGCAGCTTGTTGTGCTCTGTTGTATCCTGTAAATGAGGATCTTGACATTCAGCTGAAGATAAGTAATGTATTTGAAAGCATTATTTGGAGCACAAAAATGAACCAAAAATTTCAAGGCTCTTCCCTAAATGTATAGGAATTATGCAGCCAATGTTGTGCTTACGTCAGTCTTTCATAATGCAATTTTATAGAATGACCTGATAGGAATTGGAAACAGAGACTCGATCCTCTCTCATATCCCATGTGAATGCTCTAATAAAAACTAGTATTTGCTGTCCCTAGTGTATAATATTTTTTCTGTTCCTGGTCCTACCACTGAAAAATGAAGCAGGTCCAGAGAACAGAGAAATTTTATGACCTTTTGGGACTTGAAGATCGAGGGGAGGACTTAATTAGACCATAAAGCACAAATTTGTTGTAGTCCTTGTAAAGGTGTAGCACATAAATATAAAAAAAATATTAACATGGTATAAACTACTCTAAGTACCCCATGTTGATTAACAATGAAAGATTTCACCTTTTAAAATAATAGCAATGCCAGTTGTAGAATGTGAAGAGTGCTCTGAATTACAATGAACTGTTGAATGCATTAGCAATATCAAATGCAGTCAAATTAAAACGTTCCCTTCTGACATTTTCAATTAAACCCCATCAAGCTTCCAAACAACCTAGGAAAACTAAATAGACTGTGAGCTAATGGGAAAAGGCAGCCTGACATCTTCTCCTTCCAAAAATCAGATTAAGTATCAATGCTGTTGCAAAGATCTGTACCAGAACATTAAATAATTAAGAACTGGCATAACAGTACTGACCAATGGTCCATCTACTCCTGTGCTGTACCAATTGCTTGTGACAGAGACCAATACTGAATGCAGCAGAGGAAGAATGGATATAATAGTAAGGTCTTGCAACTTTAAGATTTTCTTTCCATTCAAGCATCTCAAAATTATTTTTGTGTGTGTGTTTCTATGGTTTCCTTGACCTACCATAGTAATATGATTAATGCTTACCTGCACAACATCCTTTTTGGGTTAAAAGACATTAGAAACCATTTTATGGAAGTGAGAAGCAGGAAAGAGCATGGTTGATTGAAGGTCAGAGATGTCTGAAGCATCGTAGAAAAGCTAAACACTGTAGTTTGAAGATTCATTGAGGACAGCTGTGGTGATTCTTGCTCACAAGCTGTCTGGAAATTTTTCTGTCTGTCAAGAAGCATAAGTCTTAGGTGTCACAGAATGGAGGAGAACAGTTACTATATGTGATCTATAGGAGACTGAGGAAAACAGTTGCTCAGGATCCCAGCACATGTTGTATATTGATCTTGGGAGGTATTCCCTGGTGAGGGAGGCCATGGAAACTCTCACCTTTCTGCCTCGGGGTATTTAGTTCTAAACATAGTAATATTTCAGTAGCTAAGATCTACTGTATCCATGGGTAACTTCAGAATTCAAGCTGTGCATCAACTGTCCTCTAAGTCATCTGATTCTCTCTGAGTCTTGGAATAGAAAGTGCCTCTCAAAAATGTAAAAAATATTTGTAAAATTGTGCAACTATACTGAGTAGAAGTCAAAATATGGAAGAAGAGAAAAGAAGTAAGGATATAGCAGAGGCAGATGTTTTTGCTTATATAACATACACTGAAGCACAGTTCATCTTGTTTAGAGATGTGCTTAGACTGGTTTCTTCTACTGCCCAGGCTGTCTCCTTTCTTTCTCTTCCTCTTCTTCCTTTTTCTTTCTTCTTCTGATAGACTGACTGAGCAGGAAAGCTGTGAGTCCTCAATTCTGTGAGGAAGGGAGAATGAGAGAGAAGGGGAGGAAAATAGCATCCCACGCTAAGAGAAAGATGTTGACTTTCTGGTCTTTAGTTAAAGTTAGTCAGAGACAGACTGTTATTCTCTAAGCATATTCCAAATTCCTCCTCCATTTAAGCAGTAAGGTGAATAAGCTCCTCATTTTAACCTGCTTCTATTCAGTATGCAATATGCAACCAATCCAAGAATGGTCAGAAGAGATACAGGTTTGTTTGTTTGTTTGTTTGTTTGTTTAATGTCTTACTCATCCAATTTCTTTGTAAATATTTATTTTTTATGCTTACCATTTACAGTTGTATCTGCCCTGCAATAAATACAGTGAAGTCCTAAGTGCATGAAAGATGTTTACATGTCTACTTTTAGTATTGCTAATTTAGTCCTTCTCAAATCTAAAATGTGTTGAAGATCAGGTATAAGGTGGAAGTTTAGCTGATTAGCATTAATTCTAAATGAATTCAGAACAAAAATAGGGAAACAAATAAATACTTTACATATCTTTGGCCTATTTCCCAAAGGTTTTGAAAAAGAGTAAATGTATAGAAACAATTGTAAGTATTTGTGAAATTCAGTTTAGACCTCTATTCTATTTAGTGTTTTTGAATTACACTTCCTTCTGTTTAACTTTCTTCATTTGCATGCTATCTTTGTCTATTAAGCTCACATAGCATCTGAATAGGATGAGGACAAACTTCTGGCACTGCTGTATTTGTAAAAGAAACATGCATACATAGCTAATAACATTTACATCAGAGAAACATAATAAATCAATACAAAATTGAGTGAGTTGTACTAAGGGAAAGTGAAAATAAAATTTATGGTTCTGAAAGACCAACTGAGAATTGGATATTGCCTGAGAACTGAAGTATGTCGTATTTTCTGCACAAAGTCTGGGAAAAAGTTACTTTGTCTGGGGGCCCCCAGCACAAGAAGGATGTGGAGTGGATCCAAAGGAGGGCTATGGAGATGGTCTAAGGGCTGATCCATCTCATCTGTGAAGGAAAGTTGAGGGAGCAGAGTTTGTTCAGCTTGGAGAACAGAATGTTCTTGGGAGATCTCATTGCAGTCTTCCAGTGACTCTTGAGAGAGCTTATAAGCTTACACACAGGAGGAGGACCAACTTTTTACGGTCTGATAGCATCAGGACAAGGGGGAATGGCTTCTAATTTAAATTAAATGTTAGGCAGAAATTCTTTACTCAGGGAATTGTGAGGCAATGGAACAAGCTGCACAGAGAAGCTGGGGATGTCCCAGTCCCATAGCATCCGGAGGCCAGACAGAATGGGGCCACAAGCAATGTGGTCTGAGGCTGTTAACTCTGCCTATCACAGGAGATTTGAAACTATATGATCTTTAAGGTCTTGTCCAAGCTAAGACATTCTATGATCATGTGATTTCTTCATTTACCCTTTTTCTTCACTATCAATGCAGAGTTTAACACCTGTATTTATGTATTTCAATCCAAAGATAAGTGATGTATCTACTTCAGGAACCAAGTGAGATTTATAAAATCAAAATTAAAAGAAAATAAAGGTGTTTTTTTTTTTTTTTTTTTCAGAAATATTTGTTTTTGTTTCATACTCAGCCTAGGCAAGCAAAATTTTTCCAAATAAGAAATCAGGTACAGCAATTCTGAGATGTCATCTGCAATTATTTTTTATGAAGTATGAACTTCTTAAACACAATTTTTAAAAATGAATAAATGAATATTAGGCATAACATGATGATGCAGTAGTCATCAGAGAAGACAGACTCATGAAGACCATATAGTCATAATTTTCAGTCTTTGAAATCACTGAATATATATTTAAGAGTATATTATGTCTGTATCTTTATGCCCACCATATCTTGAACTTATTTTCTTTAAAGTTAGTTTGTGGGTAAATTAATCATAAACAAGTGTTCTAATCACAGTCAGAATCCCATGCTGCTAAAGAGCTGTGCATAAAAACTCAATTATCCTAAACTCAGTGGGAGACATTAAAGGTAAGAGAAGAAACGGTAGTATACTCTAGTAAAGTTGTTTGATTAGTAACACAAAATGTTGTTAGATATCCAGGAAGATCAAGTTTTCTGACTGCTAGCTGAGTCCCTGCTGGCATTATTACTTCTAATTTTCTTTAAGCAGAAAACACAATGTTTGAAGGAGCACAGGAAGAAAGAAAACCAAAAAATTTTTGTTGTTCAGCAAATTACAAAGCCAGATATTTTGACTCAGATTTCCAACTGGACTTGATTGTCTGAACTTCACTGAAGGTGGGATTTAGTTACCTGTAACAAACGAGCAAGCAAACAAATAAAAACAAACAAATAAAAAATGAATAAATAATAACAATAATAAAAAATACAGTCTGCTTCTCAAGAAAAAGCCCTAACAGCAATCACACTCTCAGCAAAGTATCTTTTCATACAACTACGAATCTGTGACTTAGATACTGTCAACTGTCAAAAAGTGGTGAATGAGTAGATAAATCAATCTACCCATCCATCGTTTCATACTGCTATTTCCAAAGCAATCTATCATGTAGTAGATTAAATAATAAGCCTCACAATGTTTTCTACTTGTAACAGTGGATTGTGTCATATATCTAAATGTGGTTTGTTTGTTTGTTTGTTATTTTTGATGTTCCCGTTAGATGGATGTGCTATGAAATAGATCAGACCACACTTCTAGGCTGTCAGAAAGTATTAATTTTTGATGTTTTTTTCATCCTTCCCTGGTGCTTTGAATCAAACAAAGGCACTGTTTAAATAAATAAAATGTAATGCAATTAAACATTTTCCCTTAGCTGTTAAGATCAAGGCAACTAATAATTACCTGATATAATACTTTTAAAACCCAAGACAGACATTTATATAGTTTAGCGATTACTGTCATAATGTTAAGCTATTGAGCCAAAATCTGCTCACATTATTCAGTTAAGAAGAACATAAAACCAGCAGAGGTAAGATCAGTAGAAATCAGCCCATCAGCATTATTAATTAAATGGAAGAAACAATTATAGTCCAATCTCTTACTCCTCCTCTTGAACAAAACCCATAAAGTTCACTTAGCAATACCAGCATCTTGAAAACAACCTCTGCAATTTTACAGGTCCCTGTCTAAGAAGACAGGGCAACCCACTGTCCCAGGGAATGAGTGCTGAAGCACTGACCTGAGTAGAAATTCACACAGGAGGCCTAAGAACAGTTCTCAGATCTGTGCAAAAGACTACAATATTGTAGATGTAATTTTTGTCCCTTGACTATAATAGCATATTTAAATCATTATTCCTATTTATTGCCGATGTAAATTTCGTGAATATTAAAGTAGAATTTTGGGGAAGAAATGTGTTATACCACGCACATTTGCTCTTTCTCTTTCCACCTCATATTCTTTTCATAGAAAGATTTTAAGCTCCTTTGCAAAATGTAACAAGACGTAGAAATGAAACACGTATCAAAAACACGGTTTTTGTTCATGTGGGAAACAGAGCAATTTTTCTTAAGGGAATAAAAATCCACTCCTTTGAGAAAAAGGAATAATGCAAATAAACTATATAAACAAGGTAGTCCCTAATTTTATTGCAAGCTTTCCTCCAAAAATATGAAATGTTTTAACAGAAAAAAATATATATATACATGCACACGTGCACATACAGATGCACATGAAAAATGCCCTTCTGATATGTGTGATTGCAGGAAACCAGATACATAGAATTCCCTTCAGACTTTTATTTAACTTAACTAACTTAGACAGCAGAAGTATCCATATTCATCACTCTGCTATGACTGATTGTTTGTGGTGATATTTTCTGAACTCCAGAACTGTTTGCTGTTCCAAGGTGAGGTCCTTTGTCCTATGATTTTTATCATAAAACTTCCAGAAAACCTCATTTTCCATTTAAGATTTACTTCAAGTCCAAAGAGACACAAATAAGAAGGCAAACAAAAAGATATGCTTTGTACCATAAATGCTCAGGGCCTGGTCAGATCAGCAACTGTTCAGTTTTGAAATGTTAAAGGATGGTTTCACCCCTTTTACATAGGTTAGCTACACTGATTGACTGCAATTTCATTTTTGCACGTTAAAACAGGCTTGGCTTCACAGTTTATTTCCACATGTTAAATTTAATGGCCAACTATTGCTCTGGGTGAACTTTTCTATCCCTGTGAAGTGCTGCATGTGGCACGGAAGGAACTGTATTTCAGGATGTGTGACAGCAGGAGGGCCTAGACACCATTGTGCTGAATGAGGTATGACAATCCTGCAGACAATTCTGATTCTTCATTCTTCTCTTTGCATTTACATGCAATCTTCAAGTACTTTGTTGAAAAGAAGGAAAAAATATTTCAGAATGCCAAGCATTGGCAACATGTTTTTAAGGCTGGTATGATGTAATTCAACTACTCACTGGGAGAGTTAGCTTGCCCTGACAGACACACTATGCTGAAGGAATCACAGGATGGGAGGACACAGTAGTGGAGGCGATAGGCAGAATCAGGTCCCTCACCAGCCTCCTACTCCCTCCCTGCAGTAGCAGGGCCCCGAGGTTCTGCGCCAGTTGCCAGCCAGATGTTTGAGACTGCATCCCCACTGGAAGGTTGTGACAAAGCCCCTGAGAGTTGAATGACAACAATCTGTCAACTAAGCATCAGCATTTTTTATCCTCCATATTCCATTTTTCTGCACCTTATGTCACTGTTTTTAGTTCCTAAATTGCCCGTTGTTTATTTCTGTTCATTCCTTCCATCAGTATATTTTAATTTTAATGACATTCCACTGCTGTGACTGTTCTCCAGTGTTGGCACTGTTTTCCCCAACCTGAGGCAGCAGGGGGGAAGAGAAAGAAAAAGAGAAGGAGGGAGAGGGGAGGGCAAGGACATATCAATTACTCAGAAAGATCCAGAGGTTCAAGATGTGATGACACTGACAGTAGGAAGTATGATAAATGCTCTGATTTACATCTAACTCCCATTAGATAGTTGCAGGAAATTATGATAAAGTGATTATTTACAAGGAAAATCTTTACAACTTAATTAAATAAGACTGTGTTTCTGATTTGAGAGGACAGAACGGATATAATAAATAGCACTTTTTCCTTTCCTTTCCCTTTCCTTTCCCTTCCTTTGCCTTTCCTTTCCCTTTCCTTTCCCTTCCCTTGCCTTTCCCTTCCCTTGCCTTTCCCTTCCCTTGCCTTTCCCTTTCCCTTGCCTTTCCCTTTCCCTTGCCTTTCCCTTCCCCTTGCCTTTCCCTTCCCCTTGCCTTTCCCTTTCCCTTGCCTTTCCCTTCCCTTGCCTTTCCCTTCCCCTTGCCTTTCCCTTTCCCTTGCCTTTCCTTGCCTTGCCTTTCCTTGCCTTGCCTTTCCTTGCCTTGCCTTGCCTTTCCTTGCCTTTCCTTGCCTTTCCCTTTTCCTTTCCCTTTTCCTTTCCCTTTTCCTTTCCCTTTTCCTTTCCCTTTTCCTTTCTCTTTTCCTTTTCCTTTTCCCCGTCCTTTTCCTTTTCCTTTTCCTTTTCCTTTTCCTTTTCCTTTTCCTTTTCCTTTTCCTTTTCCTTTTCCTTTTCCTTTTCCTTTTCCTTTTCCTTTTCCTTTTCCTTTTCCTTTTCCTTTTCCTTTTCCTTTTCTCTGTCCTTTTCCTTTTCCCCATCCTTTTCCCCATCCTTTTCCTTTTCCTTTTCCTTTTCCTTTTCCTTTTCCTTTTCCTTTTCCTTTTCCTTTTCCTTTTCCTTTTCCTTTTCCTTTTCCTTTTCCTTTTCTTCCCCTCTGATCAATGGCAATATACATTCAGCTTCTAAATATCCTGTGCATTTTCTCATCCATACCCCGCTTACGAAGATTTCACCCACAGAACAAAAGGGTAGAAAAGCATCAAGGAGCATCAATGTGGGCATTTATTACACATCTGAGCTAAGAAATATCTTAATGTGTTGTTCACAGCACAGTGTTGCCCATCTGCTGTTCTCTTGATGTGTAAAATGCTTGAAGGAGAAGACTTCTTCAGAGAGGATCAGGAAGGCTTTCTGCACAAGAGATCTGGAGATGGTGGCTATTTCTGTGAGAACAAAACAAAATAAAGACATCTTAATTTTGTTTTCTTTTTTGCTGGTTTGCTTTGTGGTCTCTGGGGTTTAGGCCACAGTTAGTTGAATTATGTCTCTCTCTTTGATTCTGTTAGGTGGGATCAGCAGAGGCACACAAATTAAAGCCCTCACAAATATTACACAGAGAAAAACATCCTTTGTGAGTTTTCTCACTTATAGTATTCATCCCATCATGTACTTGTCAGAGCTCAGATTTCTTAATTTTCCAGATAGTAGAAAATCTGCTATTTCTCTTTCTTTACTAGAAGACTACTGGTGAGGATTTCAGGAAACAAAAGCAATTTCAAAAACAATCCCTTCATTTACGTTGCTAGATTAAGTTTGCAGAGTAGACATACAGAAGAAGTTTTTACACCATTTAGATTTCAGACACACGGATGAGCAGTCCTGCTACATGTATGACAAAACCACAGATCACAAATAAGTGTTTATGCCTTCATTTTCCTTTGATGCTGTAAAATGCACAGAGGTGTTCAACAGTGCTCCTTTAGGAGCTGGTGTTCACAGGGCTTTGCCTGATTCTGTAACACCTTAAGAATTAAGGGATGCGACTCAGATGTCTTTGTTAAGAACTAATGGCTTTAGTTTCCTTTAATGTTGGTGAAGGGAGAAAGTAGGCAATTCTGGCAATAAAGTTCATTTTGGTGACACGTGCCTCACCAAGTGGCTAGAGAATGGACCCCAAGGTTGCAAGCATTCTGGAGATATCCTGGATAAACACTAGAAATCGAGTGGGACCTTCAGCACAGAAGTCCAAATGTGCAGCCTTGGGCAGGTACCTCACAATGGCTCTGAAGATGGGGCTGGAGGAAGGCTGCCCTGCAGACTGTCCTAGGAGCCAGCAACAACACTAGCTCCAAATGACTCTGTCTCAAGAGATAGGCAAGTTCATAGATCAAGCTCCTCTCTTTATAGAAAAAGGATTTTAGTTGCAAATAATGAGATTTAGGAAACAGAGATGTGATGAGGCAGAACTAAATAGCCTTTGTGAAACATTACCAGGAAGAAAGTTGCTGCAAGTAGTCATTAAGTGGGAGAGATTAACAGCATAAAGCTGCAGTTCCCAGTGCAAAGCTTTCTCTTTCAAGTTTGTGAGGGTGAGCAGGGAGGGTATTCCCTTCTCCCCTTCTGCAGAACATAGGTAGCAGTTCATCGAGATTTCAGGGGAGCAGTGTATTTGACACAACTCAGCAGCACTTCCCTATAGTGTTACTCGGGGAATGAGAATGTGTAAAACAGCCAGACGAACAGCCAAAATCATTTAGAGAAGGACAGAAGGTAAATATGTCATTAACTGTCTGGCCAGGACACAGGCTGACATTGATAGACTGACAAAAGTGCTGAGGAATCTCTAATAACCACAAATGGGTCCTGATTTATTTTCACTCTCCAGCCATCAGGCTGTTGCAGCTACAAATGGAGGAGAAGTGAAACTGTAGACACGATGCACTGTGATTTGTAATCATTACAAGAAAGAACATCAGAAATCCTTGAAAGAGAAAGAAATCCCCTAGGGGCTTATTATGCCTGTTCCTTTTGTTTATCTCTTCTTGAATTTCCTATTATTTTCAGCTATGATTACATATCACAGTCCTCTCCAGCCTATGACTGACCTTATGAGTTAGAAAGTGAATAAAGCAAACTGCTGAAAAAGTATGAATTAAATATGTAAATTGAGGGAATAGATATAAAATGCATTTTATATATGTATAGAAAGATAGATAGATAGATGATATAGATATAGATATACAGATATAGATAGATAGATATGGATATAGATAGACATAGATATAGATGATATAGATATGTCTCTCTATATATACATCTTCAGAATTATTCAGCTGTGAAGGAGTCTTAGAAATATAAGGAAAGAAGACATCTGGATTTTGCTCTGCGTAGCCTATCTGGTCTTCTGCACCTAGGGATAGCTCTTAACCATGAAAATGAGTTTGCATTAATTTCACTCTGGGATCATCCAGGGGAAGGACACAGCATATTAGTCATGAGAGCTGGGTACTCTTTTATATTCATCCGCATGCATTAACCTTCATTTTATTTGTTGAGTTATGCTGCTTTTTGTATACCATGAATAATTTCATTAAGCATTAAGAATTTACCCACATTGTATCTTTGGTGGTGGCTTTTGTTGTTGTTGTTGTTGTTTTATTATTATTTTTTTTAATATTTACTATTTGTAATGCATAATAAATATGTAATAGGCAGGGTATGATTTCTCAGGGTTTACTATTATCTAAGTCTGTCATGTCCTATAACCTTTCTTGGCTTATACAATATTCAGTACTTTAATGCAACGTCAGTGCTGTTATCATGTGTTGATGGCAAAAGGACAGCCATCTTGACACACTCCACTCGCTAATCGCGTCTATTTTGATTTTATTAGCATATAAATGCTTCTGGATTTATGCAATATCAGTGGAAATATGTTAAAAATACTTGTCAGTGTCCTTATTTCTCAGGGTTAAAGTATAAAAATTGGAGGCATGAGAATTCTCTGGTTGTATGAGATTTTTTGCCCTAAAAATACACTGAAGGATAGATGATTTTAGGCTGTATTAAAATATGTAGGTTTTAATTCCTTTTTTTTTTTTTTTTTTTTAAGGGATTTCCTTTGGTTCTGGAAAGGGACACAGAAAGAATGTCTAAAGGTGATTGTTCATTTTAAATAATGAAAGGGAATTTCAAAGGAATTTCAGAATGTCAATTCTTCTGACTCAGGAGAATATTAATAAAATGCGTATTGAATATGCTGCTCTTTCTCATGTCCAATACAGCAAGGGAAACTGTATCATAACAACACATCAAAGGTTACTATAACAGCAGCAATATTAACTTAGTAATCTGTCATGCAAGAGAATGAGAATTAATTTTGGTGAACTATGGAATTCAAAATAAAAAAGTTAGAGGTATCTAACTTGTTCCTGTAGCAAGCCATAATATTCAAATGTGCATCAAGCAGTTAACAAGTTTCTCAATCAGATGGCTTAATATGAATAATCTAGCTGAAGCTATCTGTACTGCAAAGAAGGGAAGCTTAAATACACTGCTGAAAAAAGACTGAAGTATTGTTTATTGTTATCTGTGGTTTACATATGAAAACATATTTCACAAAAGAATGTAAGTAAAGAATCATTTTACTTTTTTAGATTTCTTACAATCATACATTTCTGTGTTAATACGTTAATTCAGATCCCCAAAAATGTAAAAAAAATACCTTTTCTCTATACATTAAAATTTGTGGGTTTTTTTTTTTTTTTTTTTTTTTTTTTTTTTAAGTACTCAGTATTGCTGAAATGTTTTGTTTTGACATTTTCAATCAAAACAAAATGCTTCCAGATTCCCAGTTCAAAATATTTAATTTTAGTGTGTTAAATTAAATGTGAATGTTTCATTTGGAGTCAGTTCAATAGTAAACTGCATCTGGTTACAGTACTGTATATTTCCTTCTGGGAGCAGGAGTTGGAGTGCCAAATACCCTCAATCCTCTATATAAAACATTCATACTTACTGGACTGTCTCCTCCATGATATCTGATATTAATATGTTTCCCATAATATACTGTAAATTTCAGCCAAGATCATACAGCTTCTGTATGTGAAACATTTCAGGCAATCAACCCAATCTATTTGTGAGAAACCACACACTTCTAAGTTAAAATCAATAAGTGCAAAAGACAGGAAAAACTCTAAACCAACAGAAAAAGTTACTTCAGAAAAAGGACACTCACATTTTTGTTTGTTTTTGCAGCAAATCATAAGAAAAATAAAAATAATAAAAAAACACTAATGTCATGAATAATTGAATCACTTAACTTGGAAGGGATCTTTAAGATCACCTTGTTCAATTCCCCTGAAATAACAGGAGTGTCGACAGCTTGATCGTATCACTCAGAGCCTGGTTCAACCTGACCTTATATATCTCCAAGGATGAGTCTTTTACCACCTCTTCATGTAACCAGTTCCTGGGCCTCATCACTCTGACCGTAAAAAACTTTGTTCTTGAATCCAGTCTAAATACTGATTCTTTTAGTTTGAAATCATTTCTTTTCGTCCTATTGCAAAGACCTGCTGAAGAGTCTGTCTCCTTCTTTCCTATAGCCACCTTTTGGATACTGAAAGGCCACTCTCAGGTCTCCCCAGAGTTTTCTCTTCTGCAGACTGAACAGCCCCAGCTCTCTCAACCATCCTCATAAGGAGGTATTTCATCCCTTCTATCATTTCCAACCCATCTGTTTGAAGGTTGTGAGAAGAGCAGTTGCCAATGAAGACTGAGGCAAAAAAGTCGAGTACTTCAGCCGACAGACTTTGTTTGTTGTTACCAGCCTATCTGAACTAAATGTAGCTGCTTCATGATCTCAAGCGTGGAAAAGAAGTAATGGTAATGGACTGTTGGCTGCGCCAGTTTCCTGGTGATAACCTTCATCTGAGCACCAAGGAGGCAGCACACTTCTCTAAGAGGGTCGGGTCAGCATATTAAGTGTTCAGTTCCTTGCTTGGGGAATAATTTACAAATAGTACCATTTTCTTCTTTGAGATATAGACTTGATACTGGGAGAAGGCTTTTCTGGTTCTCACATTGTTGGTTCCTCTAGATTAGGTAGACATTCCACATCCAGATCCTCATACTTGTTGTACAGAGGAACCTGGGGGAGGGTGAAGGTGGAGGTGGGGGAATAAAGTAGGCATAGACGTGTTTCAGTTGTAGCTCCAAGCATGAACTTGCCTCCATTCACTTCTTTTTTCTAACTCTGTGCCTTTGACCTGACCGTGAGAGCAAGCAGGCTGCCATGGATTTTGATTGAACATGTCTCACTGAGGGAAAAACATGTTTCCTCTACTCCTTGTTTTGAAAACTGGAAATAGTTTTAGGTGCTGTTGATGACTTCCAATCAGTTCTTCTCCTGGCTTCAGTTTAGACTAGTAATTTGTTTTCAATTTTATTTTAGATTTTTAGAATGTCTTCAGCCTCTTTCTGTTGAGCAGACAGATTGCCAGAAGAAAACAGGAGACAAATGTATCCAGAGCTCCCTAATTTGTTCAGTATTTTGCGTACAGAATTCCACAGCTGACATCTCCACAGCTGAAGTCTCCAAAGAGATTTAGATACCTAAATCTACGTGAGAATCTGGTCCTTAGTCTATTAAACATACATTTACCATAGATCTTTTACCTTCACTCATTACTTGTTGCCTCAGGGCCCAGAGAGATTGTTGTCATCAGTGTGTGCTAATATCTGGCCCTGAGTAATTGACATTAGGGTAAGAAGTGACAACAAACACAACAAGAGCTTATCAGAGCATTCATTGTAAATAATTTATGCAACTAATCTTGTCCCCCTCCTTTTATTTTTCTGCTTGAGAAGTCTGCAAGGGTAGAGTGTGACCTATATAGATGGGCGTCTTTGCACTTGCCCATTGAGAATTTGAGCAAACAATTTTGAACCTATAGATTTCTTGCAGGCTGCTGGCTATGAATGTCCACTAATCCTGATTCACTGTTTATGGCACATGATTGGTCACCTCTGACACCTTTTTTCTTTCTTTCTCTCTTTCCTCAGCATGTTCCCTAATTGGTTAATCCCAGTGTTATAAATAGAAGGGATGACAGAACAAATGGCAGAGGCTTTGCATCTGTGAAGAAAGGCAGAATGAAATAGAGTGAAATAGACAGGTGTAGTGATTTTGAAACATTTTAAAATGTCTCTTTGTACAAGAAAGATCAGTATTTTTGCCTAGATAAATAGATTTGAGCTCTTTTCTTTCTCTTCCGACAGAAAGAGATAGGCAGTCCTTTAACAGGCTTTGCATCCAATTCTTACCTGTCACATCTTCCCAAGCAATCACATCTATAAGCTGTGCTGCTGGGAGACATTTTGTTCCCTCTCATTACGCAGACTGCAAGCTCTTTTGGGACCAATCTTCTCTCTTACCATGCACTTGTGCTCCACCTAGAACAAGAAGGTCATGACCTCAGCTGAAATTTCTAACTACTTTAGTGACATACTAAAAATAGGCACAACAGATAGGTTGGTTCTTTGGCAGTTGTGTTCATTTGCCTCTCACCAGAGTGCTCTGTGTATAATCAAAAATTCCTTTCCTTCTAGTGCTTAAATAAACAAAATAAATTGAACTGAAATATATAAAATACACAAAAAACACCTTATATATTCTGAGAAAAGCTAAGAAGAATATAATTTCAGTGAACTCCTCCTTAAAATTGTTTTAATCAATGCATTTAAAGGAAAAAAAAAAAAAAAGAAAATAAAAAAGTCTCCTCTTTATTTCTTTGCCCAGTTTTAATGAGGACATGAAAACACAAGAGCCTGACTAACTCAGCAGTCTATAAAACCAATAAAGAATATGGACTTTTAGCTATTACAAACACTCTTAGGGCCAGGTGTACCAGTGTTCTAGAGGGAAAAGACAAAGGAGGTTATTACCCATCTCATAGGCTATCCAATCTTCCCTAGAGAGGCTTTTTGACATCAGGGACTTAACTGAAACATATGAATTAGAGTGGAAATTGAAAGTATTCAAATATAAATTAATTTATACCCAGGGGTTATTCATGCCAACTAGCAATAAGTATTCAGGAAGTAAAAAAGGCTCATTTGAATGAATATGAGTGGGCAAAAAGCAATCAAGGACAAGAACAAGGCATATGCAAGGTATAAAACATAGGATAGAGAAGACAGGACTGAAAAGATTATAGTAGAAAAAATAAAGATAATGGGAATGATGCAAAACTATCTTTTTCTGTTTGGGTAATAAACTCTATTGCAAGAATTACCTCATTTTTCTGGAATCTCCAAAGCCTGAGAAGGGTCATGTAAAAAATGCGTAGAATTTAATGTGAGCTTCTTGTGGACAACTCTTTTTACTAAGCTGAAAAAAAAAAAAAAAAAGGCCTCTCCATATCTCTGTTGCTATTTTTGAAGTGAAAAGTTGGTGCAAGAAGAACAAGGAGACAACCAGTATGGAGCCAATAGCAAGTCTTAACAATTCATTTAATTGGCACTATAAATGTCTGGTTGGCAACCCATCAAACTCATTTTTTATGCTATTGTGATGTGCTTACCTACCATGTTGCTTGGTATGGCTGAGACCATCATTGGCTTAGTTGTAGAGCTGCCTATTATTGTTTGTTCTTAGTAAGCCGTGGGTTCTGGGGCACATAGCAGATAATTTACAATGAGAGAAGCATGCAACAGGAGCATAAGAAGAAACACAATCACTTTACCTGATTTCATTCCAATATAGCTAATATTGTTTTATTTACAACACTTTATAAACAAACAAACAAACAAACAAACAAACAAATAAATGGAAAGAAAAGAAGAGGAAACAAGAATAGGAAAAAAAGCTGGGGTTAAACTGAAAAATACTTTGACTTCACTAAAATAAATAATCTATGATTTCGCATGAGCTGAAGGCCAAATAACCTTTTATCACTCTCTTTTAAAACAGCAACTGAAAAATATTTATATTCATACATATTCTCCTTAAGAAAGCACAATTTTCTTTTGCATTTTGGGCCTAAACTACTTGCCTTTGTCTGATTAATTAACATAGAGGCTTTCCCAATACTCCCTACAGATTTTGTCCCTAGCTTTGATTAATTTAATTAAAGATAGCCAGTCTTGACTCACGCAAGGGCACCATGTCTAACACAAGGAACAAAAGATTTTTGAAGAAGTAATAGCAATGGCTGATTGTGGGGGAAGATGTAACTGTGAGCAAGTCAGCAAAGAGTTTATCAGACTCCTTGACAGACCCTATCAGTGTGAAACCTTGGGAGTCTGGAGTGTAAGACAGAGAGCAAATGGAATCTGTTTGCCTCTAAGGGTAAACAGGAGGTTCTTTTTGTATGCATTGTTAATCTTATCACACTTAAGAAACCTTTCATCCTTTATCACTGTGTTTTGGAAGAAGCTAGACCAATCAACTGAGTAGAGGAACAGGAATTCCTGGCTTGTAAGTGAATGGTATATAAGATGCATGTTGAACACAAGAAAGGAGAACTATTCTGAGAACTACACTGATGCTACAAGAAACTGTGAGAGCTCTCTCACTCGACCGAGTGACTGACGACAAATGGTGCCTGAACAGGGACACGAAGCTAGGCCTGATTTGAAAATTTACTTGAAGTTTTTACCTGGACCTGAGCAAGGCCTTACCTGGACCTGAGCAAGGCCTTTGACATGGTCCCCCACCACATCCTCATCTCCAAATTGGAGGGAAGTAGATTTGATGGGTGGACGACCCGATGGATAAGCAATTGATTGAAAGGCCGCAGACAGAGGGTGGTGGTCAATGGCTCTATGTCCAGGTGGAGGCCGGTAACAAGTGGTGTCCCCCAAGGGTCTGTCTTGGGACCAGTGCTCTTTAACATCTTTATTAATGACATCGATGAGGGAATTGAGTGCACCCTCAGCAAGTTTGCTGACGACACCAAGCTGAGTAGTGGGGTTGATACGGTGGAAGGAAGGGATGCCATTCAGAGGGACCTCGACAGGCTGGAGGGCTGGGCTCGGGTGAACCTAATGAGGTTCAACACGGCAAAGTGCAAGGTTTTGCATTTGGGCCGGAAGAACCCCAGGCACCTGTACAGGCTGGGAGGAGTGGTCCTTGAGAGCAGCTCGGCAGAGAAGGACCTTGGAGTCCTGATGGACGAGAGACTTAACATGAGCCAGCAGAGCTCTCTGGCAGCTCGAAAGGCAAATGGGATCCTGGGCTCCATCAGGAGAGGGGTGGTCAGCAGGGAGAGGGAGGTGATTGTCCCTCTCTACTCGGCTCTTGTGAGGCCCCATCTGGAGTACTGTGTCCAGGTGTGGAGCCCTCAGTACAAGAAAGACGTAGAGATCTTGGAAAGGGTCCAGAGGAGGGTGACTAAGATGATCAGGGGGCTGGAGCACCTCCCCTATGAGGACAGGCTGAGGGAGTTGGGCTTGTTCAGCCTGGAGAAGAGAAGGCTGCGGGGTGACCTCATTGCAGCCTATCAATACCTGAAGGGAACCTACACCCAGGAGGGGAGTAAACTCTTCAGAAGGGCTGACAACAGCAGGACTAGGGGAAATGGATCCAAGTTGAAGGAGGAAAGATTTAGGTTGGATGTTAGGGGGAAGTTCTTCACAAGGAGAGTAGTTAGGCCCTGGAACGGGCTGCCCAGGGAGGTTGTGGATGCCCCGTCCTTGGACGTGTTCAAGGCCAGGTTGGACGGGGTCCTGGGCAACCTGATCTGAATGTGTATATTTGGTGGCCCTGCTAGGCAGGGGGGTTGGAACTACATGATCCTTGAGGTCCCTTCCAACCCGGGTGATTCTGTGATTCTTTGATTCTGTGATTCTTTGCACTGGAAGATGCAAAAAAAAAAGCACAGAGCACGCTCATAAATGCATGGCAGGCGCTGAGAAAAGCACAGAGCACACTGACAAAAAGTGTGGCAGGTGCACAGAAAAAGCACGGAGCACGCTCATAAATGTGTGGCAGACGCTGAGAAAAAGTGCAAGTGCACTGAAAAAAGCATGGGTGCACTGAGAGAAGCGCCACAACCTGAGGATTCATTGTCACCGACAGCTCTGATTGCCTTTCGCTGGACGAAGGTAAGCCATTGCGTTACCATGGGGAACAATATGACCTCAGAACAAAAGAATGTCCTAGTTACTTTTCAAATTATTCTTCAAAAATTGAAAAAGATGGTGCCTGCTGCCAGTTTACAGCAGATGCTTGTATGGGCTAACAAAAATGACTCCTCAATCACAAGTAAGAATTCACGATCAGGGAGTATGGGACCAGATCGGGGTGAAGCCATGGGATGCTGCCATAAGGGTGATAAGACATCGTTCGGGTTGCTTCAGACTTGGAAAAAGGTCTTTGAGGAGCTAAAGAGCCACTTAAGTTCACAATCTGACACCCCCAGTCTGCCTGAGGGCAAGGGAGCGGCTGGTTGCTCTACAGATCAGCCCGCAATGCCTTCGGCTCCCCAGCCATCCCCATCAGATGGGATTTTTATTGCCTCACCCCTGAGAATCCCGAAGGCCCTTTTGATCCAGGCATAGATGCTGTAGGAGAGACAGATTTGTCCCTTGCTGATCCACACGCAACTGTTGGGAGGGAGGCTAGGAAAGCCGGAAAGTCAGATAGATTGAAAGTTTTCCCTGTGATCATAGCCCCAGATCAAGAGCCATGTTGGGAGCGTTGTTGTAGAGTGTCCTGCAGGACTTGGGATGCACAGTAACATCCATGCCCCCATGTGAAGTACTGGCAGGCACTTTGTATTGCTCAACTGATTTCTTCTTAGGCGCAGCCAGTGCCAGCTGTGCCCATGAAAAAGAGTGCTGCAGGGTTCCAATCAATGGGGACCCCCACACAGAAGTTTGATGTTTCAGGACTTTTTAACACTTAACTTAAAAGGCTGTTTTCTATCTCTCTGTACCCCCCTCCTCCTCCCGATGCTCCTAGGTTTGCTTTTTTTCCTCTCTGTAAAGCATCAGCACCAGCCCAACAGTATCATTGGACGGTATTACTTCAGGGCATAAAAACAGTCCTACAATCCGTACAGATAATGACTTGGGATATATATCCCAGAAAGTATTACAGTGTTACAAGTTAAGCCATAGTTGAGCATACCCATAGCATTCTGAAAACTATGCTACTTAAGCAAAACAGAAGGGATGGAGAAGGCACTTCCAGAAGGAAGGCTTGCTAAAACTCCTCTTGTATTGAACGTTTTAAATCAAGGATGTGAACAGAGGACAACCATTAGCCCCTCATTTTGTTTCACGTAATTGGGAGAGACTGAATATTAATGGAAAAAAACTATGATACTAGTAAAGAACCTGGAATCAGGTGAATGGGAAGGCTCATTCCCACTGATAACATGTAGGAGAAGAGGAATCTTAAGGATAAACTGTACTGGTTATTTTCACTCTCTTTGTGATTGTTAAATGTTTATAGTATATGAAAGTGTAAATGTAAATGGTATATGGAAATGTAATTGTTAATTGTATATGGAAGTGGAAATGCTAACAGTATACAAAAGTGTAAATGTTAATGCTATGTGGAAGTGTAAACATTAATGCTATATGGAAGTGTAATTATTAATGTTACATGGAAGCGTAATTGACGGTACAAATACTGGAATTGTGAAAAAACAAACAAACAAACAAAAAAAAAAAACAAAAACAAAAACAAAAAGCAGCAAAAAGTTTAAAGAACGGTGAGTTAGAATATTAAAGTCAGTGATTTACTCAAGCCAATGCAGATAAGTGCCAGCAAGAGAATGCATCCCCTGCACTACTCCTCCCCCCACTTGAAATCGAACAAGTGTTAGTTGCGAATAGGGACAAAAACAAAACTTAGGAAGCAAGAACAGACTTTATCTGCAGAGATCGAGGAAACTTGATATCCCAGTGTTTTCACGGGAAGCCTTAAGAGGAAGGAGCTGAGAGCAGGGCTCTAGGACCCAGAGATCTCCTCAAGAAATGCTGAGGGGCGGGGGGGGGGAGGGGGCTGGCAGGGTCCAGGAGAGTTCTGCTCTCATTGAACAGAAAAGCAGGAGTGCAAAAAGTGGCACTGGATTTGGTAACAGATGCAATAACAGTTAAGGGTGGAGAAAATTAAGCTAAGGAAGGAATTACAGCAAAGTGTGGAATTTGTAGTAAAAGCTGAAGAAACTAATTTGGTGTTCTTATTCCAATAAGTGATGAATTTGTAACCATAAGGGAAACCACTGGCAAAAGTGAGGAGGTTTACTTTATTAAACATTTACAATTTAGTATAGGTAAACAGGTAGGCATACACACATTTTTGCACATGCCAAATTCATCAAAACCTCAACTAGGGCAGGATTTACTATAACTGCAAACTGAAATAAAGTTTAAAGGAAAATTAGAATTTAAGGTAAGAAAAGGAACAGTTAATAAAGGGGCTTAGTTTAGCATTAATCATTACCCCTGTTGGGACCAGAACAAAGACAAAGTAAGGAATCAAGTTTATCCTGGGGTGTGGATGGTAGAATCTCCAGGTAGGGCTAAGAATGCAGCTCCAATAGCATTCAGGATAAAGCAGGGAACTCAGCTGGTTTGGATTAAACAGTACTCTCTCAAATTCGAAGACATGGATGACCTGATAGCTACCAAAACAAAGGAGGTAATGCATAACATTTAGCAAGGACAATTCGCTTACTAAACTTTCTCAGAATTCTGGCTATTGAGTTTCTCCACAGAAAGCCCAAGTGGCACAGCCACAAGTAACCCATTTATGTTATGGAATCGCTGTGGGATCCCGAACCCTAGGAAACAGTGAGGAAGGAAACAGCCAGACTCTGGAACTTCAAACAGCTAAGGAGCTCCATACTTTCCTAGTAATGAGGATGTGATGCCGCCTACAACTATGGAATATTGGTAAAGCCCTTCTATGCCCTTTTGAAATCCTGTCCAAAGGTCCTCATACAGATTGAGAAAGACAAGAAAGTTTTAACTGTGGCAATTAGACACAGACTCCATTATTAGTGCAGAACAAAAAACTTTTATTGTGGGTGATTAACTTGAACAATGTGTATTTGGTCAAGTGCCTTATTAAATGTGACTCTCTTGCCACATTTGGCAGTGCTGGATCTTCCCTCCTGCCCTGAAGTAGATAGCGCTGGAGCCGGGCTCATCCCTCTAGTACCATCCCATGGCACCGAGTCTGTGTTGTTGTGAGTGCTGGACAGAAGCACCAGCTCTGTCAGCCTTATCTCAAGTCCATTGTACCTCAGCGGTGTCTCCCAGTAGTAGGTGACAAGGCTGTAGAGACTCATGGCTGTTAGCACCCTGCCTCCAGTGTATGCGGCACTGTTGCACTTTCTCACAGTGCCAGAAGGACAGAACATAGTCCCCAACGTAAGTCCCACTTTCCCTGACAAGGAAGGAGCCGCCTCCATCTCAGCACAGAACTCTGTCAGCAGCCGCTCAGTGATGTGCCGCCCACCGCGACCTGCTCCCAGCTTGCCATAGAACCATTCCTGCATGAAATGCAGCTCGACGTTGGCACTCACCTCCTTCTGAGCAAGTAGTCTCCTCCGGCTGTTCATGACTGGTACAACGTACATTGGGTTCCATGTATAAGTGATGGGATCTTCTGTCAGTTGGCAATCCGCCGTCTGCTCCTTTGTCACACACGAACCCATGGTTCCTTGCCACTCGCCTCCACCAAGCCAGTTTTGGCAGCGCTTGCCAATGGTCTTTATAGCACGTGCTGACACCCATGCCAGGTGTACAAGCTAGACATCTCATGATCATGTTGAAAGGGTCATCTGGCATGAATAGTTACAATCTTTCGGTTTTTCTGCCTTCAGGTCTGCTGAACTTGTTTATACCTCCCCAGGTCTTTTTGCTAGTCCAAGCAAAAATGTCTTTTATTTTCTCCCAGTAATACACATGTTAAAAGAATTGAAGCAAGGAACTTGGACAAATTAAATGAGGGAACTTAAAAAGCATATGGAAACAGGAATTGTAATGAAAGAAAGAAATTAGAAAGAAAGTAGCAGTTGCACTAGAGCAGGACTTTGAGGGACCCAGGATGAATTTTGCCCCCGTAGACTGAATGCAGTGCGCACACAGCAGGGTAAAGATGTTTGTTTTCTAGTAGATATGGGTGTCTCCCACTCTGTGCTGCATCAAGACTACTACTCGTAGATGACTTTTATAACAGTAGTACAGGCTACTGGTCAACAAGAAAAAGCTTTTGAATTAAATAAAAAATGGAGCTAACAGTAAAGCAAGAAACAATGGGAGTAAGTGACTATAGTTGTAAATAGCTTTCTGTATTTTGTTTTGTAGAGAGATCTGATTTAGTGTTTTGTTCTATTTTTTGAGCAGGTGTTCCACCTGGGCTCTGTAGCATGCACTGGTCATGCAGATGTGGAGCACAAGTGGAAAAAGCCTTGCAGACCCTGAGAAGAATAAAAGCAGAAGACGGTCTGCGAGGGTGAGAAAGGAAAAGTGATCTTTGAAGCAGGGGATGCCCTGTTGTCACTGCCTTTTGTATCCACCACCAGAATGTACCTTCTCTGTCATTGCATCAGTTTGCCATCTCTCTGGGGTCAATAAGGAATAATAATAAATTAGCTTAGAAAGTTTCCATTTCCCATTTATGGAATTGTCTAAAATTAATGCCTCTATGAGTATGTCTATGTAGACTCAAAAAATCATAACCTCCTACTTAACTTGTATGTTTAGTGTGTTATCAATCGAGGCTTTGATTGAGTGATGATGATTATGTTATTAATATAATTAGTGCTATTATTTTCTAGTGTGGGAACAGTTTGTTAATTAAAAAAAAAAGGGGGGGATGGAAAGTGGTACAGGAGGATAGAACGCTAAAAAAGGAAACTTGTAAATGTATATCAGTTTTGTGAGAACCTGTAATAAGCGATTTGGATTGTTCAGATCTGAGTCCATACAAGGACTCAATTGGACTGAGAGTGCTGAAAGGAAGTTTATACTGCGTAGAAGCTGAAAGGAAGTTCACTCTGGAAGAAATGCTATAGTGAAAGAAACAATCCTGTGCACAGACCTGCTTTTCTCTGGATGAAGAAACAGGCCCAAGATAAACTCTGGAATATATTCAGGGGTCTCTTTAAGGGTTTTGGCAGAAAGGATACAGAATTTGTTAAAGTTAGGGTTAGTTTGTCTCTTTTCTTTTTTTGGTGTTTTAATTTAATAATGTTCAGTGTATACAGAAAATGATACAGGATGCTATCCATCATGTCTTTTTTTTTCATTAATAAAGAAGGGGGAGATATGGAGGAAGATGTACTGTGAGCAAGTCAGCAAAGAGTTTATCAGACTCCTTGATAGACCCTATCAGTGTGAAACCTTGGGAGTCTGGAGTGTAAGACAGAGAGCAAATGGAATCTGTTTGCCTCTAAGGGTAAACAGGAGGTTCTTTTTGTATGCATTGTTAATCTTATCACACTTAAGAAACCTTTCATCCTTTATCACTGTGTTTTGGGAGAAGCTAGACCAATCAACTGAGTAGAGGAACAGGAATTCCTGGCTTGTAAGTGAATGGTATATAAGATGTATGTTGAACACAAGAAAGGAGAACTATTCTGAGAACTACACTGATGCTACAAGAAACTGTGAGAGCTCTCTAACTCGACCAAGCGACAACAGCTGATGGACATAAATGCAGTGTTGCGCATTTTTGGAAGTGTTTTTAATAATCTGCTTTGGAATCCAAGTATCCTGTAGTTGAGCAGATGTGCAATTACAAACCCAGAAAGTGGAAAATATATAGTAAAAAATGCCTGGACTAGTAGTCTAAACATCTTTCCTCTACCACCAGTGTAATCTCAGTGTATCAAATTCCAGTTCTTTTCCACTCTTTCAGAATCTGATGATCTCTTCTCATGAGGATATGCTCACAATTCATAGTGGAAAAGCCTTTGAAGATAACATTAATTTACCTGATGTAAATTGAAGTGAATCAGGAGACACTTGATTTATTTCTAGCACTTCTATGGTTCCGATATATGGCTTTGGTTGGACTGTTTCCCTTTTCAGTGCTTTCTTCTTTCACCAATTATTCTGCTTCTTAACTCAGATTCTCTCCTGATGTTCCCCTATATATTGCTGTGCTATAGGGAGCCCTTTTCTTCCTTCAGGAAAGTTGTCATAACTCTCCAGACTTTTCAGCTTTTGAAGAGTTTATGATGGTAGCATTTCATGGAAGTACAACAGATGCTAGGAGGTAGGCAAGAAGAGAGCAGAATCTTCTCTTCTGCATCCAGTGGCATACCAATCAGCAAGGTGCTTAAGGTAGCAAAACCCTCTGAAAAAAGAAGTGGCATTTTCAGAGGTACAAGGCTAGAACTCAGCATCAACTTGTTCTTCTGATAGACCCAGTTACCTGTGCTCTTCAGGAACTGTTTTTTGCATTATGCAGCCACATTTGACTCTCTGCAAGCCCCCACTGGGATGGTTCACTGTTCCAGTGACACTGTGGCCTGTGTTTGACATATGGTGGCTGGCATAGTCACTTGGAGAGCTCATAAGATTCTTGAAACACTCTGCTGTGTTTAGCTTATTTTAGTCCTTTACTTTCATCCTTTCTTCTTTTTCCTACTTTCTTCTGGTTTCCCCTCTCTGCTTTGTGATAAGCAAATTGTGACCTAATAGAAGCATATTGTTCAAAGTCCATTCTATGTTAATTTTAGGATTGTTACCTGCACTCTAGCATATCTGACTTTCTGTAGAGGGCTTGAGCTGTTCAGCAGATGAGCCCAGCCAGGTTTTAATTTCATTCTTTTACTGATTTGGTACCAGGATACTCACGGGTCTCAGGATTCATGTGGCACTCCCTAACCTGGCTAAGCTTTGTGCTCATTTATCCTGTATCAGTCTACCTGCACCTGTGTTTTACTGCTTTTGGAGGACTGTGTAAGCATAACCAGCCAAATGCTGGCACTGAGGAAGTCCCAATTTTGTTAGTTTTAATCAATGACGATTTAATAAGCATTCTTTATCGTCTTTGCTTTGCTCTTGCAGCTCAGCTTCACAGGGAAGGAACTACCCCAGCCATGTAAGTGGGTCATGTTTGTTCCTCTTCCTTCTGGGATAAGTCAGAGTGAAGAAGATGAAGCTATGAAGACAGATGCAATATTCTCACAGTGTGGAATGAACACAAAGAGTGAAATAACCTATATTATTAAAATAATTCCATACCTGTATTTTGGAGTTTAGTTTCAATCCACCCACTGTCCTCAAATTCTTTATACCCTTCCCAAGGGTGAGTACTAATGTTTTGCACATTTAAGAAGAAAATTCTCATGGATGTTATCCATTGTTACTATTTCTTCCTTCTAGGCTTTCTAAAATTTGAATAAGAAAAGCTGGGCTACTAGCTTCTCGGTTTTGTTTTCATCAGGATATTATTGAATGAATTTGGAGTGGCACTGTGAAAATGTCCCCAGGCATGACTGGCAAATTCAGCTGTGAAAACAGTTCTATCTGGTTCCTCCAGTCTCTGTCATCATCTTGCACATGCTGCTCAAACTCTGCTGAATTCTTTACTGGCATACGCTACTTCTTTGGACTCATAACTAACTTTGGATCCATCCATTTACCCAGCTTGTTTCAAGAGAGCAGCTGCAGCTCCAAAGGAGAAGTAGAATAAATTAGATTATTTGGCCAACTGCAAAAGTTGAAGCATGGTCTCCATTTTCCACTAACTTCAGTAAGAGAAGCAGGAACAAAGAAATGAAAATATCTGTCCTGCTTTCCCCTACCCTCTCTATTTCCATCCCTCCCCTCATTTCTCTCATTAACTGAAATAGAGGACAAATCTGTCATTAAATATTTGTGAATGCTTAGTTATCTGATAGCAGCTGTTTCCTAACTGGATTGGGATGCATTGCACAGATGCCTGAAGGAGATGCACCAGTTGTTTTTGCTCCTTATCTCAGCATAATCCTCCCTTCCTCTCTTATTTAGGAGGAAAGAGAGAAAAAGACTTTGGTATTACATACTGTTCACTATTTAGTAGATAATTCTTCCCAACAGGACCTTAGGGTAGGAAATCATTGTTTCTATGTTTGTATTTTTGTTGTTGTTTTGTTTTGTTTTGTTTTTCCTTTGGTGAGTCTTAACTAATCAGCTGGTCGTTATCACCCACTGGTAACTACAAGTTAGGGAAAGGGGAGGGGTGGGAAATATTGATGTGACTCTGTGATTCACACTGAATTTAAAGAAATTGAGGCTCTGTCATGCAAGTTAGTATAATGAAATTTAAGTAATCAGCACCATAATTTCTCCTATTAGTTTTAGCTAGACTAGAAAAGGTCAATGCCCTGGCAAGCAATGATTCGCAAATAACAGGTGCAGCCGGTTTCTGTTTTACCGCCATGGGACACTGCTCTGTCACTTTTATTTACTGAATCAATCCACCAATGTCCAGCAGGAGAACAACAGTTAAATGGTCATTAATTGTGGGCTCGTGTGCAGATGAAACAAATCTCCAAAGGGACCGTAAACCTTTGTTCTTTAACCTCCTCCAGCTAACACAATGGGATTAGCAGTAAATCACTCAATGCATCATTTTCTTATTAAAAATTTAACATACTGATCATCCCAGATGACTTACATCTGATCAGGACATCTTCTTAAGACTTTGATAGTGAATAAGCAATTAACACTAAGAAAATAATAATATACATAATGTATCTTTGACTGTATTGTTTGATGTTTTGGGGCCAGGATAAAAAATTATTTCAGGAAAGCCTTTACAGAAAATATATTTTATCATTTTTTACAGACTTCTATTTGTGTAGTTTCATTCAGAATGTTGTTGCTCACATGCAGTTCTCAGGACATGTATTCAGTGTCAGAAATAGGAACGACTGAAATAAGGGATGTGGATGTAATGGCAATTCAAATGTCTTCCAGAGATCTCCACAAAGCAAAGGCCTTTTGCTTGTCCTGTGCATCCTAGATAAATTAATGGGTCTTAAATAACCACAATCTTTCAGAGTTTTGGACATGAGCCTTGAAAGCAGAGTACAGTGCATTGCATGTACATTGTGACATTCCTCCAAAATAAAAACTAAGGTGGTGAGATGATACAGTCCCCCCTCTTGATTCCTGGGTTAGAACAGAAAGAAAGAAATGCAAACTGTGGTACATTGGACCTCAGGGGTTTTATTTAATTATCCTTATTGAGACAGTTAAATTTACAAAACAAGAAGAGGTGCCTATCTGAGTGTGGCAGGCACCACTGACAAAGACAATACATCAAAGCAGAAAGAGCAATCCCATAATGCACTATATTTTCTAGGTAACCACACATCTGAAACAATCAGCTAAATTCCCAGTCTCCCTTACCTAGTGTATCATCCCTAATGATGCTTGTTTCTTCAGCAGTCTTTCCAAAGAGAAGCATTTTGAATTAGGCCCTTGTCCAAAGCTCAGTGTAATCAAGAAAACTAGCACCACTATATTAACTTAAGATTAATATGTGTAATGAACCATCACTTCCTCTTTCCCCTGTTTGGGCGTGCATAACACCACGAAAAGAGCTCAAGTTATGCTTGTTCATCGCAAGTCCTGCCACTGTTTTCCTGGAAATACATCTTATTTTTATATATGATCTACAGTCATTAATTTGTATCTTTCTATACTGAAGCACTCACAGTATAATTAAATATTCTTTCTTTGTGTTTCAGATAATTTTGTATGCCTCATTTTATATCACTCTTACATAGGAATCAATTCAAATCCATCAGACCTTCAAATACATGTTCTAGTCTCCAGTTTGAAGGTTGATAGAACAACAGCTTTTTAACTCATGTTTTTGTCATGCCTTGATTTTAGAAATCTACTTCTGTGATAGCTTATCAGCTCAGAGAAAGCTCTGTCAGCCCTGGATTAGGCTGAAAGTTTCTTCCTCTTTGCTACAATTGCTAAAAGCACGATTTTCTGCATATACTCTCCAAAGTCATCCAAGACATTCACCAGAGTTTTCCTACTGAATATTCCTACTAAGTTCCTATATAAGTTCCTATTCCTAATATTCCTAAAAAGTTCTTACATTCTTAATCTAGTTACTGTGTGACATATTGATATTTCAGCATTGGTATGAAAGGGTACCTGAAGAGGGCGTGTAAAGAACAAAGAGCAAGTTTTCAGTGGTGCCAGGAAAAGAGAGAATAGGCATAAACAAGAATGCAGGATGTTCTATCTGAACATCAGGAGGAACTTTTGTGCTGTACAAGTAATAAAGCACTGGAATAGTTTGCTCAGAGAATTAGTGGAATCACCCTTCTTACAGATCTTCAAAAGCTGCCTGGATATGTTCCTAGGTATTTGTGCTTGTGCAGGAGTTGGGCCAGAAGACTTCAACTATGCTGTGATGTGGTAAATAGCTTAAGAACAGACCCTGAGATCTGACCTAGCTTTCTGTGCAGCAAGAAGAAGAGAAAGGATAGTGTATTTCAGTGTCTCCTATATCTTCTATCTCCTGTTTTCCTCTAAAATGAGGGAAAAATACATATATACTTCTCAAATGTGTTTTGAGAAAGGTGCAGTACTCTTTCACAGCAAAATCAGAAATCTGATTTAGAAATAAAATTCTACTACTACTTCCAATGAATTTGAATTGATAATTAATTAAGTTGATAATCTTTTGACAATGAGTTATGCTAGACACCCTACGAACTTTGAATTTAGGCTGAAAGACTGTTTTATTCACATATAAAAGCACTTCATGTATATACACTTCAATAAAAGGGAAAGCAAATCCTAAACTTTGTTATTCAGATGATCTGAATTTCAAAATGTATGGCATTAATGATCCTTCTTACACCAATACTCATATTATGAAACAAATTCAAATAAAAATACAGTATCTCTAGCAGCATCCAGATTTAAAAGAAAAAAAAAAAAAATCAACAACATTTTACACACACACACACAAAAATTGTTACGCATTTTCATGATTTTCATAAAAGGGAAACACATGAGCTGAGGCAGTGGAAATTCTCCTTCCTCTCTGTATATGTATACACATGTATATATATATATACACACATACACATTAAATAAAGGAAATTAACATTGATATAATTTCATATTAATAGTATTGGAGTCATATATTTTCAAAATATTAAATACCTACTACAATTTAAAGGCAACTTATGATCAAAATAAACTTTTGTTTTGCTTTAAGAATAAGTTATTCAAAGTTAGAAGCTAATGCTTTCATTCATCCAAAATAAATTATACACATATAGCTATAACAAGAATGCTGTAATTTATTTTAAAATTCCCTTTTGGAAACATATCATCAAAACAAACATTTTCCTACAGATTATGCTGATTTTAATAAAGAAAGATTTTCTTCTAACTAGGCAGTAATACAAAAGATTTTTTTATCTGATCCACTCATTATTTCCTTCTGATCAAATAAGTGTTCTTCTACTGCATGATTCATCTTGTCTTCAAGTGGTCATCTAAACTGTATCAAATAAATCTTGCCTCAAAAATGTCTATTAATTGTCATGGGTTATAAATAGAGCCTTAAACCTTGCTCTAGAATAGTTAAACTGAAGGAATTTACTTTAGAATGTTACTAAGCTTAATAATTTCCCAAGCCCAAAGTGTTCAAGCATAACATCTGAAATTCCCAGTGAAGGCTTAAAACTCAAGAAGCTATAAAATAATTGTAGAAATATATAAATGTTAGGTTGGAAGTTTCCTTGGAGTTTCTTTGCTGAACCTTCTCCTCATAGTGAGATTGTTCCTCCCACTAGAAAAAATCATTAATGGTAGTTTTCTATCTGAATACTGTAAATCTTCAAAGATGAAGATAACACAGCCTCTCTGGGTAATACACTTCTACACTTTTCTGCACTTCCAACAAAACATATAAATTTATTTTCCAAATGTCCAGTATAAAGTCACTAAAAAAAAAAAAAAAAAAAAAAAAGGAAAAGAGAAAGAGAAAGAAAGAGAAGGAAAGAGAAAGAGAGAAAAGAAAGAGAGAAAAGAGACAGAGACAGAAATGGAGAAAGGAGAAAAAGAAGGAGAGAAAGGACAAGAAGAATATATAATTTTAATGCTGTTCAAAGTTCGTAGAGTTACAGATATCATTATTTCCAATATACAGGTCTGAAGACCTGACACCATGTTGCAGAAAATTTCATAGCCAGCAGTCTTACTGCATTCTATTCTCTTTCCTTTATCCTTTTTATCTTTCTCTTATGTTGTTCCTTTGTTGTTTTTTTTGTTTTGTTTTGTTTTGTTTTGTTTTCCTAAAAACATGTACTTGGTTTTTATTTGCTCAAATATCAAGCATGCATTATCCTTGAGCAGATTTACAACTGCACATCAGATGACTTATTCTGTCATATAATATTTACATGAACAATATTCACTTGTTAATACCATGAGCATCAGGCCAGCAGGTGAGCACATGGATGTTTCACTGTCATGTAATAATTTTTCCAAGTGACCTTAGAAGAAACACTTGAAATATTTTTGACTCTTATCCCCCTCTGTGAAATTAGAGTATTTAATTTAATCAGCCAAATAAACTATAAGTTCAAATGCTAGGATAACTCTTGGTTTTAAAAGTAAAATTTTCATTAGTCAGTCAGCTGGTTGGTTTTAATTAGATTATTCCAACTAAAACAAAACAAAAGAAAACAAAACCAACAAACAAAACTTTAGAAGTCACTATTCTGATGTTTTGATGTTTCTTATTGTATTTCATAAATTCAGCAAGAGCTTAAAACTAGTGGTCATGATTAATTATCCTTTTTTACTTAATTGCTACTTTCCACTCTTCTATACTTATATATGGTACTTTACTAAGGCATAAGAAATCTAGACCCGTACTTGCTGTAAATTCCCTTCTGAATTGGAAAGATAACAAGACAAATAATAATACATTTTCTCCTGAGCATCTTTGTATTTTTCAGTATTGACACCCAATAAGAAGTGGTGCATAGATTTTTTTTTAAAACTTGAATCTTAAAACTTGAAAACTTGAGTTAAAGCCACAACATTAAACAGCTAAGACAGGTTTAGGAAATACTTACGTCATTGTCACACACAGAACATGAAACATTCATCAACTTCATATCAGAAACAATATTTTCCTTAATTCAAACGCTGTTCTTAAGATCTTGCAGGAGTTGCTGCAGAAGATTAATGATGAATGCTCTTGCTTGATGGAAACTAGCCTTTTGTCTTGAAATCATACATAACCAGTCACAGAAGCACAAGAAAATAAGCACAGCTTAAGCACTGGAGCATAGGCAGAAAAGACTACATTTGATATTCAAAAGGTTGTAGCATACAAAAGGGGGGAAAACAGGGCACTCGATACAGCAGGGGTGGTCATACTTTACCCAAATACTTTGAGGACTGTATTGGTAAGATGCCAAGAGCCGAAGGGCTGCACTGAATTTGCATTAAATGGAGCAGATGGCATCAGCTGCCCTCAACTTTAATGTCGAAATGTGGCCTACAGAGCAAATCTGTACAAAACTTTTCTAATTAAATCTGAAACAACATGCCTCATGTATTCCCCAGTAGCATAGCCTTTCTGGTGGCATTTCTGCAATTCCATTTCCAGAATCAGCTAAGAGAGGATATGGCAGAAGTGTAGATAAATGAAAAAATAAGAACATAACAGATATAGAACCTTTTCCAAAATGATTTGTTGAAGCACCAGATGACAATGAGCAGACTAGAATTAATCTCCATCATTCTATCCAACAAAGCATTTTTTTGTAACAAAAATGCATTAGTGTATCTATTAAATAAGAACTTCTGGATGCACCAGGCTATGTTACAAGTGATGTCTGCTCAGAGGTAGAACAAGGGAAAACTACATTTCAAGTCAGTTCTAACACGAAAACTCAGAAAAAGTCACTTAGGTTTTGCACTTTCAAATTTCTCTGTCTATATGTAAAAAGAAATAATCTAGAATAGTCAATAAACCATGCTTTAGCTACGTTCATGCACTTCATTGACAGACTGTGAACATTTCCCGCAAGAATTAAACAGATGACACCATAAATAATTCCATTACACCAACAATTTCTGACAGCAGCTGTTAATCCACTCTCCACGGTGGAATTCAGTAGCACATAATAGTGCTTATCAGTTATGAAACCTTCCCACTTTTATTTTCTAGGATCAACTTCTCAAAATACTTTGTTTTCCTATTTATATACTTTCCAAATGCTTCACTTAAATACACACTTTCATTATCCTTGCTTTTTGTGAGAAATGAGATGAAAGTGCACATCCATGTTAAGTAGCATTATTAACAGTAATTACTGGACTTGTGAAATAATTTACATAATACTCATAGCAGACTACTGCATCTGCTCAGATTAGGTGTAAACATATATGTGAAGAATAAAATGAGGTGGAATGGGTAACTAGGCAAAAGAAGAAATCTATTTTCATTCAGTGACTTGCTGCAAGAACATTTGAGCCAAATTTTCCCTTGGTACAATTCCACCAGCATCAGGATTAAATAAGGCAATTTTTTTGTTGCATTTATGAAATAGACAGAAGGGATATGTGTCTTTTTTTTTTTTTATTTTACAAATAAGTGCATTTACTGGTGAATAAGGTAAATGAGTGAGGAAAGAAGGAAAAAACATTGTGTATTAAAAAATTGATTTTTTGCACATAGATCACAGAATCACAGAATGGCCAGGGTTGGAAGGGACCTCAAGGATCATGAATCTTCAACCCCCTTGCCATATGCAGGTCCAACAACCTCCCCATTTAATACTAGACCAGGCTACACAGTGCCCCATTCAATCTGGCCTTGAACACTTCCAGGGACAGGGCATCCACAACTTCTCTGGGCAGCCTGTGCCAGCACCTCACCACTTTCGCTGTTAAGAATTTCCCCCTGACATCCAACCTAAGTCTCCCCTCCCTCAACTTCGAACCACTTCCCCTTGTCCTGCTGTTATCAACCTTTCAAAGGGTTGATTCCCGTCCTGTTTGTAGCCTCCCTTTAGGTATTGAAATGCTGCAATTAGGTCACTTTGCAGCCTTCTTTTCTCCAGGCTGAACAAGCCCAGCACCCTGTCTTCGTAGGGGAGGTGCTCAAGTCCCCTGATCATCTTTGTGGCCCTCCTCTGGACCCTCTCCAACAGCTCCGTATCTTTCTTTTACTGGAGACTCCAAACCTGGATGCAATACTCCAGATGTGGTCAGACAAGAGCAAAGTAGAGAGGGACAATCACCTCCCTCTCCCTGCTGGCCACTCCTCTTCTGATGGAGCCCAGGATACTACTTGCCTTCTGAGCTGCAAGGGCACACTGCTGGCTCATGCTAAGCTTTTCATCTATCAAGACCCCCAGGTCCTTCTCCACAGGGCTGCTCTCAAGGACCACTCCTTCCAGTCTGTATGGGTGCCTGGGATTCCGCCAGCCCAAGTGCAAAATCTTGCCTTTTGCTGTGTTGAACCTCACCAAGTTCACGTGGGCCCACCTTTCCAGCCTCCGGCAGGTCCCTCTGACTGGCATCCCTTCCTTCCATCATGTCAACCTCACCACTCAGCTTGGTGTCATCAGCAAACTTGCTCAGTGTGCACTCGATTCTGTCATTGATGTTATTGATAAAGATATTAAAGAGCACCAGTCCCAAGACAGACCCCTGGGGGACTCCACTCATTAGATCCCTGAAAGAGTGTTAATTATCAGTTTACTTCACTTTATTGTGTCCTAAAAATGCCTAGCTATTACACATAGTAATTTTCGCAGAATCACAGAATCCTAGAAGTAGTAAAGGACCTGTGGAGATCATATAACCCAAACCCCCTGCTAAAGCAGATCCCCTGGAATAGGTTATGCAGGAAGTTGTCCAGGCCAGTTTTG
This sequence comes from Tympanuchus pallidicinctus, assembly GCF_026119805.1. NCBI lineage: Eukaryota > Metazoa > Chordata > Aves > Galliformes > Phasianidae > Tympanuchus > Tympanuchus pallidicinctus. The sequence continues at coordinate 19,303,960 of NW_026294813.1, read as the reverse complement.
AATATCTCCAGAAGGACACTCCACGAGCTTTCTAGGCAGCCTATTCCAGTGCCTTGTCACCCTCAAAGTCAAATTTTTTCTCATATACAGACGGAACTTCTTCTATTCAATATTATAACCATTGTCCCATGTTCTATCACTGGACACTACTGAAAATATTCTGGCCCCATCCTGTCTCACTCCTATTTATAGGAGGGAGAAGAGGTTCTCTAATATCTGTATACCTGGAGTGAGATTAAGAAACAACAGTTCAAATGTTGGTCCAACCAGTTTATTATAAATCCTAATCAGGGAGATGGGGAAGGGAAGAATGGTGACTATTATGAATTAGGGTGATGGGGAAGGGAAGAAGGGTGATAGAAAAGATAGGAAGGAAGCAAGAACTGCATGAAGCACGGATAGTCACCACCAGAATCCAGTAGTAGCCCCGTCGCACGCCGTTTCGGTAGTCTGAGGAAAAAGCGCAGGGGGAGAGCAGTAGCAGAATGGCCAGCAGGCAGCAAGCAGGTAGCAGGAAGAAGCTGCAGGGTAAGTCCGGGAGGAAGCAGCAGGACTCAGGTAGCAGGCCCAGGAGACCCCTTCAGCATGCAGGCATTCCATAGTGAAGGATCTGATGACAGACACCCTCTTGTTCTTCTTTGGTATGCGAGTCTCAAGTCGTGAAGAATCTTATCAGAAACCTTTTGGGAGAGAGCACCAGCAGCAAGGCCAGCCTTAGGCAGCAAGAAGGTGCAGCAACAGAGTATGTCCAGGAGGGAGAAGGGCAGGATGTGAGACTTCTCATGACTGAAAACCCCCTTCTTCTTCATGAGGAATCTGTTGCCAGAAAACCTAACATCATAGTTGTAGGTCCCCTTTTTATCCTTCTTCTTCTGCCAGTGTGGCATTCCTGGGTGCTTGGGTAAGAGTCACGTACAGCACCCCCTGAGAGAGCTATCTCCCTCAAGATAGGCCCACACAAAAGACTGCTTCCTGGCCATTAGTCTTTTCTCTCTCCTATTTGCCCTGGCCTTGTCCATCTGTGTCCCTCAGACAACAGATTTCTCAACCTTTGCCAGGACTTGCCTGGCCTTGTCCATCAGTGTTCTCCAAATGAAGGATTTCTCAACTCTTGGCCAGGACTTGCTTGGACTTGTTCATCTGTGTCCACAGCAAGCTTTGAGGCAATGGTGTAGAAGAACAATCTCTTGCACATCCACTTTACTCCCACCATTAGATGTTTATAAACATTTTTCAAAACAACTTTTTTCAACACTTTTCATATCCTCCTTGTTTTTTCCAGGCTCTCTCAGAATTTCCTCATAAAGAAGATGCTCCAGGCCCCTCATCATCTTTGTAGCTGCTTGCTGGACTCTTTCTAGAAGTTCAAGAAAGAACAAAGGAGCCCAAAACTGGAAGCAGTACTCCAGTTGTGACCTCATGGCTTTTGACACTGTTTCCCATAACATTCCTGTAAGTAAGCTTAACAAGTGTGGCAAAGAAAAGTGCACATTGAGTTCATTTGTTAACTGACTCACAAAGTACAGAGTCTAGTTGGAAGCATGTATATGGGGTTTTCCCCAGGGTTCAGTACTTGATCTAGTCTTGTTCAACATCTTCATTGATGATCTGCTTGAATGGACAGAGTGAGCCCTCAGTAAGTCTGCTAGTGACTTGATACGGAGAAGAATAACTGATGCAGCCTCGTGTTGTGCTGCTATTCAGTAAAACCTGAACAGGCTGGTGAGTTGAGCAGAGAAAAATCTGTGAGGTTTAGCAAGAGCAAGTGTAGAGTCCTACGTCCACAATATACATTAGGGGCTGAACTGCTGGAAAGGAGGAGAAGCACTGTGGAGAAGCATCTGAGCATCCTAGTGCATTGACAACATACTGCTTATTGGGGTGGGTGGGGAAAGTTGGGTGGGGGGGAGAGGAGGGTTTAGGATTATACAGAAACAACACAAATAAAAGAAAGAAAGTGGGGTGACTCCTGTCATAGTTCATGTCAGGAAATTTGATCAATAGTTTTACAAACTGAAGAAGTGCTAACAGATCTGATCACATCTGGTTCTGTGCCTTCATTCTTGTAAGATGCCTGAAGTTGCTTTTGTTGTGTGAAAAGGTCATCCACCAAGTTCTGTCTCCTGTCTCCCTCCAGCTAGGTGATCTGAGGTGATGAGAACTTCAGGAATTTCAACTCTCATTTGGACGACTTACTAGGAGCTGATTTTGTTCGTCAAAGTCCATAATAGTACAATGAGCACTTGATAGCAATTTATTTCTAATATAAGCTGTTTGCGATGTCTTCATCACTAGGTTATGAACTACTGAAGAGATGAATGACTTCAAAATCTGTTTATGATTCTTTGAACCACAATGAATATTTTTAGTTATGTTGGAAAATCATGCAGTGAGCTGTTCAACAGGAGATGAAGTTTCTCAGGCCAGCTGGAGTTAGCCCTACAGACAGTTAATAACACTTTGTGTTATGAATATTCAGTTGTTCACAGGCTAAAAATGAAGTTGGCAGAAGCTTGGGTATCCCAGCGTGACTCTCAACATCTTATCAGTATATCTCAGCAGTGACTAGGAATAGACTCTTCAATATTAAAATTATTACAATAATTACCAAAAAAATGACAGTACTAGTCATAAATCTCATTACCTACAGAAGTAACAATAACTAGCATTTACAGATTCATATAAAAGGTCATGGACTATGAAATTCTTCTCACTTATGTACTATTATTAGGTTTGATTTTTTTTCTTATTTTTAAATTATTTTAAAATGTACTAAACACAATCATTTTACCAGAAGGAAAATAAACCATCAGCAAAACATGTGTTTTCAGTGCAAAATATAGAAGGCAAAATACAGAGCAATGCTGTCAAGGAACATAAAGCATCTGTGACAGAGGTTTAACAGTCCAGGTATTATTGTTGGACAAAGATATATCAGGTCTCACGTTGATTAGCTATTTACATGCCATTGCTCCCTGTTCTATATCTTTTATTGCAGAGACAGTTTTTCAATTACATGCAGAAAACATTTGGCTCGCTTGCTTTGTTTTATGAAAACAGTCTTTTAGTATCTTTCTTTCTGCTTACAAGTCATGACTTAGATGTGAATTCTCAGATACTTCTGGTTTTTAGGAACTGAAACTAACATGATCATCTTCAGAATAGAATATTTTTTGGGAGTCTTTCAGGAACCTGTGTCTCTTTGGATGAATCCAGACCACATCTGCATCTACAAAAATTAATCACAGACTTTGCTAATCTATGTCCCATGTCCCAGATGCAATTCTGTGGGATAGGGTAAGCCATCCCAGGAGCACAAAATAAAACCTGACTTCCAAAATCTGGCACAAGTTTGAGTGGAATTCTCTCTTTGAAACATTAACAACACTGGACAGTAAAATATGAGCAAGTCAAACAAGCACTAGGTACTTAATTCTGAGTGAAAATGAATGCTTGAATTCTCAGAATTTCTCAACATCTGTATGTACAGATTGGATATCTAACAATGTATGGGATGGAACATTCAAAGAAAAGGAGATTTAGCATCATAAATAGCCATGAAAGTTGGTGTCTGTTGCAACCTTCAGTCAAATATTCAAATATCTTACACCTATTTGCTAAGCTCTTTAGCTTGGATGAGGGTTCATGACATTTAACTCTGGCCTTCTAAAACCCTTTTTGCCCTCCCTTAGGTAACTATGAAGACAACCTCTTCGTTCATTCAATAGAGAGAAATCAGTATCTCCACTAGACAATATATTCTATCCTACTTCAGCATTAATTATGTCACTCTGAAGATGCTATATGTCCTTCTTCGTCTTCAGAGAAACCTTGGAATATCAACTAAATAAAATGGATAAATTTGGGTGAGATGAAAGTTCCAGTTTATTTTTGTTAAAAAGAAGTTAGTTCTTTAGGATGTTTTATGTAAAATTACCAAAACTTCAGCCTCAGAGGGAACTTAAACATTTCATAAATGAAATACTATTATTTTTTTCACTTTATGAAGACAAAATTTGGAGGACAGTAAGGACTGAATTTTCATCAGATTAGCAGAATTTGTGAAGCACAGGTGTTTCTGTAATTGTGATAAATAGCAAAAATTCTCTTTGTTCAATGGCACTAAAAAGTCACACATCCACCTGGATGACCAAGTGGTGCCGAAGTTACAAATCATTGGAATGTCTCCAACAATGCAAAATGCCTAGCTGTTTGCAAGAGCTAGGCACAGGCTCCAGAATCATCTGTGAAGGATTTTGAGAGAAGATTGGTGCCATTTCTAAAGTTGGAGTGTGGAGTCCCAGACTTCAGAGTGATAGGTGTGATTTCTGTGTTTGTTACATTGTTGTTGTTGTTGTTTGCTTGTTTGTTTTGTTTTTCTTGTTTGTGAGATAACTGTCCAGAATCCTCCCAGTTTGCACAAGATAGAAATGTTATCTTCTATCATGTCAAATAGCAAGGATTGTACAATAACAGGAAACAGGAAATCTTCAAGTGAGGTCTGTATTTGAGTCCGTTGGTTCAATTTCGTAATTAAAAAGTCTTCTACTATCTTCCAGTTCTACAATTTGTCTCTCCTGAAATCTTCTCAAGTCACAGAATACTGTTCTCTATGGGAGAAACAAACAAACAAAAAACTGATTTTGCAGCTGGGTGTTAGCATAGTACAAGTCTAAGCAATTCCTCGTTGCCAGCTAAAAAGAAAATTCAGATAATACCCCCATAATCTAAAATAAAGCATCCAGAATGAGAACAATTATCTTGAAAAATAAACCTAATTCATTTTGAGGTAAGAGGTGTGAGAAAAGTGTCTGAAGTCAATTCTAATAATGTGAGCAGAGTTACATCAGGACTGTGTCTCAGGATCATTATCTCACAAGACACGAATATCAATCTCATTATGTAACCGAGTGTGTCTAGCACTTTCCTATATAAATACACTTAATAGATATAGTTTTGATCTTTTGCTGAAAAATTAATAAAAAAGAGATCAGTCTCAGTGTGCCAAGAGGCTTTTCTCAGTACCATTAAAGGGTGATTTTTTTGTGTGTGTAAATAAATACATTTCATCATACAAAAGGAGAAAAATGTTTTCAAAGGAAATGACCTGAGTTTCCCCATCTCCATATATTATTTCTGGAGCATTTTGTTAAAAAACAAAACAAAACAAAACAAAAAGACAACAAAACCTTATTCCAGAAGGCTGTAATTCAGTACTCATGTCTGTTACCTAATATGCATATTCCACTAGAATGTTAATATTTTAAAGTTCTAACTATGCCTCAGAGACAAATATATTTGACAGAGGAATTCTGTTGTACTACAAGGACTGGCCCATACAGTATGGACCCCAAGGGAATTTTGCTCCTTTGATTTATCTGCTCTTTTATAGATCATCCTTTAATATTTGACAGAGATGGGCAATTCAGGATTCATCTACGCACACTATGGCTTATACAGTGACTTGAACTCCCTTGGGAGAGAGTATAAATAATATTCCTTGCCCCATGTGGAAATAAACGGGCTTTTGTTACTCAATCCCCCAAAAAAGTCTGATGGACAGGAAAAAGACTCTAAAAAGTCTGCAAGGAGCATGAGGGGGATGAAACCAGGACTTCCTTCTTCATTTTATTATGCACTTACTGTAGATGGGGTTTTATCACTGGACCTGGAGGGTAGCAAAAATAAGAAAAGAAGGTTGAAACTACAGAGATAATATTGAAAAGGTGTGTTGTAGTGTCCTTTCTTCCTCAGGGCCATCTTTTAATGCACACTAAATTTATATCCTTGGGAACCACAACGGAAAAGCACCGTAATGTTGCTGATAGTGAACAAGGAAACATAAAAACAAATTTTGCTCTCTATGTTGGTATTGGCAAGTAGAAAATCAAACAGGATTTAATAAGAACATTTTGCCTTGTTTAGTAGGTTTAACAGCTGGCATGCAGAGAGCAGGTCTGTGGAGGATAAGGTATCATCCTGGCATAAGCACTGTTCTGTGCCCTTCTCACAGTGTCACACCTGTAGCTCTTTCAACTTTGCAAAAAGGTTGCAGCAAAGGAGAATTAGATCCACATTTTAAAATAAAGATACATGAATATAATGTCACTTTTAGACTGTGAACAATTCCTTACTGATGCTGATTATTAACAAGTTGGTTTTTTTGTTTGTTTGTTTTTGTTTTTGTTTTTGTTTTAAAGTATAAAAATCTCTACGCTAATGAAATACCATGGGGAGAAATTGAGGGTTACCCATAATCTCAGCCCATTGAAGTTCATACAAGGCTCAGGTCTCAGAAGTTTAGAACAAACAAATAAACTTGCACAATGCTTTAAATTAGTAAGAATGAAATATGGTCTTCACATCTGGCATCTACTGCTATTGACATCACCAAAAGTTGTATATCCCTCAATTGAATTCTAATTTTTAAACTTTGAAAAATCATTGAAAATTTGAAGCACTCTTTCTCATCTCATGAGTACTGGAATTTTCTAAACAGTTAACAATCTTTCATATAAACGTTTTACTATAAGATCAAATAAGGTAAGACAATAAATAATAAAGAGAGAAAGAGAAAGAGCAAAAAAGAGAGAAGGAAGGGAGGGAAGGAGAGAGGGAGGGACCAAAATCAAATAAATAAGTCAGCCAAACCCTCCAGATTAGGGTCTGAGGGGTAGAGGAATCTCCAGAGTATGGAGCTGAAATTATATTCTACTAAGGAAATCAAGCAGCGCTTGGTTCTTCTTTGATGAAGGAAATGACCTGTTTTTCACAGGTGATTATTAGCCTAAAGTAAAAATATGCTTGCAGGAATTTTCTTCCTTTTGTTGTTGTTGTTCCTTTGTTTTGATTATTTTAACACAAATTAGCCTTCTACTAGAAGTAAAGTTCAACAGGGAGGAACAAAGAATAAATCTTTATTTGAAATCAATTTTCCTTATCCTCTGCTCTACTCTTTTTCATAGCTTTTCTTTTCATAACTTTTCATAACTTTTCCATTACTTCTAGTATTTTCATATATGTGGTCTACATTTGTCTGTATATTTATCACTTTGGGCTGTTGATTACTTCATTACATGATCATCTCCAGAGATTTGAAAAGTGGAAGGTATTTAATGCAGCTATGAATTTTTGTCTGACCATTTCAACATCCAGGAAAATCACACTGTTCATTTGTCAAGGCTAACATTTATTTGACATAATGTCTGCATGGCTAACACAATACTTATACAATCAATCAGTAAGTTATGTTGTCTCTCTGCGATGTTATGATAATAGTGCTCTTTTCTGCAGTTTCTTTCTTACCACACTTCAGATGAATCTAAAAATCTTTGCTTGTTTTTCTTTGCTTAAAAATCCTGTGGTATAACTAGACCCATGCACTAGATTCATTTAGCTGTGTAATTGCTGATCTTGCTTGCAAATGTTGCTAAATATATGATTAGGCATGAACTACCGTAATCTACTCACTACATTCAGACACACTTTTTATTACATTCCTTATTTCAAATACTCATAGTCCAAAAATCCTTTCCTAATTCATGCATGTATATATACTTTTTTATAATTATTATTTTTTCCTGCAAGTGATTTTTTTGTTTTTTGTTTTTTGTTTTTTGTGACTAGACTTCCTAGACTTCCAGTGCAGAGAGCTAGAAACATTTATACTTTTAAGACTGAAGTTTGGACCTGTAACGTATCCTGGATATCCTGGACAGCTGTTCACCAGACATACACACAGCCTGTAAAACATGAACGTCTGTCTAATATGTTTTGATTTTAATAGTGATTTCAAGTATAAGTTTTATAGAGTGGATGGAGATCAACTCAGAGATCTCATCCTCTCTTTAGTCTTCGCAGTTCAGAGGCACCCAAGCCTTTGTTCTATGTGTGATTCAGCAGAGCCCACCCACATTTTCTCTGATTGAATATTCCTGATGTACTTATGCAGCATTCTGAAGAGTTAATAAAACTGTAGAATGGCTTATGTTGGAAGGGATCTTAAAGATCATCCAGTCCCAGCCTCTTCTACTGTGGATAGAGTTGCTACCCACTAGATCAGTCTGCTAGGAGCCCATACTGCTTGGCCTTGAGTGCCTCCAGGGATGTGGCACCAAAAGTCTTCTGGGCAACCTGTTTCAATCCATCATGAATAGAAAATTTCTTCCTAACACCTAACCTGAAATTCTTCTCTTCTATTTTAAAGCCATTCCTCCTTGTTCTATCATTTTCAGACTGTATAAAAACCCCTCCTGCTTATAAGCCCTCCTCAAGTACTGGAAATCCACAATATCCTTGTGGACGTATCCTTGTGGACGTATCCTTGGAGACTTCTTTTCTACAGTCTGAACAAGCTCAGCTCCCCAAGCCTTTCTTTATAGGAGAGGTGCTCCAGCTCTCTGATTGTCATTGTGGTCCTTCACTGTGCACAATTCAACAGTTCTACACTTTCATGTGCTGGAGGCAATATATGTCCTTTCATTGAAGGTCAAGTTCATCTTGCTCATAATATAAAACCAAATAACCACCTTTTTGATTAAAAATTGGCTCTGTAACTTTAAGTATCTAGGGAAGCAATATTTAGTCTGCCTCTCACTGCCAGTAACTAAAAGTTCACCTTCCACACTACAATTTCATTTTGTCAGAGGTGAATCATTCTGAGACTTGTAGGTAACTCACATCAGTGGCACATCCAAGTTGTGTAGCACTAACACAGAGCACGGATAATTGAGTAGTGAAACAGTGATCTCTTTGATGTCAAAGGGAATTTTGCCATGCTGACTACAGTAGAATGAGGATCTTATTCTTCGCATTTGCAAATTCTGTCTTTAAAATTCCTGAAAACTTAATAAAAAATAAATTAAAATGAAAAACACCGGGATTCACGTGGCTGCTTCTACTTTATTTTCTCTGAATTTAGAGGAAAATAAATAAATAAATAAATAAATAAATAAATAAATAAATCCTAATGCAAACTTTAACATTGCAAATCTAAAGTATTACTTAGTCACTATGTTTGTAATACTTTTGTACCAGATTATCCATGAAAGTAAATTAATATATTTAAGATTAGTGAGCTGTACTGTTTTATGCCAATAACTGCTGAATATTTGGCTCATTATTTTAAATGTTATGTCATCTTCTCAGAAATCTGAAAGTTTTAGAAGGATCTTTTATTTTCAAAATGAAATCTTAGACATACTGTCCAGTGATTCTTTCTAGAGAAGAGCACTACTCATCAGCAGTGGCAAAATATACCCCTAAATAAACTCTTGCTTTACATTGCACTTGATGTTTTATAACACCAGCCAGCCAATCTCCAGTGAATTTAAATGTAGCTGCAGCAGGGAACACTAATTGGGTCTTCTACTCGTGGATGCTAAGAAATATGTTAATTGAGTACATATAACGTGCTGTGTATCTCATATATCCAATATTCTATTGAGAAGAAAGAAGAGTTAAAAGTCCTGTAGATATCATCTTTTCTTAAAATAAGCCTCTCAAATTCATTTGGGAAGCTTCTTTGTAAAACAAATCCACACAGAAACCTAGATGGTTAGTTTAACATACTGAGCCAGGTAGGCATGTAATCCAATTTAAATCCTACATGTTGTCATTATTCCTTAGTTTTACAAATATTTTTTGTTTTGTTCATTAAGGCCCAAATAGCATGAACATAAGTCAGTTAGAACCATTTGTCTTTAGGTCCAAGTCTTAATTCCATAATATTTGACTTCTGAAGAACCAACAAAAGCTACAGGTAGATTATGAGACTGAGCCCAAAGTACATTTCAGTGAAATGGCAAACTAAAATTACTGTGCTTTGCTCTATTCTGACTGTCATTTAGAGTAATTAAATGCTATGCCTTCTGGAGTGCTGGGCTTGTCATGGAAGAGAAGTCAGAGAAATTGGCTGTTTTTAATATAAAGGCAATTATTATTTATGGAAGCTGTTGAACAAAGATAACTCAGGAGCAAAGTGACTAACACTGTCTACTTTGACACAATCCAGGATGTTAAAATATAAGTACGTAGTCTTTTGATGTATATTATCCTGTTTTGTTTCCTTATTGAAGGAATTGCTAATGACTGGATTCTTCTTCGATCATTTACCATTCAAAATAGTTTTTTCATCTAAAGGCCATATTTCCATATTGCCAGCGCTACCATACACCTAACGAATGGAGCGTTCAACAAGCAGTTAGTGTTGATGACTACATTCCTTAAATTATCTTGTCTGCTGAAGTAAAATTTATCAGGCTCAAGAGATCTTTTATAAGAGATTAAGATATTCACTCAGCAAATCATAGCTTTTGTCCTATTTTAAGATGTTTGAATTTCTAGATGATGCCTAGATCTTGGCCACTGTCTATGTGCTGCCCAAAGCAGTGAGGGAGTTGCTATGATCCTGGACTACAATGGTTCAATAGATTCTTTCTCCTGTTGTTTGGCATGGTACTTTTAGACCCTTAATTAGTTACAGATTTTTGAAAACTTTTTTTTTTGTTGTTGTTGTTGTTGTTGTTGTTGTTGTTGTTGTTTTGTTTTGTTTTGTTTTGTTTTTAGTGAAAGCAGTTTCTTCACAGCTCTTAACTCCGTACAGCTTCAGTGATCAATAATTGCCCACCAGTGAGTTGTGCAGGCCTGGATTCTCTGCATTCAAACTGTACCCATACCTTGAAGGTTTTCGCTCTGTCCTACATTTGAATTGACATGACAACAAGAAAAACCAGATGCCCATGTTCACATGACATCTTCTCCTAGAAAGCCAATAAGTAAAAAAGACCAAACCATAGCCAGCTTCTTTTGTAGAAGTATTATGATCTACTACCAACAATAGTTGTGCTATTTTTTTAGGTCATTATGTATAAAATTGATTACACATTCATGCTACATTAGTATGTTTATGTCTGGTTTCAAAATGAACTATTAGTAGAACAGTGTACTGCTTTCATGGATGCATCAGATCTGCATTCATCCAACATGCACTCAAATTGTAAAACAAACATTTCCCACTGAAAATCAAAGACTGGATGCTACTGGCTGCTCAACATTTTCAGCAGGAGGTAGTCTGAGGAACAACTGAGGGTTGTATAATAATCAGGAACAGGATAAACTCATGATGTTCTTCCAGTTACTGTCACTGTTTTTCTGGGGAGTTCTATACATTCTCTTCCTTGCAGTATTTATCAGGGAAAGACTGTGATCGGTCCTTGGAAGGAAAAGAACCATTATGGAAAACATTAGCAGAAATATTTCTATAACAGTTTGACATTGCTGCAAGGTTTTTTTATTTACTCAGAAGCAAGAAAATTCTAGGAGTAAGTTGAGGAGCTCTACTACACAGCAGTCTGTTGTGATGCAAGAGTTAAGATGGAAATCAAATGATTTGTCTGGGATCAAAAAATGACAAGGGCCTTTGCTTATGTCAGGATGGCATAGGGTCACAGGATAAAATAATACAAGGTCGTTCTTAAAAATGAAAAGAAAAAAAACCCACAAAATTAAAATTGAATAACATTAGAGCCCAATGCGACTTTAAATTCAAATAATCTTGTGCATCTTCTTTTTCCTCCGTTAGATGGAGTTCTAAATCATAATTCGTCTGTATGCTAGAGATGGCTTTGAAGAAAAGAAGCTCTAAATTTTGGTGAGATGCGCCTTTTTCAAACTTGATATTGAGAGCATTTCTCTCTTCTCTAACTTAGAAAGAAGCTGCTGTGTCTACTTGTTTTATTTGAGCAGAATAAGTTCCTCGGGGAAGCTGAAAATCTTCTGAAATGACTCAGAGGTCTGCCAAAAGTTTTTTCAGTTTTCTTTTAGAGTCAGAACTGTTCCCTTCAGAAGGATTTGGTGTGCTTTGCCTAAGAGCAAATTAATTATTCTAAAAGTAGAACAGTGATATAAGAAGTGTCTCCATAAATTGTTGTGTTTTAAATTCTACCTCAATGCAACATCATAGAAAAACAACATTAAATCAGATTTGTTTCTTTAAAAATGGAGGACAGTATAATCCGTAGGATACTTTATGTTATCTGAATATCAGAATTCTGTCATACCATAATTTTCAAATAATGACTAAAATTTCAAAATCCAGATTCTGAACCACACTTCTCACATCTTAGTCTCTGCCTCAACCACAACACTTTATGTTAAAATAAAACTTCCTTGCAGAGGCTCTTTTTAGACTTCAACAGTCCAGTGAGTCATGGTGTTATTAATCAATGTGCATCTTGTAATTGCATCTGTACATATGACAATGTTCCTCTCAATTACCATGGTAATATACACTGCTTTGATGGAAAAAGGACTTTGGGTTCATCTGAAAAACAGTAACAAAGTAGTAGTATGTTCTTGGGGTGCAGAGTGGGTTAGAGATATATTTTTGGTCTTGTTTCTCAGGCCAGATAAGGCTTAGCACAAGGTTTCAGGCAAATGTCTAAAGTACCAGATCTTAACCCAGTTAGCTCTCCAGACTAATAAATATTTTCCAGTGTTATCTGCACAAAGCTAAGGATGTTTTTGTTTGCACTATTTTGTGTGAGAATATATATATTAGGAAGTATTACTTTTCAGAAAAGGGTGGTCAGGCACTGGAATGGACTGCCCAGGGAGGTGGTGGAGTCACCGACCCTGGGGGTGTTCAAGGAAAAGCTGGATGTTGTGTTGAGGGACATGGTTTAGTAGGAGCTATTGGGAATAGGTGAACGGTTGGACTGGGTGATCTTTTAGGTCTTTTCCAAAGTTGGTGATTCTATGATTCTATGATTCTATATATGCATATATATTTGACTTTATAATATTATGCTTATCTCATTTTTGTTTCCTTACAGAGAGAACATCGTTGTTTATTATTTTATTTTATTTTAATTTTCCCTGCACATCTGTAACACACAAACTTCTGATAGAGCTGGGAAAACTGTGGTTTTAAATGATCTTGTAATACTTGCTTGAAATTTGAAACAAGTTATCAGTGACGAGGTTAGTCCCTATTCTGTGTTTGTTTTCTGCAGTTATTTTAGTCAATGAGTTTGCTGGCTGGGGTGTTCTCATGAACAGCTAATTTTAGGCAACTATTAAAAAATACTAACAGAAGGTGAATTTCACAAAATGCAGCTATTTGCAATGGAGCTCTGAATTTAAGAGTTGTGGTTTGATTATCCAATCAGAAAAATATATTATTTATGTGTCTGGACACACCATCTTGAATTTCAGATTTTAACTTTTGTGTTCTTACAACCATCTGCTCACAAACTAAATTCATGCTGTGCTTTTATCAGAAGAAAAAAAGACATATTTTTGGTAAATAGTTTGGAACACTTGATAGAAGAAGGAAAAATGTTTCCAGATTGTACAATTCCTTCTGCAGGACTTGGAGGTCACATTCATTTTCATGCTTTCTCAGCGTATAGTATAATATTTTGCTCATATTTCTTAGTTTTGTCTAGATAACTTCATTGACATTCCTTGTGACATTCTGTCTTGGGAAGTTTATATTTCCTAGGTGATTACTGTTTATCTTTCAAGGAATTTATGTCTGGATACTAGATTTTCCCTGGTTTTGATCTTTTGATTTCCAAATGTTTAACCATTGTCTTGAGTCATAGCCTTTTTGGAAGTATCCTGAATATGGTAAACATGAAAAAAGATTAAGGTGTTGAACACACTGAAAGAGTGGAGCATGAAGGCTCCAAAGGACTCTGCAGGATGAAAGTCATCCTACAGATTGACTGCTACCCAACTGCTTTCTCCTTCTTTGGCAGAATGTGAGGATATAGCTAGTTTTCTTCTCATCTCTCCCAGAGGCTGCCGTGCTAGCCAAGTAAGTACTTGCTTTGTTCTCATTGCAAGCTCTGGCTCCAAAAGTATTTTTTTCTAGGCACTTAAAGATGTGTACAGAAAAACAAATTAAAATTAGCAGATGTAGTTGTACATTTTTACATTTTTTATATAATCTCTGATGTTGTATCTAGATGGGCAGTATTGTGAAGTACTACAATATCCTGGTCTTCTATCTCTCCAAATCATATTCTGAAGAATATCAGATCTATCTTGTACCTGCCTCCTCTCTTACCACTCTCGTTTATTTTCAGAATGAATAAAAAATTAGTTTGGATCCTTAATGCAAAGATCATATCAACTTAGGTACAGACAGTGTGAATGTAGTAACAAGCTGTAAGTTATTACATCAGTGTGTTTGGAGAAAATATTCTTAACTGAAATGTGGTTTCTAAAGTCCTTCTAGAGAAGAGACTTACGTGCATATGATAGCTGAGAAAAACAATGGGAATGAAAAGGCAAGGAAGCACCAAGGTAGAAAATGTAGACAAAATTGGAAGATATTGGATTGCTTGACTGGTTTTTTTTTTTTTCATATTTGTACATCTGAAAAGACCACGTCATACAATACAAGCAAAGTTCATTAGTAATCTGCATTTGTTTATATCTACTGTTAAGTAGCTTTTTTCACTAGCATTGCAAGATGCTTTCCCTGTTGTATGATTAGGAGGTGTGATAAATTAACAAGAATGTTCAGCACTGGATAGAAAACTTATAGCAGAGTTGTAATTTTAATGTGACTTTATCTGTGTCACATACTTAACCACAAGAAAGTCCCTTTTTACTGTCTGAAAAGCTGTATATATATGGTAATAAAACATGCCAGGATGCAGTGGCAGCATTTTGAACAGGCTCTCCTTGCAGACATTTGTCACACAACTTTGCTTGTTTTAGGGCTCTGATCACACATAGATCAAGGTGAGGGAGTGCAGCACTTTATAGAGAGTTGCACCAGAATGGCCCAAGAAAGATGTGCAGCAATTCAGAGAACTTTAATTCTGTTTATATTTCTTCTGCTTATCTGGGAGTCACTTCACACCTTACTGTTGACTCCAGCTTTTCATGAAAAGCGCTTCAAGCCCCACTGATGTTAAGTATTTTTGTCAGATCTATCTAAGACTGTTGTCATTACTTAAGGACAATACTTCTTATCATCATAAGGTTGGCAATATCATTTTACAGTGAACTTCCCTGACTTACACACAATCCCCATTTCTGTTGGGACAGCTGATGCCCAGTGACTTGCTCTTACCTCTTCACCTCAATTTCATAGGGTGTAGGAGAGGTCCATAAAACCTAAAGATTTTTCATTTCAGATACTGTATTTGTTGATTTTTTTTTTCTCTTTTGCTGAATTCAATTGGCAGTCTGAAATTATCTGTAAAAATCAGAGATGTTTGTTGTGTATGCTCCCTAAAGAGGAGAAGCTTCTGAAAATCACACTTCTTTTCTGCAGCAAGTGATGTGCGCAACTGTATGAATTCTTCTTTGTTTTTGGCTCAAAGCTTGCTTCCTGGTATTTCTTGTGACTTTCTAGAAGGTGAGTGATGGGTGTTGCTGTGTGGCAATCAACATCTCTGTGTGGAAAATTTTACATTTGAAAGCACTTCTTTGGAACTGTTTGCCTTTGGAAGAGACTACTCAGGACTGCTTACTTGTGGAAGATCTAGCCTGTGGCCAAATAACTTCAGCTTGCTATGGGAGATTGAAGGATGACACCATTTTATCCTGTGAAGGCAAGATACAAGTTGGCAGCTCCCCGCTGCTCTTATCTGCTGGCAAGGCCCGGAAGATGGGAACGAAAGGAGTTCCTGCTGAGATTCAAAAGCCAGAAGCTGTCACTCCAAAAAGAACTAACTCAACCACTTTGATCTTATAAATTAGTTTGTACTACTATTGGAAAGAAGTCTCCATCATTGCTGTGGTCACCGTCGTTGTCAATGGAAAACGCCCAATAACCCACCACTACTGAAGACTGAACTACAAACTGCGCTGGATCCATGGTGATGACTATCTCCCTCTTGCTTCCTCTAAAGACTCCTTGCTTCTTTCCCATCTTTTCTATTGCCCTTTTTCCCTTCCCCATCACCCTAATTCATAATAATGTCCATCCTCCCCTTCCCCATCTCCCTGATTAAGATTTGTAATAAACTGGTTGGACCCCAGCATTTGAACTGTCGTTTCTTAATCTCACCCTCATATGGTGATGCAGATGGGTATGCAGATATCAAAGAACCTCCTCTCCCTCCTATAAATTGGAGCATGACAGCAACTCTTGGTGATAGCCTGTGTGCTAGAACTGATGAAGAAACTAAGACAGAATGCTTAGACACTGTGCATTAGGGCATAAAAGTAGATGAAAATAAATGCTCAGGAAACACTGATGATAACAAGAACCCACTTAAATCACTGCAATAATCTGTAGATACTCAAATACTTATAAAAATAGAAGCTATCTTCCAAACAACAATTTTATGGACAGCCTCAGATCCTGCCTTAGAGGGGTCATGATAATAAGATATAAACATGTGCTGATATTTTCAGTCTTCTGGAAGTCTGATACTGCACAGAAGCTCTCCATAAATTGTATCCTAATTGCTTTAGTATGTATAGGACATTCTTTTACTTAATTGCAAACACAGTAAGTGCCTAAGCAATGTAATACTGATGATAACCCGATTTTGAACACCACAGGATGACTGGAAAATAACCAGTGAAACTGCAGCTCTTTGTTCAGCCAAATTCTCCCTTCACACTACCTCTTTCTATAGAACTTTGGTTAAAATATTTTCCCGTCCAGACAATGTGCAATTCCCATGTGCATCTCCCAGCGCTGTCAAAATATGCCAGGCAAATCAGCACTGAACTGATCAGTTGAGAGAGCCAATTGCAAAGGTCAGGCTTCTTATTTCATATCCAGTGCTGTTGATGTGGTTGATCAGCTCAAGGATATGTGCAGAAAAGAGAGAATAAATGCTTTTTGGGGAATTTGAGATCTGATTCACAGACAGCAAAATGTCCAGAGAAAGTGAGTTTGTTAGCACTTTGGATGTCATGTGCAGGTTGCTTTGTATCTTCCTAAATAAAACATTAAAATTCACAGGATCTTGTTTATTCACTTGCTTTGGTGAAATAGCTGTATTGCTGTTATTATTTGAAGCCTGTCTAGGTGGGATGCATTAATTTGATCCCCACTACTAGCATGGGATTTAGCTGTGAATCAGAGATTGCAGAATCTTGGTGTAGGATTCCACAGATGAGAGCAGAAACGAGATGTAGAAAAGATGCAAGGAGCACAACTTCCTATCCCATTTCATAGATCTCCTATCCCTTTACCAGTCATGCCTTCATCAATACAAAGATGATGAATCAGCTGTTGGTCCACCCTCATGGACTGCTAACCAGACCACCACAAGCATAGGTAATCACTAAATGCAGATGCAGGAGCATTTTGGGAAGCATTATGGAACATCCTGTATACTTCAATCACTGATACGAGACTGATGAAAGATTTACCACAGCTAATAGGTCCTTTTCATCCAGACCTTTCTATGACTCTATGATTCTATAATTGTGACCCTATGTGCTGGAGTTTTTCATTGGTATAATTTGCAGGAACTTCTAAACATCTCATTTCCATTGTTCTTTTTTATTTTTGCCTCATGTTTTCATGTTTTCATCTTTTTTATATTTCCTCCACAAAATTCTTTGCAATCTTTGCAAAAGGACAAGCTTACACTTTTTTAACTGTTGCTATGTATGTGCAGAGGGGAGTTCTACAGTTTTTGTCTATTTGTTTTTTAAGCACTTGATCAAAAAGGAATACCTCATAAATTTAAGATTGGCCATTAAGAAAGTTGAATGGATCTCAAGGAAAGCTTACATGCGTGCACCAGACGTAAGGATAATTTCAGCAGCATTACAGAATGGGATCTGAAAGGTAATTGAGAACATTCTCTGTTATGTTTAAATGTGGTACTTCGATTTTAAAAACTAACTACTGCAAGTTAACATTGCTTTTGGGAGATCTCATGTTAAAATAAATTCAAGTGGAAATGGTTACATTTAGAAATCCACATACACAATTTTTTCCATATAGTACATGCGCATTAAGGTGTGGGGGGTAGAATGGCGAGGACAGATTGTTTTCAGTGGTGAGTGGAGACAGGACAAGGGGAAACGGCCGGAAACTGCAGCATAGGAAGTTCCGCACAAACATGCGCAAGAACTTCTTTACAGTGAGGTGACGGAGCACTGGAACAGGCTGCTCAGGGAGGTGGTGGAGTCTCCTTCTCTGGAGATGTTCAAGCCCTGTCTGGATGCCTACCTGTGCGACCTGCTATAGGGAACCTGCTTTGGCAGGGGGGTTGGACTCGATGATCTCTGGAGGTCCCTTCTAACCCCTACAATTCTGTGATTCTGTGATATATACATGCATACATAAACAGGCAATTAAACTGTGTCTTTTTAAGTAGTAGTAAGCTAAGTTGTCTTAAAGAAAAGTCAAATCTTCACTCTAAATTTCAAGATGAGAAAAAGAAAACATGCAGTGAGCTTGTGTATTTGACATCAAACCTGGAAACCACCAGTTAAATTAGCTCATGCTTAAGATGTGGTAAAGACTTGAACTTTGGCACATCAGTTGAATTTTGTGGTTACTGTACCACTGTGAAGCCAAATTATAATACTACGCTGAGATGTCACTGTTACAAGGGACAGATTTGGTCCTCAATATGATACAATCATTATGTACTGCTCATCTTCTAGTTTACTTTACACTGCTTTTACATACAGGCAATTCTATAGTTTGTAGAATCATCCTTAAGTCTTTAAGTCTTCAGTAATGTCTAACTAACTAAAAACGAACAAGCAAACAAATAAAAACTTCGTAGTATGACATAAAATGACATAAAATATGTAAAAAATTGAAGATAGATGAATGTAATGATGATGAATTTAAGCTAGTAAGTCTGGACAAGAAATAGGAGCCTAAATCTTATAAATATTGTTGTAGAAATATTGGTTCTAGAAACCATACAGTTCACAGAGCCTTATCCCACTTCATGCAGATATGTTTCCTCTTCAGCTAAACAAGAAAATTCAAAATTTAGATATCTTCTTTGAACAGACAATATATTCTTTTTCAGAGACCCAGATATGGAGAAAACATTACACAGCTCATCACCAGTAAATGAAGTTTCCTCTAGACCCAGTTTCACCCAAAGCCTGGGACTTTGAAGGTAGCCATGTCACACACAAAAACATCAAATGTCTTAAGTACAAGTGAAGCAGTTCATATAGTAAAAGAGCAAGAGCTGTTTTAATGAAAACAAGCCAGAAAATCTGTGTCCCTCATTTCCCAGCTTTGCACTTTACAATTCCTTGCAAAGACTTTCCAGCTTAGATGTTCTAGACAGTCTCCAAGTGAAAAAAATCACTTTCTGTCATTCAGAGGGACATAACAGAGAGCTTTCACTCATACACAGCAGTGAATATAATGAGGCAATTCCATCATGGCTAAAGCTGTGTTGCTGCTATGTAAGTTATTTTATGACTCCTTTTGCATCCTTTGTTGTACATTTTTCATACTTTACTACTACCACAGCAGTCTCATAATATTCCATGCAGAGGTCTGCTGCTCAGACACCAAAAGCAAGGCACAACAGTGGGACAGAACTGATTACATAAGATCAGATGACCTGAAAAATGATAGGAACCAGTTCTTGCACTGTGTCCACATTGGCCACACGAAGTTTCACTTCATGCCATGTATATAGGTATTTTCCCACTTCCTGTGTTATGTATGAAAATGTATTACAGAGATATTGACATCTGTGTTGTGCTTCAGTATGTGAACTCACTTGGTCAATGCTATTCTTCATTATGTACTCTTTTGTCAAGCTAGTGTGCTTTATTAAATCAACATTATATGAGTTCCACAGCATTGTTGAGAGGATCTAGTATTGTCTGATTCCCTACATGAATCATTTGCTGTAAATATCTAGCTAAACAATCTCTCTTTGTTTTTTTTGTTCTTAAATCGAAAAATGAAGGAAGGAAAATACTAAGCTTAGTAACTTCTGAAATGGAAGAGGGAGAACAAAAAGTAAGCCACAGGAGCCCAGCAGTCTAAGACTTTCTGTGCTTGGTGGTGAATTGGGAAAATACAGAAATCAGCAGTGGAAACAGAGCAAGGAGATTTGAAACAGAACTGTTTGTGAGTGGATAACAAGCTTTTACTGCATGAAAAAAATGACAATGCCAAAGGAGTTGAAAAGAACCTGGCATCATCAAACATGCCAGTTTGACAGTTTCAAAAACCTTCTTTTGCCAATCCTGTCAAACCAGAGCAGTAACAGAGGAGCAGGCAAAGCTTGTGAGCTTCTAGTTAACACTCTAGCGCTCAGAGTCCCACATGGCAATTTCAGATCATCTCTCTTTAGATGTTTTGCATCAGGGTCTTGCTGCCTAAATTCTTTCTTTTCTGATCTCTGTGACCTACACATGTACTTCTTTCCTCCTGAGGCTGACATGATCACTAGTTGAAGCAAGAAAGAGCTGCCCAGATATGAGGAGGGGAATAATGTCTGTAACTACTGCAGATCAAATGCAGGATAAGATAAGATATAATAAGATAAAAATAAATGTCTGCTTAGTGGTCAGTTAGAAATAATTGGCCAAAACCAAATTCTAGGTCATCTTCTGCAAGTCCGTGTTTTTCTTTCTGTAATAGAGTGGGACTCTAATAACAATTATTACTACTTTTTTTCTTAGAAGATAAGTGGAATGTTGAATAGCGATGAAAAAATTTGTTATTTACCTGCAGTTGTGAAGCTGGGGTAAAGAAAAGGTAATCTCCAAAGTAAGTCTTGAAAACAGAGATGCTTTAGCATCTAACTTACAAATAAATTAGGATCTTCATGATGTTTCTTGATGAATGGAGTTCAATCTCTGTACGTAATCTGAATAAGAAGAAAGGAAAATATTTTGAAAAAAAATTGAATATCCTATTTTTTTTCTGTTATGTGCATGGTCAGGGTACATAAACTAACATCATGTGGAAAAGAAAAAGGTGTTAAAATGGAAAATAATAATAGTGTATTTGGGCAATTATACTGAAATGGAATAAGTAGTGATAAACTCGTTACAGGGATATAGTTGCCATTACAAAAAGAACATAGTCAAATATCATCAGTTTTCAACAAACTTATTTCCTGAAAGGGGAAAAATGATTAAAAACTTCAGTTCACAAAGTGACTTTTATTTTGACAATAAATAACATACAAGTCACATTGTAAAATGAGACCCTTAATCATTTTCTGTCATGTTATTTGTCAAAATATAGACAAGAAAAAATGATCACTCATAAATAAAAGGTAACTTTGCTATTTGTAGGATGGGGGAGTAAATGTAATGTTTGTAGAAGTTCTTACAGGGGAAGGAGAGAAATAAATGGCTCAAATTTGGAGGGGTAAAAACAAAAAACAAAAAATGCTAACAAACTGTAATAAACTCTGTTTGATGAAGCATATCGAGTATTCGAAATTTCATTATTTGTGGAACCTCTGAGTGAAAATAGCAATGGAAAATAACAGTAGAGATTTATGTGTGGGATGTGCCTTTTTTTTTTTTTTTTTTTCCTGCTAAATTTGTAGAAGCCTTTGGATCCTCTAGTCAAATTGTCTACTGCAGAAGAAAGAACTTCTCAGTAAAATACCATTTTTATGTTTTGGCAATGTGTAGTAAGAAAACATAATCAATAATGCCCAGAATTTGCCAGTAGATGAGCACAATGCCATTTCGAAATTGAATATTTTAGAGTTCAAAAAAATGCTATGAATATGACTTGAATTTTCAAATACTTCAACTGACAATTGGTACAGCTGTTGTTAATTTGGGGAATTCCTTTCATTGCACATCACCCATCCCAAGCAATTACAGAATCACAGAATCACAGGATTGTAGGGGTTGGAAGGGACCTCCAGAGATCATCAAGTCCAACCCTCCTGCCAAAGCAGGTTCCCTACACCAGGTTGCACAGGTAGGCATCCAGGCAGGTCTTGAACATCTCCAGAGAAGGAGACTCCACAGCCTCCCTGGGCAGCCTGTTCCAGTGCTCCGTCACCTCACTGTAAAGAAGTTCTTGCGCACATTGGTGTGGAACTTCCTATGCTGCAGTTTCCGGCCGTTTCCCCTTGTCCTGTCTCCACTCACTACTGAAAAGAGTACAGCTTTGCCATTCTACCCCCCACACCTTAGATATTTATAGACCTGGATCAGGTCCCCTGTCAGTCTCTTTTCTCAAGGCTAAACAGACCCAGTTCACTCAGCTTTTCTTCATAGGAGAGATGCTCCAGGCCCCTCACCATCTTTGTGGCCCTCCACTGGACTTTTTCCACGAGATCCCTGTCTTTTTTGTACTGGGGAGCCCAGAACTGGACACAGTGCTCCAGATGAGGCCTTACCAGGGGCAGAGTAGAGGGGGAGGATCACCTCCCTCGACCTGCTGGCCACGCTCTTTTTAATGCATCCCAGGATGCCATTGGCCCTCTTGGGCACGAGGGCACACTGCTGGCTCATGGCCAACCTGTCGTCCACCAGGACACCCAGGTCCCTCTCCGCAGAGCTCCTCTCCAGCAGGTCATCCCCCAACCTGTACTGGTGCATGCAATTATTCCTCCCCAGATGCAAGACTCTACACTTGCTTTTGTTAAACTTCATCCAGTTTTTTTTTTTGCCCAGCTCTCCAGCCTGTCCAGGTCTTGCTGAATGGCAGCACAGCCTTCAGGCCTGTCAGCCAATCCTCCCAACTTCATATAATCAGCAAACTTGCTGAGGGTGGCCACTATCCCCTCATCAAGGTCATTGATGAAGATGTTGAACAAGACCGGACCCAGCACAGACCCCTGAGGAACACCGCTGCTTACAGGCCTCCAACCGGACTCTGCACCACCACCAATGACCCTCTGTGCTCTGCCAGTCAGCCAGTTCTCAACCCACCTCACTGTCCACTCATCTATCCCACACTTCCTCAGCTTTGTTATAAGGATGTCGTGGGGGACAGTATCAAATGCCTTGCTGAAATCAAGGTAGACTATTAAATACAATCCTGTTAAAAACAAAAAATCTAACATGGGAAGAGCCAATTTTCCTTAATCATTCTGTCTTTTCTATATCCACATTAAAATAAACAATTTAATAATAGTATTTAACAATAAGTAATATCTAGATAGGGAAAAAAACAAACAAACAAAAAAAAAAAAGAAAGGACATGAAATTTACCTACAAAGGAAAATACGCTGTGTTAAGAAGAGGAGAAATCAAGGAGAGAGGAATGTGGAAGTTTATAGTGATTAGTCTATGGAGCTTCAAATATGACACAAATGCAAATTAACAACAACAATAATAATAATAATAATAATAATAATAATTCCTTGAAAAAATACAGTAATAGTAATTACATAGTACTCACTAAACAGTGAAAAAGTACATTAATAGCATTACACATGTTTTACAGTTAGCCAAATTCAGTTCATATAAGGAGCAAAATGCTTAAACTTCTGATAAAAGTGCCAAAACTTACAGGTTCTTGTCTACAACTGAAAATAACTAAGTAAGAATTTCACTATCAGTTGAAAAGATGTCAGGATTTAATGGTGTGTCATAACAGCTGTTTAGGACAGACTCATTTAAGTCTTTTTGTGAAGTGAGGTGAAAACAAAAGAAGGAATTGAAATCAGCACAGAAGCATTCCAGTGACAGAGCAGGAGAAGAAATGCTGATGCCTGAAATTCTGTTTTGAGTTGTTCAAATCCAAATTATCTGTTTAACTGTTTCTAACATATTGAAGCTACATATAAACTAACGTGGGGAAATGCCTGAAGTGCAGTGATGACAGCTAGCTGGTAAAATCTCAGTGTTGAAGTTGATAGTCACAGATTTCAGGTGGGTCAGATGCATAATATAAAATAAATTATGTTCCTGTATTAGTGGTTGCTACAGTCTTGTTGATTTCATTGCCTGCTAGGTAGATCTGCATGTTCTTTGTCAATATATGAAGAAAACTCTTGGACCAGAGGACGGATGAATGAATGAGCTGTTCCAACACATTCAGTTGACATGGACTTAAGGAAGGCCACTGCTGCATCACTCAAGGAGCAGCAGAGCCCATATTGTCGGTTTGGAGATGAATCGCATGTTGGTTTCTAGGCCAGCCTAACTTTTAGGAGGGAATAAAAAGACTAAGTTGGGAAGACAGAATATTTCTTCTATCTCTGAGCTCACTGAGAAGTTTCAAGATGTTTTTCAATTTATTTGATGAAACTATATCCTCTGAAACAAGTTAAAAAACATGAATATTAAGTTTAAACCCAGTTCAAGCAAAGCAACAGGACTTCATAGTTTCCTCCATTTCTGCTGCTTCCATATTCAATGAATTTTAAAGACTGAGAGAATGAATGTATCCCCAAAGAGAGTTTCCCTTGGGTAGGTTAATTGCACTGCCTACAAATATGCCTGTGATACTCAGCTCTTTTTCAAAGCACTCTACCTCCAGGGCGGGTTGTATGGCCTTCAGCACTTGGATTTGGATTTTGAATCCATAAAGACTAATGATTCATGCAAGCTGGAGCTCAAGTCTGTTATTTCTCTTTAATAGCTCTTATGAATTTTGTTTTGAATGTAGGTGAACTTAAGCAACAAGAATGTTTTTATTTGCCTAGCAAGGAAAATGCATCCGCTAAAGATGTGTGCATCTTTTTTTAAATGTGTCAGTTTATGTGCAAAGTAGGTTTAAGCCTTGTGCCTATGGCTAACACAGCCTTCAGCACCCCAGATCTGGGCACCAAGTCCCCAGATTCTTCTTTCCACTTTCTCTCTTTCCTTCTTCATCCCCAGCCTACCCCATTCCTATCCCTCACTTTATCTTCTGAACTGATTTGGAAAATAATATTCCCAAATTTACTCTCCCATGCAGATGGTTTTGTAGAGGTCTGAATAGAAATGTGTTCAGACACCTCAAAACAGCCATAGTCTATCATAAAGAGCAACAGACGATACCTAAGATTTTTGCATAATGCAACACACTTGGCATTCTTAGTGAGAAGGAAGCCAGGCCCTGCCTTGGCAGTGAGGAATTCTTTCTCTTAATGTGATAAAGATTGATCCCTTTGGGTCGTGATATTGATACATTAAGTGGAAAAAAGAAAAACCTACATTCTGCTCATTTATATTTAATCTGACCTAGAAATGATGAGATTTCTGTTTTCACTTTTTTTCTCTTTACTTCATGAACACAGAATTTATCCTTTTAATGTTAAAAAGAGAAAGCAGATGCTATAGCTATTAACTTTTGGAATCAGCTATAATCTTCCTATTAAATCCTTCCATCCAGGTACAGGCAATTATTTGCTTGATCTAAAAGTGCAGAAAATGTAGACACACAGGGTTTCAGAAAGTCCAGTTTAATAAGACAGGTGGGTAACTAATAATGTGGAAAATTACCTGCAGATTGAGGATATTGGGAATGACTAATGGCCAAAACTAAGCGAGTAAATTAGTTGCAAAATGATACCATTTGCAGTAGTTGTGTGAGTAGGGGACTGAATGGCACAGTGGCATGTGGCAATGATCTGAGCTTGAATATGGCCCAAATTCAGGAAAACATGACATCAGCTTATGGCTTCTTTTTTTTAAAAAAAAAAAAAATATTATTATTCTTCTCATGTGCTCTGTGCTATTTATGTAAGGTTTAATAACACAGGTACAAAAGCATAGTTCGCTTTGCAAAGTTTAACAACAAAGTTGTCATCAAGGTCAAATGAATTGAAACTGAGACTTCAGTTTGTTTTAAAAATCAAACAAAAATCAGATAAGCAAAACATTTGGTTCACTGGGAATACCAGAGGTATTTGCTCATGTGTAGACATCTATATCACAGATGTTTACAGGAAGGCAAATTGTATCTTAGTCTGTGCAAGAAATTCCCAGGAAAAAAAAAAAAAAAAAAAAAAAAAAAAAGTTGTTTTATTAGAAAAGTAATTAAAAAAAAATAACAAAAATAATTTATTTTAGCCAGTTAAAACAGAATATACCATGAGGAAAAGAAGAAAAATAGTTTCAGTTGCATCCTACACCCTTGGAATTGTGCTCCTAGTACTTGTCACCTTCACTCTTTGTTGGAAATGATGTTCCCCTCTGATTTGCTTTCCACACTCCTCAGATGGACACTCCCTAAGGAACCACTCTGGATTAGCAGAGATTAACTCTTTAAACTGTTTAATATTTAAAATCAGATTAAGTGATTTTTCCAGGAACCAAACTATTCCCTGCAAAGCCATTTGAGTGCACCGTCACCAGATTTGCAAATGGCACCAAGCTGAGCAGTGCAGTCGATATATTGAAAGGAAGGGAAGATATCCAGAGGGACTTGGATAGGCTGGAGAAATGCACTCATGAAACCTAATGAAGTTCAATAAGGCCAAATGCAGGGTGCTGCACTTAGGCCAGGGGAATCCCAGGTATTTGTACAAACTGGGAGAAGAACCCCTTGAGAGTAGCCCTACAGAGAAGGACTTAGGGGTGCTGGTGAATGAGAAGCTGGACATGAGCCAGCAGTGTGCACCTGGAAGGCCAGCTATGTTCTGGGTTGCATTAAAAGACGAGTGGCCAGCAGGGAGAGGGAGGTGATTGTCCTCATCTACTCAGCTCTTGTGAGGCCCCATCTGGAGTATTGCGATCAGGCCTGGGTCCCCAGTAATAGAAAGACACAGAGCTCTTGGAATGAGTCCAGAGGAGGACCACTAAGATGATCAGAGGGCTGGAGCACCTCTCCTATGAAGAAAGTTTGAGGGAACTAGGCTTTTAGCTTGGAAAAGATAAGGCTCTGGGAAGACCCCATTGTGGCCTTCAACTATTTGAAAGGAACATATACATAGGCCGGATGTGGCTCTGGACACCCTGGTCTGGTGGTTGGTGACCCTGCACATAATGACATTAAAAGGAAAGAAAGAAGGAAAGGAAGGAAAGGAAGGAAAGGAATGAAGGAAAGGAATGAAAGGAAGGAAAGGAAGGAAAGGAAAGGAAGGAAAGGAAGGAAAGGAAGGAAAGGAAGGAAAGGAAGGAAAGGAAGGAAAGGAAGGAAAGGAAGGAAAGGAAGGAAAGGAAGGAAAGGAAGGAAAGGAAGGAAAGGAAGGAAAGGAAGGAAAGGAAGGAAAGGAAGGAAAGGAAGGAAAGGAAGGAAAGGAAGGAAAGGAAGGAAAGGAAGGAAGGAAGGAAGGAAAGGAAGGAAAGGAAGGAAAGGAAGGAAAGGAAGGAAAGGAAGGAAAGGAAGGAAAGGAAGGAAAGGAAGGAAAGGAAGGAAAGGAAGGAAAGGAAGGAAAGGAAGGAAAGGAAGGAAAGGAAGGAAAGGAAGGAAAGGAAGGAAAGGAAGGAAAGGAAGGAAGGAAGGAAGGAAGGAAGGAAGGAAGGAAGGAAGGAAGGAAGGAAGGAAGGAAGGAAGGAAGGAAGGAAGGAAGGAAGGAAGGAAGGAAGGAAGGAAGGAAGGAAGGAAGGAAGGAAGGAAGGAAGGAAGGAAGGAAGGAAGGAAGGAAGGAAGGAGACATCCAAAGAGTAAGACAAGCTTTAAAACTTTTAATGATTTGTACACACTTAAAAGAGAGAATTATTAGTTGCATTCATCTCTGGCCTTTTGGTGTGTAGAACACATAAAACACAAATATAATTCCACTGTATAAAAAAAAATTACTTTTTGTTTTGAACTTTAAATATGTTGGAAACACAGAGAGAAAGAAAGAAGCTTCAATAGGCACAAAATTAGACAGATTTCCATGAACAAGCTTTCCATTGAAGTAAATTGTCATTGATCTAGTGACTACAGAGTGACTGTAATCATTTACACTAGCATGGTCTAATCAGTTGTATGTGGTAACACAAATCATGCTTGTCTGGCCTATTCATTTCCTCTGAAGATTTTTATTTATTTATTTATTTATTTATTTTTTTAATGGTAATTTAGCTTTAAATGGAACAAGAACAGTCAGCTTATTTTTTATACCTGCCATCATCCAACACAGACAACTCAACTAAGGCTATTAAAAAGAGGTATAAATTTATGGTGCTGTAAAAGTCAGAGGGTGTTGAGCTGAACAGGACTTATCTGTAAGAGAGAGCAGGAGGACAGGATTTGTGTTCTCCTCAGTACCAGGTGCATTTGTGGCAGAGAGGATTGTGGGGAAATATTGCATGGGTCAGAGAGTCCCAAGTGTTTGGGAGTTAGAGCTATCAAAACTGGGCTGAACTGGACAGTGGTTGCCAAAATTGTTTCTGTTGTTTCTCTGAGGAACTGTAAATATTGTGTTTGGTCTGCTTGATGGTACATATTTTCATCACATGTATTTTAGGATGCAAACCATGATGAGGAAACCAATTAGGCATTGTTTTAAAACTGTACTCAATGAAAAAAATACATTTTTGCGTCCATTAGAGTTTTCCTGGAACTGAAATTATTCCATCGTGAGAAGGATAACTCCCCAACTGAGTGGAAACTGAGGAGTGGAAACGATGGAAATGGCCATTCTTCCCTTCAAGGACTGAAAGTGGAGACAAAGGGACTTGTATTACACACATTTTATAAAGTCGTTGCTTCTATCCTCTTACCTCCCATAACCTTTCTTGACATCAGCAAAAATTATTAGTTTTGTTCTTCAGTGTCATGCCTCTTGGTTACCTCTAATTGAAATGGAGGCATTCTGAGTGGCAAAATCAGTTACAAATCCCTTCAAGTGCCTCTTTTGTATAATTTATTGTGGAATTCAAAGCTTCTGATCTTGGATCATTTAGTTCCCAGTAGTCTTTAATACCTGACCAGATTTTGAGGTGGGACAATACTTGGTAGTCATAGAATATGAAGATAACTGAAAATTTATTTACTGTATCAAATGCTGATGTTGCCAGAAGAGTGGTTTGAGATGAAGATTACCTTTCACAGAAAATTAACTGCAAGGAACAACTTAATTTGAAGGAACTATAGACAAGAACGAAAGAAAGGAAAAAAGAAAGCAAGCCCAGCAGGCATTAAATAAAAAAGGCACTTGAACTCTTTCATCATGAACAAGTAAGGAAACAGATGCTTCAGTAAGAAGTGTAATTATTAAAATCTTTTGATCAGGCTAGCAGATGACACTATGAAACTTACTTTCATGAAAGATTACCTTCCTGAGCAGGAATTAATTCTATTTTCTCTTTCTCTTTCTCTTTTCTCTATTTTTTCTTTTTCTTTTTCTTTTTCTTTTTCTTTTTCTTTTTCTTTTTCTTTTTCTTTTTCTTTTTCTTTCTCTTTTTCTTTTTCTTTTTCTTTTTCTTTTTCTTTTTCTTTTTCTTTTTCTTTTTCTTTTTCTTTTTTTTTCCTCTTTCTTTCCCTTTCCATTTTTCCTTTTTTTTTTTTTCCTTTTTTTTTTTTCCTTTTTTTCCATTTTTTCTTTTTCCTTTTTCCTCTTTTTTCCATTTTTCCCTTCCCTTCCCTTCCCTTCCCTTCCCTTCCCTTCCCTTCCCTTCCCTTCCCTTCCCTTCCCTTCCCCTTCCCTTCCCTTCCCTCCCCTTCCCTTCCCTCCCCTCCCCTCCCCTCCCCTCCCCTCCCCTCCCCTCCCCTCCCCTCCCCTCCCCTCCCCTCCCCTCCCCTCCCCTCCCCTCCCCTCCCCCTCCCCTCCCCTCCCCTCCCCTCCCCTCCCCTTCCCCTCCCCCTCCCCTCCCCTCCCCTCCCCTCCCCTCCCCTCCCCTCCCCTCCCCTCCCCTCCCCTCCCCTCCCCTCCCCTCCCCTCCCCTTCCCTTCCCTTCCCTTCCCTTCCCTCCCTTCCCTTCCCTTCCCTTCCCTTCCCGTCTCTTTTTCTCTTCTTCTTTTCAAAAATGGCAGAGGTCTGTGTGGCTACACCCCACACTGCAGCCAGCGTGGATGTTCTGTAAAGCCAGTACAAATAGTTACATCATATTTCATTTTTGTTAACATCTTTTCTCTGTGAAGTATGAAGTTTTTCCTTTTCCTTTTCCTTTTCCTTTTCCTTTTCCTTTTCCTTTTTCTTTTCCTTTTCCTTTTCCTTTTCCTTTTCCTTTTCCTTTTCCTTTTCCTTTTCCTTTTCCTTTTCCTTTTCCTTTTCCTTTTCCTTTTCCTTTTCCTTTTTGTTTGTCAACAATCACATAGTGTGCAGCTAACTAAATAATTATAATTGTTATCTTACAAGGAAAAAATTCTACAAACACACACACACACACACACACACACACATATATATACTTAACAATGAAAAGGTGCTTCTTAGATTCATGTATATTTAAAAGAACGTATTACTAAGTCCAATTCGTTTTCTACCCTTTTCGCATTTATCTTTTTTTTTTTTCTGTTCTTCTAAAATAATGTTTATTAACTTCTCAAGTAATTGTTCGGCAGTAAATATGGGGAAAGACAGCATTGCTGGTATTGTCTGATAACTATTTTTAGAATTCACAATCTCTAGACATATTTTAAGCATTTCCAATATAGAATTATAGTATGGAAGGGATAGGGGTACTGATAGTGGAGGGAAAATAGGCAGACATCACTCTGAGAGCACTGATACTGAAAATAACTGGGGAAAAGTTATTTTCTTCATGCTAAGATTCATAAAGCAATTCTATTAAATAAATAAATAAAGGTAAATATTTGCTGCAAGTTTTCTTGGAAGCTGCAGGAGTCTTAAACACTCACTTTTTGCAGCTTTAATATTTCTTTCCTTTCTAAATTACTTTTATGAGCATTATTATGAAAAAAAAAAGTATATTATTCCTCAAAGCCAAGTTTGCTGTCTATATTTAACAGTGAAAAAACTTTACACTGAGAAGAGAAAAAAGGAAGTCTATTGATCAAAAAGGGAAGCAAATTATTCTACTTACAAATTTCCAGTAAAAAATATTGGGGCCCTGTGGAGAAATAGCACTCTTATAAACACGCTTTGCATTAAAAGTTGGGTAAGAATTTTGAGCACAAAAAAAGAGAGTAAAGAAATGCATACCTTCTCCCCGTCTATCCTAAAGTCTCACTTCCTAGCATGATTCAAAACTCCCAAATACTAGCAATACATACAATGATAATGAATTGTTCTGGGAAAGATATAAACTATCCATATTGTCCAGAAACTTTTCAAAAGCAAAATTAAATACAGCGGTCATTCTTGTCAGATACGCGTGTAAGGCTTATTAAACTTCAGCAGTGAATTCTTAAGCATTCAGAAGAAATGTGATATTAATTATCTTCCCTTTTACAAAAGACTTTTTTTTTTTTTTTCTTTTTTTTTCTTTTTTTTTTTTTTTCTGTTACGTCTAGCCATATCTAATGGATATACTGAGAACAGATTACTCACTACCTGTTTCCATATCCAAAATATTTGAAGATTTTTACCCAGTTCCACGTCAGTTTTTTTTTTTTTTTTTTTTTTTTTTTCAGCTCTTTAACTTCACTATTTTCTCAGTGATCATGCTTTCTCAACATTTGATCATCCTTTATCAAGTGCCTTAAGGCAGTTCCATGCCCACTTTGATGCAATAGAAGTATGACTTAAAAGGAAGTCAGGCTCTCCCATATATCTTTATATCTTTTTGGATAATAAATAATAATGATCCATATTCACATTGCACTTTACATTTGCAAGATACTCTGCAAATATTAATTAATTTGCTCTCATGGCTCTCCTGTGTGATAGCAGTAATAAAGCTTTATAGGGATATGGCAACTTCGAGCTAAGGTTCTTGGATAATTTTAAAAATAATAATGAATATCCAATCTATTTATATATTAGTGGTCACAGCATGGTAAAATAAGAGGTAAATAGAATTGTACACTCTTTATATTTATCACAACTAAGATGCAGAGCTTTTTTTGGATGGGCATATTGGAGGTGACATCCATCTCAGGCTTGTGTGAAATAGCACAGTTAGAAGGTGGCATAAATCCTAAGAGATTAGACTGTGCATTATTTTTCTTCTACTTTGTCATACTTTGTTTGGAAGGATGATCATTAATAGGAAGATTTTCCTCCTACAGCATCTCTCTGGATATGTAGGCTTTAACTTGGAATCACTTAGATCACCTAATAGATTAGTTTAAGCAGCTTCACAAAGTGTTAAATATCTAGCTAGCCCAAAATCTGCTAATAACACACATATATATAACAGTAACACAATCAAAATAAACATGTTTCTCAATGGCTATGTACAGAGTAATAGGGATTTGTGTATGCAATATAACTAAATATATATATATATATATAATTATTTATAAATTTATAAATTTATATAAATTTATATATTAATAAATTTATAAATATATAAATATAAATAATATTTATAAATATATAAATATTTATAATTATATAATAATAATAGTAATAATAATAATAATAATAATAATAATAATAATAATAATAATAATAATAATATATATATATATATATATATATATATATATATATATATATATATAAATTCATATAAATATAACTTAGAGGAAATGGACCTGGGGGTATTGATTGATGCTCCTCATTGCTCTCTATAACTTCCTGAAGGGAGGTTGTAGTGAGCTGGGGGTCGGCCTCTTCTCTCGTGTCATTAGTGATAGGACCAGGGGGAATGGTTTCAAGCTACAGCAGGGGAGATTCAGGCTGGATATGAGGAAGTATTACTTTTCAGAAAGGGTGGTCAGGCACTGGAATGGACTGCCCAGGGAGGTGGTGGAGTCACCGACCCTGGGGGTGTTCAAGGAAAGGCTGGATGTTGTGTTGAGGGACATGGTTTAGTAGGAGCTATTGGGAATAGGTGAACGGTTGGACTGGGTGATCTTTTAGGTCTTTTCCAACCTTGGTGATTCTATGATTCTATGATTCTATGATTCTATGATTCTAAAACCTCCAAAAGAAAATTAGACCTATTAGATACCCAATATAACCATTAGGAAAGTACTGGTAAAAAATTGTGTGATAGCTGTCAAATATTCAGATGTGTCAAGTGTTTTCATACATAAGTTTATGGGCATTTTTTGCATATACACATATATATAGATACATATATGCATACATATATACATACATATATATATATGTACGTATCTTTGTATATGTATATATATGTATATTCCCCAAAGGTGGTAGCTTTAAAGAAACAAAACCAAACAAACAATCAAAACAAAAACCTGAAAATACCTTCAATATCTAAATACAAAATGCAGTATGTTCTTTTTAGATCTCAGCAAGGAAAAAGAAATATTTATGAAAATATGAGAAGAACACACATAAGTCATAATAAATCTCACAATGATCTGCTAGAACATAGTTCAGAAAAGCCACTGAAAACTGTCCCAGAAGTACTGGAAGGTATTCAGACATCATAATCCTGATGGCACTTGGAAATATATATGAAATTTTTCACAGGGCTATTTAGAAGACAGTGAGAGTTTAACCAAAGGCATAATAGTGTTAAGCTCTCCAAAATAAAAGAACATTTTATAACAACCTTCCTTCCTTCCTTCCTTCCTTCCTTCCTTCTTTCCTTCCTTCCTTCCTTCCTTCCTTCCTTCCTTCCTTCCTTCCTTCCTTCCTTCCTTCCTTCCTTCCTTCCTTCCTTCCTTCCTTCCTTCCTTCCTTCCTTCCTTCCTTCCTTCCTTCCTTCCTTCCTTCCTTCCTTCCTTCCTTCCTTCCTTCCTTCCTTCCTTCCTTCCTTCCTTCCTTCCTTCCTTCCTCCCTTCCTTTCTCGTAGTTCCGACAACAGGGTTGGAACAAGATGATTTTAAAGAAAGAGACACAAACCAATCAACGATTCTATGATTCTATGAATCTGGGCTTGATGGATCTTTCCTGATCTGAATCTGTGAGATATTTCTCTTTTACTGTAGAGAAAGGAAGATTTTGCTCTTATTCAGAATCATCTACAACAGAAAACCAAGGAAGAAAGTTGTTTTTAGAAAGTTGGGTGTATGTTGCAGTAACCAAACCTACACTTCTAAAATAAAGACTTGCCATTCTTCAGAAGCAAAATAGCATTAAAGAAGAACAACTCCTGTGGCATTATTTGGCTGTCATTTCCTGGTAAATCAGTGTCATTAGCATTGATTTTTTAGAGGGGGGATTAAAAGAGGTTTATTGAGGAGAGTAAGGTAGGAGTATATATTATCCAAGCCTATGTAGCTCTGGGTCTCAAAGATGACATTTCCCTCTCTGCTTCATTAACTTGCATAGCTTGTTGAGCGTTAGCTGTTTCTAATTAATTCTTTTACTGACTTTTTTGAATGTGTATCATCGCTGGCAAACCATATAAAATGAAGAAATCTCTCCAAGGTTTTACCCTTTTAATTATTATTTCTATTGGTTAAATGAGGCTCCAGAATTGCAAATGTTGACATTTTAGTTGAGTCTAGTCATTAGAGTTTTCAAAGGAAAAAAAAGGGGGAAAAGGCTAAGGAGAGGAAGGGGCAGCACAGATAAAATAATAAATAAATAAATAAAACAGAAACTGAGCAGGATTCTGATTGTCAATGCAAATGCTTAGGAAAATGGAAAATAAATAGGTTTGTCAAAAATGACCTCCATGATGGTTTTGCCCTTTTAAATTGTAGCAAGGAAGGAAGCATCATTAGATGCAGTTCCTTTCTGTCTTGTACACAAGCTGACATGCAAATGAATGGAGTTTTGAACTCTCACTTTTCATGTTTTATTTGGATAGAGCTTAGTTAGCAAGTATGCTGAGTACTCATAAACACATGCACACATAAAGTCACACCTGCCATTTAAATTGTGTTCATGAAAACACACAGTAAATAATGTGTTGGTTTTTTTTTTTTTTTTTTTTTTTTTTTTTTTTTTTTTTTTTTTTTTCCCTGTAGGAAAAAAGCCCAAACAAATTAAAAATAAATAAATAAATAAATAAAAGGGAAAATAAAAGAGAAAAAAAAAGAATTAATTGCTTAATATTAGTTATTAATATTAAATATGCATCAGAAAAATCATAATGGAATCACTAAATTACACCTAAGCACACTGAATGAATAGAGCTATGGCACAGCAAGCTAGGATTTGAACTTGGGGTTTGTCAACTACCATGTGGTAACTGTTTATCTTATTGCTTATGTAAGGTACACTGTTTCTCTTCACTCTCTCATAATTAGCAAAAGAAACAAAAAAACAAATCCTTCTCTAAAAGGAACTGTCAGTTTACAGTAGTTTTATGATTCACTCAGACTCTTCCATTACTGCTATACTGATGACAGTTAAGTTGTGGAAAAGTCTCTCAATGACCCCATTTACCAAAAGGACAGGAAAGAAAGCAACAGGCTGGATAAAGCCAAGAGGCAAGTTTGCTGTCAGTGAAATGAGAAGCTAAACAATTAGGACAAGCATTGCATTATTTCAGCAGAACTGAACAAGGACACTTGTTTTTGTAGTATTTTATAAAAGATTTCCACAGATTATAAAAGCATGATAAGATGATGTTCATGAGACCCCAACAGTATAACTGAGGTAAAAGTAAAATTCCACTTATACCATTTCTTAAGTCTGATTTGGCCAAAGTCTACCATAGAACTTATGAAAAAATGTGAGAGAAAGAACAAGTATAAAATTGTTTTTTTTTTACAACTGTGGTAGCATCATAGAATCATAGTATTGCTCAGATTAGAAAGGACCCTCAAGATCATCAAGTCCAACTACAGTCTAACCACATTACCCTAACTCTCACATCTGCATCTAACATCGCTAACCCTAATGCTTTATCATGTCCCTGAGCATCACATCCAAATGGATTAAAAACATATTCAGGGATGGTGACTCAACAGCCTTCTGGGGAAACTTTTCCAGTGCTTAAAAACCCTTTCTGTGAATAATTTTTTTCCTGATATCCAGCCTCCCCTGGCACAACTTGATGCCATTTCCCCTTGTCCAGTAACCCATCACCAGAGAGAAGAGATCAATCCCACTCTCACTGCAATCACCTCTTAAGTATTTGAAAAGAGCAATAAGGTCTCCCCTATAGTAAAAGATATTGTGGACATTCTCAGTTGGAAACAGAATCTGATAATGAATTTTAACAGCCCATTGAAAAACTGAACAACCAGTGCTACATAAGTCAATGATCAGATTTAAAACACAAAGCCTTTGGGTTAAATTCTGCTTCTATCTAAATCAACATGAATCTGGAATAACTTCAGATTCCATCTTGAATGAAGCTAAACATATTCTTGAACTTAGGAAAGAATTTTTCTCTTAATAGAAGAAAACAAAATAAATAGATCTTTTGAGTTCAGAAGTAACTTTCCTTATTGTTTCTCTACCTTAAAAAAAAAATAGTTAAGCCAACAAACCTTCAAAGTGTACTTCCTAATGCTAACTTTTATTGTAGATTTTCCTGATCATTTAGCTGGCTTTGTACAATTGGGCTATAATGTGTGCAGTTGACCTTTCTTAATTTAAATGCTAATAGAGATCTAGGAAAGGTGCTACCATGCAAAAGGCCAACTAATTGTAATAGAGTTGAGACCTTTTGTTTGTTGAGCTGGTCAAACAAAGAAAGGGTTAATTAAAATTTATACTAAATGTTTACAAGCCAGAAGTAAAGGTCAGTGTGTTACATACTACGTTACTAAGAAAAGTTCTCATACTAAGATATCAACCTGCAACGTACTTCCAGCAATAAAAGTTACCTATCTGAATTAATTTTTATTGAAAATATTTAAGGATCAGGTACAAGAATGGCTTAACCAGAGCATTTTATCCTTGCTGGTATTTATAATTGCCAAAAAGTACTTTACCCCTGCAAAGTTGCATCTGGAAGAATACTTGAATTAATTTAAGAATCAAAAATATCTTTTCACTCCGAGGTTTCCTTTTGATAGCAGGGGATCTGAAAGGGTGGCCTCTCTGAGAAGAGATCAAGAACTACCCTGTCCAGATGTGGAGTCTTTGAGCCAACTCCAAACTGGAAAACATATCTGAATCCTAATAAACAGCAGGAAACTGATGAAAGGGCAGAACATGCCACACAGACAGAAGAGGTAAACCAGATGAGTAAGAGGCAGAAGAAGGAACACCAAGAGCAGAACAAAAGGACTAGATACGCCCAGCAACTCATGGAGAACTCACACCAGTGGGGAGAAAAAAAGTGTGAGAGAAAAAGATCATTAGAGAGAAACTGCTGTATCCTGATTGTAACCACCCACACTGCATCTCTTGCCCCTCTGAATGGACCAAGTGTAACCTTCCATGATAACAAGACAGGAGAGGAAAGGAGTCTGGAGAAACTAAGTGAGGTTGAGCCTGGTAAACAGGTCAGAAAGGTATTTTTCCCTGGTGAACTAGTGTATGTTTCTTTTTCATCATTTTTGTTTTCCATTATCTAAATCAGTATTTAAATATTGCCAACAAATTATGCCAAATCCCTCAAGACGACTTTGTTTATCCTGTAAAAATAATTAGTAAGTGATCTACCGGGCTTGGCCTCAAACCATGAGTTTTCTTACTAGCAATTCTCCCTATTCTTCCCTATCTCCTCCATGAGGAGTGGGGGAAAGCTGTGTAGGTATTTTAGACGTCAGCTTCAGCCAAATCATTAGAGCAACTTTACATATTACAGATAGAAAAAGGCAACTTCATTTTTTCAAAAAAATTGATCCTAAAAAATTATTTAAAATCAGACTAATCATCTTCTATAAGAACTTCAGGGTTTGGAGTTCTCTAGGCAAGACAGACAAACCAATCCACAGATTTTTGCTAGTATTTCTTTGTCAGTTCGTAGTTCTGTGAACAAAATTAGCATAAGGCCTATTATTTCCTGTGTTTTATGTAATCTATTTTAGTTAAGGAGTCCAACAGGTCTCTATGCAAGACCTCCATTTTTCTCTATGCTGTTGTGTAGATACTTACATTTTCATTTTAGCTTCACAGTAATTTATTGCACTGTGATTCAAAACAGTGATATTTTCAGCGTCAGGGAAGAAGATGATGAGGAGAGATGGGATTACTAAACAGAATTTATCAGGTTTGTTGGCTGGCCTCTCACAAGGTTTGCCTGTTTATGTTCATATGTTAGAGATGTATGTAAACGTAACTAGATATATCAACTAGTCTAGCAACAATAAAAGACTGATGAGTTCATTAATTCAGTCTTCATAAATAATTACTTCTTCTGCAGAATCTAGCCTTTCTTTGACATTCTCTGATATGTCTATCGTGAATCACATCAGTGAAATTCTTGAAAATCATTACCCTGTAGCCACACATGATAATGTCATATCTTAGGATGATCCAAGAGAGAAGCTCAATGGCTATGTTCAAGGCTGGGAGTTGTAGTGCAAAAGAAATCCATCCTGGTGTTTGAAGAGAATTCTTTAGTCTCTGAGACACTGTAGAACTCTGAAAACAGATCTTAATGAGTCTGTTATTTCTCAATAAAAATATGTTAGAAATGAAATGTATGGAGTATCGTTAACACTGACTTGATATTTCAGAGACTTGAGTTGTGAACACAGAAAATTTCATGACCTGGTTTTGGAAGCAGATGATTCATGTACACTTTGAGGCTCAAACAGTTCAAGTCATTTGCAATTCACAGTGCATGTAGTTTAAAATTAGCATGGGTTTTGGAGAGCCTTTAATATTCATAATCTGACCCAATATTGAAATGTTCTTTAGAAAGATAGAGATTTAAGGGGAAATGATATGAAGTGATATCAGGAGAATTTGCAAAGCAGCTTTAATAGACTAATTCCAAGTGCAGTATCTGCATTTCTGATCATAAAATATTGAAATATATCTAGCTTACCTTGAAATTCTAGACTATTTATTCTATTTCTATAATTACCAGCAGTGATTCAACATATATTTCAAATACCTGAATTCTTGAATAGATTTACTCCACCATACTTTCAAAATCCTATAGACAAAAGGAAAAAAAAATGGCAAATGAAAAATGAGATTGTTTATTTTCAATATCAAGTGGGTGTTTAAAGAAACACAGATATCTTCTAACCAGGTAGAATAAAATATTAGGAGCTTCATTAATAGGAATACTAAATTATTACATCAAACCTTATTTCCAAGTCCTTTGGTTAGAATCTGATTCTTCCAGAAAGGGAGGCAAACTATGCAGGAAGGCAGCTGTGGGTTGGGACACATCCTCCTGACTATTGAGATGTGCACTGAAATAATCAAATTATTTTTCCTCTAGATTCTGTAAAATTAGTAACAAGCTTAATGCATTTATTTTATTTTTTATTTAGCTTGAAATCAACTTATTTCAGAGAGTGCAAGAGATCTCTCTTCATCTAGAAAGTCATGGAGGTCCCTTTTTTCAGTCAGCTTCAGTTAATGCACTCCTGCGCTGAAGATGGGCAGAGAATTTGGATGAAAGATTTCATTCAAATACCTACTTACTACGTGCTTTCCTCAGAGCAAGTGTTCAGAATATAAAAGCAATAGGAAGTTAAGTGGCCTTCATGACTGT
The DNA here is from genome assembly GCF_026119805.1 of Tympanuchus pallidicinctus. NCBI lineage: Eukaryota > Metazoa > Chordata > Aves > Galliformes > Phasianidae > Tympanuchus > Tympanuchus pallidicinctus. Next base: position 19,264,615 of record NW_026294813.1, on the reverse strand, counting down.
TTAGTGAAGCAAAGATTACAGGTATTGAGTTCCCCAGCACAAATGGTGGAATGACTTCATGATTCACTGATGCTTTTCACTTTCTTAGGAAGCCATAGTCTTGATTAGGTAATCTGCTGGTTTATGCTTTCACTGGAATGGAAAGAGACTACAGTAAGAATCTATAAGTCAGAATAAATCATCTCTGGACTGCTGTGGAAGCATAGGATTCATTCGGAAACTAGCAACTTCCTAATATGCTGTGTTTGACTCTCACATCCTAGCCTTCATTTTAGCAGGCACTTGAAGTTCCTCTGTGCAGTTAGGGTCAGAAAAACACTCCACAAACTCTACCTATCCCTGTCTTATATTCATTCATCTTCATAAATATATGATCTGTGCCTCACAGCAACTTCCATCTGAATATCTCTCTTCACTTTCTGCAATTGAGAGAAACTTCTTGAGAAACAAATGTAATCTGTTCATTTGTTCTGTAAACAAGATGCAGCTAACAGTCAGATACTTGCTTTTCAAGACAGTGTCAGAGAAGGTCAAACTAAATGATCATAGCAGTCTCGAACATAAACACCATGTCTCTTGCAGCCCAGCTTTTATTGTGAGAGATAAGGAGAAAGCTTTGAGAAACACAAATAAAAATAGACTGTTGTGCATGTTAAACCAATATCTGTGCTAACAGAACTGAAAGAGCTGAAATATTACTGCTTCAGGAGCCAGACCAACAGTAATGTACCTTTATATTCTGCAGGTATATTTAAGCAATTAGAAGCTTCCGTTAACTGGTTTTTATTTTTTTTTAAATTTATTATTTTTTTTTTTTAATTGTGTCAGTTTTTAATTTGGAATTGTAACATTTTTCTATTTAGCAGTCCTATGAAATCAAATAAAGCATTCTCATTCCTTCAAAAGGAATAAATCCTTATGCCTTTATCTGAGAAGACAGATTTTGTTCCATTGAAATGAAAAACAATGCTAAGTTTCAGGATGTCACTAGGTTACCTTTGATTCTCTGTCCTCCAAAATGTCAGGCCCTTCATTAGGGTCATAAAAGAACTTTAGAGACAATTTAGAGAAATTCAGGGCATACAACTGTGTGCTGCAGGAGAACTCAGTAGCAGTTAGTTAGCTACCAGGAACTTCCTTGACTTGTGTTTCTTTATGATATTTGACCACATAGAGATTAAAGACTCAAAAGACTCATAGTATGTAACAAGCATTTTTATAATGGCTTGTTTTTCAGGCTTTTTTTTTTTGTCTGTTTGTTTTTTTGTTGTTTTTTGATTTTCCCCTACAAGAGCCATGAGTAAATCAGGATATTTTAATGGACAATTTTCTTTTAATTAAGTGATGAATTCTTATATTTTACATGAAAATACTTTATCTTATGATAATAAATAATTCCTGTAAGAAAATGCAATTGGATTAGACAGTAATATTGACCCAAGTTTTGTTTAAAAAGGCATTAACACACTAGCCACCTAAAATTTACGTGATAATTGACATTATCAGCCTGTATCTGTATTCATTTATATCAGAAGAGTGTCGGATCCATCACTCTTCTGTCTGAGTAAAATCTGTGGATATTTTATTTGATCATTTCTATCCTTGCAGTGTTTTGCATGTTGATATGTATAGAAACTTAATTGCAATAAAATTGTTTGCACTAGCAACCAATTCATATCACTGTCCACTTTCATTAGATAGGTTGATGTTTTAATCACAGAATAACCAGAGCTCATAGAAAGTATAAAAATGATAAGAAATGATGGTGAGGTTTTCATTTTAATTGAAAGAAAATCAGGACTCAGAACAATGGCAGAAGAGTATGAATGAATAAAAGAATGAACAAACAAATCCATTTTTGACAATGAAAAATAGTTTTACAAGCCTAAAGCTTTTAACTTTGATTACAGGGAGTAAGTCAGTGGTGAACACTCATAACTCTCTGAGTTATGAAAACATAGTCTTGAAATGTTTTCAGAAGCTACAGAATAGGTGAAATTCTAGGTAATAGAGAATTATTGCATCTAAATAAAACTCTATGGTGAGATTTCCAAATAAATTATATGCAAGGTTGCTCCAAAAAAATGGCTCCCATTTTATCGTGTTGGCCCACAACATCAGAGGTGAATACTGCAGGTATGGCAGCAAAGGTGAAACTTCTCTCCAATATTCTGTTATAGTTTGTTGCCATACAACAGATGATATCTAACATGGAAGTGTGTATGAAGCAGGAGTTCCTCTATCTGGAGAAAACTGCACAAAATTGCCCCCACTGACATTCGCTGATGCTTGCTGAAACATTTATGGAGACCAGAAAGTGGACTTCAGTGGAGTGAGGTGGTGTATGGTGCTTTTCAGCACTGACAACTGTGTTGTGAAAGACAGGTCACATAACATGGCATCACAGATTTTTATGTTTGTGGCATGGAGGCTCTTATTCATTGCTAACAAAAAAAGGTGAATACCTAATAATAATAGCAACTATTAAAAAATAGTTTGTGGCTTTTTTTTTTTTTTTTTTTTTTTTTTTAACTGAGATTTCACTCTACCAACTAGTGTTATTATACTCTTTATATCTATTGTATTTTCCATATAAATAAATAGGACACATTGCTGTCATGGAGTTAACTAGATCAGCCTACGCCCACAACAAGGGGGCAGTAGGCCCCTGCCACACCCCGCAGCCTCACAAAATGGGAAGGAAAAGGGAAAGGGAGATGGGAACTGGGCTCAGGGAAGGAAAAAAAAAACAACAGCAGCAATGATCTATGGAGGAAATACTAATACTAACAATATTAACTATGGTATTGGAATGCAAGACAACACAATATCATACAACCTAATTGAAATTGAGACTAATAAATCAAATAAAATAGGAAAGAGATAGAGTTCCTGAGACCGAGTCAAACCTGAAAAGCTTGGTACAGCTAGGAAAGCACCCTCCAGCACCCACTGCAAGGCAGTAAGAGACTGCCCAACCAGGAAGGGCCAGATCCCATGACTTCTGCAATGTACAGAGACAGGTACCTGGAATTGTAGCATTAACACTTTAACTCCCAATGCATGACATGGTATTATGATGTGGAATACCAAAAAAACAAAAAATCACAAAACTATGACAATTGCGTTCAAAGCAATCTAAATAGAAAACAATGATCTAATTCCTTGCACAGAAATGCAGTGCGATGTATATGTCAGTTGGAATGCTATGATCAAGGGTTATGAGATTGCTCAGTTAAGAGAAGTGAGGGTGTTGCTTTGTATGTTAAAAAATGATCATAAAGCTCTGCCTCTGAGAAAGAGCTATGAACAGGTCGCAAGATTGTGGATACAATTTTGGGAACAATAAAGGGTTTCTGGCAGTCAAGGTCTACTACAGGCTTCCTCATCAAGGGAAGCCTGTTGATGAGGCCTTCTTTCTTCAGCTACAAGAAACATTACACTCACCAGCTCTGGAAGGCTGGAAGGCCAAATGAATCCTGGGCTGTATTAAAAGAGAGTTGGTCAGCAAAGCAAGGAAGGTGATCCTCTGCTCTACCCTTGTAATGACTCATCTGGATCCAGGCTTAAGGTCTCAAGCACAAGGTTCAGAAGAGAGACAGAAAGATGATCAGAATGCTGGGGCACTTGTCCTGTGAGGAAAGTCAACCTTTAGGGTTGTTCAGTCAGAAGAATAGAGAACTTCTAAAACACCTAATTGTGGCCTTAGTAATTAAAAGGAGCTGATAAACAGAAGGGAGACTGATTTTTAACATGGTCTGATTGTGAAGCCTCATCTGGAGTACTGTGTCCAGGTGTGGGGTCCCCAGTACATAGAGCTCTTGGAATGAGTTCACAGGAGGATCACTAAGATTATCAGAGGGCTGGAGCACATCTCCTATGAAGAAAGCTCAAGGGAACTGGGCTTGTTAACTTGGAGAAGAGAAGGCTCTGGGGAGACTCATTGTGGCCTTCCAGTATTTTGAGGGAACATACTAACAGAAAGAGAAACAGTTGTTCATGAGAGTGAATATTGATAGGACAAGGGGGAATGGTTTTAAATTGAGACAGGGGAGGTTTAGGTTAGATATTAGGAGAAAAAATTTCACACCGGGGATAGTGATGCACTGGAACAGACTGCCCAAGAAGGTTGTAGATGCCCCATTCCTGGAGGCATTCAAAGCCAGGCTGGATGTGGCTCTGGCAGCCTGGTTTAGTGGTTGGCAAATCTGTCCATGGTAGGGGGATTGAAACTAGATGATCATTATGGTCCTTTTCAACCCAGCCCATTCTATGGTTCTATGATTTTATGATAAAAAATGGCAGATTCAGATTGGATATTAGGAAGAAATTATTTTCTTAGAAACTGGTGAAGCACTGGAACATACTGCCCAGAGAAGTTGTGCATAGAGTCAAAGAATCATGGACTCACTCAGATTGGAAAAGACCTTAAAGATCATTAAGTCCAACAGAAACCTAACCAAACTACCCTAACAACCCTCCACTAAATCATGTCCCTGAGCAACACAAACAAATGGATTTTAAACACATCCAAAGATAGTGACTCAATCACCTCCTGGGGAGCCTATTCCAGTGCTTAACCCTTTCTGGAAAGAAGCGTTTCCTGATATCCAATCTAAACTTACCTTGGTGCAACTTGAGGCCATTTCCCCTTGTCCTGTCACCTGACACCAGTGAGAAGAGACCAGCCCTGCCCTCGCTGTAAGCACCTTGCAGGTTCTGGAAGAGAGCAAAAATGTCTCCCCTCATCCTCCTCTTCCCCAAACTGAACAGCCCCAGTTCCTTCAGTCTCTCCTTGTAGGGCATATGCCTTTAACAAGCCTTGTTGCCCTTCTTTGGACCTGCTCCAGCACCTCAATGTCCTTTCTGTATTGAGGTACCCAAAACTGAACACAGTACTCGAGGTGAGGCTCACCAGTGCTGACTACAGGGAGATTACTTCCCTAGTCCTGCTCACCACTCCATTCCTGACCCGAGCCAGGATGCCATTGGCCTTGTTGGCCACCTGGGCACACTGCTGGCTCATATTCAGACAATTGTTCATCAGTACACCAAGGTCCCTTTCCATCAGGCAGCTTTCCTTCAGCCACTCCTCCCCAAGCCTATGGTGTTACCTGGGGTTATTGTGACCAAAGTGCAGGACCCGATACTTGGCCCTATTGAAACTCTTGCCCTGGTCCATCATTCTATCCATGTTCTATCCATGTTCTATCCTGGAGGCATTCAAGACTAAGTTACTGGGGGCCTGGGGCAGCCCCATTTTGTGGGTGGCAACTCATATCAAAGGAGCTAGAACTAGATGATATTTAATGTGCCTTTCAACCCAAGCCATTCTATGATTTTGTAACTGTCTTTGGTGATATCACTGGTGTAAGTTGATTGCCCATAGGTCACTTTTAAAAAGATTGCTTTTCTCATAGTAAGTTGCATTCCTTGTTACCTAAAAATAACTGATATATTCAGAACAAGAGAATAAACAGTTCCTGGAGGACTTTATTTCACAGGTGAGGGGCATTTGTCTCTGCCCTTGGTTGTGTGATTTTTTACTGCTACAATCTTTTCCACGGATACTATACAATAACAAATTTAAATATCTCGAGATGTATTCCTTCAATTCAACTGATTATACTCTGAAATTGTCACAGTAGTCTACATCAAGATCTTGATCTCAGATTATTAGTATTCTCTCAAATCAACTCTTGGCACCATCGAAGTATTACTTACAAAAGATTTTCTTGCCATTTTTATCATTTTTAATGATAACAGCAAGGATATTGTCACGCGGTGAAGGTTATCTTCACTGACGGACACATTCCCAAGTACATATAGTATTCATGCAGACAGAATATACACAAAACAAATAAAAATGCAGCAAGTGACATTTCAGTTGTATATAAGATAAAAACCTCTTTACTGTAACAGTGATAAAGACCAAGTAAATGTGGTCTAGCTTTCAGTCTGACAGGGAATTTAGAACTGGAACTTTCTTCAAATCTAAATGATCCTACTTTTAATTTTTAAGGATAGATGTAAGCTCAGACTGCTCCATGTAAAGGAAGTCTTTTTTAAAAGATCTCTTCCTGCTTTCCATGACAGAAATAATAGGCTGCTCCAGCCTCTTTTTGTGGTATGGAATTCATATGGCTGTTCAGAGGATCTGGGAAGAGGAATCCATATAGAGTTGAGAAGATCTACATAGGCGTTCTGGTTATTTGTCCACAATTTTTTCTTTTTTTTTTTTTTTCTTTTTTTTTTTTTTCTCTCTCCTACTATTGTTCTTTGGATGTTATAACATGACACATAGATATTTCTTATAAGGATTTGCTTGTAGCTAGCACTTGCAGAGAGTTGTTATTAGTTCTCTTGTACAACTATCTTTCTCAACCATTTCCTGAATGACCAGTTTTATTTGAAAAATCTAAGCAAAACTTCTGGCTACTGGAAATGAGGAAAGTAAAAATAAAGTAAGTGTTCTCTTGTGAAGGTTGGTAAGGAAAGTAGAAAGTCTTTCATACCACATTGTCTTACCACAACAAATCCTGAGAGCTAGAGAACAAAATGAAAAACAGAGCTTTTGTTTGATTTTTCCATTTGATACCCCCAAATATGCTAGCGACTGTAGAACTTGAAACTGCAATCATATACGTAAAAATATGCAAAAATTTAGCATCATTGGTCATAACACTTTCAGTGCCATATTTCAATCACTTTGAATTGAATATATATTTTTTAATTTGAATATAAACACACTGCTTGTTTTGAAACAAACTTTACTCTTTCAGGAAAAATAATGTCTGCTAATGGTTTGTGTTACAATTAATGAAAATTCCTGCATATTTTACAGAATCTTCCAACTACAGATGTTAAAGTAAACTACATAAAATAATAAAGTCTATACTTCAGCGTGCATAAGAGAAAACTAAGGTATAGGACTATGAAATTTCTTTAAAAGCCATAAAATGACCATGTAGCTGAGCCAAAGAAAGATACCTCATACTCTAGATACATGGCCTATGGCACAGTAATTACTTAATCATCAGCACTGTACAGATCTTCGTCACTGCTGATCTTTAGCATATGCTCATTTTTCCATTGATTCATGAATCTAGAATATGTTTTTAGAGTAAGATGTCTTGATTGGCATTAATCTTAATGATCCCCTTCATGGATGCAGTCTTTAAGTACTGTGAATGTACAAATCAAAATATAGAGGAGTGATTAACCAGGAATGTAATAAGGATTATGATTAACAATAAGGATTGCAAGCACTACCCTGAGATCCACAATATTCTCTTTTAAATTCTCATAGTGGCTTCTTTACAATATAATAATATATATATATTTTAGAATAAAGATTATGCTATCAAATTGCAGCTCTGTCTAAGTTAAGATAGATGTTTACTCGTTTTAGTTGTGGAAAATATTTCTACATCAAGGTCTAGATCAGTTCTTCTGTCCACAGGCAAGTAGTGAGAATTCCATGTTCTTTGTGTTACAGATGCTAAAGTGAAAATAGATACTTTTTTTTTTTTTTTTTTTTTTTTCTGACTCAGAAAATCTTTTATTATTGATTCTATTCTCATGTTTGTTTTTTGTTTGTTTGTTTGTTTAATAATAAAAGTTATTATTATACACCCGACTATGACCACAAGTAAAATTATTTTAAGCTTAACATGTACCTATTTCCATTCATGGAATTATAATATAATTCAAGTTTGATGGGACAGTCATATTTTCCCAGAGATGTGAAAGTCACATTTCTCTGACACTTATTCAAAGTGGGGCCAATTTCAAAAGTGTATTAGATTGCTCAGGGTTTGATTCTTTTTTGTTTGTTTCTCCATTTGAGTTCTTTATTTCTTCTGCCTTCCACCCTTTTTTTTCAAATATTTATATTTCTTTTTTCCAATCTCTTTTTTTTTTTTTTAATCTTTCTCTCTATAGTATCTTTTCTACTTGTTTTTCTATTTTTTTAAATATATTTCAACTGCAAATTTATTCGCCACATTCCTCCACCAATATTTCCTTTCTCCTGTCTTTCTTGATTTCTTGTTTAATCTTTCTATCCCTTGTTCCTTCATTTAAGCTATTTATTCTTCTCTTTAGCTATCTTTCTCTCCTTTCTTCAGTTGAATTTCTTTCACTGTCTGGTCTTGTAATCATCTTCTCTTCAAATAATCTAAAGGCCACAATTATTTTTAATGACTGTGTCTCCATTAGCATTTGATAAAATAACATTTTATGCTAATTCCATATAAATATTTCATTGTTCTTTCTTTCTGTTTACCCCACTGAATTCTCCACATGCCTTTACTGCTTCCATGAAATAAAGAAGGTTCGGAATTTATTAGATTATACAGGCATAGGCACAGTCTCAAAAATCAATAAAAGTCTTTTGAATACTGTCATCAGTCTGTCCATTCAGGGATTAGTGGAGTGCTTATATGTACACAAGGAATATGCACAACATGGACTTAAGTCATCTCCATGAGTAACCTCCAATATTCTGAAAGTGACTACTCTTCCAGAGCTGAAAATTATATTTAAGTGAACACACTAAAGAGCCATGCTTAGACACATCCATTATGTCAACATGTTTTTGAATCCATTTATTTCATTTATTTAATTCATTTATTTCAATACATGGCAGCAATCTCTTTCCCATTGCCCTATGTGAAAAAATAGTCCTTTTTCTTTAAGTCTTTGCCTGATTTTTTTCTTGTTCTTGTATTCTGAGAACTAATGAATGATCATTCTCTATTCATTTTTTCTACATTCATTAAGTCGTGGAATTTCATACTGCAAAGAGTGTCAATTCTGAGCATCTGTATGGTTTGGGGGTAGAGTGGACAAGGTCATTGAGGATAATTATTTCTGTAGAACCTATCTCCATCTCAAGAACACCCTGAGCTGCAATTATTGCAGTCTTGGGCAGTAGTGAGAGAAAAATCATACATACTAACCCTAATCTTATACTCATTACTGGACCTCTATGATCATTTTCAAACATAGGATATAATTTTAGATGAACCTTTGCTATGACACATTGTAATTAATGTTGTACTCCTATCCAAGATTTAATCTTTCCCTCATCACTCTTTAGATACTACTCAATTTTTTAGCTAAGCTTCTGACAGGGAATAATTTCAGCATCTCCTTCTGTATCAGAGAAGGCTTCATCATGAGAAGAATCTTGTAAAAGCTTGAGGAAAGGGGACAGTGTGCTAATTATCAAATGGCAGTCTATGGGATCACCTGGCCTAATTGAGATATACAGTTCTTTGTTAAATGGGTCAGCCACGGGTCAAGAGAACAGGTGGTTGAGCACAATTTCATAACTGCCTGTTTAATATTTGGCTCTGAAATTTCCCTGAAGTTGTGGGAAGGAGGGACAGGATCATTATCAAAAGATTGCTTGGAGAGGCAGAATTTATACTGGTGGGGAAACTGCTAATTACTATCTAATCTTTCCAATTTGAGTAGCAATAAAATTTAAATAAGATTGGCAAGTAGCAGGATGGCTTTCTGAGGCCACCCCCCATTACTGTTTCCATCCCTGTAGCCTGATGTCAGATGCAAGGCTTCAGTCTGGATCTTCATCTACTGTTTCATAAATTGTGACTGTTTAGTGTTGCATAATTACAAGGCACTGGATTGAAAAGATTAAAACTGAAATTGTCAGTTTTCTAAACACAAGAACTATCTTGGTATTTGGATCAAAATGAGCAGATACTTGTTTGTTTATTTGTTTGTTTGTTTTTTTATTTCACAATCAGTTCTGTACATTCCCAAAGTGTTTGCATTAGCATATTATACTTTCTAAATGATGTAAGATTTATGAAAATTCCCCGAGTTGGCTACTGAAAACTCTTGGCAGGATGAATTATAAATTGCAACATGCAATATGGAAAGCCTGGGTTTTTTAATTAGCCGCTCCTTTGTTGTGCAGCCATTTTAAATTTCTGCAATGCTTTGTACCACAGCACTCAAGCTCAGCTAAGCTGTTAGATGCTGTGCATGTGCAAATGAATGATGCTAAAAGTCTGTGCAAGATTTGTTAAAGATATGATGATCCATATTGACATGTTAATTGAATAACTTTATTTTTATATGCAATAAAAACAGTTCTAATGCAATTATAGTGTCATGTCAGTTTCTACGCAGTGAAAAGAGAATATGCCATAGGATTGGCAGAAGAGTAACATAGTCATGTGTACCTGAACCATGTTCAAAGTTAATCTGTCTTTTCATTCTAGCAATGCTGCAGAACTGATCAAATATATATTTATTTTTCTTGGGTGAGAAATAACTTGCATTTTACTTGCTTTTCTAATTGAATTTAGAGAAAGAAAATGAAATACTTGTGCACAAATATTTTTCCTTATTTCATTCCAATATAGTCTATGAAAATAATAATATTATTATTAAACATTTGAGAGGTCTGGTTAAAAAGTTTAATTTGTCTAAAAGAATAGTCCTGCCAAATGTCAATCTGTGATTTTTTCCAGCCCTGCTCCACTTCTAATGTAAAATAATGATAGGTATTTCAGTACAACAGACTCTACCAAAAGCCACCTCTCTTTGGTTGTAGTTAATCGTCTTTCTGTTTTAAATTGTACTTGGAGTCCCTATAACTTCCAACTTGGACTCCAATAACTTCATCACCTTACCTGGGACAAGAAGTATATCTATTCTTTGTCTACACTGAGATTGCCACATAGATGGAAGTAAGTGTTTAATTGTCATGGTTAAGCAGAAGAGTTCCTTCTTTCCCCCCTTTCCTTTTTTACTGTTCTTGATATTGCTGAGCTTACAAGTGGACACTGAGATGCAAAAACCCTGTTCAAACGCTTAAACTAACCTTTGGTTTTCCATTTAAATAATTTGCCTTGGACAGTTTTTTGTCATTATTGTTCTTTTCTTTTTGTTTTTCTCACACCAGCTAGTGACAGCATAGACCACTGGGTCTGATGATCTTAAAGATTTCCAACTTAAACAATTCTATGATTCTATTTGTGCAAATTTGGTTTGTGTGAGCATAATGAATTTTCAAAGCATATTTATATAAAGAATCTTATATAATCTTATTTTTATAATCTTCATAAATTATGTTTTCTTTTGAAAATGTAAAGATGTTTGAATAAAAGATCCTTACGAATGACTCCATTTTCTATTCCACTGAGAAGAAACTTACATGTCATTCCTAAAATAGTTTCAATGATGTGTTTGTCAAATATTCCTCATTCAGTGGTAACAGCAGGGAAAGAAAGAAAAAAAGAAAGAGATATTCTTTGTATTCCATTAGAAAGGCCTCCTGCTATAAGTCTGCAAGAGAAAGAGCCAGGGCATTCATTAATGGAGTTGTCACATTAAAGGATGATTATCTGCCAACTTTCTGGCAAGGCCAAGAAGGTCCTCTAAAAGGAAGTCGCAGGACAGGTAGCCATTTATTTTCTTTGTGGTTCTCATGTACTACATGGTTGGCTTCATCACTTTTTGTTTTATCTTGTGAAAATATAACTGTGATTGGTGTTCTTCATTGTAGGAGGAAAAAAATAGTATAACAGTAAAAAAAAAGATAAAAAAATCAAAATTGCTATCACTGGAAACCACATAACAACAGCTACATCTATCTTGAGTTTAACATCTCATGGTGATTAATCCTTCATGGCATATAATGACCAAAAAATCAATGGTTTACTATGAAAAAAAAAAAAAAAAAAAAAAATCCAGCTTCCTTAGGGAAGTTTTTTTTATAAATCTGCAAGACAAGATTTTAAAACATGACCAATGTTTTCAGTTGCCTATATTTCTCAAGTTGCCTATATTGTCAAAGAACAATATATAGTTTGTTCTTAAAATATGCAAAAAGATATCAGAAAATTTAGTTCAGAATATGAACTGCAAGATGGATTTACAATGATCATAACAAACTTCCAAAAATGTTGATCTTACGCCATTTCCATTATGTTAATATAATGCCAACACTCTTAAAAAATGTATGTTTTTCTTATTGTTAATCTACTAATGCTTGTGGTTATTATATCTGTAGACATGTATGCAATAAATAAAAGGCAGAGAGAGAGGAAAAAAGAAAAAAAAAAAAAAAACTAACACAGAATTATCTTTAACATCCCGTACTAAACATAATATAATGAAAACAAATGGACATTTTGATTAAATAGATATCATTAATGCTGCGTGTTATGATCTGAACTCAGAGTTTAATTATCTAATTAAGAGGAAAAGAAAATCATTAAGGTCTATGGAACCAAATAATTCATTTTAGGGGAGAAACAGAGAAAAAAAAGATGTCCTGTTAATTGCAAAATGTGGACAGCTTGTAGCACCTAGGATTAAATCTTGCTGCAAGATGTTATATCTCGCTATACAATACAGCAGGTGGTGGATGAATCATACCAGCTTCATGAAGAATTACCGAGGAAAGGACTGTCACTAATGGGTAGAGCTCCAGACTGAGAATCAGGTCTCCTGAGCCCTATAAACCGTTATCTGTCTGGCATTTGGCAAATCACTCAGTCTCTGCTTATCTGTAGAAGAATCATATTATGGTATTCAAACCCTTAAAGAACTTAACTAGGTTTTCTGGTCCGTTGCTGCATGATGTTGCCAGATGAGAGCAAGGAAGTTCCCCAGCGTTATCTCAGACAGGATGAAAGCAAAGCAGAGGTCCTGTGTGCTATCATTCCCCCAGCATAATGTAGTCTGAGATTTCATTATGTACACATATAACATAGTGAGTAGTCATAAGGTTTGTATTCAGTTCAGAATGTTTTCATAAGAGGAATATCAAGTCTTTAAAACATTTCCCATCAAGTGGAATGAATGTATGATAAGGTAGGATTGGATTCACTTATCTCCTGGGAATTAGTATTATTTTTAGGAAAGAAGTGTACGTATAATGATGGCTTAATGAGAAGCACTGGAAAACTTTTTGTTTATCTTAGGGATCCTACAAGACAGAAGGATTTTTTTTTTTAATTGGTGGGATATTTTGAGGGATCAAAAAAAGACAAGATAATCATATAGTTCAAACTACTGAAATATACCTGTAGGAAATATGTAGGCCCATATAAATTTCTGGAGAGGACATTAGTGTTACTAGTATTTCTGAAACACAAGAGGTTAAATGTTCAGATTTGAAACTATGAGAATTCTAGTTTCAAGTTATGGATATGACCTAGTTTTCTGAAACACGGGATGCATGTATCACATGCCATAAGCAAAGTTAGATTTCTGATGAGATGCTTCAAGAGAAGGGAATATGCAAAACAAAGAAACTTAACTATGTCTACAAAATGTTGACCCAAAAGGATGTTTGTAGTCATTCTCTGTTTTTTGTTGGTGGTGTTTGTTTGTTCGTTTTGCTTTGTTTTTCTTGCTCTTTAGTTTATAGTTTGGATATGAGTAAATACCTCATATCAACTTCAATGAAGGAAAGCCAAGGAAAGCTAATTATACACAACAGATTATGCAGAAGTGTCAAGTAATGAGTAAAAGAAAAATTCTAAATTTGAATCAGTAGATGCCAAGTGTAATGAATAAAGAATTGAGACTGGAGAATAACTTTTTTTTAAATAACAGCTCAACAGGAAGCCACTGAAGTGAAAGTAGCTACTGGGATTATTACATAGGAAACAGCTTGAAATAGTTACAGCTGCATATATTGTTTTACTAGGAGAAGATTTCAAATATGTGGAAAAGTCCATCCAGAGAACAGCTGGGGATACATGTAGCCAAGGCAAAGCTGGATCTGCAGAGGGAATTGGAGGGACGGGTTGATTTCAGATGCTAAGATTTAAATAGCAGAAGTTCGTACGAATGGTCCATTATCTGGACTGAATAATGAGCCATTGCTTTTGGGGGCAGGGAATTTGCTTCCTGAGTATCCAAAACCAGGTGTTGCTGACTTTTTTCTGTGGCTAGTACCATCTGTTCTGTGCCCAACAGAACACTTCAGCCCAAATCATTTATTTTACAGCTGTGGATGCAAAGGTGAGTGATGTTCTATGGAAGGCAATTGTAACACACAATGAGTGGATTACAAAGAACAGGGGAGGATGAATATTTAGGAAGATCTGGACTGGGGAGAGCTATTACAAGAGCATCAGACTACATGCCCCACTTTTAGTCTGTATGAAACATCTGCATGTGACTGCACTCCCTCTCCAAACCTGCAAATAAGTTCTGTTTGTTGGCTACTGTGCTGGCAAATACAAAATGGGAAAGCCTGTGCCAGCTTTTTGCAGATGTTTTTGAGCTGCTGCTGATTCATCTTCAGGATATACCACCTGTGTGTGACAGTGGCTTTGAGCAAAGCTTTATGAGAATTCCTTTCCTTTCCTTTCCTTTCCTTTCCTTTCCTTTCCTTTCCTTTCCTTTCCTTTCCTTTCCTTTCCTTTCCTTTCCTTTCCTTTCCTTTCCTTTCCTTTCCTTTCCTTTCCTTTCCTTTCCTTTCCTTTCCTTTCCTTGCCTTGCCTTGCCTTGCCTTGCCTTGCCTTGCCTTGCCTTGCCTTGCCTTGCCTTGCCTTGCCTTGCCTTGCCTTGCCTTGCCTTGCCTTGCCTTGCCTTGCCTTGCCTTGCCTTGCCTTTCACTTCCTTGCCTTGCCTTGCCTTGCCTTGCCTTGCCTTGCCTTGCCTTGCCTTGCCTTGCCTTGCCTTGCCTTCCCTTCCCTTCCCTTCCCTTCCCTTCCCTTCCCTTCCCTTCCCTTCCCTTCCCTTCCCTTCCCTTCCCTTCCCTTCCCTTCCCTTCCCTTCCCTTCCCTTCCTTTTTTTTATTTTCCCCAATAGTTAAGGTTCTTACTCTCATCACTCTCTATTGTATTTACTTGAAATATGCCACAAGAGCTTTTGCTTCTGTCCCCAGTCATGCTAACTGACTGTCCCTGAATTTCATGCAAATTTCTCCACTACTTTATTTTACATTAGGTCTCAGAAATGCTCACTGCAATTCACAAATTGCAGTTTACAGCTGTATCTCTCAGGAATGATGCACAGCAGGTGCAACATGTAACTTCCTCATTTCCTTCTGCTGACAATTTCATTTTCTCATTTGTGGTCAGTTCTTCCAAGACATTTTCAAGCAGTGCTAGCTAAACATTAGTGGGTTGTTGTAAGTAACTTACAAATCAGAATTATAAACAAACACTTTTTCTTTATTCTATATTTTGCTTTGTTTTATATTTTAAAATTTTCTTGAAGAAAATCTTCATTAAAACACACACACACAAAACAAAACAAACAAACAAACAAAATCTAATTATTTACTCTTAAATTAACTATGTTCCTAAGATTTGAACAGCTGCTAGAAAGGATACCTGAGGCAAACTTACTATGTTTAATTTATGGATGGTGTGGAAATGGCTGGCTAAACCAGGAGACTGAAAGCACAAATGTATAACTACTGAGTTTCCAAGTTTATTTCCTTGACACAGAGTTACCCTATTTCTAGCCTCATGGATTTGCAACATGAATGAGCGTGTTCTCATTGTTTCTAGCAACTCTCTTTTTCAGTGAAGAATATGAAAGTCTGTGTGAAAACTCTCAGTTGTAATTTATAGATGGGGATTTTCTCATTCCAGGAAAATCTTAGGGATTTTTAAAAGAATGTTTTAGCAATCATCACAAAACAGAGAATATTTAAATGCAATTTACCTATTTCATCCAGGCACTGCTCCATTATCTCATAGACAATAATTAGTTACACTCTAATTTCCCATATGTTGAAATGTTAGAAGTATTTTCACTGTTTTCTACTTTTGTTTTTTTGTTTTGTTTTGTTTTTTTCTTCTTCTTCTTCTTTTTTTTTTTTTTAAATTGTGAAGGTGTCTACATGTCTATTGCTGTGGTTGATATTATTCTGCTAAATATCTTCCTAACATGCAGCAAAACTTATCTCACATTAGATTTTGCATTTGAGTCACCAAAACTCACATTGATAATATACTCAGTCCTGAAAAACAACAACAACAGCAACAACAACAAAAAACATATAAACCTGCAAAATGAGGAAGTAAAAAGAGAAGACCATTTTCAGATGAATAAAGATAGGTAAGTAATACAATAGACAAATATTTATTCTGTTTCTGGGAGAAGAAACAGCTGTTTTTTGCAACCATAGAAATTGCCCTGTAAAACAGAGATGCAATGGTAGTGTGCTCAGTGTATTTTTGTAAAGATATAGGAAAGAAACTGGTAACTTAAGGAATCTGTGGAATCACCATCCTTGAAGATTTTAAAAATAGGTTTAATAACTATCTCTCAGGCATTACCTAGCCATGTGACTTTACTGTAGGTATAAAAAACAACTAGGAAAGCTCTGGAATTCAGTTCCAATACTGGATTTCTATAGTTCTGCAAAAATAGGACATGAATAAGACATCCTGACTGTTCTTGAATTTTCACTGGCCATCCTGTCAACTCTTGTCAATTGCTGTCTTAGTGCAGCCCTTGTACAAACACAACATTACATTCTAGAACATACTGCATTTTTAATTCTGTTAAGCAATTCCAATGAAAGAATTTTTTTTAAAAAAGTAAACAAACGAACAAACAAACTTTGTTAACTTTCAACAGATCCTGCTTACATACAAAACAGAAATCATCATGCAAAGTTGTTAAGAAACAAAGGAAACACATCATCTCCTTCTGGAAAACACAATGCCTTGAATTGGTGAATCATTCCACATTTTAATGTGCAAATTTGTTCCTTCGCTTTTTATTGAAAGGATCAAACCATTTGGTATTTTCTCTGAGACACAAATGCATTAAGAAAGATGCAGTATAATTTATTAAAATGTATAAAGGGAACAAAGAATAGGATTAATTTTCTTCTTCTCTTTTAATTCCAGGGGCACCACTAGGGCATTTAATATGGGTTAAACCAGATTCAAAGAGCTTTTCATTAGACATTTAACATAAATGACTAAGAGCTTAATCAGCACATACCATTTAAATGCATTGAATGGAGGAATTGGACTGTACATTGCATTATAATTTATAGAATTTTGTTTTTGATTACATAAGGGAAATACATTTTGTATGCCTTAAAAATATTCTTTTGTGGTATAAAAAAATAGTATAGTGTAGTATTATTGTTCAGAAAATGGTGTTTCGATTTGGTAGCAAAGCCTAAAGTCACCCGAGTGGAAAAGATAACTAGAAAATTCCTTTAAGTCTTGAAGTTTGTGGGTTTTCTCTTCAAAAACTGCTTTTCTTCTAGGCCTGATAATGAACACTCCTTCTGTTTCCTATCCTACGTTGCTTGCACATCCTTTTCAATGACTTATAAAAAAAAAAAAAAAAAAAAAAAAAAAAATTGGCTTGTGAATACTTCTGAAATGCAGTTTAAATAGGATTAGAGAAAGCATCACTATGCTGGGCTTGCAGCACGAGAAGCAAAGCAATGCTGAAAGCGTGTTTTGTTTCCTTTTTTTTTTTCCCCCCCAATCATTTAGTGATAGTATAAAAGTAATTCAGTCCCCACTTAAACAATACCTGGGGTAACTCTGTGTGTATCATCTGTTCCATCAGAGATCATTATAGGAAATTAAACTGCTACAGAGGCAAAAGTGGATCCTATTTTAAGGAACTTTATCAAAATGTTCAGGAAGGATAATATTCTAAAGAGCTTTCTTTTTAGTTTCTGTTTGCCTTCAGCAATACTGCCTATTACAATTGCTCTTCAAACTGCAGTTAGCTTTCCTTCTAACAAAAGGCATTGTTTTTCCCCTCTTCTCTCATATCTTTGCAAGAGACAATAAAGTATTTCTTCTTATTCAGAAACACTGAGAGCTCTTATCACCAGAAAGGTAAGAAAAAGGAAATATCTCAGCAATTGAGATTTTTTTATTATTATTTTTTTTCTAATACTATGCTTTACTTATTTATTTTTAGCAGGTCAGCAAAAGAAAAAAAAAGAAGTCTACTGAGATGCTATTCCTTATTGTTAGGGAGCTTGAAATCAAGATAAAACACTTATGCTCTCAGAATGCATACCTCTGTTTTAAATTTGCCCCTTTCTTTCTTTGTTTTTATTTGTTTGTTTGTTTTCTTTCTCCTGTCTCTTTTTTTTAATTATTTTTAATTATTTTTTTTCCTGCCCCCAGCCCCTACTGGAAAGATTTAATGTATTTTTATAATTGTGGTATGCTCCCCTCTTCCTTTCCTTGCAGATTTCATCTACAGTACTAGGAAAAACAAAACAAAACAAAAACAGCAAAAACAGTTTGTGATAAATGAAATATGTGTTTATTTTTATTTTACAAAAAATGCACATCTGTATAGCTGTACATCTGTGTAATTATATATACTGCTTACAGAATTAGAGAATGATTCAGACTGGAAGAAATCTCTGGAGGCTATCTGGTCCAACCCCATGCTCAGGCAGGGATAGGTAGTATAGGTTGCCCAGCTCTATGTGTGATGATGAACAGTATTTGCATCCATCAACCAGTCTTGGACAGTCTTACTGCGCAGCCCTCACAAAGTCTTTAGCATGGTACTACCACTTATTAAAAGCAGGGTTTGATGGGAACTTCTTCAGGAAAAAAAAAAACTCCTTGTTCATATGACTACCATATGACCTTTATGATTCCATATGACAAGTAAATTGTGGCCTATCTCTAAGTGATCTTATATGTATAGTGACTCGTGCATGCACACATGCTCATATGGACAAAGACAAGGATAGAGCCTGTGAGCAATGCTCTGAGGGGGGGTAAAAAAAAAAGTGAGAAAAAATATTATAAAAACTGACACATAAGAGGAAGGACTACTGATTCTGGGGCATATTTCCCTGAGACCCATCAGGAACCCCACAGCAGAGCAGTTGTGTGGTTCTGAAAGAAGATACAGCCTGTAGGAAGGATTTACTCTGCAGCAGAGAAAGTGTGTGAAAGATGGAGCAGCAGTGAGCAGCTGCTGAGTATGGACCACAACTCCCATCCTTTTTGAGGAATGAGATGGAATTTTAGTGTGAAACTTCCTTGGGAAGTCGAGATGGAAGGAGAGTTGCTATTTTAATTATGCTCTTGGTTTATCACTGCTTAAGTCTGTTTCAGTGAATCATAAATTGAATTGGTTTTACCAAGTATGCCACTGATAGTAACTGGTAAATGATTTCCCTGTCTTTATCTTGACCACAAGCAGGTTTTCCCTCTAACCCATTGAATGCTTATAAAAATTTACTTGGGGATTCTGAGCACCTAGAACTGATGCTTGCCTCAAGACCACTTGATGTTGTGAGACATCTGTGGATATAACATCATTTCTATTAAAATTCTTCAGGGTTTGCTAGAAATGTAGTTCTACAACATTCATTGCAAAACTTGACCTAGTAAGGAAGGGTATTTTGTTCATGGAACTCAGCAACAGATTACAGTAATAAAAAAAATAAAATGAAAACAGACAACAGTAATAAAAATTATTGTCTGATTAAGCCTAAGAACAGCTGTTTTCAACTCACTTTATCAAAATAAAAAAATATCAAAGCTACCTGTTTTTTAACTACTTATGATGATAATCATTCTTTGATTTTGGTGATTGTAATTTATAGATCTGTTTTTTCTTTATCTTTGTTTCCTGGGCAAATATCAAATGCATGTGTATGCATGTTTGTTTGTTTGTTTGTTTGCTTGGCTTGGTCTACAGCTGATTTTTACACTTGTCAAGATAAATGATCATTTTATTTAATTTATTCCTGGACCTCTCTTTATAAATAACGTCTTTGTTTCTCCTAAGCATAACACTAGTAAGGTTTTTTCATTAAGTCTGCTTTTATGCATTAAAAGGAGGACGAAGAACCTGCTATATTTTGTGATTTCAAAATGATTTTCCCCTTTTTTGCATATTTTCTCACTCATCACAGTCATATATATTTTTTTTACTCTCATGTTGCTATTTTGTCAGTGATGACAATATGGAAATCTATACATATTGGTATTCCAATAGAGATTTGCCTAGCCAAATAGAAGCAAAAAAATTATGTGAATACAAATGTATTAACTGCAAAGATAAATCACAACCTGCAGGCAACATGAATAAAGCAGAGGAAAGAGAGGAAAAGATCTGGAATGGAGAGTGTGGCTTGAAACCAGCTGGAGTCAAAAGATGGAACATCACACACACAAATCAGGAAACATTTATAAGCATAACTTTTTAGTATCACGCAAGCAGAAAATGTAGTGATTCTAAAGCAAGCAGGCCCACAACCACACTGCAGTGGAGAAGTTTTATTGTCTTTGGAAATCGCCTCTGCTCATTGTCAGCGTTTTTACAACTCTGCCTTGGTTTTGGGGTCTTATTCTTTCTTCGTCTACTCCTTCTTATATACTTAAAAAGAAAAAAAAAAAAAAAGTTTAAAAAATATGAACTTAGGAAAAGCCAATTTCATGTGCTGTTAATTTAATTCCCAACATAAAACCTTACTTCTTCTGATGGAAAATGAAATTACCCTTTCTACATCCGTTTTATCTGTCAATTAAATTCTTTTTTTCCCCTATCCTCCCCTCAAAGTAAAAAGAACATGCACATTATTGGTTATATTTTCCGTACTTGCATCAAAATGAAAATGGGAAGAGGTGGCATTAACTACATACAGTAAGTACACAAGACCTGCTTGATTATAATGTAAAGATGCTAGAATGACAACCCTGGAGACTTTGAAACTCCTTTGTGAGCTTGTAGATGTCTAGGCTAATTTTCATTTTCCATTTGCCCTGGTATTGCATGGCAAAGCAGTTTTAATAATGGGGCATTTAGCAGCATTAACTATTAACCTTTCTGTTCTCTGGTATCTTTAAGAAATGGCTTTTGGAGGCAGCTTTCTCAGCCTGAATCTTTGTGAAAAAGGATAGGGAAATGAAATGCATCTCTTGGGCAGAAAATGACATTCTTTGTGATTCATTGCGAACAATTAATTTCAGGATCATACTTGTCTCAACTTCAGGTTGTCATTATTTGACAGATACGAAAAAATAACCTTTTTTTGTCTCATTTGGTTATTATTTGTATTATCTTAGAGCTGACTGGAAAATAGAATATAAAAAAGATTTTCAAAATTGAAGAATGTATGGCAGCTTTTTCTTTAGACAGTTTTGATTGCTTGTGCACTATCTGAATAGAGACAAAACCACTTCCCAGTACCAAATATGTATATATTTGTACCAATATATATTATATATATTGTATATATATATAATTTTCAGCAGTAGCACTAAGAAGATTAGAAAGCAGATCATATTGTTTTTTGAGCAATAGAAAATCCTGTAGCTGAGCTGCAACATTTTCTGTTGCGTAAAGAAATCTGAAATCCTACAGTCTTTTGGGGGGAAAAAGACATTAGGTAAACTAACTGTGAGGCAATACTACTTTGCTGGTAGTTTGCAGCTTTGATAGGAATTAGCGCAATAGGGTGCTGGGAGATATCTCATGGTAAACCATTTTATACCAGTCCAAGATATTACCATAACCCAATTTATAGCCACTCGTAGCTGGAATAAGTTCCACTAAATTTTCTTTTCTTTTACATTTTAGGATGGAAGGCTTGCATAGAGTTTACGAATCAGAGTGATTGTGCAAAAATATAACTTAAAACATCTGCAGGGAGATTTGCCTTAGGATGTCTGCCACTTGCTCTCTTAGAGATATTTTCAAGGAGGATATCTGTTCTCCTGTCTTTTGTCTTGCTGATCTTGAGAAGTGTCAAGCAAGTCATGTTTAGATATCTTCTGCTTGTATGTGTAAGAAATGGAAGGAGACTGAATTCCATGCCTTGCTAAAAGGTGCTGTGAAGGTCATTTTCTGGTTAAGCTTTGCATGTGCTTTAATGGAGAGTCTGTACTATTGACTGCATTTAAGTTCTTAATGATGTTTCTTATATATATTGTTATAAACCAGAATTAGTGGTATGAAAAAGAATTGGTTGAGTTCTGCCATAGTAAAGGTGTGTGAGATATGATTGTCCTCTTACATTTTAAAAATTAAAGTACAATTCTGTTAAAGTCAAAAGTAGAACTATACCAGAGGAAAGCTGGAGTGATTGAAAGTAAAATCAGGTCTACAGCTTATGAAGTGCAAGTATAAGCAGAATAACTTTTTTTTTTTTTTTAATCTAACTACATACACTGGAAGGTATTCAAAGCATGTACGTGCAGTTATTTGTTACTCCTGAAATGATTAAAGTAAATCACATTGTTTGTTTGATATGAAAAATATGTTGTACACATGCTTCTATTTTTCTCATGCTCTGCTCTCCATGCTACATTTTGTAGCATAATCAAAATGCAAAATATATTTTGAAAAATTAAATGAGAGACACATGTGTGAATCATGAGATTTATTTGCATGTTTGGCCCTTGCATTCATTAGGGATTTTAGTTTTTCCAGGAGGAAAACTGTCACATTTACATATCCTTAGACAGGCATGCAAATACTAGTCAGAAACTATAGTTTATTCAATACATTACAAGCTCCTGGGCTGCCAAACAGTAATTTCAGTTCTTGAGTAATACACCTTCTTGGAAACCTGGCATAATAACACTGTATTATAGTATTGCCCACTAGGACCACTTAAGATTTTGTCAGGTTTTCCATTACTGACTTTTACGTTCTGAGCCACATACATTGTATGTCAGCTGTATAAATTTGTTAACCAACACGTGCGGTCTCAGTCTCTGAGCAAATTTCTTTTACAGATTTCAGCATGTAAAGTCACAGAAGGCTATTCTGAAGTTTCATCTGGACCAAGGCAGACATAGAACCAAAATAAAGAAAACCACTGAATGCCAGCCCTTTGTGTCACGTCTTGCATTTATCATCTACTGCATTGATAGGATTTACTACTGTGAATACAAATAGACAAGCACCTGCTATCACAGTTTGTGTTGTAGACAAATATCTCAAAGAACTTAGGCGAGGAAAATATGCTTTCAGTAATCCTTGCCATTGAGAAAATAAGTGCCTGCACTCTATCTCAGAAGTGAACTACAGAGTTTTATATACATATTCATATTTGGCTTAAATTCATGAACTGGTATACCGCAACTGAGATTACCCCTGAGAAAATAAACTGAGAAAACAGTTCATAGTTTATATCAGCTGACTACCTTTTCCCCTCCCCAAATATCAAGTGGAGCATATTACAACTGTTAAATGGGTAAATTCTGGTTGGAGACAAGGTTATTGTTAAGTCAGCCTGGTAAGCTATTTTAGCTTGAGTAAATTCTTGACCTTAAGTCCCAACAGTTTCTATCCAATGTAAGAGGGATGGTGTAATTAGTATCATATAAGGCTACCTTTGGCTTTTACGCTTTTGGTTTTGCAGCAAGCAATGACAGTTCAACTTGCATAATGAAAAACTGATCTCAGAGCAGATGAAGATAGATCTTCTAATTGGGGAAATATATTGATTGGACTGTGGGGACTGAACTAACCAATAAATTCTTCTAATTAATACTAAAGGTGAGGAAAGTTGACATACTTGCACATTTTTCTTTGGACTGAAATATTAAGGCCTACAGTATTTAGTACATAGCATCACAAGAGCTTTGTGCTCCAAGCAACTATTCTGGTCACATTTTCATTACACCAGTTGGGGAACTGGGACCAGGCAATTACTGCTATTCACAAAATTCATGTAATGCATTAACACAAAAGCAAGATTTTGAGAACTAGTTGTGATATCAGGAAGATTGTGCAGAAAATCTTGTCATGGCTGAGGGGAATGAAATTGATAGCTCATGGATATCTGTAGTATATTTGAAAAGAGATGCTTTTCCTTAGCTATGAGGTCGATAGTCATAGCTCAAATGGAACTGGACACAGCAAGAGACACAAAGAATCATAGGAAAGCTTTTGATTCAGCCAGAAAAGGAAAGTTCAGGAGGGTGTACCCCCACAGTGAGCAATACAGGCAAGCTAGTAAGGACAAGGGGAAGGCTGAGGTACTAAACAACATTTCTGCCTCAGTCTTCAGTGGTGACTGCTCTTCACACACCCTTCAAGTGAATGAATCAGGAAGTTGAAACTAAGGGAGTGATGTCCCACTTGCTGTAAGTGAAGATCAGATTTGCAACTTCCTAAGGAACCTATACATTCATGAACTGATGGGTCCTCATGAGATGCAGCCCTGAGTCCTGATGGTATTGAATGATGTAGTCACCAAGAGAGTCTCGGTGTTTGAAAGGTAATGGTGGTCAGGTGAAGTCTTTGCTGACTGGAAAAAAGGCAGTATCACATTCATTTTTAAGAAGAGTAGAAAGAACAACCTAGGGAACTAATAACTTATCAAAGTCACTTCAGTGCCAGGGGACAGGGCAGATCCTTCTGGAAGCCTTGTTATAGAACGTGGAAGAGAGGGAGGGGCAGTAGGTAACTAGCAGGGCTTCATCAAGGGCAGGTGTCTCGCTCTAATTTATAGGAGGGAGAGGAAGTTCTTTGATATCTGTATATCCGGCATGAGATTAAGAAGCAACGGTTCAAATGTTGGTTTATTACAGACCTTAATCAGGGGAGTGGAGAAGGGGAGAATGGACACTATTATGAATTAGGGTTATGGGGAATGGAAGGAGGGTGACAGAAAAGATAGGAAAGAAGAAAAAAGGAATCTTTATAGGAAGCAAGAGGGAGATAGTCACCACCATGGATTCAGCGTGGTTCATAGTTCAGTCATTCATCTTCAGTAGTGGTGGATCATCTGGCATTGTTGCTCTGTTGATGACAATGGTGACCATGGTGATGACGGCCCCTTTTCAGTGGTAGTACCAACTTGTTTATAAGTCCAAAGTAGTCGAGTCAGCTGTCTCTGAAGTGACAGCTCAAATACAAAATGGTTGAGTCAGCTTTCTTGGAGTGGCAGCTTCTGGCTCTGAGATCTCAGCAGAAACTCCTTTGTCCCACCTTCCGGGCCTTGCCAGCAGATAAGAAGGAGCAGGGATGCCCACCTGCAGCCTGTTTTTCACCGGACACTATGGTGTCATTCCCAAGTTTTCCTGTACAAGCTGGAACTGTTTAGTCACAGGCCAGATCTTCCGCCAGTAAACACTCCTGAGCACTATCTTCTGGAGGTAAGCAGCTCTGGAGGAAAGTGCTTTCAAATGTCCACAAAATGATGTCAATTGTCACACGATAGCACCCATCACTTGCCTCCTCAATAAATCAGTCTTATCACAAGAAATACCTCAGGAAGCAAGCTTTGAGCCAAAAAATTAAGAAGGATTCTCACAGCAGATCCTGCCTGTCCAGTCTTGTTGCTTTTTGTAGTGATGAAACTGCATCTATAAACAAGGAAAGAACTGCTGTTGTCATCTATGTCCAAACAGACAGTAAGGTCTATGAAATGGCTCCCCATAACATCCTTCTCACCAAATCAGAAAGATATGGATTTGACTATTTGATAGATGAGGAACTGACTATAAAATCACACTCAGAGATTTGTGGTCAATGGCTCAACATCTAAACGTAGATGAGTGGCAAGTGGTGTCCCTTGGATCAACACTGAGATCAGTGCTCTTTAACATCTTTATCAGTGACACTGACAGCAAGATTGACAGCATCTTCAGCAAGTTTACAGATTATACCAACCTGTGTCAACATGCAAGAGGGATGGGATACTAGGGAGACATAGACAGATTCAAGCAATGCAGCCACATGAATATCATGAGATTCAAAAATATAAATGAAAACTGTTGACCTGGATCATGGCAGCCCCCTCTATCAGTATAAGCCGAGGACCATAAGGATAGCATACAGCTCTGTCAAAAAGGACTTGAGACTACTAGGGAGTGGCAAGCTGAATATGAGCCATTATGATGTTCTTGCAGCCTAGAAATGCAACTGTACCCTAGTCTCCATACAAAGAAGTGCGGCCAGCAGGTTGAGGAAGGAGATCCTGCCTCTCTACTCTGCACTGGTGAGGCCTCACCTGGAGTACTGTGTCCAGACATGGACACTTCAGTGCACAGTAGACCTCTTGGAATACATCCAGTGGAAAACCAGAAAAATGATCCAAAGGATGTAACACCTCTACTACAAGGACAGGCTGAGAGTCTCCCCAAAGTGTCCCCAGTAGTTCCCCAAAGGGTCACTGGCATGTCATTGACCTGCAGAAAAGAAGGTTCTGAGGAGATCTGGTAGTGGCCTTTTGATATCTAAAGGAGAGCTTTAAGAAAGAAGAAGGAAGATTATTTAGCAGAGTCTGTCACAATAAAACAACAACAAAAAATGAAAAAAATTTCAAACAAAAGGAGGAGGAGTTTGGATATAAGAAAGCAGTTTTTTACACTAAGTGTGGTGATGCATTGGAACAGCTTGTCCAAATAGGTGGTGGGTGCCCTGTCCTTAGAGACATTCAGACTGAATGGGACTCTCCACAACCTGTTGTCCCTGTTCACTGCAGGAGGGTGGGAAGAGGAGAGCTTTAAGAGACTTTTTCGACATTCTATGAGTCTATGACTCTAAAAACATGGTCACAACAACCCCAGGTAACACGATAGGCTTGAGGGGAAGTGGCTGAGGGAAAGCTGCCTGATGGAAAGGGACCTTGGTGTACTAATGAACAATTGTCTGAATATGAGCCAGCAGTGTGCCCAGGTGGCCAACAAGGCCAATGGCATCCTGGCTCGGGTCAGGAATGGAGTGGTGAGCAGGACTAGGGAAGTAATCTCCCTGTAGTCAGCACTGGTGAGCCTCACCTCGAGTACTGTGTTCAGTTTTGGGTACCTCAATACAGAAAGGACATTGAGGTGCTGGAGCAGGTCCAAAGAAGGGCAACAAGGCTTGTTAAAGGCATATGCCCTACAAGGAGAGACTGAAGGAACTGGGGCTGTTCAGTTTGGGGAAGAGGAGGATGAGGGGAGACATTTTTGCTCTCTTCCAGAACCTGCAAGGTGCTTACAGCGAGGGCAGGGCTGGTCTCTTCTCACTGGTGTCAGGTGACAGGACAAGGGGAAATGGCCTCAAGTTGCACCAAGGTAAGTTTAGATTGGATATCAGGAAACGCTTCTTTCCAGAAAGGGTTAAGCACTGGAATAGGCTCCCCAGGAGGTGATTGAGTCACTATCTTTGGATGTGTTTAAAATCCATTTGTTTGTGTTGCTCAGGGACATGATTTAGTGGAGGGTTGTTAGGGTAGTTTGGTTAGGTTGCTGTTGAACTTGGTGATCATGAGGATCTTTTCCAACCTTAGCAATTCTATGATTCTGTGATTCTAAATATCCTATGGCAGCGTACTTGATTCAATATACAGTATCAATGATGTGTAGATCATGGGCTTATTGTAGAAATCTGAGCTGTGTCTTTCATAGAATCATAGAATCACCAAGGTTGGAAAAGACCTAAAAGATCACCCAGTCCAACCGTTCACCTATTCCCAATAGCTCCTACTAAACCATGGCCCTCAACACAACATCCAGCCTTTCCTTGAACACTCCCAGGGTCGGTGACTCCACCACCTCCCTGGGCAGTCCATTCCAGTGCCTGACCACCCTTTCTGAAAAGTAACACTTCCTAATGTCCAGCCTGAATCTCCCCTGCCGTAGCTTGAAACCATTCCCCCTGGTCCTATCACTAATGACACAAGAGAAGAGGCCGACCCCCAGCTCACTACAACCTCCCTTCAGGAAGTTACAGAGAGCAATGAGGTCTCCCCTGAGCCTCCTCTTCTCCAGGCTGAACATTCCCAGCTCCTTCAGCCTCTCCTCATAAGCCCTGTGTTCCAGACCCCTCACCAGCTTTGTTGCCCTCCTTTGAACACGTTCCAGAGCCTCAATATCTTTCTTGCAGTGAGGGGCCCAAAACTGGACACAGTACTCGAGGTGCGGCCTCACCAGTGCTGAATACAGGGGAACAATCACCTCTCTGCTCCTGCTTGCAACACTGTTTCTGATGCAAGCCAGGATGCCATTGGCCTTCTTGGCCACCTGGGCACACTGTCAGCTCATGTTGAGCCGAGCATCAATCAATACCCCCAGGTCCATTTCCTCTACGCAGTCCTCCAGCCACACCGCCCCAAGCCTGTAGTGTCGCCTGGGGTTGTTGTCGCCAAAGTGCAGGACCCGGCATTTGGCCTTGTTGAAATTCATCCTATTGGCTTCAGCCCAGCTCTCCAGCCTGTCCAGATCCCTCTGTAGGGCCTCGCTACCCCCAGGCAGATCCACACTTCCAGCCAATTTGGTATCATCTGCGAATTTACTGGGGGTGCACTCGATGCCCTCATTGAGGTCATCAATAAAGATATTGAAGAGGACAGGCCCCAGCACCGACCCCTGGGGAACACCACTCACAACCGGTCTCCAGTTGGATTTGACTCTATTCACCACCACTCTCTGTGCCCGGCCCTCCAACCAGCTCCTTACCCAGCCAGAGTGTATCCATCCAAGCCTCTGGCTGCCAGCTTCTGCAGGAGAATGCTGTGGGAGACAGTGTCAAAGGCTTTGCTCAAGTCTAGGTAGACCACATCAACAGCCTTTCCCTCATCCGCCAGATGGGTCACTAGATCATAGAAGGAGATCGGGTTGGTCAAACAGGACCTGCCCTTCATGAACCCATGCTGGCTAGGCCTGATCCCCTGGTCATCCTGCACATGCCGCATGATCTCCTTCAAGACAATCTGCTCCATAACCTTCCCTGGCACCGAGGTCAGGCTAACAGGCCTGTAGTTCCCCGGATCCTCCTTACGACCTTTCTTATAAATGGGAGTCACATTGGCAAGCCTCCAGTCTTCTGGGACCTTACCAGTCAACAAGGAGCGCAGTAGGTATCTGACTGTATCTCTTTGGGGATTTGTTAAAGGCAGTGAAGGTCAATGACTTGACTGAGATGAGGAACTAAGGATTAGAGCTCACCAAACTTTTACTTAGTTCATTTTTCACTGTATATGATTCTGTATATGATTCTGTTGTCATGTTTCCAGCATGGTGCAAACACCACTAACATCGCAGCACCAACCTCGAACGAGCTTACTTGAGAAATGAACTTACCCAAGTTGCAGTTATGGCTCTAGAATTTTGGAAGAGTCTTGTGGGGATCTCACATCTCATACAGATTTATGTGTTGTAATGACTAGACAGACATGGAAATGTGTACTTATGTCCTGTAATAGTGTACTCTGAAATAAATTGCCAGGCAAAATTTAAATAAAAAAACAGTACTGCTAGAGAGACAACACTGAATACTACTGTATGGTTATTATTTTGGTTACAGTTCTATTTCTGCTCTGTACTTGCAGCATGAACATAGGCTACGCACTGTTTCCCCTCGTACTTTATCTTTTAATGTTTTTTATATTGTTTTTGAAGAGTCCCCCACAGCTTGTTTAATCACTATTTTGTAGGAGCTCTATTCCAAAAAAAAAACTATCTTTGATGAAACATTTAAAGTCTGTTGTATAAAAAATAATGTTAAGACAGAATATTTTATATACTTACAAGAAGATAATTGACTATTTAGACTAGCAGAAAATATTACCCATGAACTTAAATCCCATCTTTTCTAGAGGTAACTTACTATTAGAATGTTGTTATCAAATAAATTCTCTTTCATTTTCTTTCCTCTGGTGGCTTTATTCTGATCACGTTTGGAATTTGAGAAATACACCAAAATTGGCCCTTTCATTAAGATTAGAAAGCTGGAGCCCTTAAATCATGCATTTATGCAATTTTTAACTGTTTTTAACTAGCACAAAATGGCCCGTTGGAATTATGCAAGTATAGATCATTTTAATTTGAATCATTGTGAAATCATAAAGGACTCTGTTCTTTAATTCTGTGCCTTCAAGTCAGCCACTTTGATTAAAAAATAATAAAGCATGAGAGCTGGAGGGTCCTTACAGGTTCTTCCAGCTATCATGGATCCCTGATCTTTGGTACTAATTCTTCTCATTAATATTAATAAAAGACTGATAGGCCATCTCAAAGCATAGTACAAAAAAACATGCAATTAATTGCTTGTAGTGTTTTTATGCTTATTTTGTACAATGAGACGCAATGCCTCAAGAGTCTAAATATCAGTTAATCAATAATATCGAGTCCACTGAAAAAGAATCCTTCAAGTCCTTCTTTTATAAATCTTCCCTAATTTTAAGCAGAATTAAAACCAATTAATGTTTGTTTTTTAAATTAAAAAAAAGTAAAAAAGAAAAAAAGGAAAAAGAGAGTATGGGAAGGGAAAGGGAAAGAAGAGGCAATGCAGATTGACTTATGTATGCCTCCCTGCTTCTCATTTTGGTATTGACATCTTCAATAGTTAAGCTGTCAGGTTTTAAATTCCTTTTGTTCTAAATTCTAGATAACGACCAAGGTGTCCTCAGGAAATTAGGTATGAACACTATCAATGAAGTCTTCTCAACAAGTTCCCATAGATTTGGCAGTAATAGTTAAATCAAGCTGGATAACATCTCTTAGCAACAGAAAATTTCACATGGTATGGCCAGCAGAATGTTTCAGAAACTTTAGAACTTCTCTCCTATCCTGAACTGACCTACTGAGAATATGGTTTGAAGTGTGAACAAAAGCCAAATTACATTCTCTCATTGTCTGTCCTGCGATGAGATGTGTTCCAGCATCAGAGACTACATCCTTCTATCCTTCCATGTCCCAGTTCATCTGCAACAAAGGAAATAGCTGATGCTGCAGAGTAAAAAAGTGTAATTGTTGGATTTCTTGATGTTTGTTTTTGTCTTTTTTAATGGAGTAACTCAAATCATTAAGGGGATTTGATCAACATCATGATGGCTTTGAAAGATGGAATGATCAATTCCAGGTAAATTTTTTGTCACTTACATTCAAATGCATTTATATGCCATTGTATTTGCAGGTATAAATGGCATTTTACATATAATTTGATGGGATAAAGGCTCAACTTTTAACAGAAAAATAAAATATAATAAATACAAATGCAGTTGTTTTCAAACTATTTGTCAGTTTGTTGCTTTGGTTTTGGATTTGGTTTGCATGATGGTATATATAAGGAGTCTGAAAAGCCTCTATCTACTTCTGATTGCAGCAATGTGGGGTATACTGCAAAAGGTTATTCTGCTTAATATATTTCAAGGTAGCTAAATCCTGCAGGCACCCCTCTTGTCTTTTCACAATGAAGTATATTTAGGAATAGAAGAATGTATGGGATTATTTTATTTATTTTTCTTACACCTCTACCTGTATTGTTCTATCAACAAGTATGAATTTATAAGGTCAAGTCTCATCCTTCAAGTAGTCCTCATATACACAAGCACAGATGAAAGGAAATGGTTTTATGAAATGTCAGAATTCTTTATATCAACATTTTCAGAATGAACTAAAACATTTCATTTCAAAATGTCATTTTAATTTTGAAATTGATCTTTTTAAAGGGTAAGAATAGAAAAAGCTTAAATAACATAGAGATGAAATACAACGTTTCCCAATTTGAATAAAACTTCTTGCTATACAAACTCAAAGCCATTGATTTATATATTTTCCTTTCTCAGTTGAACTACAAAGTCTAATATTCTTGTAGGTCAAGTCTTTTACTCAAATTTCAAGTCAGTGATCAACAAAGAGTATTCTTTCTGTTTCTCTCTGCGTGTAAATCATTTGTATTATCAGGATGTATAACTGGATGATGTACACATGGCTGTATAACTCTGTAATTCCCACCTCTCCTCTTTTAGAGGCATGATATAAACCATAAATTACCAC
This sequence comes from Tympanuchus pallidicinctus, assembly GCF_026119805.1. Lineage (NCBI taxonomy): Eukaryota > Metazoa > Chordata > Aves > Galliformes > Phasianidae > Tympanuchus > Tympanuchus pallidicinctus. The sequence continues at coordinate 19,232,921 of NW_026294813.1, read as the reverse complement.
CAGAATAAATTGAGGGGATCAGATCATTCCAGCTGTTTCCTTTGCATCCCTATACAACAAATAAACAAACAAACAAAGAAATAAATTAGAGCATAAGGTGTAAGAAGGAAATCGATAAGGGCATAACATCTATTATAACTATAAATAAAGAAAATATTAACCTAAAAATTCATTATAAGACTGTCAGTGTGTATAGCTAGTTATCTTCTAAAATGTTTAGGAAGAAATGTAATTCTGAAATAAATTCTGTTTCGGACTATTTTTTGATGGAGATGGTTTTAACAGCCCAAGTAATACTAGCAAACATTTGCCTACCAATCTGCGTGATGTCATTAACTTACTCAGTTACTGTAAAAGACTTGTCACTGCTTTAAACTATTAAATGTGTCATTCATCATATCCAAAAAATTAGCAACAAAGAATTAGTAGCTAAAAGTATAACTAATATCAATTAGGGAAGCTCATGAAAAGCAGGTCTTAGAACCTGCTGTTCTAATTTTGACAAAGCAAAATCTAGTTGTTCAGGGCAGAGAAGGACAATAACACAGTTTCAGCAGTCAACAACATTTTAGTGAAAAAAAAAAAAAAAGAAAAAAAAAGGAAAAAAAACAGAGAACCAAATAAGCATATAAAATAGGAGTTGGAATTCATGATTCATAGGAACCCCTTTCAACTCAAGTTACTCTATGATTCTAACTATCTGGGATTATTTATGATGCAAAAAAAACCCCACAAACCTCTAAGATCATCCAGTCCCACCATCCACCTCTCATCAATATTTCCCACTAAACGATTTCTCTATGTGTAAGATTTAAATGTTTCTTGAACATCTCCAGGATGGCAACTACATATCTTGCCTGGGCAGCCCTTTCATTATCTCACCACTCTTTTGGAGAAGAATTATTTCCTAATGCCAGGTCCAAAGACCTGAATCTTTCCTGGTGCAACTTGAGGCCATTCCCTCTAGTCCTTTTGCTAATTACATGAGAAAACAGGCTGACACGCACCTCACCACAACTTCCTTTCAGGTAGTTGTAGAAGTCATCCTTGAGCCTCCTCTTCTCCAGACTGAACAATCCCAGCTCACTCAGCTGCTCCTCATAAGGTCTGTGCTCCAGATCCCTCATTAGCTTACTTGCCCTTCTCTGGACACACTACATCTTTCTTGTAGTGAGGAGCCCAAACTGAGCACATTACTCAAGGTGAGGTCTCAGTAGTGCTGAGTACAGAGGGATGATTACTTTCTTCTGCTGCTGGCAACACTATTTCTGATACAAGCCAGGATGCCATTAGCCTTCTTGGCCACCTGGGCATACTACTCGCTCATGTTTGGCTGAGAGTTGATCAGTATCCCCAGGTCCGTTTCCTTTCCGTTTTCTTCCAGCCTCTCTGCTCCAGCCTGGAACATTGCCTGGGGTTGTTGTGACTAAAGTGTAGGACCTGGCATTTGGTCTTCATTCCATTGGCTGCAGCCTAGTGATTCAGCCTGATCAGATCTGTCAGTAGAGATTGATGTAGATCAACACTTCTAGCCAACTTGTGTAATCTGCAAACTTACTGAGGATGTACTCTATGCCCTCATCCAGATCATCAATAAAGATACTGAACAGGACTGGCTCCAGTATCTCTGAGGAACACCATTCATGACCAGTGGATGTGATTCCTTTCACCACCACAGTCTGGACCAAGCTGTCCAGCCAGTTCTTTATTAAGCAGTGTGTGTATCTGTCCAATCCATAGGCTGCCACCTTCTTCAGGAGAATATCATGGGAGGCAGTGTTGAAGGCGTTGCTGACATTTAGGTAGACTACATCAACAGCCTACATCAACAGATATCAAGGTAGTTTGTATTTTTTCATATGCTTAGATGAAAAATATATGGAAGAAAAAGAGAACTGATTAGATAAATCATACTTCTAGATAACAAAGCCAATCTAAATCCTTTGCTTTCACCAAAGAGTAATTCCTAGTCCTTCATTTTTCATCCCTTGCTAATTCTGACACAAGTTCAGTCACTTCTTGCTTTCCGCTTCCCTTGCACAAATTCCAGCAAAATGAATTTGATCATTTTCTAGGATCACTCAAGTCTGTGATATAGTAATAATATTCAGTATATTGTCAGGTATTTATTTTGAGTGTGAATGACAGGAAAAGAATAGTGGAGGAAGATGTCTTCTTGTAGTAACAAGTCACTAATTAGTTTATGCCATAATACAAACCTTCAGCCTCATTATTATTACTATTTTGTTATTCATTAAGATAATTTTGCTTTCAAACCAGTGAAATTATTTACATTGGTTAAAGCCAACAGCCATTATAAAGTATGAATTAATTAAAAAGCGTTATATTTTGAGGTAGAAAGCATCAGGCTATATGATCTGAGAACATCAGCCAAACTGAATCCCTATGAAAGCTTGAATTCAGTGCTCAAGAAGCCAGTTCATGGCAGAAGTGGCATTTAGATTATTTCCAAGCAGGAAGATGGTGCATAAAATCATGGAGAATATAGTTAAAATTTAAGAAGTTTACAGAAAATAATAATAATAATAAAAAGACTTTAAAGAATCACTCTATGATCATGGAATTATTGAGCAATAGGAGCGGTTAGATTGGAAGGAATCATAAAGATCCCCTAGTTCCTTCTGCTGTGGCAGAGTTATCAACTAGGGCCCCATGTGTCCTGGCTTGAACACCTCCAGGGACTGAGCTTCTCTGGACAACCTTTTCCAGTGCTTCACCAGTCTGATCAAATAATTTTTTCTTAATATCTAATTTAATTTTCCCCTTTTTAATTTTAAAGCCATTCCCTTTTTCCTATCACTACAAGACCAGTCGGTCATTCTCCTGCTTTTAAGGTCCTTTTAAGTATTGGAAGGCTGAAATGATGTCTCCCCAAAGCCTTGTCTTCTCCAAGCTAAACAAGCCCAGCTGCCTCAACATTCCTTCAGAGGAGAGATGCTCCTCTGGATCCAGCCCAACAACTCCATGTCCTTCTTGTGCTGGGGACCCCAGACCTGAACCGTACTCCAGATGGGGCCTGACAAGAACAGAGCATGGGGACGACAATCACCTCCTTTGCCCTGTTGGCCACTCCTTTTTTTTATGCTGCCCAGGATAATATTGGCTTTTCATGCTGCAAACACACACCGTTGGCGCATGTTCAGCTTTTCATCCAACAGAATCCCCCAGTCCTTCTCCACAGAGCTGCCCTCAATTCATTTCTAAACCTGTCTGTAGACATATCTAGCCCCAGTCCAGGTGTTGCACCTTACACTTTGGTCTTGTTGAAACTCATTAGGTTCACGTGGGCCCACTTTTCAAGCCTAGTCAATTCCCTTTGTATGACATTCCTTCCTCCTACTGTGTCAACTGCACCACTCAACTTGCTGTCATCAGCAAACTTACTGAGAGTTCACATTATCCGACTGCTAGTGTCATTTAGAAAGATATAGAAGAGCACCAGTCCCAAGAAAAAGCCCTTGGGGACACTACTGATGACCAGCCTTCATCTGAATATAGAATCATTGACCCCAACCCTCTGATTGTGACCATCTAACCAATTCTTGATCCACCAGATAGGCCTGCCTTCAACTCTAAACCTCTCCAATATAGAGATAATATGTGGTGTAGTATCATGTACTTTGCTCAAATCCAGGTAAACAACATCAGCTGCCCTCCCATTCTCTACCAATTCTGTCACTGCATTGTGGAATGCCACCAGATTGGTCAGCCATGGTCTGCCCTTGCTGAAGTTGTGCTGTCTGTTTTGGATCACCTTTGCAACTTGCATATGCCTTGCTATCTCTTCCAAGAGCATTTGTTTCATGATCTTCTGAGGCCTAGTCATGATAATACCTCCAAATCTCTCACCAAATTAGTCCAGCTATGGTTGGAATCCTACTATACTGATATTTGCCTTGATCGCCGAGGTCCGCGGCTCGGAGCTGTCTCTGGCAGAACCGCCGCGACTTTTAGCGAGGTACGTGGGGATTTAATCGCTTTCCTCATCGAGGATTCCCGCGACAACCGTGCGGACGCCGCTCTCAGTCGGGCTACTCTCGCGAGAGCAGCTGACGCAGCGCGGGCGTTGCCAAGGCAAAGGCGGGAGATTTAAACGGGCGCAAACCGGAAGCGGCCCTTGATCTCCGCTACAAAAAGCCCTCGAGAGGCACATCAGAGGGGGTAGTACAGCTATCTCCCAGGCTGCCTTAACGTGGTGCTTTTCTAAGGTACCCCTGTCTGCACTCCCCTGCAAGGAGTCTTGTTATTTCTATTGGTGGTAAGTGCCAGGGCACTTAGCGAACCCGGCAATAGTGTGAGGGTAGGGGGCAGCAGGGCAGGGCTGATCACTTGCACCCCTTTGGGACTTTCTTGTTGAGTTAGTGAGCCTGCTGATTGCCATGGGTGCACCCCGGCAGAAGGCTTCAAACACAAAAGCTGTGAAGACCCATGTAGAGGTCCCGAGCACACGCAGCAGAAAGACAGTAGCCAAGAAGACTGTCCAAAGCCAGACTGAGGTCTGGTGCATGCATAGAGGGGAGAAAAACGGTATGAAGTGTGTGGTGACTCAGACAGAGTTACTATCACGAGATGCTAGTGTGCAGGTCACTGACTGTGAGGAGTGCCACAGCCTGGCCTTTGCAATGCCACACGAAGGAGGCAGCACTTGTACAAGGTGTGAGCAATTGAATGACTTGCTCAGCCTTGTGATTAGCCTGAAGGAGGAAGTGGAGAGGCTGAGGACTATAAAAGAGTGTGAGAGGGAGATTGACTGGTGGTGTCAGTCCCTCTCAACCTCAGGTTCTCGGCACACAGACGAGGCTCCTCATGGAGCACATCAGCCCCTGCCACCTTACAAACACCTGGTAAAGGGGAACCAGCCAGCTGACAGCGTTTCAGCGAGCACCCTGTCCTCTCTTCCCCCTAACAGCAATTTGAGAAGGGAGGAGGAGTGGAAATGGGTACCTGCTCGGCGGAGGGGGCATCCCCCATCCCGACCATCCCCGGCTCCCCAGGTGCCTCTGCGTAACAGGTTTGAGGCCCTGGAAGTCGAAGGGGGGACGAGTGAGAGTGCAGTGACAGGTTCACCTGTGAGGTTGCCTCAGGCGAAGCGGTCGCCCCCAACCCTCAAGACTGCTTCTACCCGCAAGGACAGGAGGGTGATTGTCATAGGCAACTCCCTTCTGCAAGGAACAGAAGGCCCTATATGCCGGCCCGACCCTACCCGCAGAGAGGTGTGCTGCCTTCCTGGGGCACGGGTCAGGGACATTTCAAAGAAAATTCCTGGGTTGATTCGGTCTTCGGATTATTACCCACTTTTAGTAATTCAGGCTGGCGGCGAGGAAGTTGATAAGGAAAGCCTGAGGTCTATCAAGAAAGACTTCAGGGGAATGGGGCGAATACTTGAAGGATCTGGGGTGCAAGTGGTCTTTTCTTCTATCCCCGTGGTGTCAGGGAAAGGTACAGGGAGGATCCAAAATACCCAACTCTTCAATAGATGGCTTAAGAGCTGGTGCAGGCGCAAGAATTTCGGCTTTTTTGACCATGGGGCAATTTACACTGCACCTGGCATGATGGCTGCTGACGCATGCAGCCTGTCCCTGAGGGGTAAGAGGATCTTAGCTGAAGAATTAGCTGGACTCATTGACAGGTCTTTAAACTAGGAATGAAGGGGGAAGGGGACAAAATAAGCGCCACTGGGGTTGAATGGGTCATTCGAGGGCTTGTACCAAACTCCATGGGCAATGACGGCAGAGTGCATAGGGAAGGACTAGGGCAGGGGGATGCTGGGGATGCTGCTGTTCTAGGGGATCCTAGATCCCTTATAAAGGTGACGAGACGGATAGCCCGGCTGAAGTGCCTTTATACCAAGGCACGCAGCCTGAGTAACAAGCAGGAGGAACTCGAAACTGTGATGCACTCGGAAAGTTATGACCTTGTTGCTATCACAGAAACATGGTGGGATGACTCCCACAATTGGGATACTGCCATCGACGGCTATAGACTCTTTAGGAAAGATAGGCGAGGTAGGAGGGGTGGGGGAGTTGCTCTCTATGTCAGAGATTGGATAAACTGTGAGGAGCTCCCTACGAGAAACAGTCAGGAACAGGTTGAGAGCCTGTGGGTTAGGATTAGAGATGGGACTAATATAGGTCAGCTAGTGTTAGGGGTATACTACAGACCACCTGATCAAGGGGAGGCTGTTGATGAGGCTTTCTTGCTCCAGATGCGTGAGATGTCTGGCTCACGGGCTCTTGTCCTGGTGGGGGACTTCAACCATCCGGACATCTGTTGGAAAAACCACACGGCGAGCTGCAAGAGCTCCAGAAGGCTCTTGGAATCCATTGACGATAGCTTTCTGGTTCAGGTATTGGACAGACCGACCAGAGGTGAAGCGCTGCTAGACCTGCTGCTTACCAACGCCGAGGAGATCATCAAAGGCGTCAAGGTTGGAGGCTGCCTGGGCTCCAGCGACCACGCCCTGGTTGAGTTTGTGATCTCAAGCGATGTGGGCTTGGCAAAGAGCAGGATCAGGACACTGAACTTTAGAAAAGCAGACTTCAAGCTACTCAATGGATTGCTGGCCAAGATCCCCTGGCGCGCTGCCCTCAAAGACAAGCATGTTGAGGAGAGCTGGCGGCTCTTCAAAGATACCCTCCTGGAAGCACAAGAGGTCTCCATTCCTCTGAATAAGAAAGTGGGCAGGCGAGGTAGGAAACCGGCATGGCTCAGCAAGGACCTGCTGAGAGAACTGAGGGCGAAGAAAGGGGTGTACAAGCTCTGGAAACAAGGCTGTGTCACCTGGGAAGAGTACAGGGATGCCGTCCGGACTTGCAGACGTGGGATCAGGGAAGCCAAGGCGCAGGCAGAACTGAACTTGGCAAGGGACGTGAAAAACAATAAGAAAACCTTCTACAGGTACATTGGCCAGAAGAGACAGGCCAAAACGGGCGTACCTACTTTGGTAAATTTAAAAGGAGAACTGGCTTCAACAGATGAAGAGAAAGCTGAGGTGCTGAATGAGTTCTTCACCTCGGTCTTCACTGGTGGCCAGGATTCTAGTCTTCTTCACGTCCATGAACCCTGCATCCCCAAACCTCTATGTGGGGACCAAGGAGGTAAATCCCTCCCCACTGTAAGGGCAGAGCAAGTCCGAGAGTACCTCCTTAGACTGAATGAATACAAGTCTATGGGGCCAGATGGCGTGCATCCCAGGGTCCTCAAGGAGCTGGCTGAGGTGGTTGCCGAGCCGCTCTCCATCATATTTGAGAAGTCGTGGCTGTCAGGTGAGGTCCCGGATGACTGGAGGAAGGGTCACGTCACTCCCATATACAAGAAGGGGAGCAGGGAGGACCCGGGGAACTACAGGCCGGTGAGTCTCACCTCCGTGCCTGGGAAGATCATGGAACAGATCCTCCTGGACAACATGCTCAATCACATAAAGAATGAGCATGTGATCCGAGACAGCCAGCACGGCTTCACCAAGGGAAGGTCATGCCTGACTAATCTTGTGGCCTTCTATGATGGAGTGACGGCATTGGTGGACGAAGGGAAGGCGACCGATGTCATTTACCTGGACCTGAGCAAGGCCTTTGACATGGTCCCCCACCACATCCTCATCTCCAAATTGGAGGGAAGTGGATTTGATGGGTGGACGACCCGATGGATAAGCAATTGGTTGAAAGGCCGCAGACAGAGGGTGGTGGTCAATGGCTCTATGTCCAGGTGGAGGCCGGTAACAAGTGGTGTCCCCCAAGGGTCTGTCTTGGGACCGGTGCTCTTTAACATCTTTATTAATGACATCGATGAAGGAATTGAGTGCACCCTCAGCAAGTTTGCTGACGACACCAAGCTGAGTGGTGCGGTTGATACGGTGGAAGGAAGGGATGCCATTCAGAGGGACCTCGACAGGCTTGAGGGCTGGGCTCGGGTGAACCTAATGAGGTTCAACACGGCAAAGTGCAAGGTTTTGCATTTGGGCCGGAAGAACCCCAGGCACCCGTACAGGCTGGGAGGAGTGGTCCTTGAGAGCAGCTCGGCAGAGAAGGACCTTGGGGTCCTGATGGACGAGAGACTTAACATGAGCCAGCAGTGCGCTCTGGCAGCTCGAAAGGCAAATGGGATCCTGGGCTCCATCAGGAGAGGGGTGGTCAGCAGGGACAGGGAGGTGATTGTCCCTCTCTACTCGGCTCTTGTGAGGCCCCACCTGGAGTACTGTGTCCAGGTGTGGAGCCCTCAGTACAAGAAAGACATAGAGATCTTGGAAAGGGTCCAGAGGAGGGCGACTAAGATGATCAGGGGGCTGGAGCACCTCCCCTATGAGGATATGAGGACAGGCTGAGGGAGTTGGGCTTGTTCAGCCTGGAGAAGAGAAGGCTGCGGGGTGACCTCATTGCAGCCTATCAATACCTGAAGGGAACCTACACCCAGGAGGGGATTAAACTCTTCAGAAGGGCTGACAACAGCAGGACTAGGGGAAATGGATCCAAGTTGAAGGAGGAAAGATTTAGGTTGGATGTTAGGGGGAAGTTCTTCACAAGGAGAGTAGTTAGGCCCTGGAACGGGCTGCCCAGGGAGGTTGTGGATGCCCCGTCCTTGGACGTGTTCAAGGCCAGGTTGGACGGGGTCCTGGGCAACCTGATCTGAATGTGTATGTTTGGTGGCCCTGCTAGGCAGGGGGGTTGGAACTACATGATCCTTGAGGTCCCTTCCAACCCAGGTGATTCTGTGATTCTGTGATTCTGTGATTTGTATGTAAGGACACAGGAATTAAGTAAAATTCAGAGAGGAATTCTTGATACAAAGAATGATCATGTGCTGTTGCACAAATGCTTACCTGAGATATTTAAAGAGATTAGACTGGTTGTCCCACACCAACTGAAGTTCCATCAGTAGCAATGGAGGGAAGGACAGTAGGATAGTGCATCCTATATAATAACAATAATTAAAAAAAAAAAAAATTGTGGTTTTAGTGGTTTTTGATTGTTTGTTTTTTTAACATGCCAGATGTTTGAAATCCCACCCATTCTTCCATTTCAAATAGAAAGGTGGGATTAGTACCTAAGATTGGGTATATTTCTTCAGATCTTGCAATGAAACCCCCAGATTCTGTTAATGTACCACAAAACTTAGGGCATATTGATGAAAGAAAACTTTCCCAAGTCCCAAGACAAATCTTTAATAGAGAAAAAGATATTTTGCCATTGGCAGATTTCCATCATCTTATTTTGGAGACTTTCCCATCATTAATTTAAAGGTATTAAATGAACGGAGAACAGCAGAATTAGTAATAAAGAGCACTGGCATTTGCTGATGCTGTAATTCTCTGGCACACCAGTTAAACAACTGGGAAAACATTTTAAAGAAGGAATCAGAACCAATTTATGATTTAAACCAAGCTTCTCCCTTCTTTAAAATACTTGTATGAATATAAATTAATGATTAAACAAATATTTATTGATAATTGAATGCATCTATATATCTGCAAATTTGTAGCTATTTGCATAAAGAGAATTGTGAGCAAATTGCTGTAAAAGGACTATATGCAACTGTACTGTAGAGTTTCACTTGGAGCTAACATCATTCATTCAGTGACTAACTCACTATTTCAGTTGGGCATCCCATCTGTTTTACACCTACAAGTTAATATGAAAGAACATGAAGTCTCTCAGTGATCAGTGCTTGATGATCATACCTATCTTGTATTTCAGCTACAGAAATACTAAGGGGTAAGGAGAAGGTGTAAATTACCCCAGAAGCTCTCTGATTGGTGGTGCATCCTAGAAACAGCTGTAAGGAGTCCTGAACAAAGCACAACAGTTGTAGTGAGAAAAGTATTGGCATATGCATGAATAAGTGGGTGTGAAAATGCTGGCTATCAGCATGCAGTGTGTACTGCATTCCAGCTGAGTAGGTGTAAAGAACATCCTCTTGGCAGCGAAGTGTGAATTTCAGGGAGACAAGCCTGATGAAAGACAAAGATTTCTATTTGTTTCATTTGTCTAGATACACAGCTATGTACTTTTCTGCTATCATTAACAGAGTCGTACTGCAGTGGAGTCTTGCTTCAGTTTAAGGCAAACAAATGCAAGCCATTGAAAAGCAAGAAATAATAGGACAGCAATTGAGATTTGCAATAGACGTTAATCTGGATCTCTTAGAGGCCACAGATGTAACTTTCTTTCTGGAAACACTGAGCAGAATTTCAGTGTCTTCACCAGGCTACACAGAGGTCATGGTCAAAACTTCTGTGTAGCTCTTTATTGTTTGTGCCTGTTAAGATTACTACTGAAAATCAACAGAGAAACTGGTCCATTCCTCTGCTAGAGTTTAAAACCTGACCACTGAGAAAGGACACTTGAAAATCCTGTTCCTGGGCAATTGAGGGCATTTCACATTTCAACCATTCACAATTTATATTTATTTGAAAAATTGTGTTGCTCGGCAGTCTTTCCTAATAGCAATATAATGGTATTGTAGCTGAAATTTAATGTTACACTATTACACTCCAGGGCAACCATGGCACAAGTGTATCAATTCTAGGATGAGTCAATGGTGTAAGAGCAATATTGAGGTTATATTTTTCCTCTTCCTGTACAGGACTGGGACAGAGGCATAGAACTTTTGGCAGAAGCATACAAGATTATTTTTCAGTGATGCAATTTTATTCCAGGAAAAAAAAAAAAAAAAAAAAAAAAAAAAAAAAAAAAAAAAAAAAAAAAAAAACCAAAAAAAAATTCTACTTGCTTGAAGGTTTGCAGTACTGTCTTTTTCAGTACTGCCATTCAGCAAGATCTGTCACAGTAGTTTGAGAGGGGTTAGAAAGCTATAAAATAAAGCTATAAATCACATGATTCTTTTTTTTTTTTTTTTTATGTTAAGTTTTCATATTCCTTGAAATTTACTTTGCTGTAGATATAGTGAACATATGGTCAACAAAACAAAACATATAAAAATCAGTGAGACTTGTTGATTCAAAAGCATGCTCTTCCCAAGGCAAAGTGATTTTTCCTGACATTAAACCTTGTTTTCACAGGTTATAGATATATCAGGCTTGAAATAAGATCAGAATAGACATACTCCATAATCTGCTGTAGGAGCTCTTTCTTCACCAACTCATCTGGGGGAAAAGCATTATTGAATCATAGGACTGGCCATGTTGGATCAGACCAGAGATGTACTTAGTTCAAAATCCGCTTTCCTCTGCTTGATAGAAGCTGTTGGCTTTCGCCAAAACAACAGAATGTTCTGCAGAATGCTTTCCTAACATATACTTACTTTCCTGTATTGTGCATCTACCTGCCTGTCAGATTAAATTAACATCGATACATAGGTGTAGATATAAAAATATATGTAGATACCTACATATATTTAGCAATTATATGAAACTGTTCTATATTACTGTTGTATTAACAGTCTTCCTAGAAAAACTAAAAGAATAGTAAACTTTAAAGTCAACTTCATTCATCAGAAGATCACAAATATCTACAGGATTGATAAACAAAATTACCTTCCTCTGATCTGCATAATTCTTTACCTTGGGAAAACAATCAACATGGACTCGAAGATATATGGAGAGGATGAGCTTCTGCAGTCTAAAGATTAAAGTCCTTATCAAAGATGTACAATATCTCCACTTACTGTCAAGATTGTTTCTAATTAATTGGGTTTTTAAAACTTATCACTAGTTAACATAAATAAACAATCCAAGGAACTGATAAGAGAACCTGCACATTTTCTTTGACAATAGAATACTAAAGTGAAAGTCTGTCTTCATCTGGACTATCCACGATTATGGCATTCCTCTGTTTATCCCACTAAATATGGGACCCTGAGCTAAGAACACAAATCATATTTGTGTAACAAGCAGTAACTTTTTATGTTATTTGAGATTGGTAGAGGCTGTGGTACACTTTCAAAATTTAGCAGGGAACCAATAAAAAGAGAGCAAACCATTCAAAGGAAATGTGTTGAAAAGCTACTTGTGCAGATCAAAACATGGGAAGAGGAGTTCCAACCACAAGCATCATATACTCTTCTATCCAACAATTCCTCTTGGGGAACATTAAGATGTAAGTGTTGTGACCCAGAGTCACACTGGGAGCATAAGTATTAAAAACAAAAGAAGCTAGTAAGTTTTCTGAAAAACAATTTTAGTTACAAGAGGGTTTTGTGTGTTAACTTTCACTATTTATATTGTTACAATTTTACAAACTAATAAGGAAAAAGATTCTGTTTTTATTAGAAGGTTAACCACTAATTAAACTAGCAAAGTCTTATCTTTGAGTATTGGAGAAAATGTTCCCTTCTGCACCAAAAACACCTTGAACATAACAGTAGCAGGGAAGACTTCATATGTAATGAGAACAAAACACAACTTTCAAGCAATCTTCTCTACTTCCTGAGCGTCAGAGCTGTAAGACTTACACAGATTACTTTGTCATATTTTCATATAAGTAAATTATCTCTAAGGTCCCTTCCAACTCAAGCCATTCTATGATTCTATAATTTCCTTTCAGGCATGTTTTGTTGTGCAGTATATACTACCAAGAAGTATTATTGTACAAATGTAAACGCTAATGAGCATGACGAACAAATGATTCAAAATAACTGTAATTACCTCAATAGCTAAACAGATATGAATGTGAAAAAGCTTAGTATCTTTATGAATGCGATATCAATTTTACACTCTGCTTTAGCCAGGGTTTGCAAAGTAGAGTGGACCCTAACAGCTCAGAGCAAAATTTTTAATGACAAACCAGTATACGTACAGCATGGTCCTTGAAAAGATTGGGTCATCAATAACTAATCATTTGATTTGATACAGATGACAGCTCTTAGTCCTAGAGCAACATGTTGGGTGTTTGAAAAAAAAAAGGGGGGGGGGTAAGCGGAGGGGGGGAGGGGGAGAGTAAACAAAAAAATGCCTAATAACAAAAAAATGTGCATGTAATTTGGAATCTCTGGGAATTTCTAATTTTTGCTACAATGAATCCCTCTCTCTCTCCTTTTTCAAATGGCATCCATAATTCTCCAGTGTATCATGTCATCACAAAGACGTGTATGTAATCAAACGTGTTCTGCACCTGGACACTTCTAGTCAATACGTAGTAAACAACTAATGTGTTCCAATCTAAAGTGAAAGCACCATGTTTCAGTGAGTTTCATTGATCTCAAATGGCAGAGTTAGCCCTCTTTTGTGAAAAGAATCTTTCAAATAAAGCTACTTGGGTGTTTGAAGGTACAAGTACTTTGATGTTTCAAAGCCTCAATTATTTAGGTACCACAGAGCTGAGTATTGTGTGTCTGCCAAAGGCTTGTTTAAAAAGCTCAGATGGCTAAGATGTCACGTTCTGTTTGAAAACTTCTGGTGGCTGAAATTAAGAGAAAAGCCCTTTCATTTTAGTGATTCCTACGGCTCTCTCAGCATTCGTTCTGTACAGCTTTGGCAGATACTTTTAAATGCTTGCTTGCAATTTGAGTACATTGTCAACAGAGCAGATGGATTCTAACTAAGGAAGCGGTATTTATGCCGATAATCTGTGGAAAGAGCAAATTAAACATACAAAAAGTCCTCTGACACCAGCTTCTGGTTGCTCTTATTAAGGGATAGTATTCAAATGCCTGAAAAAAAGCAGTTGCTCTGATGCTTTGGTCTTTAATAATTAATTCAGTCTTTGTCACCAGCACAGTTCCTCTGTCCCCAGTTTACTATGAAAACTGCTCTGAAAGTACTGTTTCCAATTTTATTATGTTGGCCCACAGTGTCACGGGCAGGTTGAATCTTTCTGTCAATATTCCATTACATTTTGCTGCTGTGTGACAGATGGCAGCAGAGGCACAATCTCACAAAATGGTGTCTGACATGGAAGTGCATATGAAGCAAAGATGTATAACTGAATTTCCCCATTAGGGAAAAATTGCACCCACTAGCATTCACTGAATTTGCTGAACATTTATGGAGACCAAACAGTGCATGTAAGCGCAGTGAAGCAGTGAGTGCTGCATTTCAGCAATGGTGACAGCAGTGTCAAAGACAAGCCATGATCCAAGTGGCCATGCAGATTTTTGCCATCACAGAATGAAGACTTTTGTTCATTACTGACAAAAGTGCATGGTTAATAATAAGAATTACGCTGAAAAATAGTGTTTTGTAATTGATATCAGCTAGTGTTATTATACTCTTTGTATACACTTCAGTTTTCATGAAAATAAACAGGAAGCATTATTTTTGGAGTAACCTATGTATATTTGAAGAGCAATTATGTTCATCATTGATGTATCATGCAGATTTCTCTTATTACTAACCTATTATTGATAAGTTCTATGTTGGCATCTCAGAGTTAAGTTGCATTACAATAGCTCAGCAAGTCAGCAAGATGTGGCTCACAGTTCAAAATATGGTGTGTAGAAAACAACAAAATCATCTATGTTAAAAAAAAAAAAACCCGTTAAACAGGAGTCAGAGAGATACAATGAAAGATTCACAGTGGTATTCTGGGTACAAAAGTGAAGGCTGAATACAACTTTGGACTCATAAGTGAGGTATTTAAGTTAACATATTTTAGACAAATGATCCTATGCTCATTCAAAAGCTGCTAGAAGGCTACAGGAACCTCCAGGGTGAATCAGATCTAAGCAGAATAAACTGCACTTCAGGAAGTATATTTTTCTCTTCTGATTATATACATAGTCTGAGACAGAAGGTAAATGATCTCAGCTAAAAGCCTAAAATTCAAAGCAATTAATCTTTTCCTTTCTTCCCACTTAAAATGTATTCCCTGATTTAAAAAAAAGAAAAAAAGAAAAAGAAAAAGAAAAAGAAAAAGAAAAAGAAAAAGAAAAAGAAAAAGAAAAAGAAAAAGAAAAAGAAAAAGAAAAAGAAAAAGAAAAAGAAAAAGAAAAAGAAAAAGAAAAAGAAAAAGAAAAGAGAGCGAGAGAAAAAAAAGGAGAGAGAAGTTACATGAAGAAAAAGACGTGGAAGAATAAAAGGCCAAACAAGAGAGAAGATAATATATGGAAGACATTTTCATATGAATATAATTTACCGTTCTGTAGAGCTGAATCCAATCTTGAGTGCAACAGATGACAGCACTTTGAAATAAAAATTCTTAAGCGCCTTCTGAAGACTTTGGGCAGCCTTCCTCTGCAGTATGTTGTAAACAGCCACTAGAGGAATGACTGGCTTGAAGCGATACGTAGATTCCTTCAGTAATGCCTGAATGCAGCAAAGTTGTTCTGGCCAGAATGTTGACCTTTCCTGCTGTCACATTACTACTTCATTTCCACACAGAGGGCTCTTTGCTCTCTTGCTCAGTGAGTGTTGACATGTGAACAGTGGTTTAAGGTACAGATGGGTATAGTGTCATACTCTCGCAAGTGGAACCAGACATACTGACAAGTCCATGTTGTTTCTGTGGCTAAGAGTGAGAGTTTTTGGGAAACCAATTTGCCACATGAGTTGTTAAGGTGAATCTTCATATGTAGTATTTTATTTGGTCTACTGAGATACTCAGAAATCTCAGCTAATATAACACTGGATGACAATTAGGAAGATGGACGGACGCTTAGTTCCTCCAAGCCCTTATGGTGAGCAACCTTATTAATTATCACTCTATTTTATAGCCCAGACATGGTGGTAATCAGAGTATCTTCAGCATCATGAAGCAAAGTAGATACTTTGTATAAACTGGACAGAGCAAATGTCTCGTTTTAATGTACCTATGTAAAGCAGTATGCAGTTGAGTGGTCTCTAAGGAGAAAAGAAAACTTGTCTTAATGAGATAAATCTGCAGGTCAATGTAGTATTTAATTAATTTTTAGCTGCATTTTTAAGATATTAGACGCCAAGAGAGAGTGAGAAAGAGAGGGAGAACTGAACAAGGAAAGAAAAGAGTGGAAAAAACACTAGAAATAATAAAAATTCTAAAGCCAGCTAGTAAGCTAAAGTGACTTTATTTTTCTTCTGCTTTATTAAAATGTATTCAAGTCTTTGATGGTCTATGAAATCTGGTATCCCATCAATTATGATCTCAAAAGATTTCTGAAACTTTTTTTTCTTTTTCTTTTTAAGAGAGAAGTGAGTAAATTATGGGTTTATCTTTTAAAGTGTGTTTTATTATATCATTACTTCAAATAATGTCAGTAACTCGGTACCAGTTTGAATGGTTATGGAACATTTGTAATTCAAGGGGGTGTGATTATCAGTGTATATTCTGGTATAAAAAAGACTTTAGCCAGATTACTTTTTATCGGCTCATGAATTTAGATGCAGTTCCTTTAGCTCCATAATGCAGCTGTCTGGGGGTAGATATATGCAGTCCTCCAGATTGGCTGCCATTGAAAACTTGTAATGTGAAACTTGCTAATTTGTGTTGGGAGGGATTCTACTGGTTCACGGGTAAAGATACTCTGAAAAAAAAAAAAAAAAAAAAAAGGAAAAAAGTAATGCTGAAAGTCAGCGAGCCATTTCACAGCTGAGATCTGTTTCTGCAATATCCTGTGAACGAAATGTGTTGGTCAATCACCTGAAGCCATTCGGTAGATTTAATGCATGTTTTAGCTTCTTCCTCCAACAAACAAAATCTGTACATGAAACCATTAATTTAAATGCCAAATTAATTCCTTATACTTAATATGCTTGCATTTAGATTTTAAAACCATTTGCAAAGTCTGTGTGTGAGAAGGAGGGGGAGATAAAGGAGCAAAGGTTTGCAAAATTCATAGTGCCAGCAATTTTTCATCCACTGAAGATTAAATGCAGCATATTCTATACACACCTATGCCACTATCACATACAGCACAATAATTCAGCAACTTCAAAAAATTTAATTGGCAAGCTGCATTGCCGCTGAGGAAGGCAAAAAAAAAAAAACAAAAAAAAAAACATTTGAATGAATGTGTAAGTCATACTTTTGCTTAATGTAAATCAGTATTTAGCGAATATAATTTGTACATTTCTGTAGGGCCTAGCTGAATGTAAGTACAGCTTACTGGTTGATTTATTGGAGATGGACTTTCAGCTGCATTTGAACCGTGCAGGTAAAAGACTTACTTAGTACACCCGGATGAAGATAAACAAAAAACAACAACAGAAAAAACACCAAAAAACCAAACCAAACCAAACAAAAACCAGAATCATTTTTTTAGCAAAATAAGTAACTGTAGGAATTAAGAGAATACCATAGTATAGGAAGGGAAAGAAATCTTTAATGCTTTCTTTCATTTTCTGAGCAGAACCTGATGGGGCCTCACAAGGGCAGAGTAGAGATGGACAACCACCTTCCTGTTCCTGATGGCCACCCCTCTTCTGATGGAGCCCAGGATACCATTTACTTTCTGAGCTGCAAGAGTACACTGCTAACTCACATTCAGTTTTTCACTCACCAGGACACCCAGGTCCTTCTCTGCTGAGCTACTCTCAAGGACTGCTCCTTCCAGTCTGTATAAATGCCTGGGATTCCTCCAGCCCACGTGCAAAACCTTGCACTTTGCTGTGTTGAACCTCATTAGATTCATCTGTGCCCACCTTTCAAGTCTGTTGAATCTACCATAACTTCCCAAGTCTACAAAAATTAATATAGTATTAGTACGGTTATGAATTTTGTATTCACCTACATATGACAAAAATAACAAAAATATCATTTTTTCCCCTTTTCCCTGCAAGTATATCTTGGTGGAGTAATGCACAGTCACTGATACTAAGAACAACAGGGAAAAGAGACTAAAACACACTGAAGACGCAGATAGTTTCCCTAGTAAATCTTTGCTGAAATGCTGTCTGCTCTTCAAGTGAGCTTATGGTGTTGTGTTTTTTGTTTGTTTGTTTGTTTTTAGTATTTTCTGTGTGTTTGCTGCTATATATTTGCTTTTTATTATTACTAATGATGGATTGATTGAAAACAGAGTGAAAACAGCAGTGATGAGATTCAGTACACTTAACTTGGCACTTCAGTGGTGAACTAAGGAACTGAGGAAGGATGTGTATTTTTATCTAGACTCATTGTACAATCAATGGTGAAACTGAGAACAGCTTCCAGAGAGCAGTTTACTACTTAAAGGTCTGGGGTTTTGGGTCACAGTAGAAGTGTCACACAACTTGTTTATATATTTGTATATGTGAATGTCTATGCTAAGGATAGCAAAATACTTTTGAAAACAAAAAAGAAACAAGGAAAAAAGAAAATCCTACAGTTTTTCAGAAAAAGAAAGACCTACAGTGCATACTGATGGCATTAGAGGCATTTGCATATATTAAGAGAGGCAGGACTGCATCTTCTCAAAAAAGCACAAAGCAGCTAGTCAGAAATGAATGTTCTGGAGACTTGAATCAATAATCAGCAGATTTCCTTGAGTGCTGGGTTAACAGTAAGACCTAGCTGCACGTTCATTTAAGAATTTCCATGAGTAATTCTCACAGTCCTTCTTTTTCTTTCTCTTTTTTTTTTTAATACTCTTTTTTTTTTTTTCTTTTTTTTTTTTTTTTTTTTTTTACACTCATTTTTGTCACTACTTTCATTTTTATTCATCTTGTCAGAGAGTTATCTCCAAACTTTGTCTGCCCAGAGTTTAGGTCAGTAAACCATACAGCAAAAAGAAAGTCTAAAACACATAATTTGCTATGTGATGAGTATCACCTATCAGAGTTGAATTGCAATTTATTTTTTAGGTCTTCTGGATGCCATGTTAAAGTAAATAATAAATAACGATTGACTAACTGTCATGGTCATCCATGACTGAGATGATCAGATGGCTGGAGCACCTCTCCTATGAAGAAAGCTTGAGGGAACTGGGCTTGTTTAGCTTAGAGAAGATAAGGCTGCAGGGAGACCTCATTTTGGCCTTCCAATACTTGAAGAGACAGTATAAGCAGGAGGAAGAATGGCTGTTTAAAAGGATAGGAAAAGGTGGAATGCTTTTAAACTGAGACAGAGGAGGTTTAGGTTAGACATTAGGAGGAAATTTTTCACTCAGAGGGTGGTGACACACTGGAACAGGTTGCCCAAGGAGGTTGTGGATGCCCCATCCCTGGAGACATTGAAGGCCAGGCTGGATGTGGCTCTGGGCAGCCTGGTCTGGTGGCTGGTGACCCTGCACACAGCAAGGGTGTTGAAACTAGATGATTGTTATCATCCTTTTCAACCCAGGCCATTCTGTGATTGTACAATTCTATGAAGTTCTTCTTGGAGAATTCTGGTCCAGGTTCCTTCTTTTTCTGCCACTTTTCTCCACTGCAGTGACAAAGTAGAAATGTAATGGAGTGCAAAGCAAAAACTAATTTCAAAGCCTTAAGATGTTCTCTCTATTGGAGTATATGTGTAAAGGTGCTCTAATGAATTTGTGTTTGATTACCAGTTTTCTGAATACAGAGGAAAGAGAAATTCAATGACTAATATTCATTTGCACTACGTGTGTGAGTCTACTGTGAGAACAAATCCCCATGCTACCTACTTCATGCTTGGGAAATATTCCTCAAGAGTTTTCAAAGAATGGAAAGAAAATGAAATCTCTACAGATAGTTACACAGTATAGGCTCCTTCACATACAGTGAAGTTATTCATTTACACAAGATTTAGTATCAAATTCTCTCCCTCCTTTCAGACATACTGAGATGCTAAACTGCCACCATTAGGAAAAGAACATGTGATTCTTATTATTACAATTCCTTTTCCCTATTTGTTTTTGGAATTATTTTAGTTTGTATGGGATCTGGAGGGAAAGAGAAATAGAGAAATAGAATCAGAAGATGCTGGCAGGCACAAAGGCATATTTCCATGACCTATATAGTTATCTGTGGGACACAGGTGTTCCAATCTGCTTCAAAATAAATTTTAATTACATATAAGCTGCTTTCATATGGGAATGATGCAATATGATCAATCAGACTTCAGGTATATCTAGATATCCTATAATATCTTTCTAAACTTCTTGGCTGTTTTAAACCCAGTATGTCTAAGGAGTAAAGGTCTCAAAGGTAATTGGTACTCACAGATTTCAAAAATAATAACAGAAAAATATCAGAGAAAACAAAGGAGATTTTTTTTTGCAGTAAATATGTAGAGTACAAAAACATTTTGTATTGTGAGATCTTCTATGTGAAAGTCAAATAAAACTCATCTTGCAATCAAAGCAATTCAAAGGCTGAGCCCTCTCAAAGGTCATCCACACAGATGACTTCAACATCAGATGAGAAAATAAGTAGCATAGCTTTCTCAGTTTGCAACAAGACACATTTATTGCCAGGAACGCACAAAGTGAGGAATACCCACTGTATTTATTCCACTGTAAATAGCCCGATTCCTAACAAGATTCCTAACAAGAACCTAGGAACCTTGATGCTGTTCCTAATAAGCAAAATCACTTCAAATCCCCTAACAGGAGGACAAGAAAAATTAATGTTGTCTGTACATGTGGATTTGACCAAAACAAAAAAAAACAAATAAACAGACATAATTCAATAGTCAAACAACAAAAACTGAAAAATCTATTGCAAATCAAATTGCTTGCGCTTCAGTGCTTGTGCCTGTTATTGTTGGATCCTCAGTGTTTCCCTTTTTTTGATACCTCTCTTGGTTCATTTCTCCTAGTAATTTGCTTTCAATGACAACACTGAAAACTACAGAACCACTCAAGAAGCCAATTATTAGCCAATTATGCAGTAGTCAATTATTAGTCACTTGTGGAATACCATGTCTGTTGATGTGGTTTCTTCCAAATTAAAATCATGATCCTGATATCTTAAAGTCATAGATAAGTCATAGAATTTTCAAGAGTGAAAATGTAAGTGCTGTTATTAGACCTTAGGCAAGGTCTAATCTAAATGCTTTTCTTTTTCCCTTTGCACTAGACATGGCAACAATATTTTTTTCCATTTTCTGTCTGAAACTAACTGCAGTTCTAAACAGTGAAGAATCTCACTCCTGTTTTTACTCCAAAGGCCACTTTTTTCTTTTTTTCTTTTTTTTTCTCTGAACTGAGTATGTAAGGAATTGCGTATTGTCTTTGTTTGGATTAACAAGAACTATTTAAAATATAGATATTATTAGAAAATATTTGCTGTTCAGCATATCATGAACTTCTAATGAAGGTGATTTTAGCATTATGTCATTTAGCATTATAATATATATATATGTTATACATGTTTATGCAAATATTCTTATAAACACAGAATCAAGCCCAAACCCACATACAAACATCACAGTTAAGTATATATATACACACCCTCAAGTGTGTTTATGATTATGTTTTAAAAATAGGAATTTTCTTTCCTTCTTTCTTTCCTGGAAATGTATTTAATAATCAATATTTAATCAAAAATATCAAGTTGGGTTTTTTTTAGAAGGAGAATGAAGATGTAGGAAATGGGGAATTCAGTTCTAAGATTTTGATTTTAACAGATAGTGAAACAAAACCAAATTGTTAGTATTTGGAGAAGAACAAAACAAAACAAAACAAAACAAAATATAATCCACTAAATTAATCTTTTTAGCTCTCTAGATTTAAGAGGCTGCTGGTGATACTGGTAGAGAGAAGAGCTCATTATACAAGGAACACATATGGTGTCCTTAAAATATATCTCCTGAAGTACATTATTTTAAGAACCATCATTTACTGTGCATGTAATATGCTTTTATTATTTATGGTCCGATAGTTTTTAATTGCAAGTGGTCTGGGTGCCTTCCAAAAGGGTTAGTACCATTTGCAATGAGTCTTTGACTAATAATCAAAAAACAGACATTTAATTATATGCTGGTATTTTGTGTATTTTTAAAGGGGGATTTGGGGAGGAGTTAATCACCATTCTGAGGGGTAAACCCTTGATATATTCTCAACTTCCCATTCTACACATAAACACCTCTACCTGAAACACAGTTTGTAATTTATACTGCATGCTGTCCACTTTTTCTGGCTGCCAAATTATCTAGGCTAGAGAATAATAAAAATGATACAAAAATCAAATTGCTAACATTTTATGAACTTTCATGGAAGACTTTTCTTTGAACACTGATTTTTTTTCCTTCTTTCTTCTCATGTGCAACACAAAGCAAAGAATGTAATTTAATATATGCTTGCAGAGAAAAATCTTTTTGCCTCTATTAATAACCCATACTTACTTGTGTTTGTGTGTGCATGCGTGACTGATTTTTTTTTGTTGTTAAAATGAAGTGTGTTTGCATTCTTTCAGTCATGTTTAGCTGTCGTAGGTTCACAGGGGAATAATGTACAGTGAAATAGGGTTGGCTGTAGAAGAATATGTAAAAGAGCAGAGAGATTGACAGAAAAGTCCTGTGAGCTGTGCCTCTAACTGTGTTAAGCCAGATCAGTTTCCATATTATACACCCTTCTGCTTTTGCCTCGATGTAAAGTATTTGCACTTCATAGCTCTTCAGATTTATAAAGGTGATCTCAAGAGAACTAATGCTCTAGTGATAGAGCATTTGGGATGGACAACAATCCTCTACTCCCCGTGCTTTCTGACTGCTGGATTTCGCCTAGAGTCTGTGATTGAGAGGGACCATTAAAAGTTCTTTAAACTCACTAAGCACTGCTTAAAATTGAGAGGAAAATGAAACTTTTAGGATAAGAATCCTTGTTTTACACAAAGGAAATTATCCAACCTTTTTGACAACCAGCTATTGCTAGTTTCCAGGCCAATGTAATTTGTTATGAAAGATTCTCTTTTTAAATATAATGTTAAGCTATTTCTGAAATCTCACATCAGAACTTACCCTCACAAACTTCCCTGCCCCTTTCTCTCTCAAATAGATCCTTCTTTTCAGTTTGGAGCTAATTAAATCGCGAAAGTATTAGTTAATCTCCTTTCTCTTTTGTACAAAAGTAGGTGCCTGAATTCATTGTTCAGTCATTTATACTGTCTTACATTGTGTGCCATGTCTTAATCTGTTCAGTTGGAACAGAAGTTTCCATTTCAGGGCCAAGAGAGATTAAAACTTTTATAGCTTCACCAGTTTAGTTTAAGACTAGAGCCACCAAGAGCTTTGAAGTACTAAAAATCCTACCTGGCAGCAAGAAAGTTTGACACAGACTCTCACATGAATGCACACACACACAAAATATATATAGATGGTTGGAAAGAATCTGATCTCCTGAACAGATTATAAGGAATTCTTTTATTTTGCTGAGATTAAAAAGCAATAATGGGCTGCCTGCCTCATGCCAGCATTTTTTCCGTTCCTCTTTCTCTTCACCCGTAAACCTAATATGTCATTTGGTAATACTCATCAGTTCTGCAAGAATATAACAGAATAATTCATTATTTCACTTGATGCCCCCAAGATTGGAAAATACCTGTTACATACCGAGAGATAGTTGTGCAAGGAAAGATTAATAGGTGTTAGAATTCACCAGCTGTCCACTCTGTTTGGGGAGAAGAAAACAAGTATATGTAAATCACTTTAGCTGCCGGCATAAGATGTTTTACAATATTTGCCTGGTGCTGGGGTCACTTAAATAAAAAATATTCTGCTTCATTTCCTACTTAAGGCTGTGCTGTGATGGACCGTGTCATTAGAACCTGGAAACCAAAGACTTAGGGGCTCACATCTTTAGTTCCTCATGCATATAAACCTTTTTCTATATAACTGGCCATCTGTGTGAAAATTTTAAATGGAAATGCTTTCATAACATTTATTCAGGCAATATGCCAGTCCCTTGTTTTCTTTCTTTTTGTGTCATAGAGATGTCTAGCAATGTGAACTTGCAGTTATTCCATATAAATCTATTTTTCACATCCTTCATATTTTAGGAGAACACATTCATTTGTATATATACATATATATATATATATATATTGTTTTCCCCACCAGAAGCACCAACTGCATTCAAAGCTTCAAAATCAATATTACAAAGATTGCCTACAATGTAATAAAAGAAAAAGAGTATGGAAAGATGCATGAGCAGAGAATTTTATTTTATTTTATTTTTTTGGAGGACATCAGAAAATTGACAAGAGTATCAATGAAGTAAATCTACAGAATTTTTCTTTCACTGTTAAGAATGATAGGTATTTTTGTTGTACTGTGAAGATCCATAGGCTTGTAAGTCCCCTTTTGGAGCACAATCTCTAAGTGAACACTGAGAAATATTGTTTCTGTTTAGTTAAAACTTCATGGAATCACTACACAAAGTATTTGCTAAATGAGACATGGAAAGTGAAACTACAGTTTTTCATGCCTTTGATCAGTAAAAGCATGTATGGCTAGAACAATCCAAAGGAAGAACATCATAGAATCATAGAATAACTTGGATTGGAAGAATCTCTAAGATCATTTAGTTGCAAACCCTTTACATGGGCAAGGTTGCTAACCACTAGATGAAGCAGTAGATCTTGTCCCCATTTCCATCCAGCCTGGCCTTGAGGTCTTCCAGGGACAGGGAATTCACAACCTCTCTACACAGTCTGTTCCTCTTCAACACCCAATCAAGAAAAACTTGACTTCAAATCTAAATCTCTCTTCCATCATTTTAAAACTATTCCCCTTTGCCCAGTCACTATCTTCCCATGTAAAAAACTGATTTCCCTCACATTTATAGCTCCCTTTAAATATTGGAAAGTCACAAAGGTCTCCCCAGAGCGCTCTTTTCTCCAGACTAAACAAGCCTCAGTCCTTCAGCCTGTCTTCATAGGAAAGATGTACCAGACCTCTGATCATCTGGACCTTCTCCAAAATATCTGTATCATTCCTGTGTGATGGGCCCTGAGCTGGATTGTACTCCTAATGGGCTCTCATGAGAGCAGAGAGAGACAATTACCTCCTTCACCCTGTTGGCTACTCCTCTTCTGATCATCTGGACCTTCTCCAAAATATCTGTATCATTCCTGTGTGATGGGCCCTGAGCTGGATTGTGCTCCTAATGGGCTCTCATGAGAGCAGAGAGAGACAATTACCTTCTTCACCCTGTTGGCTACTCCTCTTCTGATGCAGTCCAGAATACCATTGGCCTTCCAGGCTGCAAGTGTACACTGCTGGCTCATATTAAGTCTTTCATGTACCAGGACTCTCAAGTCCTTCTCAGTAGGGCTGCACTCCCAGAATTCTTCCAGTCTGTACACATATCTATAATTGCTTCTTCCTTCTATTGTATCAATCACATCATTCAGCTTGGGGTCATCCACAAACTTCCAGAATGCACTCAATCTCACCATTGTCTTTGATAAAGATCTTAAAGAGTACTGTCCCCAAGACTGATCTCTGGCAGATGCCACTCATCATCCACCTCCAATAGACATAGAGTTGTTTACCACTACACTCCGATTGTGATCATCCAATCAGTTCGTTACCTACCTCTTCATTTCCTGTATAGACAAATTAATTTTCAATGTATTACAGAACTGCATTAATTAAATATTAATTAAAAATATACCTCATTAGGATGCCAACACTTATTAACCACAAATCCTACCTGAATATATAATGGAAATATAATTTCTAAAAGTCTTGAAGCATTTAGAAATATGTAATTGGACACAAAAAGTCCAGGAAGGAAGAAGTATATCTGTCAGGGACATACAATTAGCTGCGCTGGAAGAACTTAGAAGAAAATAGTACTATCATAATTTTCTTGTCTGGTTACATTGTAACAGACTCTTCATACAAGATAGATGATAATAGGGTGGCAAAGTACATTGCTGTGAAAAGATTGGAAGTTTACATTGGTAAAACCCAAGGTTGTGCATACAGAGATTTAAAATATATATATATATATATATTATTATTATTTTTTAATTCCCACTAATGGAAATATTACATTAGATGAGAATGCACTGGATGAAGTGTTTGCTGCTAGAAATGCATTATG
This sequence comes from Tympanuchus pallidicinctus, assembly GCF_026119805.1. Lineage (NCBI taxonomy): Eukaryota > Metazoa > Chordata > Aves > Galliformes > Phasianidae > Tympanuchus > Tympanuchus pallidicinctus. Next base: position 19,207,103 of record NW_026294813.1, on the reverse strand, counting down.
CTTAGTTAGTAATTGTGAAGATTTGAAGTGGTTAAGCTTAGGATAGGAGGATAGTGGAAATAAGTACTTGATATCTTAAAGGATGCTTCAAGCTGATTATGTAAACTATTCAGAGAAAGATTAGAGGAGGGCTTGCCCAGGGATAGAACTTCCAATATATCAATACATTCTCTCAAGGACACTTCTCTATAAGCACGATTTCTGATGTGTTTATATATATTCTAACTAAAAAAAAAAAAAAAAAAAAAAAAAAAAAAGTTAATCATCTGTTTTGGAACTCCATAGCCTGTAAATCAAAGGAAAACAGATATTAAATACATCCAGAAGACGAACATTTCTCTAGAGGAGTTTAAAGGACTTCAGTCTTGAAAGTTCATTATAGAAACATGAACTCCTGCTTTTTTATTCCAACTTCTTCTGAACTGATTCTTACTGAAGGGTTCTGCTAAAAAAAAAATAAAATAAAATAAAAATTACTGTTAAAGGCAGTTTTGGCATATAGTTGAATTTAAATGCAGAGAACAAAACAAGTAATTATTTTACCTCAGTAGAAAAGGGCTACCGTGTAAACTCCATTCTACTGTACACAATGAGAAACTTGATATTATCTACAATTTAGCTGGTTGGTTTTTTTAAAAATTATTATAATTATTTTTTTTTTATTCTAAGATCTCTTAGGCTCAAAAGGGCTGAAAACAAACAAACTACAGTATTGCACCCACCAGTGTAGCAAGCAGTTTGTATATTACGATGAAGAGACAGAGAAATGTATAAGAGATAAAAGGATGTTGAATAAAAAAGTATCCAGGAACTAAATGTACATTACAGCTAGAATCACTTTCCTGCTTGGTTTTATTTCTTTTTTTTCTTGGTTTTTATTTATTTATGTATTTATTTTTATTTTAGGGGATCTGAGTTTTTTGTTCAATGACATCTAAATAAATGCTTTACGATTAAAATCAATAAAACCAAAGATACTATAATGCCATCCTGCCAACATCTCTTTCAAGATTACTTTAATAATATTTAGACTGTTCAAACAAGGGGAATAATTTGAAGACTAATTTGGGGGTAATGAAAGGATTTTGAGTTTCCTCCAGAGATAATTAAACATGCTGGATACACCTACATGTTCATCACACCTGCATTTTTGACCTGTTGCTATCCATAATTCTGAAGATATCACTCTGTGAATAAATAGTTTTTGTCATTTTGTTGACTGTATAGCCCTGACATCTATCTCTTACTTGATTGCAAGAATTTTGTACATATCAGGTACAGTTGTGTATCACCAGTGATCTTAAAGTTCCTTTTTTTTTTAATTATTTTTTTTCAAATGGGTAATCCTTTAAGCTAGGGATCTAAGATTAGCTTTTTAAAGAAAATATTAATTATTTTGGTAGTTTCTAGCATTAAGAGCACCTTCAAGATCAGATGTACATGTTTCTTGTCCCCAGAATGTACCCTGAATCTCACATATCTTTTTTCATACAGACAAAATCTTTTATACGCTAGCCTATGGATTCAGTGTATTCAATGTATTCATATCAATGAATTTATAAATGTAAACATAGCCAAGGATCTTCATGTCTGCATCATGGTATGACAAAATGAGCTTTCTTCCCCTCTCAGAAACCTTTTGGCTCAACTCCTACTTTTCAGATGAAGGTGAAGAAAAAGGTTCAGTCTTTAGTTAGAGCTCTATTTGTCCCCATAAAACATTTTTGTTTCCATTTATGGCTCTGAAGAGCTTCCAGATTTGCTTTAAGGCAAGCCTTGCCCTTATTTTCTCCCCTTACAATTCTACCATTTCAGGAAGCCCAGAAGCTGTTCACTAGTTCGCTGTATGAACATGAGATAAGAAGGAAGGGTGAGTATGGAAAACTTAGAGCCCCTCTGGGGACTTGCCAGAGCACAGTGTAGACAGGGCAATCAGCTTGGTGCTTCAGCTTCTTCTCTTATGTAATGATATTTCCTTTCCTTCCAGGGGTTTCACAAAGCTTAGTTCATCAGTGGTCTATGAGGGACCATTGTGAGGGTTTTTTTCAGAGATGAGTACCTCAGAATGGCCTAAATAATTTATCCTTGCTTTTTTTTCTACCCAGTAGGCTTCTCTTAAAAATGCTTCCAGCCCTTTAAAGTTTGGGTGCACACTGTACTTGCAGAAAGAAAAAAAAATATATTACAAAGAAAAATGCATAATGTATGATAATGTTGAAAGTAGAAGAATTAAAGTAAATGGTCTGATATAAAAAGGGTTTCAAACAGATTAATAATTCTGTAATTTGTTATACAAAGTCAATTTTTCCACTTCCAAAGCTAAGTTGCTTAGTGGGGTTTATTGGCTCACTCATTATTAGGTATATATCACTTTTATTATTCCACATTTTTATGTGTTTATTAAAAAAAAAAAAAAAAAAGACATAATTCATGAATAAAATATTTTGCTCTAAGCTGCCATATATGAAAGGTGGTCTGAAAGCCCATATTCTCTATTATTTAAAAAGGGAAATATGTTGTATATTTATTGATCTATCTTTTTATCTATTTATATATTTATAGGATGGATCTATGTAAGGAGCTTTTGTGTGTTTGTATGCATATGGACATATATGCATATGTATATATGGTAATATCTGTACACATAGATCGTGTATCCTATTACCATACAAATATATATAAAACAATCTTTGAAAAAAGGCATAGTAATGCTACTTCTTTCTTTCTGATAAACCTTCTAAAGTGTGCCCTCTTTTGCTCTGTGTGACCTACCCTGGATGGTGCCTTTCAATAAGATTCACTTCCCTTTTCCCCTTTTCCTATTCTTCAGCTTTCTCCGCTGATCATATCCACTCTGCTAAACTCTGGTTTCTCTCCTAATTTGTGGCAGAATGGCTCCTATCCAAATGTCACCTTACAACACTAGGCATGATTGAGCATCCATGCAGTAGCCAATGTACTGCTACAGATAATGTGAGGAAACGTAAGCTTGATAGATAATGGTTTTATTTTTGGTCTTCTTAATCACTCTGCACCTGGTAGGAGTTTGATGTGAACAGATAAGTAGTATCAAGAGACAGATAGAACATGATGGACAACATTTTTATGTATGTATCTATGTATTAATTAATTTATTTAGAATATAAAACGTGAGAGGCCTTTTTTTTTTTTTTTTTTACCCCGTTACTAGATTTTTTTTTATTTTATTTTTTATTTTAACTAAGATTATCCTCTCTATTTTTAACTAATCCTCTCAGCTTATGAAAGATAATTTGCTGTCAGTAAATTTGGATTGGAATTCTGCAGCATTTTAACAACAGAAATTAAAAGTCAAGAAACTCAACGAATAATTTCATGGCAGTTAATGAAACAAACTCTTAAAAATGCAGTTTTAAAGACAGGATTTATAATAAGAGCTCAGCCTTTCACCTAAAGTCTCTGTCCTCTTTGGTGGTGAGAGGTAAATTACACTGCTAACTATGACATGGCACAAATAACTTCATAAATGTTCCATAATTGTATTGTGATTATATGGTTATTGCATCATGTTGTCAACAAAATGATTACCTTGAGGCCTCATAGCTCCAATCTATGGCACATGGTAACTAGCTAAGAAAGAATTAGGATGAAGAGACTCCTGAGGAACTTCTGGAAATACACAGGGTAATTAGTATGTTGAATGGACACCTCCATTCAACAGTGGAGACTGAAGCAAGGAGCAAATTTTGAAAAATGAGAGACTTTTGTAGAGGTCATAATAGAGGACTTTATAGTGGGGTGAAATAAATGCAAAGGAGAGAGGGAAAAGCAAAGTAAAGTAATGCATCAGCAGACCACAGTGAAAGTTTCTGTGCTATCTTGTGCAGCTGTTTCCAGAAAAACATTGCATCAAGGCCTGGGAGAATCTTAAAAGAACTGTAGATTTTGGATCTTCTTGACATGAACATGTATTGCACAAAGAAAATCAGCTCTGAAGTAGAGCTCAGAAGTTCTAACACTTCACTAAGACAAAGACTGAACAGTATCTGCTGCATATGTTCTCAGTATTTTTGGACCAGGCAAAAAGAGAGACAATATTGTGCATTCTCAAGTTTGGTCATACTTCCCTCCTTTATCTCCACAGTAATCTAAACTTCACTATATCTAAAACTTCACTGTATCAAAGATACAGCTAAAAATAATTTTTATTCAGTTTAGGTGGTGTGGTTATTTGGAGACCCAGTATAACTTCAGATATTACAACTAGTTTCTTCAAAATGGTGTAGCTCCTTTGAGCCCTAACTACAGGTAGACTAACCTGCAGACAAGAAGCATGTGGGCCATGGGCTTTGTTGTGTTTTGTTCTAATATCAATCCTGTTTAATTCTGAGTGAGTATCTAGATTTTTCTTTTAAAATAAAAAGAAAAGTAGGGTGCACATGTTATCATTTCCTGAATGATTTCTATATCTATCTATCTTAAAACACCCAATATGTCTGGAATTATGCTTCTAAAATTATGATTTCTTCTTACTGTGCTTCTTCTTATCCCTGTGCTTAGGCTGCTGGTACTTTTTCTTGGACTTCAAGCTCATTATATATAATGTAGAAATTTTAGACTCTTTTAATACGTCTGAGTACTTTTCACTTGCCTGAAGTTACATATAACCTCTCAGTCTTTTTACGGATTTAATTATAAATGATTTGGATAAGGTCATATGGAAAGACTGTTGCAAAGCAAGGAGCTGAACACAGGTCTGCAGAGTCCCAGGTTACTGCACTAACCACTGATTCATCCTTCCTCCCACAAAATACCCCTTACTTCTCACAGGTCCTGGCATGGCTTCTTCCTGTATTTATGCCAAGGAAAAAGGGCATGAGGAGAATAGCCAAGTGCATCAGAGTTATGCCACTCAAATATTCTTTTGCAGAGTGGGCATTTACAGATACTCCTTTCAGGAAGATTTTTGGTTGCTTTTCCTTGCCTCATTAGCACAAAGCAGCTGGAGTTGAGGCCTTGGCTTAACCCCAAAGTATAGTCTGTATTAGACTGCCATAGAAGTGAATTAATTGATTTCTTACTGCAGTGAATGATTATCTGATTGCTGCACATTTTTGTTTTCTTGTTATTCATGTGAGTTATGTTAAATTTTGTCTGGACAAACTACTCCCAGGCTAGGCATGTTTTCACCACTTAATACATCAAATTCTCTTAAATATATAATTATATATATATATATATATATAATATATATATATTTTCTGTAAGATGGGAATCTCCACTGGAATCTTAACTTGTACAAATTAAAATACTGAGACCAAATCCATCCTTTTAATGTATCCACTTACTGCAGCACTGAGCTACAGCAAAGATGAATTAGTCTGGAATATATATATTGAATATTTAATGCATATACAACATGCTATAAATGCTTGTCCTGCAGGTAAAATGTAATTATTCTAATTACACTTTGATTTCTGTACAGCTACAGAGTAAATTACCTGATTATTTGTATTCTGTGCCATAAAATGTCATTCTAATTCAACCTTCAAACTCATATAAGCCTATTTCCGTTGCACAGGAGTTCCAGGTATTTTTGGTTAGCAGCCATTGACTTATCCTGACAAGAAACAGTCAATTTTTTATCCCTTTTTCATATCTTTGGGTCCTTTTAACTTACTTGTTGGTGGCTGCATTTTAATTATTAGATAGAGAAAGGCATTCACTGCTGGTGAATACATGCTGGTTTGCCTAGCAGTGGGCAGGTATGTTGCTCTTGCTACGATGCATCTGTACTGTGAGTTATTACCTTGGTAGCATACTGTAGTACACTTTGAAGACAACACATCTTGGTCTTTGGAGATGTTTACTCTCTTTCCTCATGCAGTTGGCTAAAATAGATCCACTGGAGGATGGATGAGCACCATAACAGAATTGGTAAAGCTACCAGTGACAGAAAAGTCTTATAAAATAAAATGGGAGGGAGACTACTTACTTGAGAAGAATGAGGAATCAATTAAAATTTGATCAAAAAGGGCTTCATCTAAATTTCTGCTTAGAAATGACACCATAACCAACATTACATGAGGCCATATACATCTTTGTCAAGTGTTGAAAACTACTGAAGACGGAGATTTGATAACCTCTCTATGTAACCCATTTCAGTGTTGCACCACCACACTGTGGAAAAAAACATTTCCTATGCTGCATTGTGAAACTCAAAAATTGCAACATATACTCACAATATTTTGCTGTCTCACTGATTAGAATGAGATTGTTTTTTTCATATTTGAAACTATTCCTAAAATTGTTGAAGGCAAAATAATGGCCAGAGAGCTGGATTACGTAAAAATACCACTTAATTGATTCACTGTGTGTATCCAGTGTCACATACAGATGACACATGCACATTATCTATGTGTAATGATGTTGTCCAGAATATACAGGTCTTAATTTCAGAGCCTAATTTCAGCTCTGTCCCTGACTGCTGAATGATGTTAATCAAGTCTATTCTCTCCAAAACAGGAGTGGTTAGCCAAACATTGAGCTGATTTGATTTAAGACATGAGATGAATTCCATTGTCAGGACAATGGAACTGCACCCATGGCTTTTGCATAAGAAAAAGCCTCCAGAAGTTCAGCGGCATCCACCAGATGCAGGAAGGGCTATCAGAGAGTGTAAGAGAGAAACTCAATGATGCAGTAACACCCTGGTATGCCAGAGAGAAAGGTTCCAGAGAGATGCTCCCCAAAAACTGATGGATTCCCTGCCTTGACGCAGTTGGGTGGAGGTGTAGGGAGATGGGGAGAGCTGGAAGACAGTTGGGCTCAGTATCATGGGTGAATCCCTTTCCTACCTACCTCGCTTCCCCAGGTATCCTTAAGTGATAGGCTTGAGGCCCTGGGCATTGAAGGACTGGTGAGCAAGGAAGCAGGGGAAAGTTCACCTACGATATTACCAAGGGTGATTCTGTGTCTCAAGGTTGCCTCTGTCAGGAAAGACTGAAAAGTTATTTTTGTAGGTGAAGCCCTTCTCAGGGGAGTGGGGAGCCCCATATGAAGACTGTGGGCACCTGACCTGTGTGCATGTGTACTGTCTCTCTGTGTCCCGTGTCAAGGACATAACCAGAAAATGCCCGGATCTGGTTCAACCCTCTGACCACTACCCATTACTGATAGCTCAGGCAGGCAACAATGAAGTTTCTCATAGAAGCCTGTGAACTATCAAGAAAGACTTCAGGGTTTTAGCGCAGTTGATTAAGAAGGTGGGAGCACAAATGATATTTTATTCTTTCCCTTCTGGGGCGGTGAGGCATACAGAACGTGCTACGAAAACCGAGGTAACCCATGGCTGAGTGGCTGGTGCTGTCACAGGAGTTTTTTGACCACTGGATGATTTACTCAGCACCTGGTCTAACAACTGCAGACAGGTGTCACCAGAATTTTTTGCTTCAGTTTTCACCAGCACCCAGGCAGGATTCTTGTATTACTCATTTACATTGAAACTCACATTCCTAAACCTGTAGGTGGGAACCAGGGGAGTAAATCCCTCCCAGTGTAAGGGCAGAGCAATTCCAAGACCTCCTCATGAGACTGAATGCATAGAAGTCTGTGGGACCTTGTGAATCCCAGGGTCACAAAGGATCTAGCTGATGTGGTTGCTGAACTGCTCTCCACAGTATCTGAAAAATCATGGCTTAACAGCCTAACAGAAAAGTCCCAGGGGACTGGAAAAAGGAAACATCATTCCCATTTACAGGAATGGAGCCTGGTGATGAGAGGTGTCTCCCAGGGGTCTGTCTTGGGACCAATGCTCATCAACATCCCCATCAGTGACATTGGTGATGGGCTCAAGTGCACTATCAGTGCTCTGCCCAGAGAAGTTGTGCATGCTCTGTCCCTGGAAGGGTTCAGTACCAGACTGGATAGGTCTCTGAGCAACTTGATCTAGAACCAGATGTGGAAGTTGGTGGCCCTGCCTATGGCAGGATGGTTGGAACTCAATATTCTTGAGTTCCATTCCAACACAAGCCATTCTGTGATTCTATAATTATTAAAAGCTAGGTAAAAATACTTCATTACTTTATTTTTCAGAATCACAGAATTGTAAAATGTGATTCTGAAAAATAAAGTAATGAAGTAGCATGTTATTACATATTACTATGTGTGATATGTAATATTTACCAGAATTTATAGATCTGTGAGATCTCTATCTCACAGTTAAAAGTAATATGATTAACTATATACTGAGCAAGTATCATGGATTTCCTCACCCACCTCTTTGTCTAGAAAACTGTTTGAGGCTTTGCTTTCAGCATTCTACAGAGGCAATTCAATTGGAACATCAGGCCAGACTGAAACTGAGGTCTCTAAGGTGCACTGGAAGCAGTCTTTTAAGACAGCCAGTCCTGCTAAAACAAATGTCTTTCTTATTAATTTGGGAACAGTGTGTCTCTTCTTGACACTTTGAGCCCTGTATTTTATTGATCAAAATATGTAGGCATTATTTTTGTTGGGCAGATAATTCAAGATGAATTCTGTTTTCTTGCTTTGGTTTCAGTTGGGACAGAGTTGATTTTCTTGATAGTATCTGGTATGATGCTATGTTTTGATTTTAGGAGTAAAACAATGTTGATAAAACACAAATGTTTAGTTGTTGCTTAGCAACACTGAGAGGTGTTGAGCAGTGCTGTACAGAGAAAAGGATGCTTCAGTTTTTCTGTTTCTTGTGCTGTCCTGCCAGCATTAGTGCTGAAGAGGCACAAGGAATGTATAGGGGACAGAAAAAGGACAGCTGACCTAAAGTGGCCAAAGGGATACTCCATGCTGTACTACGTAATGTTAATAATAATAATAATAATAATAATGATAATAATAAAGAACAAAAAACAAACAAAAAAGCCACAAACCAAACCAAACAAAAAAAACTATAAAATTGAAATTGCTCTGTGTGTCTCTTGTTTTCTATATGTATATGCACACATACATAAATATATTTCTATATAATTGTATTTACTGATATCTCTCTTCCTTTTCCTAAGCAAATAGCTTTTATCTCAAACTATGTGCTCTACTTTTTTTTTTTTTTTTTCTTCCCCCATTTCTCTTCTCCATCTCACTGGAAGAGGGAGGAGTGAGCAAAAGGCTGTGTGGCGCTTAGACCATTGGATTTTCATTTTTCGTATGGAATGCATACACATATTTAGCCTTTGGCATATATTTTAAAATAAAATTATTTCCAAAGCCAAAGCCTGTTTTAAATGTTCCAGAGGCTTGCAAATCTTGCAAATTCCTGGTGAATTTCTGAAATCACTTTTGCCATGCAAATAGAACCTTGATGTCAAAATACAAACTGTAGGTAACATTAGCAGTAGCTGAGGTTTCCTAACACGTTTTATTTGAGAAAGTCCACTTTTCTTGGCTTCAGTTATACGTTATTTTTCTTATTTTTCTCCTAAAGTAACTTTAATTCAATTTAAAATTGTTTAGCTTAATTAACATTTCAGATTCTGTTCTTTCTCACTCCTTCCTCATCTTCCCCACACTCTACATTGGTTCCATAGATGCTTTATTTTTTTTTTTTTTTTTTTTTTTTTCATAATACTTATTTTATTTTTATCAGCTAAAATGATTTACCATTTTCTATTAAAAAGGTAAGAGAAAAATAATTTGAATACTGTTGTCAATATTACAAAACAAAACAAAACAAAACAAAACAAAACAAAAAAAATACTAAATTAATCTGTGTGTAGTTGTGAAATCCTTCTATAGTAAGGAGTACAATACTAAATTTAACAGTGCAAGTATGACTGTTTCATGGTTCGTCTTTTCATATTCCTCCATTGCTGACTAACCAATAGGCTTCTAATTTCCCAAATGGTAGATACAGACTGGCAGCAATTGCTAGCAATTGTTTCTGAAGTTTTGTCTGTCTCTTGTATGCTGGACCCTTATAACATCACTACACTTTCCTGAAGATTTCTGTTTTATACCTGAAAGGATTAAGCAGACCTATAATGCAACATCTCTTTAGTCTTCTATAACATTTCTGATGGAACTTATTTAAAACAAGTAAAATATCTCATATGAACATTTGTTTGTGAAGAGACACATCCTCACATAATAAGCACATGTGAGATTATCAATTTAGGAAGAAGTAAAGTAACAGTCAGTAAAGTCTGTATTCATAAACATTAATTTTTGAAAATATTTCAAAATGTATATTTTCATGTGTAAACTAAAGTAAGGATTTATAATTGGGAAAGGGAAATCTACGTATCAGGTATTATATACTTATATTTACCAATTGTAAATACTTATATGTAACAAAATATATTAAAAACTTCGTTTCAAAATTTGGAAATGAGGCTAGAGAAAGGAAGTATATTCTGTTTTAACAATCACATCTTCCTTTAAAACATTTGAAGGCAAACCCCTGGCACTGAAGATGAATTGTCCTCTGACAAACCATCTCAGTACAATATTTATATGCTGTTCAGACGTTTCAGCTGATGGAGAATACGTGAGACACATTTTTACAGTCAAATGAGTAGCTGAACATTTCAGGTGACTTGCACTGGACCAGAAACAGTCAAATATTGCACAAATTTAAATTTAGCACCAATAGATAGATATCTAAGTTAACTTTACAATTTCACTGCTTTTTTTTTTTGAACATGACACTTAGAAGCATGAATCTCACCTTTTCAGTTTGCCATTTTGCAATTCTTTAACTCAAAGAATGATGGATTTAGCAGCTTGCAGTTCAGACAGTCTCTTCATTGATCTGAACAACTTTAAACAAATCCTTAAACAGGTGCTTACTGTTTCCTTTTTTTCTGGTATTATGGTTAATGTTTGTATTTAGTGTAGTGAGGGGAGGAGTTATCATAAATCTTTCCGCACCCTTCTTTCCAAGTTGATTCACAATTTATGTTCATTTGCCTATAATGAGATGATTAGAGTTGAATCAGATCAGATTTAATCTGCAGTTAAACTGTGAAGTTCTTTTTTCCCCCAAATGAGGTTGTAAAACCAACATCAAGCTTAAACTACTGTGTAATTTTTTCCTCTTTCTTCATTCTTTCTTTAAAACAACAACAACAAAACTTCAGTATTTCACAACTGCAAGACAAGGCATCAGTTTGAGCATAGTAAATACTGGCATCTGGTTTTTAACAATTTGAAAGCTACATCAGTTGGACTGGAACTACCTAAATACAATATTCAGATGAAGAGTAAGAACTGACCTCATGTTTTTTATAATAAAATAACTTTTGCTATGTTAGATATAAATTAACTGTGCTAATCTGGTGAAGGTCATTAGATATGCTTAGATATCCTTTTCTTGTCCAGTAGTTGGCAAATGTGTGCTGGTATGAATTTTCTTTGTGTAGATATGTAATGTGTTAAGTACTGGACATTACTCTTTATCAAATAGGGCATTAGTCAGTTAAGTAATCACATGCAAGGCTCTAACACTGAAACTCATGTCTCTCTTTCCTGTATTCCCCTATTAATCAAAGCATATATGACAGATTAGCACAACTGAATCACTACCTCTTTATGTCTGCTACTATTAATTTAAGAGCAGAACTGATATTGTTGACTAATTTTGCATATAGCTTTTTTTATATATAAAATTGTGAAGGTCTCTGCCTTCAGGACTAGATTTTCATCCATGACTTGCAAATGAAATATCTAGAAATGAAATAGTAATAATACACACACACAATCTATTGTTGAAGTCTGTAGGAGCCGCGGGGTATCAGGAGTCTTCTCTGCTTTATGTGCATGGGTTCCTTTAGTTAACAAGCCACAGAGGGAAGGTGTGTATCAGTAACTGTATCCATGCAGCACAAGGAATAGATTTCAACATCTCAGACTCACACTATGAGACACTAATAGCTTAAAAACATAATTACTGCATTGTTCAAGCAACACATAAAACCTGATCATCAAACCACAATCCCTTGAGTCCATATCAGTTCTCCATGGTATAAAATGCCACCCAGTAGTCTATCCTAGAACAGCTGACTGCAAGGGCCTAACCTTAGAGATCAAGGTCTTCACAAATGAAGATTTAATCAAATAACAAAAAGAAAATATATTAAATGTCTTTGTTTGCAGCATTTATATCATATTATATTTATAAATATATAGAAATTGTATACTGTACAGTCTGCTTATCTGTAGCTTACCCAGTGAATTATTATTAGTTTTCATATCTATAAGCTTTATTGTTTTATCTTTGACAAACTCTGAAATAGTACACCAGTGACATTTTTTAAAAATTAGTCTTCTGTGTTTAAAGACCCCTCATCATTTTCATCTATCATTGTTCTGTAAATGTCACATTGATTTTATCCTCTTCGCAATAAATGGTAACATCCAAAAAAAAACAAATAACAGCCTGACACTTCAAAATCAGCTGCCACTCTCGCACAGAGTGAAAATAAATAAAAGGACAATTTTCTTGAAGGACAGGAGAGGGAAAAAAAGTGTGTAAGAGAGTATTAGAGAGAAGGAAAGCTTTATCTCTTTCTGGAAATACTAACAACGTCCTAAGTAGGAGGAATATTAGATATTGGGCTGGTTTTTTTTGTTTGTTTTTTTTTTGGTTGGTTTTTTTTTTTTTTTCAGATGCAAATTGCAAACCTGATGCTCACCAGTGAAAATGCTAGTTAGCTTATCTTAAAATCATTAGTAAAAAATCCTCCTGTATATAGACATATGCTTATTTAATTTTTTAGGCATTTGTCACTGTCTTCAACTTTTTTGTGCCTAATTGCAGGAAGGGTGTCCTAGACAGTCTGATAGGGCTGAATCACACAATTGTCCATAAATCAGTTTTGTTCACAATCTCACCGATATTGTAACATTATATTTTGTGGCATTGGATGGTGGATCAGCTACCTTAATACGCATACATATGGGAAAAGACACTGGGAAATAAAAGACAAAGGTCCCAGAATGAAGAGTTTGTTGCTGTACTTCTAGAGCTATGCAAAAAGTGTTGGGAATGTCTAAGATGGTTTTGAAAACGTAGGGAATTGAAAGGAAGTGAGGAGGGGAATTCCTGAAAACTTCAAGAAAGGGAGAGAACAAGCTTACTGATTTTGATTTGTCTTCATAACCAATAATCTTACTGAAACTAAAAGGTTTTTCTCTTTGGATGTTTTTACAACTTGTCATATTGTGACAATGGAGAGAAAAATGCACTCAACTCTTTTATCCTAGCAAGATTTTTTTTTAATTCTGTTAAAACCTAAAAGCAAAACAAAAACAAACAAAAAACAACAACAGAAAACAAACATCAAAGCTGTTTTCTTTTCTTGGTAGACTTTGAAACTCAGACAAAAATATGATTTCAATTTAGCACTTCATCCTTATTAGCAAAGCATGCAATCTCTCAAATAATTTTAAGAAATTCTTTAAATCTTTTTTCAGAGGCACTTAATCAAGCACTAAACTTAAGTATGTGTTTAAATGCTTTGATGATTTGAAACCTAAACAGTGAGGGAAGTAATGACTTACCGAAATTACTCTGCATTCTTAAATAATGATTATCGAAGAAGGGACGTTGTGGTACACCTTATCCCAATTCACAGTAAAAGAAAGTGCTTTGGATTGCTTTCATGTTTTTCTACAGATTTTCATCTGTATTAAAATAAAATAACACCAAAGAAAGGTAAAGCATCCTTTAGAAAATTTTGAAGATACAAATCAATAATGAACCATACAGTATTTCAATTTGTAATCATGATTTATTGAGGTAGTAGATACTGTAATAAGAATGCATTTGTCTGTCATGTACATGAGCAATAAGGCCATGTCATGAACAATGAGCTATAAAACAGGATCATAAGAGGAAGGAAACTTTAATATACATATTTTTTAGATTAGATTAAGATATAACACAGCGAAGCACTTTTCCCCCTCTTAAATTGAGTATTGCATGTATAATAAACAAATGATGGAATGATTTTTTAAGTGTTTTCATGTAGAAAGAATATTTAGATAAGTATCTAGTGTTAATGGAAATGAATGTTCCTCCTGCCTGATTCAGCTGTGAAGCATTTTTTGAAATCTAAACATTTTATGCTCATGAGAAAACACCTATATAGAGCATGTTTCTGTCTGCAGGACAGTAAGAATTTTTCTGAATTAATCTCAGTCACTGAATTATAGCATGAGGATATCAAAGAAAAGTAAACATCATATTATTGAAAATAAGAACTTTCAGAATTAATGAATAAGAACACATATAAAAACACATGTTGAACAGAACATAACCATTTGGGTTCAGGGCCTAACTCACTCAGTAATTGGAAGAGTCAGAGAGAGTCTCTGAGGTCTGACTATTCTATAAAACTTCACTAGAAAGTTTCTTGCTCTTTTCCTAAAAGTGCTAGTAAGTGATATAGAGAGATTAGGTATACCATTAGACAGAGGTCTATCACTCCAGTTTTTGGATTCCACAATAGAATTCCTGGAAAATAAAATCATTATTCAGAAGATGTAAGAAGTGAAAATAATATTATAAAATGTGTTACCTAAAGGTAAATGATATAACTCTGATTTAAACATTACTATTAAACCAGAAGTTTTAGACAAATAGTATTTAAAATCTCATTAGTCACTTTCTTTCCTTTTTTCCTTTTTATTTATTTATTTATTTATTTTTCTTGTCTTGTTAAATGACTATCTACATCTGTGATATCGGAATAAAAAAATTCTCTTTCCTAATCTAGTTGAAGTCTTTGGATGAGGAGTACCATAATAATACACTTCAGTTCTATCTGAATAATGTATAAATTTTACTTTCTATATCCAGGTGTGCCTAATTTTACCTAAATTCCTGTGGGATAATAGAGATTGCATATATTGACAATATGTATCCTAATTCTCTTGTACATTCTGAGAAAGGATATTAAAGGAGGAGGAGGGGAAAGAGAAAGAAAAGGAGTGGGTCAGGAGAGGAAGAAGGAGATGGAGAAGAAGAGGGGGAAAAGGAGAGTGAGGGGGAAGGGGAAGAGGGAGAGGGAAAATGAGAGGGAGAAAAACGGGGAGAAGGAGAAGGAAAACAAAAATGAAAAAGAAAAGGATATCTGAACAGTTGAGGGGCCTATGATGACATAATTGCATCAGTGGACAAAGAACGACCCAAAGAACCACTGTTATAATCCATCTGGACCTCAGTATGTTCTTTGATAAGGTCCTCCACAAAATCCTTCACTCTGAATTTGAAAGATAAGGTTTTGAGTATTGAATTGTAATAATGGACAAGAAACTGGTTGTGGAATGATACCTAGAGAGCTGCGGTCAGTGACTCAATCTCCAAATGGAGACCAGTGATGAGTGGTGTCCTTCAGGGGCTAGGACTGGAAGTGTGGTCGTTTAGTATCTTTATCAGTGACATCAGCAGTGGGGTCAAGTAAACTCTCAGAAAGTTTTTGGATAACACCAAACCGTGTAATGCATTTGACATGCTTGAGAAATGGGATGCCATCCAGAGAGACTTAGACAGGCTTGATCTTTGGAACCAGGAGAACTTCATGAAGTTCAGCAAAGACAAGTAGAATGTCTTGCACATGAGTCAAGGCAACCCCCACTAACATCAGCTCCTCTACTCTGTGCTGGCAAGTGCTATGTCCAGTCCTCCCAGCAGCAGAGATATGGACTTTTTGAAGTATATTCAAAGGAAGGCCATAAAAATGATCCACCAGATGAATCATTTCTACTATGAGGACAGGCTGAGAGATCTGGAGATGTCCAGTCTGGAAAAGGCTTTGGGGACAACACTGACAGTGGCCATTATGGTATTTAAGGAGGGTCTGTAGGAAAGAAGGGAACTGACTCTTCAGCACACTCTCTTGTGATCATGATAAATGGCTTCCAACTAAAAGATGTGAGGTTTAAATTGGACAGAAGATTTATTTTTAATTTTATTTCTATTTATTTGTTTGTTTGTTTGTTTGTTTGTTTATTGTGATAGGTGTAGTGAAGTGCAGAAACAGATTGACAAGAGATGTAGTAGATGCTACTTCAACATATTCCAGGTCAGCCTGGGACTCTGAGCAACCTGATCTATCTGTAGTTGTTTCTGTTCATTGCAGAGAAATTGGATTAGATGACCTTTAATGGTCATATACAACTCAAACATTTCTATGATTACACGATGATAAAAGAAAAAAAAAAAAAAAAAAGAATAAAAAAGAGAAACAAACTATCAATACATCTTTCTTTCTCCTGCTATGGGTTAGAATGACAGAATCATAAAATCACCAATGCTGGAAAGGAGATCTTTGAGATCATCTAGTTTAACCATCCACTCACCACCACCATTTCCTCACTAAACTACATCCCTTAGTATCACATCTAAACTTTTCTTGAACAGTACCAGGGACAGTGACTCAGTCACTTTGGAGCAGCCTGCTCCAGTGCTAATTTCCAACGTGAACCTCTCCTTGCACAACTTAAGGTTGTCCCCTCTAATTCTTTTCCCAGTTACCTGGGAGAAGAGACCAACTCTCACC
Source organism: Tympanuchus pallidicinctus (assembly GCF_026119805.1). Lineage (NCBI taxonomy): Eukaryota > Metazoa > Chordata > Aves > Galliformes > Phasianidae > Tympanuchus > Tympanuchus pallidicinctus. The sequence goes on along the minus strand of NW_026294813.1, from coordinate 19,190,586 downwards.
TTGCCACAACCTCCTTTCAGATATCTGGAAAGAGTGATAACATTTTCCGCAAGCCTCCTCTTCTTCAGTTTGAACAATCACAGAATCAGAGAATCACAGAAGCACCAAGGTTGGAAAAGACCTACAAGATCACCCAGTCCAACCATCCACATATCACCAATAGTTCTCATTAAACCATGTCCGTCAACACAAAATCCAAATGTTCCTTGAACATCTCCAGGGTCTGTGAGTCCACCACCTCCCTGGGCAGCCTATTCCAGTGCCTGACCACTCTTTCAGAGAAGTAGTATTTCCTAACTTCCAGCCTGAATCTCCCCTGGAGCAGCTTGAGTCCATTCCCTCTAGTCCTATCACCAGTTACAAGACAAAAGAGGCAGTCTCACTCCAATTTCTAGGAGGCAGATGAGGTTCTTTTGATATTATACTCAGCGTGATATTAAGAAACAATGGTTCAAATGTTAGTCCAACCAGTTTATTACAAATCCTGATCAGGGAGACGGGGAAGGGAAGGAGAGCGATAGAAAAGATAGGAAAGAAGCAAGCGTCCAGTAGCGTCCCATTGCACGATGTTTGAAGGTCCGAGGCAGAAGCAGCAGAGGAAGAGCAGCAGCATGGTCAGCCTTGGGCAGCAAGCAGGTAGCAGGAGGCAGTCATGGATCCAATCCAGGAGGAAGCAGCAGGACTCAGGAAGCAAGCCCAGGAGAGTCTGTCAGCATGCAGGAATTCTGTAGTGAGGAATCTCATGGCAGACTCCTTTGTTCTTCTTCAGCATCATGATAGAGCACAGGGCAAGTCCAGGAAGGAGTGAGTACTGTGCAAGTCCAGGAGGTAGAGGAGCAGGTCATGAGGCTTCTCATAGCAGAAACCTCTTCTTCTTCATGAGGAATCTGTTGACAGAAAACCTAAACCTCATGGTTGTAGGTCCCCATTTTATCTTTCTTTTTCGGCCTACATGACATCACTGGGCGCTTGAACAAGAGTCATGTGAGTACCCCCTAAGATGGCCATCTTTCTCGAGATAAACCCGCACAAAAGACTGTTTCACGGCCATTAAGCTGCAGCTTATCTTTCTCTTGCTGCCCATGGCCTTGTCAATCTCTGTCCTTCAGACAAAAGATTTCACAATCCTTGCCCAGGACTTGGATGGAGTCGTTCATCTGTGCCCCCAGCAAGCTTTGAGACAATGATGTGAAAGAATAATCTCTTACAGAGGCTGACCCTCAGCTCACTACAAACCTCCCTTCAGGTAGTTATGGAGAGCAATAAGGTCTCCTCTGAGACTCCTCTTCTCCAGACTGAGCAATCCCAGCTCCTTGAGCTGCTCCTCATAAGGCCTGTGCTTCAGACCCCTCACCAGCTTTGTTGCCCTTCTTTGAACCCACACCATGGCCTTGATGTCTTTCTTGCAGTGAGGGGCCCAAAACTGGATGCAGTACTCAAAATGTGGCCTCATCAGAGCTGAGTACAGGAGGACTATCACTTCCCTGTTCCTGCTGGCAACATTCCTGATGCAAGCCAGGATGCCATTGGCCAGCCGGGCACACTTCTGGCTCATGTTCACCAAGCATCAATCAATACTTCCAGGTCCATTTCCTCTACAGTCTTCCAGCCACTCTGCCCCAAGCCTGTATTGTTGCCTGGTGTTGTTGTGGCCAAAGTGCAGGACCCAGCATTTGGCCTTGTTGAGCCTCATCCCATTGACTTCAGCCAGCTATCCAGCCTGTCCAGATCCATCTGTAGGTCCTCGCTACCCCCAGGCAGATCAACATTTCCAGCCAACTTGGTGTCATCTGCAAACTTACTGAGGGTGCAATCCTAGCTCCCTCAGCCTTTCCTCATAAGGCCTGTGCTTCAGACTATCACCAACTTCATTGCCATTCTCCAGATGCTCTTCAGGACCTCAATATATTGAGGGGCCCAAAACTTAGCACAGTACTCAAGTTGTAGCATCACCAGTGCTGAGTACAGAGGGATGATCATCTCCCTGTTCCTGCTGGCAACACTATTTTCTGTACAAGACATGATGTCATTAGTCTTCTTGGACACCTGGGCACACTGCTTGCGCAAGTTCAGCTGAACACTGACCAAAACCCCGAGGTTCATTTCTTGTACACAGTCTTTGAGCCACTCTGCCCAAGCCTTTAACATTGCCTGGGGTAGTTGTAGCAAATGTGCAGGACCTGACACGTGGTTTTGTTGAATATCATCCCTTTGGCCTCAGCCCAGGCCCTGTACAGGTCTCCTTGTAGGGCCTTCCAACCCCTGGAGAGATTAACACCTCCTGTCAACTTGGTGTCATCTGCAGACTTACATAGGGTACACTTAATCCTCTCACCCAGGTCATCAATACGTATTGAACAGAACACGCCCCAGTACCGACCCCTGGGGATTACCACTTGTGACTGGTTGCCAGCTGGATTTAACCTCACTCACAATCTCCATCTGGACTCAGCCCTCCAGCCAGTTTTTTACCCTGCAAAGAGTGTACCAGTCCAAGCCACAGATTGCCAAATTCTCCAGGAGAATACTGTGGGAGATCATACGACACATGTGTGGCATCCAGGCGATCAGGCCCAGCCTGCACAGATTCATGAAAGGCAGGTCGTGCTTGACCAACTTCATTTCCTTCTACGACTGGGTGACCAGACTGGTAGACAAGGGAAAGACTGTTGATGTAGTCTACCTAGACTTCAGCAAATCCATTGACATGGTCTCTCTCACAGTATTCTCTTGGGGAAACTGGCTACCTGTTGCCTGGACAGGTATATCCTTCTTTGGGTAAAGAACTGGCTAGAGTAACCTGTAGTAATTGATAGATTAAAGTCTATCTGGCAACCCATTACAAGTGATGCCCCCAGGGGTTGGTACTGGAACTCATCTTGTTTGCCATTTTTTCTGATGGCCTAGATGAGGGAATTGAGTGTACCCTCAGTAAGTTTGTATATGACATCAGTTTGGGAAGTAGTGTCAACATGCCTGAGGGTGAGGAGGCCCTCCAGAAGGATCTGGATAATCTGGATCACTGGTCTGAGGTGAATGGGATGAAGGCCAAGTGCTGGATCCTGCACATTGGTCACAATAACCCCATGCAATGCTATAGGCTTTGAGGCTGACTGGCTGGATGACTGTGAAGAGGAAAGGGACCTGAGGGTGTTGGTTGATGCTCGGCTGAATGTGAGGCAACAGTGTGACCAGATGGCCATGGGGACCCATGCCATCCTGGCCTGCATTAGAAATACTCTGGCCAGCAGGAGCAAGGTGGTAACAATACCCCTGTACTCAACTGTAGTGAGTCCACACTTTGAGTACTGTGTTCAGCTTTGTGCCCCTCACTACAAATAAGGACATCAAGACCCTGAAACATATCCAGAGGACAATGTAACTGGTGAGGTATCTAGAGCACAAGTCTAATGAGGAGTGGCTGAGGGAGCTGGGATTGTTCAGTCTGGAGGAGGCTCAGGAGAGACCTGATCACACTCTTCAACATCCTGAAGGGAGGTTGTGATGAGGACAGAGTTGGTCTCTTCTCCCAGGTAACAAATAGGACCCAAGGAAATGGGTACAATTTGCACCAGAGGAGATTTAGATTAGATATAAAGAAAAACTTTTTCACTCAAAGAGTGGTCAGGCACTAGAATGTCCTGCCCAGGGAGGTGGTGGAGTCACCGTCCTTAGCAGTGTTCAAGAGGCATCTGGATGAGGAGCTACAAGATATGGTTTAGTAGCTTAGTGGGTTGTAATGGTGATAGGAGGATGGTTGTATGATGATGGAGGAGGTAGGTGATCTTCTAGATCCTTTCCAACCTCGAGTCAGCTGTCTTTGGAGTGACAGCTCAAATCCAAAATGGTTGAGTCAGCTCTCCTCGGAGTGGCAGTTTCTGGCTCTGGGATCTCAGCAGAAACTGCTTTGTTCCCATCTTCCGGGCCTTGCTAGCAGATAACAGGGAGCAGGGATGCCCACCTGCAGCCTGTTTTTCACAGGGCATGATTCCCCAGTTTTCCTGTACCAAGCTGGAGCTGTTTAGTCACAGGCCAGATCTTAGGCCAGTAAACACTCCTGAGCATTCTCTTCTGGAGGCAAGCAGCTCTGGAGGAAGGTGCTTTCAAATGTCCACAAAGTGATGTTGATTGTCATACAGTAGCACCCATAGCCTCCTCAACAAATCAATCAGAGTCTTATCACAAGAAATACCTCAGGAAGCAAGCTTTGAGCCAAAAAACAAAGAAGGATTCTCACAACAATCTCTCTGGGCAGCCTGTTATATACATTCTATATTTCAAAAGTCTGGATGAATTCGTAATGTATGTGTGTGCATCTATTTCTGTCAGTATAGTAGATAGAGAAAAGGAAAGGAATAAGATATGCTATGCATTAGACAAGGCCATAGATATGCTTTAAATCTTAAGGATTAAGATTTTCCTTAAGTATTCTTAAGGAAAATAAAACAAAACAAAAAAAAAAAAAAGTAAGAAATTTTGTGCTACTACAAGCTAACTTGCCTTGATAAAGCCTTGTTGGAGATGAGTTGTTCACCTGAATAAAAGATGATAGTTATCCTAGAAGTAAAAAATGATTAACAATCAATCTGGTTGTTATTTCTCATCATCTTCAAGACTGGAGTATCTGCATCTCAAAGACTGAGAAACAATCTATAGCTTTTCCTACATTGCATGTTTAATTGTAAATATAGGCATTCATGAAATATTAGAAATGCAAAAATAAGGCCTCATGTGGTTATTATATCAAAATTAAACATTTATATTGCAATTGCAATGATGCAGACTAGTAAGATAAAACACAACAGTCTAGAAAAATCTGTGAGTTGATGATATATTCTACAGAAAAGTACCAGAAGTCAGTTCAAAACTGTCTCCTCAAAAGCCTGGGGAAAAAAAAAAAAAAAAAAAAAACAAAAACCTGGTGGTTTGAGTTTGTTTGATTTGAATTTGATATTGAACTCTGACTAGATAAACAAACTCAAAGGATGTTGTACACAAATCAAAATCACAGAATCACAGAATTGTAGGGGTTGGAAGGTACCTCCAGAGATCATCGAGTCCAACCTCCCTGCCAAGGCAGGTTCCCTACGCCATATCACACAAGTGTCCAGGCGGGTCTTGAACATCTCCAGAGAAGGAGACTCCATAGCCTCCCTGGGCAGCCTGTTCCAGTGTTTACATTCACATCTCCCTTTCACATGCTCATGAGATTGTCAGCAACAGTTATACCCACCAAAGCAGATTAGATCTAAACTGTTATGCTGGATCTTAAGGCCTCTCATCTGAGGTGTATATTTCCTTCTTGAATATTATACTGTGATGGTTTAATGCCTCCATCATCTGAAACAGATGGAAGTCTCACTGCAGCAGCTGGTACTACCATTTTATCTGCAACCCAGCTAGGCTAGTTTTTCCTCCTGGATCCGTGTGAGAAAGCGTGTATGTGGACAAGAGGAGTTATAGCTTAGATCAAGGAGTGAGGCACAACATGGGTTCATCTGGGAGAGATCCTCTTGCCTCCTGCATGTTAAGTTGGGGAAGAATAACATCAGAACCAGGGGAAATATTATTAGTCAGTATTTCCTACATCAAAACGGAAGCTATTATTTTAGCCTCTTTGTTCCCAAAATAGAAAAGGCACTTAAATTATAGAATCATACAATGGCCTGGGTTGAAAAGGACCATAACAATCATTTAGTTTCAACCAGCCACCAGACCAGGCTGCCCAGAGTCACATCCAGCCTGGCCTTGAATGCCTCCAGGGACATCCACACCTCTTTGGGTGGTGCTTCACCACCCTCTATGTGAGAAACTTCCTCCTAATATTTAACCTAAACCTCCTCTGTCTCAGTTTAAAAACATTCCACCTTCTCCTATCGCTATCCACCCCTGTAAACAGCTATTTTCCCCCTCCTGTTTATATGTTCCCTTCAAGTACTGGAAGGCCAAAATGAGGTCTCCCCAAAGCCTTCTCTTCACCAAACTAAACAATCCCAGTTCCCTCAACCTTTCCTCATAGGAGAGGTGCTCCAGCCTTCTGATCATCTTAGTGGCCCTTTTCTGGACCTGCTCCAAGAGCTCCACATCCTTCCTGTAGTGGGGGTCCCAGGAATAAGATTATAAATAAGATAAAAAAATAAAATCAGCCTCGAGTAAGAAAGGCAAAACATCCAGACATTCCAAGATCATTCTCAAACTCCTACCCATGTGAGAAAATGCCCATCACAGATTTCCAATACTTTGACAATACAAAATATGTAATATTTTTCTTTGATATTGTTAGAATAAAAGGCAGATGTAGATCTGAGTCAAACACAGAGTATAGGCATAGCAAAATGTAGCTGATATTTTAGAAGATGAAATGTAAGCCTTCTTTCATAAGATTTATATAATCTTTGAATCTCTATGAGTTTTAGAGTACAATTTTAACGAACTGTAAATCTGTTTTGCAAATAATCAGTAAAATTGCACTAGAATTTTTGTGGATGTCTCAGTGTTGTGATCTATCCCTTACTCTGGTGAATTTATCTTCTGGTAAAGATTCTCATTCTCTTCCTATCACCAATTATTGTCTAGAAATTTTGAAAATTATTGAAAATCCTTGTAGTTCTTTTGAAGAACATTAATATCCCACTGTGAATAATTTCCTTTTTCATCTGTATAATAATTATTCAAGAATTCTGGTTGCTTGAGAAAGCGCTGAAAGAGCCATCCACTCATTTCTTCTCTTGTAAAAAAGAATATCCAACTTCCCTGCTGTTGATTTGCTTACTAAAAGCTTTTATTCACTCCCCATATTCCCCAGTCCAACAAATCCCTTATTTTTTCTTATTATGCATGTTTATTCTTGCAACAAAGTGAACACACTCTCCATATTTCGGTGGATGAAGTCACCATCCATGAACAATTGCAAATAAACTGGGAAGGGCTGGAGTACTGCCTATAGAGCAAGATGAATATTCACTCTTAAGTGCAGTAATGGAGCTTACTCGTCAAAAGCTGGGAATGCAGGAAGAAGTGAAAAGTGAGGAAAACTAAATCAAGTGAGTGGCTGGGGTGGATAGAAAACCTTCCATTTATAAGCAAGAAAATGTCTTTACTCCCAATAACTGAAATTTCAGTCTTGGTATAAAGAGGGGAAAGGACAGAAGCAAAAACCGTGTATATAGAAATGTGTATGTGTGTATATATATATATATATATATATATATATATTCTCTTCAGTATACTTTTTTACCAAAAGTACTTCCAAAGATAGCTACCATGACTCAAAGGATGGCAAATGCCTTCTGTCATCATTTCTATCCAGTGAAATATACATTAAATGATTAAACACTACAGAGTGAAAATTGGGGGGAAGGTACAAATGAAAATCAAAACAAAACACCAAAGCCAAAGCTTAGCCCACTGAAGAAAAGATTCACTTTTTTATTTCCTTGAAGTTAAAAAGAATTATTTGTTCTTAAAACAAGCCAGTTTCCTCTTCTTTCTAGAAAGACCACAAATATACACACAAACATGCAGGTTTCTAGTTTCGTTGTAGGCATCCTCTTTCTGAATAACCTTTTCTGCAAGTTGCTACACCAACTGCAGCATAAAATGAGCTTAATAACAACTGAGATCAAAATGAGCCAAGATAGTAGGGGAGAGTAGTGGGGGATCATTCCTAAGAATGTTTGCCCCTGAAGGGAGAATTATTATTATGACCTTGTACCACCGAGCGGGCATGTGCTCCTAGCTGGATCAAATGTAGGCCTTGGCAAAGCTCTGTGCCTGGATATGTGGTTGCAGTATCTAGTTTTTAACACTACTGGAAGTGTTGCTATGGGCACTGAGGCACAGGAGCCAAATACAGGGGAAGGGAAATAATGAAAAATGCTGATTAGGAGCTCAGAGAAAGGAATGGAACATTTGTGCTCAACAATAAAATGTAATGCTCTGTTAATCTGTTTCTTGGCTGCCTGTATTCCATAAGCATTTTAATATACTTTCTCTATATTACTATATAAGTTATTAAACACACTTGTTCTCAATGGGATATTTAATATCCTCCTCTATTCCCTGTTTAGCTACCTATATATACTCTTCTCAAAAAACCCAGACTTTTCAAATGTATTTTTGAGTAGTGTATATTCATGCTCTAGGAAATATAAAAGCAAACTCCTATGCTGATTGTTTTAATGAACAGATATTTATTAAGACTCTTAGATACACTACAGACAGAAGAAAATGTTTCCTATTACATCATCCACGTGGTACTCTTAACCTTTCTCCTCAGTAGTAGATGATAGATTATACTCATAATTAGTTTTCAAGACAGTTCCCCAAACAGTATAAACTTTTTCAAAATTTTCTGATTTCTGCCATTTCCTTTTCAGGTGACTGTGACTCTCACAAGTTTTTGACACTGCCAAAAAGGTAGCTGATATATTAAAAACAAAACAAAACAAAACAAAACAAAAGAAACTGAAGCTACAGTTTTTTAGAACTCTCTTGAAATTGAATATAAGTTTTTTTATCAGAAGTAGCATGCACTGTTAAAAATACTAGAACTTTCAATCAGAAGGAATTCACACCTAAAACTTCCAGCCAGATCAGACTCCATTTTATAGCTGAAAGTCTCTTTACAGAACATCTTTCTTTCTCCCCTTGGTCTTCTATGATCAATCTCCTAATAGTTACGCTACAAATAAAAATGGAGATGGAGGGGTAGAGTTGCATTTGGCGCTATTGTTTTCACCACATGAATATATGATGAAAAACCATTATTAATTTCAAATATAACTCTCTCTTCCTACTCCCTTCAGATCTATGTAAACATAAATAAAAGATACAAAGGCAACTTAGCAGGATGTTGTTAGGAATCCTAATCTCTCAATAAAGTAAGTAGACAAAGTTCTTACCCATTCATGCTCCAGAAAAATCCTAATTGTGGTACTGGATTAGTGTTGAGTAAACTGGGGAGAACTAGTGAGAACTGATTTATCCCTTTTGATTTCATTAGGAATGGAAAATATTTTCCCTCCTGCTCAGGCAGTCGTAATGTGGAAACCTAGTATTTTACATTATATAGATGATCTCAGAAAATGAAGTTTATTATGTATTTAGGGGTGAATTTGAAGTAAAATGCGACTGTTTCTCCTACTCTGACACATTTTAATCACAATCTGTTGGATGCAAAAGGACTACAGATTAATTAGTAAGCAGATGTATGTGAATTTCTTCTCTTTCTCCCAAGGAGAATATCTGGTCCTGTGTTTTTTGCATCTGCATAAATTTCACTGGACAGCAATTCTGCAACTCATTCCAGAATCAGAACTTTGTAGTAAAAAATACCAGAAGGCAAAGTGGAAGAAGCAGATTGAAGAGGAATTTTTGAGGGGAAAGAAAATGCATACATTCTTCTGAGCAAAAGTATGCATGTGAAAACTGAAATAATAATTAGATTGGCTAATCTAGTCTTGGAAACCTGTAAGGTTGTAGATTAAACACAGATAAACCCTGATAACTTTTCCTAAGAGGTCAGTTTGTTTTAGCTATTCAGCATGCACAAGGCCATATTGATAACGCTTAAAACCTTATTCTCCCAAAATGTTTAACCAGCCTCCCTCCACACCCACTTAGACTGGTGAGAGGGAAGAGAGGAATGGACAGAGGGAAAGGCGAGACACACAAATGCCATACTTTGCCACTGTCAGGTGTTGCAGATTTAATCTCCCTGCTCAAAGCTCTTGATTTGATTTAGGATAGCAGTTGTTAAGAGCAGAAGGAGCTACTGGCACAAATGGCAGCCCTTTCAGCCAGCTATGCTTTCCAAATGTCCAGAATATATTAAAGAAAAAAAAAATCGGAGGGGGAAAAGGGACTGAAAGAGAGAAAGAGACTCAAAGACTGAACCTACTGAAGAGCAGTGGCTGCAGTTCACTCAGAGGAATTCCATTAAATGAACTCATCCGTCATCTTGCTTTTTATTGATGAGTGGCATTGCTTGGCGGCAAGTGACATGGCAGAATAAATAGCATTGGAGCCCTGGCTTCCTCTTCCATTGCGCACAGAGACACACAAGCCCCGAAACAATGAGTCATTACTTATTACATCCATTATTAACTCAGCTCAGGCTCATTAGGCATGGAAATTGAGGAGGCAAAAAAAAAAAATTGGGAACTAAGTAACACCAAGTACCCACACATTAGAAAAAATGTGTGGTAAGAGGTGGAAAGGGCAGTTAAAATCAGCCACATTTGACATTGTCAAATCGTAAGGGTCATGGGTAGTTGATCATATGTTTTTCTGACATGATTGCATTGAGAGCTGCAGTTTAAAGCTACAAAGCAAAAAACAAACAAGCAAAACACCAGAAAATAAGAACTAAAACATTAACTACAACAAGCCTATAGGAAGATATCAAGACTATCAGGATACAGTTTATCAAGAGTGGTATGGTTTTACTAAAGAACTCACAGCTGGCCACCTTAAACAAACAAACAAACAAATGAACAAACAAACGAAAAACTTATTGAGAAATAAACTGAATCAAATAAGCTGTTTGGTTGTTTGTTTAGGAGGAATCAGGACATCTTGGAATTCCTGTATGGAATTCCCCTATTTGTGACGTTGTATTAATTTCATCTACTATTGTCTAATAGTTACTTAGCCTAAGCTACTGTCTTGTCTAGATTTCCTTTATAGTCAATGGGTGACAATAATGTTGCTGCTGGGTGATCTTACAAGAAATAAAGTAGATTAAATTAGCTGCTAGATGGAGACATTGATTGCTCTGGTTTTACTAGCAAGAAGACTAGAATCCCAGCTTTGCTGGAGCTTATACCTTCTGGACAGTGAAAGTTAAGTGAAGTGAGTGTAATCGTAACTATCTTAGGTCATATCTTATCTGACTATAGCAACAATTGCATTTTGAAACTGTCTGGAAAAAAAGAAAAAAAAAAAAAAAAGAAAATAATAATAATAATAACAACAAAAACAAAAATCCACCTCATGCATTTTCTGGCCTAAAATCACTTCCTGAAATACATATGCTTGCTAATAAATAAATAAAGCAATAAAGTAATAAAGAATTCAGGAAAGTAAAGAAAGATAGAAATACTAAGTCAATGGAGAATAAATAAAATACGAATAGAACTAATACCTCATCAAACTGGTCTGAAGAAACAAGAGATACGTGAAACCACTCAGATAAAATGAGACAAAGTGAAGCAATTCCAATAAAAGCCTGCTGTCTGAATCAGTCAGTTTAGTCACTGGTTCAGATATATTGAAAATTATTCTGAACGTCTGCACCAAATTCAATCAAATTCTAGTTGCAATTTCTCTGAACTTCGGGAAGTTATTTTAACCTTTCTTGGATACATTTTGTCTCTTCTTTTTCACCACTTACTGGCTTAAGGATAAGATAAAAGGAAAAGAATCACTGCAGTATTGAAAGGGAGTTTTGATATTCCAAAGATTAGCCAAACAGAAGGGAAGATTGTTCTTTGCAGATTGTCAAAGGAGTTCAGGCAGCCTGTAAATTGAATAGACTCAGTCCACAGAATCACAGAATAACAGAAACACCAAGGTTGGAAAAGATATACAATATCATCAAGTCCAACCATCCACCTACCACTAATAGTTCTGACTAAAAAGTTGGTCCAGTAGTTCTTACCTCTGGGCACAGAATTACAGGTTAGTTTTGCAGTATCTACTGTACTTCCTAAACTTATCTGTCACAAGGCAGAGATCAGGGTTCACCTCATCTGTTCATTTCACTTAAGACAAAAAAAATAAAAACCCACCACAAATAGCTTTACGTTCATTAAAATCAAAAGAAATAGGTAATTGCACAAATTTCTGAAGTCATTTTTTTTCCAAATTGGCCAACTTTTTCTGCACACAGACTTGCTACTTTTATTATGTCTCATAAATCCTGAAATATACCCATGAATAACAGAAAGTGGATAGCTTGGGAAGAATATCCTTATTTAAAAGTCTTGACTATCAGGATTAGCAAAAAGGAAACATCACTCCAATTTTGAAGAAAGGGAGAAAAGAAAACTCAGGGAACTACAGGTGTGGGCATCACATCTGTGCCTTGTAAGATCATGGAATAGATTGTACTATAAGATGTGTTAAAGCACACATAAGACAACAAAGTGACCCAGTATCATTTCACCAAAGGTAAGTAATGCTTGACTGATCTGGTGTCCTTCTACAGTGTAGTGACAGCATCAATGGACAAAGGAGGGTCAAATGCTACTGTCTATCTGGACTTGTGCAAGGCCTTTCACATAGTCCTGAACCACATTATTGTCTCTGAACTAGAGAAATAGTAATTTGAAGATGGGACTATTCAGTGGTTAAAAACTTTTTTTGGATGGTCACAGCCAGAGTTGTTGTCAACAGCTCTGTGTCCAGGTGGAGGCTGGTGACAAGTGATGTCTCCCAGAGGTCACTGTTGGGCCTAAGTGAATCTAATGAAGTTCTCCAAGATCAAGTGAAATGAGTTAGAGCAGTCTCATGTATGCGTACAGCCTGGATAGTGAGTGGATAGAGAGCAACCCTGCAGAAGGCTTTAAAGTCGTGGTGGCTGTAAAGTTGAACATGAGCCAGAAGTGTGCTCCTGCAGCCCAGAAAGCCAACTGTATCCCAGGCTTCATCAGTAGATGGGTGACCTGCAGGGAGGAGGAGATTAATGTCCTCCTCTACTCTGTCTTTGAGAGGCACCATCTGTAGCACTACATTCAGGTCTGGGGTCCCCAGCACAAGAAAGGTATGGAGCCACTGGACCAGGTACAGAGCAGAGTCATGAAGATGATTGGAGGACTGGAAGAAAGCCTCTTCTGTGAAGAAAGACTGAGGGAGCTGGGCTTGCTTAATCTGAAGAAGACCTAATTGTGGCCTTAAGGTATTCAAAGGAATTTTATAAACAGTAAAGAGAGTGACTTTTTACATGATTTGGTAGTAATAGAACAGGAGGGAATGTCTTTAAACTGAAAAAGGGGAAATGTAATTTAGACGTTAGGGAACAATTTTTTGCACACAGTGGAATGAGGCACAGGAGCAGCTTGTCCAGAGAAGTGGTGGATTACCCCATCCTTGGAGGTACTCAAGATCAGGTTGAATGGGATTCTGGGCATCCTGATCTAGTGGCTGGCAACCCAGTTTGTAGTAGGAAGGTTGGAACTAGTGGATATTTAAGATTTCTTCCAACTTAAGCCATCCTGTGATTTTATGTTTTATTTCCTCTAGAGGTTTACTGGGAACAGGCAGTAGTAGGGAGCAGAACAAGATTCCTTCCAAGTTCATCTTGGCAAGGACATGTGTATGTAAATTAAGATCTCTTCTTCTGCTAATTAATTCTGCAAGGAAGCATAAAAGAAAGTTGTGTTACTTGACAGCTGCCCTAAATATCTGAGTGTCAGAGTCAGTTAGCACATGGCACTGATTGTATCCCTCAGTTTAGATTCATAAATGGTAGATACCTTATGCAAGAGTTAACAGAACAGAAAAATCGAAATTTGTCCTCCCTTGTACGGAAGAAAATGTAGACACATTTATAGAATTTCTTTAAATGTATTCCATTAAATAGAATAGAAAATGTCTCACTCATGTTTCTCTTTTCTCCATCTTCAATTTTAATGTTTTCTGTTCTTTGTGAAAAATAAAACAGGAAAAGAAAGGTAAGTAACCAAGTATTTAGGAAACTGAGATAAGTCTTTCTTCAATCTGTTACATTGTGATGAGTTGCATACAAGTGCACAAACAAATAATTCTTACATAAAAATATTTTAAAACTATTATTTATAATACAAATTAAAATTAAATTAAAATTAAAAATTAAAAAACTTAGGCACTACAGCAATGCACACTACTCTTAATTTCTGAAAGCAGAATTTCTTAAATTCCTTCAGCAGAAATAAAGAAAGGGAATTGATTGCACTAGATGTTTTGAGCTAGTTGCCAATATTTAGCCCATCTTTCTAGGAAAAGAGAGGAAAATATGCAGCTATAAGCATTTCATGTGAGTTCGTGGTAACTTTAAGAGCTGACGAAGTCAACTACATTATAAAATAAAGTACATTATTTTTTCTAGTAGATCAGATTGCATTAAAAAGCAAGGGAAAAAGTACATGCATGAAGCGTTATTTGTTTGTTTTCTGATTAACTCTATAGAATCAACTATAAACATTAAAGCACATTCTGTTTGCAAATATATAACTATTATAAAATAGGACTTCGAGACTTTCTTACCTTCAGAAATGTATGAGAAATATAGAAACTCTTAATTAGCTCAAAAAAACTAAAATCTTTCAAATAAAGTGGTTTCTGTGAGTGCTCAAGCAGTAACATATACAATAACATTCCTACCATCTACCACTTTCAGAACCTACTGTGGGAAATCACTGCTCAAAACTTAAAGTACACAGTAAAATCTACAGGAGACTTATGGACAATCATCCTCTCATTGAAGGTATTCATCTCTGAGGATGCAGTCCTGTAATAAGCTTTAATTATTCATCGGCTTTCATTTCACTTGAATCCACTCCAGAGCCAGGCCAAGGGATGGGATTCATTTCACCTTGCATTAAGTTTCTATAGAGTAGAAACTTAAAGGAGTCCATACTTCAGTCTTCCTTCCCATTAGTAAAGAGTAATAGGAACATTCAGGGCACGATTCAGTGACCTATTTTTGACTTGCACTTTAGGATTAGATGAATTGTGCCTTAAATATGCTTGATTCTCCATCAATTACAAAGCCTCAAGTAGCTGGCTCAGATGTCACAGGTACATTTAGGCAGATGAATCTCACCCAGGAGGTTTGCATTTTATTTAATGACTGCATTAAAAAATCAGAGACAAGACTCATAAGAAAATGCAGTCAAAGGAAGATAATTTTCCCCTGCTTGTGGTACAGTGATATTTGGTGCTAATGTTTTACAACTGTTGTTCAGTGCTTGCATCTTTGCATTGTCTGCAGTAGTGAGGGGGCTGAAGGCATCATATTACCCTGTCTCCACTCTATTAACTGATGCCATAGTCGGAGAAATCCTAATTTCATACTATATGCCAGTAGGTGAGGTTAGCTCAGCAGCAGAAGCAGCAGTAAGAGATAGATGCAAAATCAGTAGCTGATGACTTCGTATCAGGACAGGGAAAGTAAAATCAATGAGAAGTTTGAAAGTGGGGAGTTGCCTAAATTTAACAAAGAAAACTATGTCAATGTTTATGTTAGAAAGTTGAATGATTTTTTTTCTTTTTCAAACTGAGATTATGATTAGAAACTAAGAACATCTTAAAAGAATCTTGCTTTAAGCACAGGTTCATGGTATCTGGAATGCAATACTTGCAAATAGTTACATTCTGCATTTTATTGAATATTCACTAATTAGGATAATCTACAATATTACATAAAGAAGAAATTTTTAGTGCTGATTTTAAGTGATGTTGCTTTAGAGGAATGCAAAAGATGTAGTTGGGGAAAAAACATAACAGAAAATATTTTCCAAAGTCTTTCTTTTTCTTTTTCCCTGAAATTAATTTTAATTCATTTAAATATATTATCAAAAATCACAAGAGAATAATTTATCTACTTGATAAAGATTTAACATTTTATTTCCCTTTTCGATCTCTCTCTCTTTTTTTTTTTTTTTTTTTCCCCTTCTACTTAGCCTTTCTTCCGAGGAAGAATTAAAAATAGAAGAAAAGAAAGGGAAAAGTGAAGGAGAAGACACATTGCAACACTATTTTCTCTTCTTCCTTTTTATTTCTTCCTTTTTTTTTTTTTTTTTTTCATCTTTGTTTGAAAAAAGTAAAAGTGAAGAATTGAAATAAGTCACTTTCCAATGGAAAAGATTTTGAACTCAGATTTCTGTTTGCTCTATTGTTGCTTGATAAAGGTTAAGGACATGCTTAACTTTAATCATATGCTCCCAAGGAAATTTCAGTAAAACATTCATTTTCATGCAGAAGGGACCTTGAAACTTTCTGATTTAAAATGTTTGCATACATATTTCTAAGTAAGCTATTTTGTAGTGTTTCTTTATAGCATTTAAGATTCTGTGCTGCTATATAAAACATCCCCCTCTGAACCCTGTCCCAGAGATTTATGTGTGTCTGAGTATCTGTCTCCTTTGTATGATGTGTGATCAGACATGGACTGGTAGATTACACAGTTTGGGTTTTTGCACCACTGCTAACATCTACTCTTATCTCTTTCAATGTTTTAAAGAAATTTAATTTAGGAAAATGTCTTCATTACTCATGTGTTTTATTGTTTGCTTTTAATTTAAAAGATACTGTAACCTATATGTGAACAAATATAAATTCTGTAAGCATTTGTATATAGGTAGGTATATACGTGCACTTCAGATAGTGATGTGGCATCTGCCTGCAATTTAGATAAAAAAAAATCAGTGAATTTCAGACTACCTCTTTTCTAGGAGTAATGTGTTATTTTAATATCCTTGGTTAATATTTTTCAGCACTTAATTTTAAGGGAAAATGCCTCCTATTGTTACCAGTATTTAATTGTTTCCACTTGGTTGAGAGCAATGCTGGTTAAGAACTGTAGTTCGAGTAAAATTTGCTGTCCTTTTCTGAAAGTTGCTTGGCTTTTTGTTGGATGCATTATACTCTGGAGATCTCTCTTGACTATTTCTCTGTTCAGTTTCACATAGCTGCCCACACACCGAACTTCAAGATAGCAAAATGTAAGGAAATTATTCTGTCTACTTCTACAGCAACAGTATTTTCCTGCACTTAGAATAGGAGAAGATAGTAGTTTCTTATGTTATACATTAATGGCTTTCTAGTAAGGATGGAACTGACACCTATATCCACTATAAATAGAAAACTAAAGAGCCATATTTTGAGATTCTTCTGGATAAAAATGACTTTGTTCTAAACTCTGGAGCTTTAGAATTCATTAGGGAATCTGCAGCAGCGGAATAATGTGACACTGTTAATAATGAGATTTTGCATGAGATAAAATGTTTGGAGGGAGTAGGAATATTAAAAGGAATTATTCTTAGAACAATATATTTAACTATTCTAATATATCTAAAACATTAAGGAGAGAGTAAGATGAGTAAAATATATTGTGCTTTCTGAAGAGAGTGGATCTTTCAAAACCTGTAGTATGTTGAAACGTGCAAATAAACATGCATAACATAGTATAAAGTAGTTACTCAGATACTTTTTTATTAGATCCTTCCTTTATAGTCATGTAAGGCATACACAGTGTCTGATATGTGCTGTTAGTTCATATGTTCTATGTCTAGTTTTACATTTCTTCCCAAAATGAAAATAAGAAATATGATCTCTCTAGCCCACGATTTTAAGATTCAGATTTTGGATGTGAGCTTTTAATTGCTATGACAGCAATATGTTTACTGTGTCTAAAGATATGCAAAGTGCTTTATGAGTAATTTGATAGTCTACTACATGTTTGTTTGTGATTTTATTTTGTTGTGGACTGATCCAGAGCTCTTGGAAGTCCGTGGTAATTTTTTTTACTGACTTCAAAGGGCTTTTGGCTCAGACACTTATCCTTAAACACTGAATAGATTAACAACTGATTTGTGAATAGTTTGCAATGCCAAAGAGAAGGAGGAAAAAGCCAACAATTAAAGAATTAGATATCTGGCAAACACTATTTGACCATCTTCTATTAATATGTGTATTAATATTAAACCAATGCCATAATGGCATATGTACACTCTTGGGCTGCCAAAACAGCATAAGAGAAATGTAGTGTTCTATATACAGAAATATTTAATGATATCCATGCATTTTACACACAGCTTCACCTAAGCCTATTCCAAGAGTGAGGCCACTAGAGTATTGAAGGATGCACAACCATTTCCTGGGCAGAAGTTCTTTCCCAGATGTTCAGTTTGACCTGGGGCAACTCAATCAAAGTCTGTAAGGTTTCCAACATTTCTAATGGGGATTTATTTTTAAAAATGTGGCATATGGATTTTTCTGGCAATAATGAAATATAGCTGTACACACTCCATTAAATAAAATGAGACTGTAATCCTTAAAACTATGTAATTGGAATTGGAAAGCTGGGAGCTGGAAGAAAGGATGAAAGATCAGGGTGAAGAAATGGATGGACATTTGAAGAGGTGACCCTTACAGAATATGAAATTAATCATATGAAATAAATGCACTCAAATAGTGAGACATAAATGTGTTCCAAAAGGATGGGTGGATGCAGCATTTCTTGACATAATTAACTTTTTAAAACACCACATGAAGAGAAAAGTAGTGACTGTTTTGAAAAGCACACTTCTTAAACCACTTTCTGTGGAATTCTATTGTATCTCACTCTCTTGCTACTTGAAAACGTAAAAATCCTGCTTTGGATAATTGAATGTCTTGATTTGCTCTACAGCAATTTCAGGAATTCAAAACAGGATGAGAGGCATAAGAAACATTACCTCAATAAATTCCAGTTTCAAAGAACTTATGTAATAGATAATAAATAATAAAATGATAGGCAAGAGAGGTAGAAAATTACTCAGTAAAATTTTCGTAGGCTTTATTGAACAGGCAGGACCAGATCCTCCAGACTGTGTTGCCTTTTATTCCTGTGCAAACTGAGAACATTAAGACTCAGCAGAAATTTTGCACCCCCTTTCCTTCAAAGATTCTTCATCACAAAATGCAAATTTTCTTTACTGGACAGCTGGAACTTAGCAGATCTATCTTTTCCTGGTGCACATTCTTTTGCTTTGTTCATTTTGTGCTTCTAGCAAATGCATCCAAGAACATTTGTGCCTTCCTATTGCTTCTCAT
Source organism: Tympanuchus pallidicinctus (assembly GCF_026119805.1). Taxonomy (NCBI): domain Eukaryota; kingdom Metazoa; phylum Chordata; class Aves; order Galliformes; family Phasianidae; genus Tympanuchus; species Tympanuchus pallidicinctus. The sequence continues at coordinate 19,171,788 of NW_026294813.1, read as the reverse complement.
CTTCAAAATAACTTCTCTCTATTTTAATTGTAAATATTTTTTTTCTCTCTCTTTTTATTATTATTATTATTTTTAATAATAATATTAAGAAAATATTTCTTCTTTCTTTATCTTCTTTTCAAAGTCTCACTCAAGAGCTGTTTCTACAGTGACCCCTGGAAGAGCATCATGACCCTTTCCATTATCCACAAGTGACCATGTACATATAATGGCTGTAAATGTGCTGAAGTGTGACTCCTTTTCCTCCACTTAATAGATATGAACATTACTGAGTGCAATTGGCACTTAGTAAATAATAAATAATAATAACAGTAATCTAATTCAATTTAATGGAATAATTTTCTGTCTAATCACAGTAATAAAAGGAGTCCATTAAGCCACAAAAACTTTTTGCTAAAGATGAGGCTTTCTACCGAGTAACTCAAGCAGCTGCTTGAGTTCCTGTTGCCTTTCAGAAGTATTTGGCTGGCCAGTAGTTCCTGGTGTAGAGACATCAATCTCTGAGTTCACTCTATGGCCACTGAGTTCACGCTACAGACAATGGTATTGCTGTTGGTGTTGTCTGGGATAGAAAGTGGAACTCGGTTACAGTAGTTAAGCAACATTTTGCATGAGCACAGTCAGTGGGTTACACTGTCAGTGGCAGTGGTGGAAGAGTTGATAGTTTGATAGGAAATAAACTATTCTGAAATCATTAGGGACATGAAAGGAAATCAATGTCACCTGTTTGATCATACGTGAAATTAGAACCTAGATTACGTATGATCTACTTCACTCTCTGCTTTCCTTAGTCTAAAAAGATACTATGTGAAGGGTAAGATATGAGCAAGAGGATGTGGAAAATATAAAGATATTTGAGAATTTTTGTTCAGTGCAAGAGATCAGAGGCAGTTTCACTCCTGATCTATCCTGTGACATTTCACGTTAGGCACAATTTAAGCATCTAGCTCTGTCACTGTGCTTCAGAAAACCCTATCCTAAAAACTGAGGTATCTCAGTCTTCACAAGCACCTCATTTTTTTCTGCAAGACTTGTACAGCTCCTTTAAACTCTATTACAGCACAAATACAAAGCCATCATCTTGACATCGACAAGCAACTCAGCAGTTGTCTCACCTAAGCCTGTTTAGGATTTTCTTTCCAGGTTTCTCCTTACCTTCCTCTCCCTGGGAGGACCACTTTAAAATTTAAAATTTAAAATTGCCACATCTCATAGAATGTCCTAGCTATTAACCTTGATGTATTATCATTTAACTGATCTTACAAGCCCTGAATTACCTGAATTTGTTTATTCCATTTTTTAAAAAATTATTATTATTTTCAATATTTAGGGAAGGACAAATAGATAGATAGTAAGAGGTAAACTATGGTATAGATGAGCATCTCTGCAGTATATATTGCATACAAATTTGTAACAGTCATTATATATCTTACATTTCACCTCTAGGCGAGAGAGAGATTATCCTTGTTACTAAGAGATCAACCACAAGCATATATCATTATTTATATAGTAAATTTAGCCCCTTCCTTATATAATGATATTTTGATTACGCTATCAAATTCTACACATATATAAAAAATAATAGAAGATTCAGTATTGCAGTGTAGATAAAAGTTAGCATAGTTAAAGTGTGAAAAGTTAACAACACATGTACAGGATCTGTTGCACTCTATTTCCTAGGCTCAGTGGTAAAAACCGGAGAAGGCTTTACTGATCTTCAAAAGCAGCTCGTTGCCTTCAGTCTCAATTCAAACAAAGCTGAATGTGACTCTGGACACATCAACAACATGATGATTATACTTAGCTCTTTTACCTAGCTCTGCAAATTACTATGCTCCATCTCTCCCAGTAAGTCAACAGCTTTTCAGAATTATTTTTACAATTCTGGCTTCTAAAATACATTGTCAATATTCTGAAGAATAATTTTTCATCAAGTAATTTAGAGAGTAAAAATTATTTTCTAAGAAAGTGATAAGAAAACATAAATGGAAACACAAGTAGATCTTGGTTGTTCATGGAGAAATTTTTAGGGAGAAGTGGAAATATAGATTTAACTTGCTGTAATAAATTGAACTTAAAACTAAGAAGCTGGAGAGAGCTGTGCAGCTAGTCTAAGGTACAACTGCTTGCCTATAAGCATATATATATGCATATATATATTTATAAGTATATAATCTCTTTTACCTATTTAACTTTGAGGCCTCAGAAAGTAAAAAATCGAACATTTAGAAAGCATAGCAACTAACATTGTTGCTAATGTGCCAACATTATATGTAACAGAAAAATTAACAGCTTAGTAAGTAACTTTCATCCTTAACCACAAACATCTGTAAATGACAGCTGTGCTTTGCCCTCACACACATAGTAGAAATTTAGAGTTAAAAACTACATTGTATTTGGAAAACTGGGATTTTTATTTTTTTATTATTTTTTTTTTTTTTAAGTAGAAGGATCATATTTTTTTTTTCCATAGTGTTTCCATTTCAGCTTAGTTTTGCTAAATCACAAACTTAACTGCATTAGATTTAGTGACATGCAAATGAATCCCTAAAAAATCCACCCTCTAAACTCCAGAGACATGTGGGGTGTATTGTAAACAGAAATTAGAACCTCTGGGTTTCATCTTTTTCTAGTTCTGTCAGAAGTGACATCCCTGAATACAAACGGGTATCTTTTTCTCCCCTCCCTTAACACACTGATTTGCAGACTGTAGCTTTGCAAGTCTTTGAAGTGGCACCTACAATAAAACTACAACCCACACTTTCCTCTATTTAGGTCAGAATCAATTCAAGCTAGAAAGAAAAAAAGCTATGAATGCACATTCTCTAACACACGCAAACAAAACTGATGCAGAGAAAATCAAATAATGAGGTACAGCCACCCAAGGCTGGTGTGAAAATCAACATATGGGGAATTATAGCAAGTGTCTGGCTCTGCTTCAAATGGGCTTGTTTTGCCTGGAACCCTGAGATGAGCTGAAAAAGGCAGAGCCAGTTGCTTCGCTAATCACTGAGATACCTGCAGAGAAACAGGCGTGCATACAAATAAACAAAACAATAGAGAAAAAGATACAGAGAAGGCCTCTGCTGAATGGCATAGGATGAGATGGCTGCTGTCTCTATGAGCTTTCCTGAAACTGCAGGTTAAAAATGTCTTCTGCAGCAGTCATTACGAAAACAAGACCTTGCTTTTCAGACAACTGCCCTGCAAGGTACCTGTGTGGAAGGCTTTCCATGGCAATTAAAATGATGGACAGATGTGGCTCCATGTCTCTGAGTTGCCCACTGCCAATACCAGAGGTTCTCGTGTACCTCTGCTTTGAATGTTCAGATAGCAAGAAAAGCACGGACAAAAAAACAGGTCTTATAAATTTGTAGTTCAGAGACTTCAAAGCATATCAGTAGAAGAAAGGCAGTTTTTAGCCTGAGGTGCAGGGAAAATAAATAAATTTGCTCACATTAGTCAGCAGAATTGCACCTATATTCTTAGCGGTATAGAAAAGCATGACATCTTTAAAGAACACTCTAAAACAGATTAGTAGATTAGTTTGTAGAGCTCTAATCTCTGACTGTAGTCTAGGACTGGAAAAATGAAACACTGCTGGAAGATACTTCTTTCTTTCTGTTCAATTTGAAAACCTTTATTTTTTAATTTATTTTTAAAAATCATTTCATCTTGAAAAGGTGAGAAAATTTTGATGTAGCATTATTGTTTTGAGTTGTGATTTTCTAGCTATTAAGCTAGATTATTGTTGAACCTAATGATATTCAATAAGACCAGTGCAAGTGAAGCGCCTGTGTTAGGGCAATTCTAGATATGAGTATAGACTGGGTGATGAATGGATTTAGATCAGCTCCTTGGAGCAGGACGTGAGGCTTCTGGTGCACACAAAGCTTGACATAATTCAATAGTGTGTCCTTGCAGCCCAAAATTCTAAATGTATCCTGGGCTGCGTCAAAATTGGGGTGGCCAGCAGTGCGAATCTTCTCCGCCCTTGTGAAGCCCCATATGGAGTACTGCATTCATACCTGGAACCCTCAACAAAAGAAAGATGTGCAGATGTTGGAGAAAGTCTGGAGGAGGGCCACGAGGTTGATAAAAAGGTATGGAGTACCTCTGCAATAAAGACAGGCTAAGAGAGTTGGGCTTGTTCAGTTCAGAGAAGAGAAGGCTCCGGGGAAACTTAATTATAGACTTTCAGTATTTAAGAGAGGCCTAGAAGAAAAATGGAGAAAGACTCTAACAAGATGTGTAATTATGGCATAAAGAGAAATGAATTCAAATTAAAAAAGAGGAGATATAGATTTGAAAAAAGGAGGAAATTCTTCACTGTAAGTATAGTGAGGCACTGGAACAGGTTGCCTAGAGAAGGTGCATGTTCCAATTCCTGAAGGTATTCAAGGCCAGATTGGACAGAGCTTTGAACAGCCTCATCTAGTGGATGACTACCCTGCCCAAGGCAGGGGTTTAGAACTAGATGATCTTTAATGTCTCTTTGAAGCCAAGCCATTCTATAATTTTATGATTTAAATGTATGTATAGTTTTGATGTAGTGTAATGGTTAACACTGGATATTTTCTGCTAAAAAACTTTAATAAATGTGACAATATAAAGAGATGTTGGAGATCACAGCTTTTCTTTTCAAGAAAATATGTAATATATTTCTCTGCATGTCGGCACAGGTGAACAAAATATATGTGAAATTCTGGTAGAAAACTGAATGTTTAAAGTAAACTTTATTATACTCCTGTGGAGATAATGGAATTTGAATTGAAATATGATATGAAGGATAAAAAGATAGGTCAAAAAAAATTTTTTTTTTAAATATTTTTATCTTAGAGCCACTACAAAACACTTAACCACTTGGAAACACTTAATCCACATACATTTGGGATCCAAATAGAAATACAGTGCTAAAATGCCTCTGAGTATATAGAACATAATTATCTAAAAGCAAACAGATGAATTCCAAGATGAACTTGGAAGAAAATTTGTCTGTGTTAACGTTTACTTCAGATTGAGAGCATGCTTTTTCAGTGAATCATCTGATGCTCCCTGTCTCAACACATTTGAATAAGCTGATGTGCTCCAAACCCCAACCCAGTATACTCCAGCTGCTAACAGCTGTACAGTTTGTAGGACCACAGTGAAAAAGACCCTCAGAAATCAGTATGCTGTTCATGTGTTTGCCTATTCATTGGTTTTAAAGCTTTACTTCAATTGATGTAGGTCAAATACTGAATTATTGGTGGAATTATTGTTCTGAGAGTCATGATGTACTAAAATGTGACTGTATAAGTTTTTGTTTGTTTGTTTACTGTGATTTTGTTTGTACATGCAATAAAGTTACAGCTATGTTAGCAAAGAAAATATCAGAAAAGTCAGAACTTAACTGCAGAGACCCCAGCACCATATTGTACTGTGGTGAATATTTCTTTCTTTGTATCATTCTAGTTTTATGCATTTTTTAAACCACATTATTAACAGTGGTTCCCATTTCCCCTAGTAGTGATTAGTTAGTCATGAATGAGAAATTCAAAATAAATTGTGTATATACACAGTAAAATATATATTTTTTCATTTTTACAACTGTAATAATAGTAAGGTGATGGTGGGGGGAGTAAGGTGGGTAAGGTAGAAACAGGGGAACGAAAACAAAATACAGCCAAACCAAAAATTAAGTAAAAACAATGAATGCTATTAAAAGAAGAAATAAAAGACAGAACTATCACAGGCATATCTGGATTCAGATAAAGTCTTCAAATCATACAGGAAATGTGAAAAGCATTCAGTGCCAGTACTCAACCACCATATGCATAATGCAAAAAGGTACTAATTCTGGATGATGCACATCTCTTACCTGAGGCAGACTCAAGTTAACTAGAAAAGTCAAGTACTTATCATGAAAATTGCATGTAAAATTATAACACCAACATCTCTATCATTCTTAGAGAAGAAACATGAACTGTAAAATCTCTGATGCTTGTTATTTAGTGAGGTGCAGGGTTCATTTTCTCTCTCATCTTCTTTTCTTTTGGTTTGACAAAGATAACTTGTCTAAATAATAGAAATACCTCCTGTGCTGTACCACTTTCTATATCCAAAATCAATCTAGGTAATAATGTGGTTTGAAAAACTATCACAGAAACTTGCTGAAAATATTACTGGACATACAACCCAGAGAGATAATAGGACTTGTGGCTCACATCAGGGAGACAAAAGTCAATATAAAATACAGGTTAAGTGATGTGCCTAGGGTCTCACCAGTACTCTGACCAGGAGCATGAAACGTTCCGATCAGAGGTAGTACTTTGATATAAATATTGTTAGTTACAGAAGAGGTAGCTGTAAATTCTAAATTTACAGCTAGGAAACTGAAGCATGGAAGGGAGAAAGCAGTGTTTTAATCATAATTTCTGAGCAGCAGGGAACTATATTTTTTACTTCCAGACAAGTGCTGTTGAGCAAGAATTTGGGAAACATTATCAATCTGGAATGTGCAGAAATTAAAGTTTCCTACACACATAGCGGGAATTTACACAGTGCTAGCTTAGCAGTGGGATTGGCTGAAAAATTCAATTTGGAAGACATGGGAACATCTGGGGTCACTGGAATTAAGAATGTTTGAATTCAGGGGTAGACAAAACAAGTGAAAATAAAGGTTTGCAAAAGCAGACATCAAAGTATTTATCAGCCACTTCCCTAAAAGTTCTTTTAAGTGTTTTTTGTTTCTCATTGCACCCTTTAGTAGCCCTCAATGCTTGCCTTTTTCACAGTTGGTGTTCAAAGGAGAATATCCCATATTCCATCAGTTGTGAAGCTGTGAAATCATAGCACTTTTGTTCAGCTGTATGTTTCCTTAAATGGAATTAAAATCTGCTCTGTAACAACCTGAAGCTAGCATTTTTAGAGGCAGAAGAATACAAAACACATTTAATTTTTTTTATCAAGACAATACAGAATACAGAAGGCATAAGTTTTCCAAGCAAATGGACAAATCATTTGTTATCTTTTTTTCTTCTCATGGGTTTTCTTATTTTTTTAAAAAATTTTCTGTTTACCAGTGTTGCTAAAAACTGGTGTTCAAACTGCTTTACCAATCCTTTTTTTTTCCTCATTTTTTTATTGATAGATCAAGCAACTGTTTGTATCATCTTCTCACTCTTCTAAGAAGGCTTTCATGTACTACTCTATATATATATCAATTGTTCCAAAAATCATGTCTCCTATTTATTTCCATGTAAACTACAAAGAGCTACAAAGAGCCCTAGCAATATTTGCCTGGGAAACTTATCAGACACAAATCAATATTTTTCAACATAGTCACCACCATTAGCTATGCATTTTCACCAGTGATGAAAAAGAACCTGAAGGCTATACTTGTAAACATCAGTACCTGCTGAAGTGACTCACTGTTTCACAGCAACTATGGCAGTGTCATTGCTAGGACAATGCAGAGCGCATAGTCCATCCTTTATTGGTTCAAACAGAAAGTGACAAAGCTAGACTATACCATAGGCATGCTAGGACTGTTGAGACAAAATTGACAGTGTGTTCCAGAGCCTTCAGACTCCTTTGGGGTCCGGTACTATCATGTAGCAAAGCAAAGGTTTTGTTCCAGACTGGAAGTTTGAGCCTTCACCTTAGTCAGATGGAAACATTCTCAGTGCGTCCAACAGATCAAATGATTCAGATAGTATAACTAGTCAAAGTTGTTTTGCTGAGAACCTTTTGTTAATACACAGTTTGCCAGCTGCCTCAAACAAAAAACAAAAAAACAATAAAAAAAAAAAACGAAAACAAAACAAAACAAAACAAAACAAAAAAACAGCAACAACAACAACAAAACAACACAGGAATTTGTGGATTCACTTCTGCATTTTTCAAGGAGGAACTTAAAAGCTGCTTCTAGGTTAAAGGCTTTGGGATATCTGATGTGAGTATGGATACACTGTCAGTGACATATATCACTGACATACATAACTGTCTATTTTGCATGCCATTGCATCTCAGTGATCTCAAAGAGCCTTTTTGTGGAAGTCAGAAATGTTATTTCAGTTAGGATAGTTCAAGTTTGTAAGTGTCTGAACTGAACTGTCACAGAATACATGACAAAAGTGCCCAGGTGGTCCATGGCATTGCCAATGTGACATCCAATCAGATATGGTAACACAACTTGTATACATTTAGAGGAACAAACATAAGCCTCTTAGATAGGCTTTTAAACAAAACTCATGTATAACCTCTCTAGAATACTCCATATTATTCATATAAAGAACCTGAAAGCTGAATTTCTTGGGCTAACTATGGGAGTAAATGAGAAGTCTGTACACTGAAGTAAGAAGTATAACTGAAAAGAGTAGTTCTCTATGTCAAAATATACAGCTACTATGAAAAAAAAAAAAAAAAATACACACCATAATTAGATATTCAGTGCTTCTCCCCTCTTTTGTTCTCTCTTATTCCCTCAGCTTCCCCACAGACATAGTCCTTTTTGCTGGGTACACTGGAAAATAAATTGCTGGATTTGTGCTATCAGGGGGTCTGTCATTAGGGCGATATTTGTCTTTTTTCCCTTCCCTCATGGTTTCCATCAAAGATTCAAGCATGTTAGCTATATCTCTCTTTATCTTCATTGTGTTTTAACGTACAAGAGAAAGAAAACAAGAGAGATATTTTATCTTCTTATATACCACATAAAGATCAGTGGCACTGAGGTAACCCCTATATCTCTCTCCTACTTGTCTTTTCCAAGGATTGTTTGAGCCAGCTGACCAAATCGAAACAAACAAACAAAAAAAATTAAAAAAAAGAAGGTGATGTAGATAAGGTTACTAATGAAAGTCTATGTTGAAAGTCTAGTAGCACTGTCTAGTAACACTGCATGTTTGTGCAGGTACTATTGTTTTTTGCTCTTATTTTTAGTATGTGTTTTTTTGTTTTGTTTTGTTTATTTTTTTGGAGGGGAGGGACGTTGGGGGGGCGGGGGGGGGGGGGGGATGGGGGATTGGAGGAAGAAGGAAGAGGAAGAAAAAGAAAGGAAAAGACTTATTTTTAGTAAGGAGAAATTTGATGTTCTTTCCTGATCCCCCTGACCTGGAGATGCAAAGATAGGATCAGGAAAGCCAAGTCACAGGTGGAACTGAATTTGCTGTGGGACGTGAAGAATAATAGGAAGAGATTCTACATGTATGTAGGTCAGAAGAGAAAGGCAAAGAGAATTGTCCCCTTCTGATAAATTAGAAAGGAGAAATGACAACAACAGATATGCAGAAGACTGAGGTACTCCACAAGCTTTTTGCCAAGAAGAATGTGGGAGTGGAATCCCTCCCAGTTTGAGCCATGCAATAGTAATTGAAGACCACCTGATGAGATGGAATGTTTACAAGTCATGAAATCATAGAATCCTTGGAGTTGGAAGGGATCTTTAAAGGTCATCTAGTCAAACTCATCCACAATGAATAGGGACATGCACAGCTAGATCAGATTGCTCAGAGCCTGGACCAGCCTAGCCTTGAATGTCCCCAGGGATGGGGCTTCCACCACATTTATGGGCAAGCTGTTCTACTGCCTCACCACCTCCACTGTAAAAGGACTTTTCCTTACATCCAAAGTAGATCTAAATTTACTCTATATCTCCTTTAGTTTGAAGCCATCTCCCCTTGTCCTATAAAAACAAGCCCTACTGAAGATCTGTCTCCTTTCTTGTAGCTCCCCTTTAGATACTGAAATCAGATCACCTTGAAGCCTTTTATTTTCCAAGCTGAACAACCCCAGCTCTCTCAACTTGTCCTTGTAGGAGAGGTATTCCATCCCTTGGATCTTGTTTGTCACCCTTCTCTGGATGCTGTCCAACATGTCTGTGTATCTCCTGTACTGAAAATTCCACATTTGGACACAGAACTCCAGGTGAGGCCTCACCAGAGCAAAGTAGAAGAGCAAGGTCACTTCCCTCAAACTGCAGACCATGCTTCTTTTGACACAGACCAAGATGCGGTTGCTTTTCTGGGCTGTGAGCACATACTGCTGGCTCATGCCCACCCTGCCATCCACTGACACCCAGAAGTCCTTTTCATCAGCACTGTGCATAATCATTTAATCCCCCAGCTTCTACTTATAGCAGGGGTTGCCATAACTGAGGTGCAAGTCCTTAAATTTGGCTTTCATAAACCTCGTGCTGTTCACCTGAGCCCACTGCTTAAGACTGCCTAGGTCCTTCTGGATGGCATTCCATCCCTCAGACATGTCTGCTACCCCTCACTGCTTGATGTCATCTGCAAACTTACTGAGGGTGTCCTCCATCTGTTGATGTTACTGATGATGATATTAAAGAATATTGGTTCTGGAACTAACAGAGGGGCACCACTCCTCATTGATCTCCTTCCAGAAATTGAGCCATTGATCACCACTTTGTGGATTTGATCATGCAAGAGGTTTCCACACAATTGGACAGTCCTTCCAATTTGAATACAAGGATGTTGTGGAGTATCATGTCAAAGACCTTGCTGAAATCCAGATAGATGGCATCAGTGGCTCTCCTCCTTGTCTATTGTTGTCAATGGGACCCAAAGACCTGCATTCAGTGGTTTTGAATGAATTGGCTGATGTTGTCAAGACTCTCTCAATCATATTCAGAAAGTCATGGCTGTTAAGTGTCAGTCCCCAGTGGAAAAAGAGAAATATCACTCTCATTTTTAGTAAAGGAAGATCTCTGAAAATACGGGCTATTGAGCCTGGTGCTATGAAAGATAATGAAACATATTCTTCTGGAAGCTATGTAAAACAGATGCAAGATAAGAAAGTGATTCAAGATGGCTAGCATAGCTTCACCAAGAGCAGATCATACTTAATCAATCTGGTGACCTTCTACAATGGAGTGACAACATCAAAGCATCAAGACAGAAGAAATGATAGTGTCTTCTTGGGCTTCTATAAAGCCTTTGATATGATGACATACCATATCATTATTACTAAATTGGAAAGATATGAATTTGGAAATTTGACTATTCAGTGGATAAAACATTGATTGGATGATTGCTGCCAGCTGATTGTGGTCAATGTCTGTGATCAGATGGAGGTCCATGTGAATAGTGTCCCCAGGTAGTCAATCTTGGTCAAATCTATGAAAAATGTAGTCAGTAGGATTGAGTGCACCTTCAGAAGGTTTGCTGATGACACCATGCTGAGTGGTCCAGTTAACACAGGTGAAGGGAGGGATGTCATCCAGAGGGACCTGAATAAGATAATTTGGCCCACACGTAATTGGTGGGATTCACCAAAGTTAGTGTAAGGTTCAGTACTTGTGCTGGGGCAATTCCAGGTATGAGATAGGATGATGAACAGATTGAGAGCAGCTCTGTGGGGAAGGACTTGGGCTTCTGGTGTACAAAAAGCTTGCCATGAGCCAATAATGTGCACTTGGAGATCAACAGGCTAACGGTATCCTGGGCTGTATCAAAAGAAGGATGGTCAGTAGGCAGGTGAGGTGAATAAGCAAACCCCTCTTCCCTCCCTCAACCCCCTCCCTCCCCTGCCCCTCAATGCTATGGTTGAGGAAGCTGGGCTTGTTCAGTCTGAACCTCTGACCAAATCCTGAAGGAAGGAAGGAAGGAAGGGAGGAAGGGAGGAAGGGAGGAAGGGAGGAAGGAAGGAAGGAAGGAGGGAAGGAGGGAAGGAGGGAAGGAGGGAAGGAGGGAAGGAGGGAAGGAGGGAAGGAGGGAAGGAGGGAAGGAGGGAAGGAGGGAAGGAAGGAAGGAAGGAAGGAAGGAAGGAAGGAAGGAAGGAAGGAAGGAAGGAAGGAAGGAAGGAAGGAAGGAAGGAAGGAAGGAAGGAAGGAAGGAAGGAAGGAAGGAAGGAAGGAAGGGAGGAAGGGAGGAAGGGAGGAAGGGAGGAAGGGAGGAAGGGAGGAAGGGAGGAAGGGAGGAAGGGAGGAAGGGAGGAAGGGAGGAAGGGAGGAAGGGAGGAAGGGAGGAAGGGAGGAAGGGAGGAAGGGAGGAAGGGAGGAAGGGAGGAAGGGAGGAAGGGAGGAAGGGAGGAAGGGAGGAAGGGAGGAAGGGAGGAAGGGAGGAAGGAAGGAAGGAAGGAAGGAAGGAAGGAAGGAAGGAAGGAAGGAAGGAAGGAAGGAAGGAAGGAAGGAAGGAAGGAAGGAAGGAAGGAAGGAAACAGCTTACACTCTAAATCGAACACTAATGGTAATTCTGAATACTCTATTCTTGGATAACTTGTTTTCAGACCACAGAAACAACAAAGGGCAAGATTCTGACTGAAATGAAGCCAAAAACATATCCAAAGATGACTTAAGTGTTGATAAAAATTTAGGGGCTAAGATAGACTTCTGAATTACTCATTTTTATTGATTCCATAAACACAACACAGGGCAAGCTACAGTATACGTCTTGGAGATCAGAAAGATAATGTGATCAATCTTATTTCAATAAAAATCATAGGAAAGAGTCTTGATTAAATTAAAGAATATTTTTACCATTATATATTTGAATATTTCTATGGGGGAGGTTGAAGAAAAAATCTTTTTCACTGAGATACAGTACATTTTCTCTTAAAGTGGACTTCGCATTGCGAAATGGTTATTTCATTCCTTTATTCTGACTGAAAAAATGTTACCACTTTCAAAAACTGAGGTATGTGGAAGTGTTAGTTTGCTCCTTTATCTTCATCACTGAGTACTATTTCCTAGATTTTTCTGTATTACATTGCTGTTGCTCACTTGTATTTATCAGCATACAGTTGTCTGCCCCAGAGTAAGTTCTAGCACAGAATCCAAATGTACCATCCTGCAAGAAGCTCAAAGAGTGTGTAGAAGTTAAATATTGTATGGCCTCTCAATCCACAATAAAAGAATAGATCTGTCCTGGGGGAGATGCTAGGTGTTCATTGGTCCTTGTTAGAGCTTTTAGAGCTTTTCCCATTTCACCAAGTAGTGAATACCTCTGATGGCTTGTTTATAAAATGTAAGATATGAAAATATTTTCAAAAAGTGGAATTTAAACATCTAATTTCTAATTTCTAAATTTCTAATCTAAACAAGTCTACTGTGAAAACAAATATAGGCTGTCAATATAGAGGGATCTTGTTAGTTTGTCAGTGATACATGGAAAGCAGCAAGTGATATCAGTAAAACCTTTAACTCTTACAAGACAGAAGATATTAGCGTTTATGAAGCACATTAGGTTTTTGAATGGAATTTGGGTGCTTAAGTACCTCAGGAGATCATTATATATAGAAATAATCTCCTAAATATTATCCCAGACTGAATTATTGTCTGTGTGTGTAGGTTAATTGTTGCAGACCTACAAAAAACAACAGTGCATTGCCTCCAGCTCTGATCACCTAGGCACAGAGGACAACCAGATAATACACATTGAACAAGCTCACAGAAAATTGTGAGGAAAATAAAAAGCATGAGATCTTCATCAATTAATGAAGAAAACATTTTCCTCAGATGCTGATGAGACATTAAAATAATTATTGCAGTCCGAACCCAGAGTCGGTCTTTTGAGGACCAGCAAACTCAGAAAATTTGAAGTTCAACAAGTATTCCTTTTCAATCCTGACTACCACAAAGTTATTTTTACAGCATATTCTCAAGACTGCTTTTGCCACCCAGCTCTTGAATATCTCTCTAGTGTACTGGCTACTTCTGTAGGTAATCTATTTTGCTGTCTCACAGGTTTGCCTTGGAAGAGAACATTTACAAATGTGTGAAGATGTGTGTAGAACAAAAAAGGTTTTGATCATACATATTTAAAAGTGAAGTTGTATGAGGCTTCAGCTTAGAAGATAACACTGTATATTTATTTATCTTCTTAAAGCATTGTTGTAGTTTCTGGAGCTCTCCTTGACATCTTATCTATCACGCTGCTTCCAATGAATATTCTAACACTGTGCCGCTTTTAATCTTCAGATGTAAACAAAAGCTTACTTCTTTATACCACCATCACAACCTGACAAAAGAAGAAGGTGAATGTTGATTTATCTCCTCAAAGAAACTGTCTAAAGATAATTCAAAATATCCCCCAATCTACTAAATATCCATACACGCTGTGTTCTTTTTCACTTTTTTTTTTTTCCCCCTCACAGAACATATTTGTAGATAGCATACTCCAGGAACTGAAAGCTGCAAGCTTGCTTCATGATTGTCACTTTTTGATTTGTACTAGACACCATAACAGGAAGAATTACAAATCAGCATTCTTTCCTTGAATGTTATGTTCCATTTTGGCCAGCTTGACATAGCAGGAATAGAAAAGTCTTAAGAAAAGCAATGAAAATTACTTAGGCTTCCAGATGAGGAGAGATTAAAAACTCTGGACCTATGAAGTCTCAGTTCCCACAGTCCACACTCCCATCTGTAATTCACCTGAAATTATGAAAGGTTAACCAGAGCTTGCTGAAGTTTGAACTACTGATGTTTATCTGTAGAAGCATTTCCATGTCCCTTATCGCTGTGCATCTGTGTGTCCACTCTTCCTTTGATGAAATGAAGTCAGAGGCACAAACACATCTCCAAGAATAGCAGGACTTATTATAGGAAGTGAAGAGTAACAGAAGGTATTTTAGATTACAAATCTCTTGGGAAATATATTTTTGTCAAGATACATGATAACTAACACTGTGTGTTCTAATATACCTGAAAGGTAAATGTGAAATATGAAGAAGGACAGAGCACTAATATAAAAATAATAAGCAAAATGGAAAAAGCCCATTAGGAGTTCTCTTAATTTCATTCTATCTTAATTATATATTAGGATAAATGTCATTAGATGATGCAATTATGTACAGTTTCCAATTTATTTTATGCACGTATGTATGTATGTATTTATTTATTTATTAACTACAGTGCATGGAAAGAATTTATCTAGAGAACGTATGGTATTATTAAACCCACATACTGAAAGCTTGAGAGATTTCAGGAGTTCGCTGTCTTCCTGCTTTTTCCTTCATTCAGTTTCTATGACAGTGTTGGTACTGGAAACTGAATAGCTGGTATTTGAATACAAGAATTATCAACATAATTTTTGGCCACTTATGTTCCAAGACTGTTGGATTCGTATCAATTAAATATTAAATTTAAAATAATGTTTCATGTCACTGATTGGCAATTCCAAATGTGAGGTTGCTCTCTGCAGCGAGACATGATAAAATGGCTAATGATCAAAATAACTTAGGAACTAATAATAACTCGTTATAAAAAACAAATGAGTTGATATTATTTCTGACTCGTTGTACCTAGGAAGTTAGTGTCAAATCTATAATTATTTTTTTCATAAAGTGGATAGTTTGCTTCCAGTAGAAATATGCAGATAAGACAAGAACATCAAAATTCAAAATTGCTCAATTTTTGTTCTTAGAAATACTCATCAGTTTTAGAGAAAAAAATCTTAAAAGCTGACCTCTATGGGTAGAGATCAAACACAACAGTGGAATGCTGCAGTTTATCATTTATCACTAAGCCAAAGTAAACCTCACTGAGTCTCATTCTTAAACTTTTGCCAATGATATGACAAGCATTATAGTTCTTTAGAAAATCAAATCAAAAAGCAGATAGTTAACAGCAACAGTAAAACCCACTCTTCTATTTATTAATTTATTTATTTCATGTAATGAAATAGATTTAGACTTTTTTTTTTCTATTTGCACAGGTTGACAGTCATTCAATCTGAAGCTCAGGTGAAGAAAGTTAATATTAATCTACAATTGTCATTTGATCCTGAACATAGCATCATAGAATAACAGAACCCTTAGAGTTGGAAGGGACATTCAAAGGTCATTTAGTCCAACTCTGCAATGAACAGGAACATCCATAGTTCAATCAGGATGCCCAGAGCCTGATCCATCTTCTTCTACATATCAAGTCTGAAAATGAGATGTTTTGAAAACAACCAGTGAATGTTGAGTTCTTCAAAAGCCTGGCTTTGAACTCCCGAGAAAACAAACAAACAACAAACTAAACCCCCCTTTGGTCTTTCTAGTGTTTCACATCTGTGATGTGTAATGTCATGGGAGTGACCTTTGTCATTCTGCATTAATAGTGCCTGTCAGGTGCAGAGCTCTAATACCTTATTGTCAGACTTGTGACCTGGCACATCTATCTTACAGATGACATCTCTGCTCATACCTGAGTTTGCCTGTGTATATTCCAAACCAAGTTTTAAAATCTATAATGAAAATCTTTTTGCAGGATTTTGGCATGCAGCTCCTGTTGTTTTTGAAATTCAAAAACGATATTTCTTGTATTGTAAGAAAAAAAAAAAAAAAAAAGCATCAACTCCATCACCTGGGAATCTAGGCAGCCACCCACTACATCATCTATCTTCCTTGAGCTCACAAAAAATCCAAATTTTAATATCTGCTAATGGGCTGAGTACATGCGAACCTTAATCTCTGTCATGTCCTGAGCAGTCAGTATTTGATAAAGCACTGGAAAAAGACCTTAGGTGCAATTGAGGCCAGTGGGATATAAATGTATATTTAACTGTATTTCCAATCTGTTTAGCTAAGATCTAGACTTGCTTATATCTCCTACAAGTCTGTGCTGCAGACAGAGTGAAGAAAAGATTCTTCTCCAGAACTTCTGGAGATCTGTCCACGAAGGGAAGTACAAAAGCCTATGCAAGTGCTTAAACACCTTGTGTGCATATGTGAATCTCAGAGAACACAAAAGGAAATTCCACCAGGAATTTCTTATTATCAAGCCCTCAGAGAGCAAATAGAATAGCAATTAAAAGCTGAAAAATGCAAACTACTGCAATGTAAGAGGGAAAAAAGTAAGCTTATATAAAAGCCACACAAAATTGATAAAAATGCAGTTTCCTGTTTTCAGAAGTAAGATGAATTTTTAAGAAGTAAATGATTTTTAAGAAGAACAATCCTTAAAAATTTAACTTCAATTTCCAATTTTTGCAGCATAAGAAAAACAACCAAAACACACAAAGAACAAACAAACAAACAAAAAAAGCTGAATAGTCATTTACTTATCTTAAATTTCATTTTATCAGTTTTTTTATTTATATATTTCAGAACTTGCTAGGTCTTTCTCCTAAATTTTCTTATGTCTGAAATTGTCATTGAAGCTCACTCTGCCTCCTTATTCTTCTTCTATTAACAATTCAACTTCTTCCATTAAACAATAATAGGATAAAAGCGTTCCACATTTCAACAGTCTTGGTATTATTTCCATTTTATGTTTTTTTTAATAGATGAGTAGATGAATACGGTAGTAAATTAATAGATGATGATAAGCATTTGGAGCACATTTTCACCTGAAGATATTAACTATTACTCACGGAAATCTCTTTAGTTTTCAAATTTAAATAGAATTTCCCTATATACATATTTTAGTACTATATTTAAACTAAATTATTTATGTTGATTCTAGAAGCAAGTTTATGACATAAATATAAATTTTTGGTAAGCTGTTCAGAATCTGCAAATTTTAGCTCTAGAAGTAGCCAAGGTCTTGGTGGCCTTTGTTATGCTTAGCTAGAACCTCTTCAACTTTCTGTGTGAAGGAAAATAATGATAATAAAACACTGAGAGAAAACTGCTTTTTACTTCTAACTGAATATTTCACTGAAACGCACTCTTTATTAATAATGTTAATCCACACGATACAGACCTAACTGAATTGATGGCAGAGACATGATGATCTTTTTCCTCCTATGATTAGATCATAACTTATTTTAGTCAAAGATCAAAATCTTCCTGCAGTAGAACTTAAGCAATCAGTTTTAAATGTGTCATATCAGATTGGCCTTTTGCTACATTAACCTTAAACTAGAATGAATTACACTACTTATGTGTGTCCTGGCCTAATCTCATTTTACTTGTCTCCCTATTCATTATCACCTCTGGACTGCAGCTCGTCTCTGCAGTGACTGCCTGTTAGTATCTCTAAACCTGAGGCAACTCCAACTTCCTGATGAATTACAATGAAGAAATATATGCCACACTGGATAATTTACTGTTTCTAATTTATGTGAAATGGTGAAATTTGCCTTCTAACGTGATTTAAAGAAAACAACTACCTAACTTTTTAACATCTAATATTATTTAGTGTATGCTTATTGTCCCTGTAAAACTCTAACTGTATACCTCATTTTCATTCTTGGAGAACTGGAGAAGGAGGTTTAGAGGCTTAGCCTATCCTTTCTAACCTTTTCCAGTTTCTTGGTCACTATCAGTTAAAAATAACATGAATTGTGGCATTTTCTTCCTTTCTTTTGTGAAATACTTCTCAATTTTATAACATATCAACATTATTATTGGTAGATTTAGACATCTGACATTATAACTTGTTGTTATAGAATCAAAAAATCAGTTTGAAAGGTAATCCTGCAGTTCCTGTGAAACAACCACCTGCCCAAAGCAGGACAACTTGCAAATCTGAGAATAGAATAGGCCAAGTATAGTTTTGAAACTTTCCAGTAGTGAGTTTTCATATCCTCCATGGGCAATTAATTCTGGCGCTTCACTAATCTGTATGTAAATTTTACTTTTAGTTATTTAGACCTAGAATTTCCTCTAGTTTGAGTGTCATGTCTCTTCTTTTCTTGTTTGGAGACTTTAGTTTTTCCTTTCTGTTATCCCTCTCTTTATATACTTGGAGACTCCAATTTAACCACTTATTATCCTTCTTTTCTTGATTTTCTTCAAATTTTCCTCCATATTGTAAATCGTAGACTCATAGAATCACAAAGTTGGAAACAACCTTCAAGATCATCTACTCCAACCACCCTCCTATTACCATTGCTACCGTAAGCTACTAAACCATATCTCGTAGCTCCTCATCCAGATGCCTCTTGAACGCTGCCAGGGATGGCGACTCCACCACCTCCTTGAGCAGGCCATTCAGTGCCTGACCACCCTCTGAGAGAAAAAGTTTTTTTCCTTATGTCTAATCTAAACCTCCTTTGACACAACCTGTGGCCATTTCCTTGGGTCCTGTATGTTGCCTGGGAGAAGAGAGTAAACCCCTTCTCATCACAACTTTGCTACAGGAAGTTTCTAGAGTGCAGTGAGGTCTCCCCTGAGCCTCCTCTTCTCCAGACTAAACAATCTCAGCTCCCTCAGCCACTCCTCCTAACACTTGTGCTCCAGTCCCCTCACCGGTTTCATTGCCTTCTCTGGACACGCTCCAGGGCCTCAATGTCTTTCATAGTGAGGGGACCAAAGCTCAACACAATACTTGAGGTCCAGCCTTGTGAGAATCCTTTGTTTTTTGGCTGAAAGCTTGCTTCCTGAGGTTTTTCTTGTGATAAGACTGATTGATTTGTTGAGGAGGCTATGGGTGCTACTGTATGACAATCAACATCACTTTGTGGACATTTGAAAGCACCTTCCTCCAGAGCTGCTTGCCTCCAGAAGAGAATGCTCAGGAGTGTTTACTGGCCTAAGATCTGGCCTGTGACTAAACAGCTCCAGCTTGGTACAGGAAAACTGGGGAATCATGCCCTGTGAAAAACAGGCTGCAGGTGGGCATCCCTGCTCCCTGTTATCTGCTAGCAAGGCCCGGAAGATGGGAACAAAGCAGTTTCTGCTGAGATCCCAGAGCCAGAAACTGCCACTCCGAGGAGAGCTGACTCAACCATTTTGGATTTGAGCTGTCACTCCAAAGACAGCTGACTCGACCACTTTGGAACCATTGAAAAGGAGCCATCATCACCATGGTCACCATCATCATCGTCAACAGGACAACAATGCTGGACAACCCACCACTACTGAAGATCAAAGACTGAACTACGAACCACGCTGGATCCATGGTGGTGACCATTTCCCTCTTGCTTCCTATAAAGACTCCTTGCTTCTTCTTTCCTACCTTTTCTATCACCCTCCTTCCCTTCCCTATTACCATAATTCGTAACAGTGTCCGTCCTCCCCTTCCCCATCTCCCTGATTAAGATCTGTATTAAACCAGACACACCAACATTTGAACTGTTATTTCTTAATCTCATGTCAGGTATACAGATATTAAAAGAACCTACTCTCCCTCCTATAAAATGGAGTGAGACAAGCCTCACCAGTGCTGTGTACTGGGGGATGATAACCTCACTGCTCCTGCTGGCCAGAGTATTTCTAATGCAGGCCAGGATGGCATTGGTGGCACACTGTAAGCTCATGTTCAGCCGAGCATCAACCAGTACCCACCCTTTCCTCTTCCTGGTCATCCAGCCACTCATCCCCAAGCCTATAGCATTGCACGAGGTTATTGTGGCCAATGTGCAGGATCCAGCACTTGGCCTTGTTGAACTTCATCCCATTCACCTCAGACCAGTGATCCAGATTATCCAGATCCTTCTGGAGGGCCTCCTCACCCTCAGGCACGTTGACACTACCTCCCAAACTGATGTCATATACAAACTTACTGAGGGTACACTCAATCCCCTCATCTAGGCCATCAGAAAAAATGGCAAACAAGATGGGTTCCAGTACCAACCCCTGGGGGCATCACTTGTAATGGGTTGCCAGATAGACTTTAATCTATCAACTACTACAGGTTACTCTAGCCGGTTCTTTACCCAAAGAAGGATATACCTGTCCAGGCAACAGGTAGCCAGTTTCCCCAAGAGAATACTGTGAGAGAGACCATGTCAATGGATTTGCTGAAGTCTAGGTAGACTACATCAACAGTCTTTCCCTTGTCTACCAGTCTGGTCACCCAGTCGTAGAAGGAAATGAAGTTGGTCAAGCACGACCTGCCTTTCATGAATCTGTGCAGGCTGGGCCTGGTCCCCTGGTTGCCACACACATGCCATATGTTCTTACCTGAGATGATCTGATCCTGATAACTTTCCCTGCTACAGAGGTCAGTCTGACAGACCTGTAGTTCCCCAGATTCTCCTTATGGACCTTACTGTAGATGGGAGTCACTCTGGCAATCCTCCAATCCTCTGGGAGCTCTCCAGATAACCAGGAACACTGATAGATGGAGGATAGTGGCTCAGCCATCACCTCTGCCAGCTCCCTCAGCACTGTACGGTGGAGCCCATTTGTCCACATGGACTTATGATAATCCAAATGGTGGAGCAGCTCTCTAACTATCTCTACCTGAATCACCAGAAGTATGTTATGCATTCCATCTCAGACTTCCAGATCAACGTATAAAGTGCACTTCGTTTTTCTTGAAGTGCCTAAATTATTTCCCTTCAGAACAGAAGCAATACTGGGAGATGAAATGGTGCAGTAGAATTACATTTAAAATCTTTAAGGTCTAAAAAAGATTATCTGGAATATATTGTCTATGAAGACTGTGAAATCTTCAACTTCAGTAGAGTTAAGACTGTTAGATAAATGTAGACTGGTAGTAAAGTAAATAGCACAAATACTCAATCCAAATTACAGATTTGATCTGTAAATAAAATGGCCACTTGATAATCTCACCAGCTCTAATATCAATGAATAAATGAAAATTTAGCGTATCTTATCAATGAAAAATATTGTTAGGTATTATTTCAGGAAATATAAAATCATTATTCTAACATCACCTGTAGTATCAGTGATTTATACTTTGATCAAATTGGAACTTAGCCTTGGAGACAATAAATAATGAAATATATTCATATAGGCTAAGCTATTCTTATTCTCTTGAGACCATGGCAGCTTTCTTACAAGCAGAGGTAGAAAGATTTTTTTTTGCAAAGATTATTCATGAAGACTATCTCAAATTCTTACTACAAACTAACTTCTACATTTCTAAAAGTCCTTCTGATGAATGAATGTGATGTCTGGAAGATAGTTTAGTGACCATAAACTTTCAAATATGAACATCTCTGACTTCCGAAGGCTGTAGGGCTGAAATATTTTTTACAGTTCTATTTTTAACGTTGGATATAACAGACAGATTCAGTTATACAGAAATAAGAAATTTATCAAATGAATGAACAAATGAATCAATCAGTGAGAATTCAGTAGGGAGACAAATCTTTTCTGTTTGAAGTAAGTTTGAATGCCACAGAGATTCTTATTCTACCTCCATTAGTCCATCAACATTATGAAAGCTCAATTAAAATTAAACTTGTCTTCTGATAAGTATGGTTGAAAATCAAGGTGATTTAGAGTTTATAATAATAATTATTCAGACTTTTTTTTTCTTTTTCTTCTTCTTCTATTGCATTCCTGAGTTCACAAGGTGTCCTTCATCTGAAATAATTAATCACCAGTGTAATAGGAGTGAAAGAGAAAAAGCAAACAAAGAAAACCAACAAAAACTTTCAAATCCTCTTAAGTATGTTTCTTGTTTTCATGTTAATATACATAATTATGGAGGTTAAGGGACATTTCTAAAGAGACACACAGAATGTATAGCAAAGCAAGAACAGTGTCTACACTGTGTTAATGACATTTCTGTTGCACAAGCAACCAAGGCCTTGTGTCAGAGTGTTGGTAAAGAGTTTTATTTTCAGGCTTTGGGGAATTTAAATTCATATGAATTTTAAAGAGTACAAATTATCAGTTTCCTGCTCTCACTCAAGAAGAAGTCCTTTCCAATTATCCTTCTCAGAGAAACAGACATTTTATTGTGGCAATTAGCTAGTTTACTTAACTGAGAAGCAAATATTCCTGTGATCACTCAGGCTAACAGTGAAAGCAAGCAAGAACTAATCTGTAGTCTAATGACTGCAGATGGCAATACCATTCTACATCTCATCTCTTCTGCATTGTAAATTCTCTTGCTAATACCCTTATATGTCCATTTTAGACTTATGGATTTTTTTTTCATGTTACACCACATTTCCCACTGGGTTTAATAATTAAAAGTCTCCAGAGCACACAAGTTTATCTGAGTTCTTGTTCTTCGTCTGAGTTTCATAATTATAACTTGCTACATTCATAATGATTTTGTTTGTTTGTTTATGCAAATCCCTATGCTTTCTTCATTGCCATAGCAGTGTTGCTCTTCTTTTTCAGGTTTGCAAGGACAAATTTGTATCTCACTCATATCCTAGGAGCTGACTGACTGTTTGTCAGCTTGAAAGCAGCAACCTGGAACACAAAAGCTACAGATGCAAAATGGAATAGATTTCTTGGCTTTCCAGCATGGGGTCAATTACAGTAGCAATTTTGTCATAGCTTTAGCCAAATTCCTATTTTTGGCATTGAATCAAATCAACTGCTGCTGTCCACTATTTGTGGTTTGATTTCAGCTCTAAAATATCCAGTGTAATTTGGATGACAATGGGATGCAAGCTCAAAACAGCATGAAGAATATTACACCTGAATTCTACGACAGGTTAATGCACTGTCTGCTCTGCACAACAACAGGTCTCCACATCACTTCTAGTGCATGCCCTAGTGTGTTTGAAATGCTTAATTCCCACTTTCTAGGAGAAAGCCTAATTTTCAAAAGAGGGAGAAGATTCTGTTAGAGGAAACATGACATGAGTAAAATACAACTAGCCAGAAGGCATATGGCTCTAGGTCCAGAGAAGACCAAATCTGCGACTATCCTAAGGCAACTGTTGGAAGAGCTTGAACTTCACAAAGCGTAATCTGTTATCTTGACCTTCAGAGCAACTATGTATTTTGTGATATCACAAATGTCTAAGCCCAAGTTCTCTGCGTTTTAAGTAGTTTTAAACAGAAGAATTGAGACTGAAGATATCACCACATCTCCTGAGAAGAAAGATTTGACATATGACTGTATTCCTCTCCATTACCAATTAAATACTTAAAACAAATAGAAGTACTGACAAACTGAACAAAAGCCTAATGAAAGTGTTGCTGTGTGGCAAGTATGTTGCAGCGTCTTTAATATTTATCTTTTTACATGAAGATTGTTCAGGGTTTCCAATTCTTACACAAAACTGATCAAGAACAAAGCTGTGACAGAAGTTGCAGCCCACTGGAAAAAAACAGTGCTGCATCCCGGCTTCTATTCATCTGAGTCTCAGGGCCTTTCTCGTGTGTATTTGTCTCTTTACAAGTACTGAAACAAGAGCACCATGAGAATTTGGGAAAAATGTGTGATCAAATGTTTATGTGTTAAGTTTCAGAGGGTTCTTATACTAAGTTGCTGCAAGGAAGAATGTAAACTTGATAGCTAATGTAGTGTTTTCACCCTCTATGCTCAGCCCATGAGACATGTAAGCCCCTTGAGGAATATGAATTTGCCTATTAAACAGAAGCATCACAACAGTTTCTCTTTTTGTACAGAATGTCAGAGAGCCCTATGCTATCCTTGGCAGGGCTGCCTAAGAACTGAACAGCTGTGACCTCTCCTTGTCAGAATCTGCCCACAATTACAACTGCCTTTCAAACAACTACCTCTTTACAGCAGTAAGAAATAGATAATCAAGCAAGATAAAAAGCTTGGTCAGAGAAAAGTGACTTTACTTCATCTCAGCTAGGGTTTTGGCTGCTTTTAAACCCCAAATTTCTGGGCCTTCACACTCCAGTTTCTGGAGTAAGGCATGAGGCATGATGATGTGGGCTTTTTATTTATTTGTCTCCTCCTTCCTGTCTTTGACAGAAAATACTGCAGTTCCTTTTTTTTTTTTTTTCTTTCTTTTTTTTTCTTTCTTTTTTTTTTTTTCTTTTTGAAATGAAGTAAGAACATTTGGCAGCAATATGATTGTATTTTGTCCAGTATCTCTGTTACAGGAGACAGAATCTAAATTAATGATTAGATTTCCACAAATCTCAGGAGATTCAGAAGGTTATTTCTGACAAGTACCCAGGAGCGTACTACTTTTTAAGTACACTAGTCAAATTTCCCCCGTGTTCAGCACTTACACTGAAATGTCCTGTTTGAAGGCAGTAAGCCAAATTTGTTTATGAAAACATTTTGCCTTCTCCTTGCCTCAAGATTCTTGGGTTTCAGGAGTGTTAACACAGAATGAATTTGTTTAGATAGACATTCTTATCACTCAGTATTTAAATTGAGACTTCCCAGTTTCCTAGTATTGTGCCACAATACAGGCTCGATTACATTTTGTTTAGCGTACAGATCCAGTGATTTAAGTAGTTTCACAGAGCAATATATAATATATAAGTAATATATAAGTAAGGCCAGTAAGAAACAGAACAACTATCACGTAAAGAAGCCTCTTGGAAAATAAATAAATAAATAAATAGATGCATGTGCCCGGAAAGCGTATGTTAGAGCAGTCAATGTAAAGATGCCATCCCAATCCCATTCCACCTTGCCTTTATGATGTTGAGGAGTCAGCATTATTTTCTTGTTGGAAGGGAGAATCTAAGTTATAATGACAAAAAAAATAAAAAAAAATAAAAAAAAAAGTGCAATCTCTGCTCATTTTTTTACATATCAGAAAGAAAATTTGTCATTATTAGTGTTCTCAGAATGCAAGCACATCCCAGTGTATATGGAATCATGGGAATAGCCAAATAAACACTGTTGTGCAATCAAATTTCCACGGCAAAGTGTTGCATTAAGCAAGCCTTGCTAAGTGGCAAACAAACATGACTGATTTGCACCTGCAGCTGAGGTGGTACATTCAAATGCTAGGGTAGGTGATTTACCTGATTTAAACAGTTTCAGGTCATTTATATCTCAAGCTACAGTGAGATAGAGATTTTCTGTGTTGCTTACTTTATCTCCTTTTGTTCCTAGAGACAAGTTCTGGAAATAGTGTGTATTGGATTCCAATTGGGTGCTTCATTTAACCTTTCTCAGCTTTTGCATGACAGCAGCTTGTAAAACCGCTACCTCTATTTCTTTCAGTTAAATCGGAGCTAATATAAAACAGCCATTCTGTCATGTTTTAAGTCTCAGGTTAAATTAAAAAATAAAGATCCAGCAGACAAAAGAAAGAGAAAAGATTTTAAAATTTACATAAGCAATATTTCAGAGATTAAAAAATAACAGAAGTTCACAATGAACCTTGGGCAAAGATTTGAGTGGTATCTTATTTGATCAGAACCTGTTTGTTTATCCCTAACTTTAACCATATGGGAGCAGTTTTATGGAGCATGCTCATAAAACGAAAATGACACAGCACTGAGCTCAATCTGAGTCTGCTTGGGTTGTAAATATCTTGTTATCACCAGCTACGATGCTCTAAACCTTAAGTCTTGGATTAGCATACTCAGTGCTGTGCTCTTGCAAACTGCAAAGCTAGTTCAACCCAAAGAAATGAAGGATGCAAAATACATATAGAAAATATAAAAGATACAGAAAATGTCAGTTTTATAACACAGGGGCAAATATTAAGGTGAGCAGCACCCTGAATAATTGAGGAAAAAAGATGGAAAAAGTAAAATAAAAGAGGAAAGGGCAAAAGGGGTAGTGAGGAAAGAGAAAGAAAGAGAAAGAGGAAGAGAATGAAAAAGAGAAACAGAAAGCAGGGTGGGGATGGAGGCCAGGGAGGGGGGGGGAAGGAGTTCACTATTTAAATACATAGTGTTTGTAATAAATTCTAGTCAGATGGAGAGTAAGAGGAAATTCGGTTCTTACCGTAAATGTGACTTACCCAGGAAGCAGGACAGATCAGTAATATGGTGAAAACATATGTTTGCAGATCTGTTTTGGTATGACGGTTCTTATTCACTTTTTTACTGTGTAAGATTTGAGAAGAAAAGGATTTTACTGAAAATATGCTTACAAAACAAATAGTAAATAAATAAAACCCTCTTCTCCTCGCAGAGAGTTGAAAGAGTTAAAACGTCACTTTTGCTATCAGGAGGTATGCAAACAGTCTTCTGCCCAGTCCTATGGATGTTCATTGGATCATTTCAGCTACATCACCCATATCAGCTTTAGCTGGTCATCTGAAAACCTCCCAAAGTTTTATTGACCTGAAAACTCTTGTGGAACTGATGCAGCAGGCTCTGCATCATTGGGGTGCTAAGAGTTAAAATTTGGCCCTAACCAATATGATACCTGCTTTCAGCAGTGCCTAGTTGCACATCAGATTGATTGTAAAGCTTTATTGTTTTATAAGTCTCTGCTTGGTCTGTTAACAAGTCACATTAACAATCTGTTAATGGTTTTCAGTATTCCCAGTGCATCCACAATAGGTGTCTACGACCTGGAAAGAGTCTTTAGAGGAGAGAAGAATAATGGTGATAATATTGTTGATCTGTTTCTCATGAGACATTTCTAATGTACTGGTAGGGAGATTTCTAAACCTGGTTTCTGCTCCCTGAGCAATGACTGGTCAATAAACAAACGGATGCTAAGAAAATGTAAAAGCACCTAGTGACAATATGGGGCAGGAATATTAAAATTAATTCCTGTCAGTGCTTACCTTCAAAGAAGAAAGGGATAAAGTTAAGGAAAATGTAAGGCTATCGGGAACTGTTACTTAAAAGTAAACTCTTATCCATATTTAATGGATGTGGAGGAAGTAAAAAAAGGCTCACTTCAGTCATTTAAATGTAAATGTAGCAAGTCAATGCAGAACCTTTGAGAAAAAAATCCTATCATAATAGCTTGATGAGATTTTGTAGACCCTGTCCAATTTAGAGCATTAGGTAAGGAGATGGTGTTAAATAATCATTAGGACATTAGCTAGCAACTGTGAAACATGACTATTTTTTTTTTTGCTAGTTTTACCACTGACCTTTGATCTGACATTGATCAAATAACCTCAGTTCTCCATTCATCTGTTTTCCACTCATCTGTTTTTCACTGAAAAATAACTTTTTGATATCAGGTATGGCTGCCTTTGATGCATTCAGGCAGCAGAATCAGACTTTCAAGCACCTCTGTGATCAAAAATAAACTTATACTACCAGATTATACGTCTGGAATTGGGATATTTCAGGGAATCCACTACCTGATCACTTGTTCCTATGGAAAAGAAATACATTTTCCTTAGCTTCCATAATATTATGTAATCAAATATAATTGCTGTAGTCTTTCATCACTGATAAAAGAGGGTATATCTACAGAAAAAAAAATACAAGTTATTAAAAATTTCGTTTTTAATGTACTTGAGACATTTTATACTATTTGTAATCAATTAATATTTTAACATAAAAGCATCTAGTTCTACTGAAGGACTATGAATAAACAAGAAATACAATATAAAATCTAGTTATCTTGAGGTGCAATTTGGACAGTTCAGAAAACAAACGAACAAACAAGCAAAAAACTTTCAGTTTAGAAGGTTAGGATTCTACACCAGCCATAAAGTTCTCACTTATATCTGTACACATTTTATCTACTATGCTAGGCAAAATATCTTCACTCTCCCTGAAAGCCATCTGTGGCTCCTATGGAAAACAAAAAAAAGAGAGTCACAACAGAACTTAAGTAATTAAATCAGACTTTTGCTCAGGTTTAGAAATATTTCAAAGATGTTTTTAACATTCTTTGGCTCATGTAGAGTATTACTGATGCACTTGATATATGTTAATGAAGACAATTCAACATTCAATGAGCCTGCAACTGTCTTCTCACAGACTGACTTTGATCACCTGGTCAAGTCAGGTCCAAATTAATATAGAGCGAGGGCCTAAAATAAACTAATCAAGCAAACAAATAACAAAACCACTACTTGAAATTGATAATTTGCTTTTGAAACTAAGGCTTGTCCAAATTTAAATTAAACTATAAGCAGAATTTAGAATACTAAATCCCAGTTAGTAATCTTGAGACTTTAATGAAGTTTTTTGTTGTTGTCCACATCTAATGGAAATGTGTTGCTTAGCTCTCATGTCTAAATACCACTAGAATCCAAAAATTGTTTGGCTATCTCTCATGAAAATCTCTTTTCTGTATTTTTCC
The DNA here is from genome assembly GCF_026119805.1 of Tympanuchus pallidicinctus. Classification (NCBI taxonomy): domain Eukaryota; kingdom Metazoa; phylum Chordata; class Aves; order Galliformes; family Phasianidae; genus Tympanuchus; species Tympanuchus pallidicinctus. The sequence goes on along the minus strand of NW_026294813.1, from coordinate 19,143,080 downwards.
TGAGTCTCATGTTAAATGACAAATTTATTCTGCATAAATCATCAGAAAGTTTCTCAAAATGTTATTATTTTGATTCCTGAAACTGTACTGAAGATATCAATTTATAAAGTTCAGTATTGCTTTGGCTAACCCAGAATATATTTTCCCAAATCTCTGGTTTTTACAGATATAGGTGGTGATAAGTAGGAAATAAAACACCTACAGAACAGGCAAGTAGGTTTCTTCTTTTAATAACGAGGTGATCGCTCTGAATCTTTCTCTTTTTGTTTTCATAAAATATTTAAATGATTCTGTATATATTTATTCCACTACTGTTAGGGAGATAAAAAAAAAAAAAAAAAAAAAAAAAAGGAAAATGAATAAATCTTGCTATATAAAATAATGAAACAAAGTATAATCTTCTACTTTGAATTTGTTTGGCAGTGGCTTAATAAAATCTACTTCTCATTGAAAACACATTTTATCAAATGATATTTAAATTATTTAGCCATTTTATAGACATAACATGATCATATACATAATGTATTTTCATAGTACCCATATGTGCCCAGTATATGCTGACTTTTGCTAATTAAATTCATACTACTCTTAAAGATGGAGAAAAATAAAATAAGAGCCTGTTCTATTTTTTATTGCTTTCCCTTCCTCTTCCTCTTCCTCTTCCTCTTCCTCTTCCTCTTCCTCTTCCTCATCCTCTTCCTCTTCCTCTTCCTTTTCCCCTTTCCCTTCCCCTTCCCCTTCCCCTTCCCCTTCCCCTTGCTCTTCCCTCCCCTCACCTCCCCTCGCCTCCCCTTGCCTTTCCTTACCCCCTCCCTCCTTCTTCCCTCTCTCCCTCCCTCCCTTTCTCCCTCTCTCCCTCTCTCCCTCCTTCTCTTCCTCTTTTCCTCTCTTCCTCTCATTTCTTCTTCCTGCTCTTTTGCTCTTTTGCTCTTTCCCTCTCTTTCTCTTTTTCTCTTTGGAAAAAAATAAAGGTCAGTTGTTAATTAGTGGTTTTCTGAAAGTATCCATTAATATTACATAAATTACTGCTTCAAAATCCAATTAGAAACCTGGGCCATATTGAAACTAAATAGATCATTTAATTTTCAGGGCACAATATGAGATGAGGTCAAGGGAAGAAATCAATAGTGGTTCAGTAAGGAAATATCAAGAGAAGAGAGAGAGAAAGTGTGTGTGTATATGCATACTCATTCAATGCAGTAATGTTCTTAGGAAAACCTAATTATATCTGATGGATATGTATTTACATGTGAAACAATGCTGACTATAAAAAACAGAAGAGCACTCCCTCTTCACCTGCCTGCATTTCTTTACTCCACGACTTCCACTTCTGCCTTTCTCTGTTCCTCTTCAAGCATTTTGAGTGTTTGTATATGTAGTTTTTTTTTTTTCTTTTCCCATAGAATCATAGAATCAAAGAATGGCCTTGGTTGAAAACAACCTCAGAGAACATCTAGTTTAAATCCCCACTCGCAGGCAGGGTTGCCAACAACTAGACCAGGCTGCCCAGTGCCACATCCAGCCTGGTCTTGAATGCCTCCAGGAATGGGGCATCCACAGCCTCCTTTGGCAACCTGTTCCAGTGTGACACAACCCTCTGTGCAAAAAACTTCCTCCTAATAACTAACTTAAACCTCCCCTGTCTCACTTTAAAACCATTCCCACTTGTCCTGTCACTATGCACTATTTTCTTTTTTCTTGTTTATTTTAAGCTGTGGTTATATAGTTTGAACACAAGCTACTAAATGAAGCACTTTATGCGCGGATCTGGTTACTATATAACTAAGATCTGTGATCATTTGCCTTTAAACAGTGTCAGTATTTTATTTGCATTTGTGAACAGATTTATTTGACCTGGATGGCTTAATAGTTCTTAAGATTCTAGATCTTTTGAAGAGCCAGAAAGTGAGGGCTTGCTTTTAGCAACAAGTGCCCTTCTCTGCATCATAGTGTACAATAATTGATCAATGTAGCATGCAAATGTTTTCATTATTATTATTTAATTTTTATTTTTATTTTTATTTTTATTTTTAACTTGTCCTGTGGGAGGATGAAAGGAGTGCAAGCAATGCAAATACTCCTACAAAGATTATTAGGTAAATGGACTAGAAGAAGAAACATTTAGATTGAATCAGTAACTCCAGAACTTGAAGAAGTCAAGTTTCAGAGCAATTAAATTCAGTATATGGTATCATTTCCTCTTGAGCAGTATAAAGGACCTAGAGAACATATTGAAACCCAGTTGCCTTAACCGACCAAGCAACTAGTGATAGATGAATAGGAAAATGAGTAATGGGAGAGTAAAAACTGTGGAAAAAGATGTGAAAAAAATCTGCTAATAGAAATATTAGTAATTTTTATTGATTAAGAAGAAGATCTGTAAGGGGTTATCACTGAAGACTCATCTGGTCAAAAGGAGAATGAGTTTACAACGTGCATTCAGACAATTACTGATGCCCAACTAATCTAAAAGAATAATCAATAACCTGTTTTCCTGTTTAAAAAAAATAATAATAAAATAAAACCAAAAATAACCAAATAAAACTCGTAATGCTAAAATATTAAAATTCATGGAAACAATCCTTTTTTGAAGGAACTCATTCTGCAAAAGGATAGATACACTGGCAATCTCTGTAAAAATATTACTATTTCTACCTTAGCATGATTCAGAGGAGAAAAAAAAAAAAGAGTGGGTCAGAAGAAGAAAGGAAATAGTGTAGGAAGATTTCAGAAATAAATTTCAGCTTTGCTGAGCTGTGTAAGACAAAGATGTTGGGATATTACTTTTGACTTTCTTTTGCTGACTTGCCTTGTGATTTGATGTGAGTGGAAGGAAAATCTCCAAAGATCAAAAAACATGAGAAATACGTTGTAAAATTTATCAAATTGTTGGAGAGGCCATCTGGATTACTCTTGAATAAATGTACCAGTGCAAAATAAAAAAGAGAAAAGCAAAGAATCCAAACATTCTCATTGATTTTGCACAAAATCAAAATAGAACAAACACAGACAATATTATTTTCATTGCTGTCTATTGTTACCTCAGTGTACACAGGTGTAGGAAAAAAGGCACTGTTTCAATGGGCACAGAATATTTGAAATTCTGATTAGAAATCAAGAAAAATACTGGGAAAAGATCATATCTAAAACAGCTTGGCCAGAAAGATTGTGGATTCTCCATTTTTGGAGTTATTCAAAATGTACCTGGACAGGGCTCTCAGCAACCTAAGTTAGTTGGATCTGCTTTCAGTGGGGTGCAGATGTGGGTCCAAAGACATTCAGAGATTCCTTCCAACTTCTAAGATTCTCGATTCCCTAGTAAAGATAGCAAAAGTTTACAGTATGCTACAGTCTTGGACAAGAAAAAATGAGGAACTGGAATTTTCATTCACTCAAGTACTCTTGTCTTAGCTCTACTTAATGAAAACTCTTGTCAAGATTATAGTTTTAAGCCAGTGTTTATAACCTACTTCAAAAGTACATCATAGACAAAAAGCAAATATAATCTTTTTTTCTGAATTAACAACACTTCAGAATTAAATTGGGTTGATTCATTGAGCAAGATGATAGAGTAATGTAGATTGAAAGGATTTCTGAAGTTCATCTAGTCCAAAATCCTGTTCTTACAGATAAAGGATAAGAAAAAGCAGTAGTTGCTATCTCTGACTAATCATCATCATCATCATCTTCTCAGGAAGAGAAATTCTATTGATTACTTTTTAGGTGGGGATAGTAGAAGAGCCGGAAACATTCCCAGAAGGCCAACATTTTGAACAGACATTTTCCTTCTGCCATGAAAATTAATTAATTATTTTTTTTTTAAAAAAAATACAGCATAAAATGACAATATGCTTTCTTTTGCAAGAAAGTGCTAAGAAGTATGTTAAACCACTGCTGTTAAGTTAGATGTTTTTGTATTAGCATATCTGATAGCCTACACCAAAGATGTTTAGATGAATTGTCTATGGCCATATCTGATTTTTCAGTTCTCCTGTCACTATTCACTAAATTTGGAAACACAAGATAAGTCAGAAAGCTGAATTAATGGTGCTGATATTTTCAAAAGGGTAAACAAGAAACCTGAATAACTGTGTATGTTGGAAAGGCTCACTCTTGCTTGTTTTATGGAAAATACATCCCTTCTAAACTAATGTGACATCTTCATTTGAGAGGAACATATGTTAAGTTAATAAATACAGCAATACTGGTACAGAGCTCTTAGATGTCTGTGAGGCATTTGATTTGGGGCTACACAATATTTGATTAACTAATTAAAAGAGTTAGAATCAATACAATAAATAGGTTTAAAAGAATGAACAGATGCCTTTTATTGTAAATAGTTTTGTTTGCAGTGAAATCCCATGCTATTTATAATGTTTATTATTAGTGACAGAACTGAAGCTTTGAGACTTCAACTCAAGAAGAGTTGCATAGCCTCGAGTACTACTGAGCAGCTCAGAAGGGTATCTTATCCGTGTGTATCATCAATTGATGGCAGGATATAAAGAAGACAGAGCCAGACTCTTCTCATTAGTACCTAGTGAACAGGAACTAGAGGCCACAAAGTAAAACAATAAAAACCCAGAACCATTTAAACATAATCAAACAAACAAACAATCCAGAACATGTTAATCAAGTACTGAAACAGGTTCCTCAGTTTCCCCGAGAAGGTTTGGACTCTCCCCTGCTGGAGATATTAAAAACCTATCACAGAATCACAGAATGGAAGGGACCTCAAGGATTATGAATCTTCAACCCCTCTGCCATATGCAGGTCCACCAAACTTCCCATTTAATATAAGATCAGGCTGCCAAGGACCCCATCCAATCTGGTCTTGAACACCGCTAGGGATGGGGCAGCCTGTTCCAGCACCTCACCTGAGAAAACATTTCTGTCTAACCTGGTTTAAAAAGGGAGGTTAGCTAAGTTTACTTTTCAAAGATACTTTCAAACCTCAGAGGTTTATAGTGTTAAACTGATTAAAATAAATCTCATTACCACAGTAATAATCAGAGATCATGAAAACCAATGGAAGATCTTGATCAGATAAAAGAGATTAGGTGATTTTGCCATTTAGAAAGCATAGGATAAGATCATAAACAAGGAGGGAGACATATTGATATTCAGAAAATAATTCAGAATTTTAAGCAAACATACATCCCATCTTGGGAAGGTTGTTTATCCTATATAAGCAGGACACTTTGAGCCTGAAAGCAAAACTTCAACATTCCACAAGCTGAGAAGAGTAATAATGGACCCTGCTTGGTCTGCACAGTGTGAGTGTGTTAGGCAACTTACCAAGTTTGACATGTTAACATGAAACTTAGTCAGCAGCTGATTTATTTTTTGACCAAATGAGGGGCCAAAAGTTCTTTAAATACAAACTTTTGGCAAGATAGCACTTCCATGTTGAACCCCAGGGCCAACAATGACCCCATGTAAAAACCACAAATAACACAGCACACACATTCTAGATTTTATATATATATATATCAATTCTCAGAACACCCAGGAACTTTGAGGAAAATGTACAAATATTCATATACTGAATGTATATGATTAGTGTGTTGTAGCTCCTGTGTGTGCATGCTAACATGAGAGATCCCATGTGCACCCAGCACTGCAATAAAAGTAATGTCAGCTTCTTAGCCTGTCATTCAGGTTGGCAAGTTTTATTTCTGGATTTAGGTGAAAATATCACATTAATAGCTTCCTCTTACAGATAGAGACTTTTTTTTCTGGATTATGTTGTGCCTCATTCTTTTGTTCTGAAGCCTTTCAGGATGGCATATGGCCCTACATTTTTTTTTATTCAGACATAGTGTATTTAATCTTTTCACTGAATCACAGAATCACAGAATCACCCGGGTTGGAAGGGACCTCAAGGATCATGTAGTTCCAACCCCCCTGCCTAGCAGGGCCGCCAAACATACACATTTAGATCAGGTTGCCCAGGACCCCGTCCAACCTGGCCTTGAAACCTTTTCAGTAACAATTAAGTTTCTATCTTAGCTGGTTCACAGATTATTATATCAGAACTATTACACTGGTAGGTTGTTTTTTTTTCTTCCTCCTCAGTTTAGCCGGTTTTTGTTGTTGTTGTTGCTGTTGTTGCTTAAAACAAACACTCGTCTCTGTGGTACAGCACATACCAATATGGAACAGAATTACAATGTACTTCCAGCCAAAATCACTTTATTGTCTATTTCAGTAGTTTTCTTATGGTAGCAATTATTCTCTGTAAGCCTGCAAGCGAGCAGCAGAAATCTGAAATCATCAAAGAGTTTTTATCTGCAGCAATTTAAAAAATGGCAGGTAGCTGATAGTTTAAACTTTAGTTCTCTGCAGTAGAGCAGTGAGAACCAGATAATGCCATCTGCCTTCACCAGCTATTTTTAAACGTTCTGGAATCAGAGAGGCCGGTGTTGCCATTGTTCATATGTGCTAGTTAAATCAAGCCTGACGCGGCACAACAACCAGTGAGTTACCCATAACAAATATTGATGGATGAACCCCAATACTTTGATGACTGTGATTTGGTTGGAGAGGTACCAAGATCTTTATTCTGAGTTCTAACAAGAGAATGTTTTGTATTGTTCTCGCACATCTCTATTAAGCCAGAGGGGGATTCACTGTAACCGTAATTATAGTGTCTTTATTTAACATACTGTTTTTAATATATACCCATAATAATAACAGACTTTGTGTGCAATGGTTTCAATGCAGTCCAAAAATCTATCTTCTTTTTAATTCACAGAAAGAGCATTTAGAATTTGTAATCCACAGCGCCATAGTGATTGTAGAGTTCAAATATAAAATATCTTGATTTCCTACTGGGCTGTTTTTATCTGTGACAACTGACTCCCTTTTAGGAATGTGAGAAGAAAATCAAGTCATAGATCAATAAAACTGAAATCTAAAAGGAGAATCTTCTGGGTATTTCCACCCCTTCCAAGAGAGGAATTGGTGACCTCTTTCTGTTTATCACCTCTTTTTTTTTTTTTAATCCATTTTTGAAGCATCAGAATCAGTCCATGATAAAGGAGAGAGGAATCTATGCTGTGGATTGTCAACAAATTCCTCTGTGAGCAGCATTTGCTCATTTGCCCAGGTTCATTCCAGAGTCTAATCCCTCTTTTTTATGGGACAGATCAACAGAAACAGAGGAACTCTTTGTTGGCTTTTCTCCTTATAATGGATCTACTGAAAACATCTAGCCCTGCTTCATGAATTTCACAACATTTGGTTGATTGAAACACCTTGTTTTCTCTCAGTAACTGTTTACAGCACAGAATTAATTGAATATAATGCTACTAAGTTAAGCGTTTAAGAGAAAACTAGAATATACAAGACAAAGCTAACAGGCTGTACAGTCTATAAGAACTACAGAACATTCATTTTTGTTTGTTTGTTTTGTTCTGTTTTGAATAATTGAACAGTTCTTCTTAATAGACACTGGAATTTTTTGGAGTTTCTTTTTTCTCAATCGGGACACTTTCCTGCACTCTCACTGTTCTAACAATTTTCAAATAGATTATGAAGATTAGTCCTTATTTTGAATTTGGATTTTGTGAAGAATCCTTTGTTTAAATTTTACCCAAACTTAGATAACACTGTATATTTCAAAATAGTTACTTAGTTTTTGAATTGTTGATTCAAATAATAACAATTAAAAACAAACAAACAAACAACAACAAAAAGGAGCTACAGAAACATTTTTCACTTCAATATATTTTACGCAGTTTGTTACTACTTAAAAAATATGTTTTGTAGAAATTTCTGTTTCTGAATGAATTATTTCTGTGAGGAAGGGAGCTAAGAAACTGTGTCGCCAAAATTGTGCAGTTCAGTTACAACAGTAAGAAAACAAAAATAATCAAAAAGTGACATAACAAAATAAGGTAGAAGGACTAATAGGACGTTTTTTGTTGTTGTTGTTGTTTTTTAATCAGATTAAAAAAAAAAAAAAAAAAAAAGGAGGACAAACAAAAGAAAATAAGTAATATTGAAGAGAAAGGAAAAAAGTAAATTGCTCCTTTATTTTGCTGGAGTTGAAATAGAAGTAATAAAGCATCCTGGTTATTTAGGTAAATGGCTCAACAGAAAATTTCTCATTCCACAGAAATGTTTAGAAAAGCCACACTTGTAGAGAAGATACAAGAACAGAAAATAAGATCTTAGCAGAAATGTTGCGTTTTAGATACCTGATGAGTCAATGGAATTGTATCATGGAAACAAAGTATTCAAACTACATGAGCATGAAGCTTTCCTCTTCAAAATATTTGTACTCTTCTACTTTGAAATATATGCATTCTGACATAAATAATGTATAGAAATGAATAAAGAGTTTTTTGTTTTGTTTTGTTTTCTTTTGTTTTCTTTAATAGAAACATGGGAAAATCCAAAGGCAACTCATTTAAAACTGATTAAAAAATATGAAATTAATTTCTACCCAATGCAATTTGGTGAAAACATTTCATTAGGGATAGTATAAATACCTACAGTTATATTGAAAAACATAACATGAGTTACCTGAGCTTAAGCTTAATACAAACTCCAGTTGATTTAAATTAGTAAAACATTTCTCCACAGGGGAAAACTTTGCTACTTCCAAGAAAATATAAAAAAATATTTTTTAAACCAAACTTTATTTGAAAAGTAGAAATAAAACAGAAGGTAAGTTTGTGTTTCCCACTACTTTTATATCTAACTAGGAAAGACAAAAAGAGAATAAATAAATAAATAATTTGACCAAAAACTAACAGCCAGAAAATTATTACTGGTAGTATTTTCACAAAAAATATTTTGAACCTTCATTTCTCCATTTTATAAGAGCAAAAATTATATTCAGTTTTCTCATGTGGCTTCCACTATTTTCAGTTTCATGTGTAAGAGATACAACTAAAAAACGCTACCTCCCATCAAGTATTCTTGCAGGAGCAGGTGACAGCAGAAAGACAGGAAAAGACAGTAAACAAGGCACACACATCATAAACTTTCCTAAACTTTCTTAAATATCATAAAATTTTGAGTTCACTTCAGTGTTTAGAAAATGTTTTTAACTCCATTTCTCCCTCCTGCTGCTATCCCCACTGCCTAAATATAATGTGATTCCACACACCCCTCCAAAAATATCTAAAACCTGTCTCACTTTATGACTCACCCAAAACTTCCATCATTACAATTCTGTTTCCTTTCTTTATGCAATGCCTTTTATCATATGCTGGAGGGTGATAGCTTAAAAGTTGGTGCCTAAGGGTTGAATTACTTAAACTCCCTTGAGCCACAGGTTCAAATTCTAGCAGAGTTGACTTGATTCTGCCTCCTTTCAAGGGAAAGAAATTGAATTGCGAGCAGGTTACTCTGCAAGAGTCTTTCAGGGAAAAGAAAAATTGCAATATTCAAGGTGCTTTCTGGAAACATGAAAGCTTAAAATCTAAAGGAAATTTACAGTAGCATCTTTCACTAATATTTCCTCCTCTTTCACACGAGTGCTGTAGCTTCATCAGTGCAGTTCACTTCTCAATCAGACTCAACCACAGGTTTTGTAAATCTGGTGATCTGACATCCAGATAACACAGTATCCTGTACTCCAGACCGTCTCCATAAAGTTCTGATTAAAAAAAAACAACACTACTTCTAACTTATTTTTTCTTCAAAGTCACAAACGAGGAGACAATGTCAATATTACCTTTATCTACAATAAAAGTTTTTTTCTTTTCTGTCCTACTTGAAAACAACAACAAAAGATGAACATATCTTGAAACTGTGCAGCATATATACCTCAAGGGGCCAGCAGTAGAATGATAAATAAGAACAACCTCAAATTATCATTTTTAAATGATGTGGTTTTCAGCATTTTTTCATGGTTCATAAATGCTCTGGACTGGCAGCTCTTCGCGGTGAAGACATAGAAGCAGTCAGCAGCAGAATGTAGCCCACAGGTTACAAAAGGTTTTGGCTCCCCTAGGAAAAATGGTACCACGAACCAGGTGGCTTTGGGAGCAAAGTGAGTGCTTACATTTCCTGACATTTCCTATTTCTTGATTCTCTTTCCAAATTATGGTAGGAATTTTCCATCCTGGCAGCCTATGTGAAGCAGATATCGCATGGAAAATTCCACAAGAAATATGGCTGTATCCTATCTGAAAACAAGATTGGAGAGGAGAAAAAAAAAAAAAAAAAATCTCATACTGTATTTCTCTGAAAAGCACCATAAGCTTTGCTTTGATTAGAAATTTTATAAATGATTTTTTTTTTTAAATCATTTGTGTGAATATTTGCCTATTTTTTCTTGATCCACCAAAATAATTTTTAAGAAATTCAGCAAAAACACTTTCTAGCCCCACTGACTAATAACTGACCTGCAGAAAACATACTTTATCCAAGTACAGAATTTCTGTTTTCAAGAGAGAAGTTGCTTCATTTCCTGAAATCACTGAATATATTCCACTGTGGAGCACAAGTTTTTCCTGGTGTGGTCAGTCACCAGAAATGAAATAGTGCTTGTATCTCCTGTGCTTGTATCTCCAGTCTCCTAGAGTGCTGACAAAGAACAGTTGCCTAAGGCAAAATCAGAGGGGTGGAGTTCACGGATTGGAGTAAAAAAGTAAACATAAGGACTAACTGAGAAAACACAACATATGGTTACAACATATACCATATGTGACTGACAGGTAATGTCTTCCTCTCTGTTCAGGGAGTGACAGCTTCCTCCACTGTTTTCATACATTCCAAACCCAAGATGGATATGCTACCAAGAGTCCAAGTAAATCTCCCTGCTAATGGCTAATGATCATTTCTCTCTCCCATCCTTCTGAAGTTCCCATGTCTTTCTCCTGTTACATTAGGTTTAATACATAAAAGACTGCACACATTTATGAATGAGTACTTTACAGGATTTGGTGATTTCATCAATAAAACACTCTCAGAGCCATAAAGAACATTTTGAGGACTATGGTCATATGAGATGATTTTCTAGAAAAGATATATTATTGCATGATATTGGTTAATAAATCCTATACCTATCGTTAGATTCTGTGTATGTCTATATGTGTTTGTGTTAGCTGTAACAACATTTTAGATAAGCACAATGTCTTCAACCCATAGGCCAACATTTTAAAAAGTTGTTTCTGCTCTGCTATGAGAACAGTGCTTGCATATGACTGTTTTTGGTACTTGTTCAAATGTTTTAAGACCAACAGATGTCCTTTTTTGTGAGCATAGGAAATGCAGAAAATAAATAGGCTATTAAATATGATCTGATTGTATTTTAAAATACAAATAAATCAAGGGAAAACATCCAGAATAAACACTTAAAGGGTTTGGAAATAGTATTCCTTCTTCCCTCCCTCCCTCCCTCCCTCCCTCCCTCCCTCCCTCTCTCCCTCCCTCCCTTCTTCCCTTCCTCCCTTCCTCTTTCTTTCTTTCTTTCTTTCTTTCTTCCTTCCTTCCTTCCTTCCTTCCTTCCTTCCTTCCTTCCTTCCTTCCTTCCTTCCTTCCTTCCTTCCTTCCTTCCTTCCTTCCTTCCTTCCTTCCTTCCTTCCTTCCTTCCTTCCTTCCTTCCTTCCTTCCTTCCTTCCTTCCTTCCTTCCTTCCTTCCTTCCTTCCTTCCTTCCTTCCTTCCTTCCTTTCTTTTCCCTATAGATCATTCAGTGTTTGCTCCTCAGCCTAATCCAAGGGAAAGTTAAAGACAACTGATGGCATCTTCATGGTTCCCAATTCAGAGATCTGTGGCTTCAGTCCAGTCATTAGATGTGCAGATTCCTACACTGTGGTAGTTATTCAAATGCAGAGATACCAAAAAGTAAACATTAAAGAATGATTCAGTTGTTAGAGATGATATCTCCTAAGAAAAATTCAGGTAAATTTGCAGGACAGTAGAGAAAGGTCTAGCACTATGATTATTTCTGGTAGTGGGTAAAAAATTTCATGGTTGCTTCTCTCCTCTGTTTAACGTTTACCTTACCTCTTTGAGCCCTCCCAGAAAAGGAGGATAAAGCTTAAATAAATCATCCTTCTTGACTCCCCAAAACTGTGAGGATTGCACAGATGGCTTTAAGATAATGTTAAAAAGTTGTAATTGATTTATTATTAATGATACACAGCTTAAAAACAATGCATCACCATTTCTTATCCTTAAATTTTGAAATACATAGGATGTAGAAGATATGTTGGAGCACAAGGGAAAGTGTTTTGGGTAAGGGAAGAGAAGGCAGAGAATGTAAGACATTTAGGTATACCTGCAAGCTTAGAGCTTAGAGTGAGTAATTGATGTTCTTATCATATTTTCTCCTTCTATTTGATTATCTGTTGCAATTACAAAATGAAAATGACCATGTTAGAAATAGTCTTTATTTTTATTATTATTTGAATGCAGAGTAATGCACAGTATAGTAGTTGTGAGATAAAAAATAAGCAAGAGATTGAAAAAAAGTTGTACATTAGCCAATCTGTGCTAATAAATTATTATATTTTTAAAGGCTTCCTAGAGCTGCTTATGTTAAAATAATAGCACTTTACTTTCTGTTTGTTTAATATCAAGCTTATTTTGTACTTGCAGATAGTGTGGTTCCAAATGGCCACTATTAAAAAGAAAAGATCCAGTAGAGGGAAGGACATAAAATCTTGTTTACATTGTTTTGCTAAAATTTACCACAGTACCATCCAGTTATTAGAGAGAGGAACAGGACAAAATCTTTTTTTTTTTTTTTTTTTTTAAATCTTTACAGTTAGCCTTTACAATGTCCCTCCAGCACTATAAGTAAAAACCAAAGCAACAACAACATCAACAACAACAACAAAAAAGAACACAACAGGATAGTACTTTTTTCCAATACCCTAATGAGAGCTGAGAATGCCAGCGTTCCCTTGGCTAGCTTTTTTAGCCAGCAGCTATTGCAATATGCCTATAAGGGGAAATTAAAAAAGACAGAGCAGAGTCTGAAAGAGGGAAAGATACATAGAAAATGTCTCATCATCATCCAATTTCAAGAAAACAATTTAAAGATAACTAGCTTGTAAGTGATTGGGGTTGTATAGCTTTTAACTGCAGCAACTGCACTGTTTTAAAAAGAATGAGATCTTGGCTAAAGCTTGGCTAAAATAATACTTATCTAAAGCTGGATATCTTGCTCCTCTTCCTGGAAATGCTTCAAGTTTTCTGCATTACCTCGTAACATTCCTTATATTTTTTGAGAAGTATATTCTCATCTCAGTCCACCATCATTCTTTAATCAGAAGATTTCCAATACAAAATTAGAAGAAAAACTGTTTTTGACAGGACAGCCAATCTGGTGCATGAATCAAGGCATTAGAATTTGTGTAGAAAACAGTCTTATTGTTGTTTTGCTTCAATAATAAAATCACTATTTCTGACATTCTGAATCACTGAAGTGATGGATTTGTTTTGTAGCAGTAAGATGAGCATATGTGCACTAGCAAACATACGTATATTTAGAGAACACTTTGTACTCATTTATACTTCTGAAATTCAATGCATCTAGCAGTGAAAAAGCACTAAGGAGGAGAAACCAACCAAAAAAAGAAAAGCCTTTTCCCAGAATTAAGGCTATATTCTCAAAGAAGAGTTGTCTATTAATTTTGCACTTCTCGCTGCAGGGATCTGAATGCGTAGTATGCTGACAGAACCTCTTTGAGAGCTCTGTTGCCTCTATGGATCTCATGTGAAAGACATAACCAAGAAAATGCCTAGTTTGGTATAGCCAACAAATGATTCAATGGAAGGAACACCTCCTCTGTGAGATCAGGCTAAAAGGACTGAGGCTGTTCAGTAAGAAGAAGAAAAAGCTCTGGGGAGATCTGATAGCAGTCTACCAGGTTGCTGTAAGGAAGTACCTGTAAGAAAGAAGGGGACAGACTTTTCAGCAGGGTCTGTTGTGACAGGACAAGAGGAAATAGTCTCAAACTAAATGAGGGGAGATTTGGATTGGATATAAGGAAAAAACTTTTTGTAATTGGTGGTGAGGAACTGGAACAGGTTGAACAGAGGACTGGGGGATGTCCCATCCTCAGATACAGCAGGTGCTGAGCAACCTGATTTAGATGTAGATTCAGTGCAAAGGAGTTGGACAAGATGATCGTTAAAGGCTACTTCCGACTCAAATGTTTCTATGATTCTGTGAGGATTCTGTGATTATTTTAACAAAATCCACAGTATGATGTAAATGATTTGAAATGCATTATGTTACAGTTTCTGAAGGATAAGAGTTGGATTTGGAGAAAAACACATACTTACTGTTCAAGCCACAGTTATCTTCTGTTTTGCTTTGTGACTCTAGAAAAGTAGTAGTAAGATAGACTGTTTTGACTTTATTTTTAAATACTCTGAAGGAATCAGTTCTTCAGTCTGTTGCACATATCTTGCTCTGATAACTTCTCTGATTCTCTAATATAACCCATGAAGTAAGCTTGTGATCCAGCATCAAGCAGGCTACAAAATATTTTGTCCTTTGGTCTTGTTTGTGCTTCAGTCCTCTTCCAAACTCTTGTACTTTGTTGGCTGAAGTAGTTCTCTGAGCATCACAGTGCTAGAAGGTGAATGAAAAAAGTGCTATTTGTAAATGTTTGTTTGATCTTCAAAGCATGAGAATTAATGACCCTTTCAAAATGGGTATCTGCAGAGTACAGCAAATGTGAAAGTTCAGTACCCAGCTTCTCCTTGAGTCAAGCACCTATGTTTACATTGAAGAACCTTCATTTATTTAAATAAACTTTGAAAATGTTTGCTTAAGTGATTTTTTCTATATTGATTTGAGAAGTTAATGTCAGAGAAGGAAGATAATACTTTGCTTTATCTACTAAAGTAGATATTAGAAATTAGATATTATTATCTATTATTATCTATTATCTGTATCTATTAGAAAGATACAGTTATTAGCCATATTTATATTTTTATAACATCATTTTCATAATTGCTTAGATATAAGTAACTGCATTGCTTACAGAATTCTAGAAAGAATCCAAAACCTAAGATCTATCAAACACAAGGTAGTCTTATCAATATAATCTTTCTCCTGTTAAAGCTTGGATAAATATAAAATTTACAAGAGTTTACACATTTTCTTTTAAGTTGAGGCAAAAATGACATCTAGCTGTATACACATATTCAAAATGAAATCATCAAGAAAACAACAAAAGAAAAAATAAAATTTGGAAATTATATATGTTAAGAAAGGGGTTAATAATTAAAAGAATTTTAAAAGGGTTAAAAAGTATGTTAAAGTCTATTGGAACATATGTCGGGAGATTTCATTATTTTTTTTTTCTCCACAGATTCATACTATCATACAATAGCTTAGCTTGGAAGGGACAGTAAAGATCTTCCAGATCCAACACGTGATGCAGGCAGGATTGCCATCCACTATATTGGGCTTCCCAGAGCCCCATCCAGTGACACCTTTAACATCTCCAGGGATGGGGCATACTCAACCCAACTTCTTAGGACAATATATTCCAGTGCCTCTGTACCCTCTGAGTAAATTTTTTCTTCCTAATATCTAAGTTTTAATTGCTTTAATTTAAAATCATTCCCTTTTGCCCTGTCACCATCAGTGCGTAAAAAGTCAGTATCCCTCTTGCTTATACGCTCCCCTTATGCAGTTGGCCACAATGTAGTCATCCTGTATCTTTCTCTTCTCCAGACTGAACAAGCCCAGCTTTCAAAGTGTTTTTTTGTTTGTTTGTTTGCTTGTTTGTTTGTTTGTTTTTGTTTTTTTTCTGCAAGGCAGATCTTCCAGCACTTTGATTGCATTCATGGCCTTCCTCTTGACTCTCTTCAACAGCTCCCTGTTTTTCTAGTGCTAGGGGCCTCATACCTGGACATAGTACCTGAAATGAGTCTTCACAAGGGCAGAATAAAGGGGGATAATCTTAACCCTTGCCCTGCTGGCCACTCCTCTTCTGATGCAGCACAGTGTACAGTTGGCCCTCGAGCCTGCAAACAAAGACTGCTGGTTTTTGTCCAGATTTTCATTGAAGAGGATCCCTCATCCTCTGCAGAGCTGCTCACTATCTACTCATCTTCTAGTCTGTTTTCATATATGGGATTGCCCTGATCCAAGTGCAACAACTTGCTCTTGACACTGTTAAATCTCATTATATTCTTGTGTGCCCACTTGTGTGCCTGTCCACGTCCCATTGGATAGTGTCCCTTCCTTCTGTTGTTTCAGCTACAGCACTCAACTTGATGTCATCACTCAATCTCACTGTCATGTCATTGATAAAGATGTTAAAAAAGCATCTGTCTGAAGATGGACCTCTGGGAGACAAAGTTTACTTCTGTTCTCCACCAGAACATAGACCGAAACGCTCTGTACCCATTCAGTCAATTCTTTATCCAACCTTCAAATCCATATCTCATTAATTTACAGGAAAAGATATGCTCTGAGACCATGTCAAAGGCTGTGAACAAGTCTCTGTAGATTATATCAATTGCCATTATTTTGCCCATGAATGTTGTTACTGTGGTGGCAGCAGATTGATCAGATAATTATCTATGCTTGGTGAAGCCATGCTGGTAGTGTCTGAACACCTCCTCATCCCTCATGTGCCTTAACAGTGTCTGGGAGGATCTATATCATGATTTTCACAAGCAGAGACACGAGTCTCACCAGCTTCCTGTTCCCCACGTCTTCCTTTCCCCATCTCTTAAAAATGAGAGCAATCTTTCCCTTTTCCCATTTTCCAGGGACTTACGTCTAACAGCATGGCTTTTTTCATATAATGGAGGGTGTTTGGCAGTCATATCAGCCAATTCCTTCAGAACACAGATGCTTTCTGGCCCTATACACTTTTACACATTCAGACTCCTGAGGCAGTCTTGGACTTGTTGTACTCCCACAGTGGGAGATATTTTGCTCTTCTGAGATTGCCTTGGTGTTCAGGCTTGTGAGAAGTGTGGGAAGCATGAGACAAATAACTCCTTGAGTGCTTCAGCCTACTCCATATCTGTTGAAGACGGTATTCCTTTCTCATTTATAGAGCCATAGAATCACAGAATGGCTTGGGTTGAAAAGGACCATTTATGATCATCAAGTTTCAACCCCCCTGCTATGTGCAGGATTGCCAACCAACAGACCAAGCTGCCCAGAGCCTCATCCAGCCTTGACTGCTTCAGGCATGGAGCATCCACAACATCCTCAGGTAACCTGTTCCAGTGTGTCACCACCTTCTGAGTGAAAAACGTCCTTCTAATATCTAATCTAAACCTCCCTTGTCTTAGTCTAAAACCAGTTTTATCCTATCACTGTCCATCCTCATAAACAGCCATTTCTCCTCCTGTTTATTTGCTCCCTTCAAGTACTGAAAGGCTACAATGGGGTTTCCCTGGAGCCTTCTCTTCTCCAAGCTAAACAAACCCAGTTCCCTCAAGCTTTCTTCATAATAGAGGTGCTCCAGCCCTCTGATCATCTTCGTGGCCCTCCTCTGGATCCACTTCAAGAGCTCTATGTCCTTCCTGTACTGGGGGGCCCAGGCCTGGATGCAGTACTCCAGATGGGGTCTCACAAGAGCCTAGTAGAGGGGGATAATCACCTCCCTCTCCCTGCTGGCCACTCCTCTTTAATGCAGCCCAGAACACAGTTGGCTCACGTCAAGCTTCTTGTCCACCAGGACCCTCAAATGTTTTTCCACGGGGCTGCTCTCAAGCGGATCTTCTCCCAGTTTGTATAAATTCCTGGGATTGCCCTGACCCAAGAGCAGCACCCTGCACTTGGCCTTATTGAACCTCCGCAGGTTTTCATGGGTCCACTTCTCCAGCCTATCCAGGTCCCTCTGGATGGTTTCCCTTCCTTTCAGTATGTTGACTGCACCGCTCAGCTTGGAGTCATCCACAGACTTGCTGAGGGTGTACTCAATGCCATTGTCAAGAGGCATTGTTATCAGAGAGTTACTCTTTCTTTGGCCTGTCTCTTTTGACCAATGTACCAGGAGAATCTCTTGTTAATTTTCATATCCCTCACCAAATTTAGTTCCACCTATGCCTTGGCTTTCATGGTCCCATCTCTGGATGTATGGAAGTTGAACATCTCTGTATTCTTCCCATGCCACATGTCCCATCTTCCACTGCCTGTAACATTTCAGCTATTCTGATTTCCTGTGTCCTCTGCTTTTTTTTTTTTTTTCCTTTTCCTATTCTAGGGGACAGAAAGTTCTTGTCTTCTCAGACAAAAAGTTAATTTCTGTTCTGTCCTACTGTCCTATGTTTGACTGAGGCCTCTGGTTGAACCACCTAAATGTGGTTGTCTCTTTCTGGTTCTTAATCATTATCCACACTCTCTCCTCTTTCTATTCTTAGAGATCTGTATTATTGGCTTGGGAGATATTCTTATATTCTATCTCCCTTTACCAAACTGGACATTTGTAATAATATAA
This sequence comes from Tympanuchus pallidicinctus, assembly GCF_026119805.1. NCBI lineage: Eukaryota > Metazoa > Chordata > Aves > Galliformes > Phasianidae > Tympanuchus > Tympanuchus pallidicinctus. Next base: position 19,124,687 of record NW_026294813.1, on the reverse strand, counting down.
ATAACCTGGTACAGAGATAAGAATATAGCAAGTTTCACCATACACTACAAGATGATATGAGTTTGTTCTGACCTCACTGGCTACGGTTCAAGAGAAGAGTACATTTATTCAGGACAAAGGAATTTCCCAACTTATCTTCCACAAAATAAAAATTGATTGTATAAGTTCTCACCTACACTAGGACCTCGTTTTCTATTATGTAGAATAGTCCAGTACCTGTACGTAGTGTTCTCAAAGGAAAACACCAGATGGAATCCTCAAAAATAAAAAAAAAATGATATAAATGTGGATCATATTGGTTGTTTCCTACAAAGAACACACTGTTAGAGCATGAGATTATTAAAAAAACAAACAAACAAACAAACAAACAAACAAAAAACCAAAAAAAACGCCTCCTTTAGTGCATTTAAATTGAACAGTTTATTCTGGCCATCTTGAATCAATGCTGGCAGGGAATACGCTCTACAGATTGTGGCAGATGGCATCTGTTTTGTTTGCTTGCTCAGGTTTGTTTTGTGTTTCGGAATGTTATACTGTGTTCTTGTCTGTTCTGCTAAAAGGCTAAGTAGCAGAGGGAAAAGTGTTGCTTTTTCATTTTCTGATGGCTCAAGTGAAATTCCCAAAATGGACGAAATATTGGACCTTCCCTGATTGCAATGAATTGTAATTTACTGCAGTGTTTTCTGAAGCACTGATTGGGAAAAGCAGGGAGTGAATGACAAGTCTGTCAGAGATCCTGAAAAACAAGTGAAAATAGAGAAGGTTCCTAGGAATGGAAGAAAACATACAAACATGTTTCTGAGTGAGAAAAAAATAAATATGAATAGGAGACATACGAGGTTTGTTGCAATACACAGTTTCTCCAGTATAGAAAATAATAAAAGTAGCCAAGTGGAGAGAACAACTGAAGAAAAAAGACCTACCAGAAAAGAATATGCACTTTTAAGAAGGATTCTTCAGAAGTGTTAAAAACACACATTGTTTACCTAGACAGCATTTCATCCCTAGAAGTTAATGACACAGAAATTATGGATACCTGAAGGGAACCTACACCCAGGAGGGGAGTAAACTCTTCAGAAGGGCTGACAACAGCAGGACTAGGGGAAATGTATCAAAGTTGAAGGAGGAAAGATTTAGGTTGGATGTTAGGGGGAAGTTCTTCACAAGGAGAGTGGTTAGGCCCTGGAACGGGCTGCCCAGGGAGGTTGTGGATGCCCCGTCCTTGGATGTGTTCAAGGCCAGGTTGGACGGGGTCCTGGGCAACCTGATCTGAATGTGGATGTTTGGTGGCCCTGCTAGGCAGGGGGGTTGGAACTACATGATCCTTGAGGTCCCTTCCAACCCAGGTGATTCTGTGATTCTGTGATTCTGTGACCCAAAAAGCCCATTTGAAGAAGATGAATTTGGGGATAATGGCCTCTACTTATAAGCGGATCAATGGAATTTACTTTGAAGATAATGGAAATGGAGTCTACTGAAATTCACATTCTGTTTTTCTTACTCAAAAACTAATTGTACAGAGAAAAATAGAGCCCTCTTCACTAGGTAGTCTTACAACACTTTTTGGAGTATTTAGTGACTCAGTGCCTGTTGTTCTCTGGAAACAAGATAGGCTCCATTAGTAAATGACACAGTTTATATCCACTGTGATTTATTTTTAAAAGAAAATCTTTGCCATAGCTACTGATGATTTAGATAACAAGTAATAAAGTCAAAGAATGAAGAAGCAAGAGGATGTCTCGCTAAAATTTATAGGAGGGAGAGGAGGTTCTTGTAATATACATATACCTAGCATGAGATTAAGAAACAACGGTTCAAATGTTGGTCTGACCAGTTTATTATAAATCCTAATCAGGGAGATGGGGAAGGGAAGGAAATTGTCCAGCTGTTCTCTTTAGTGCAGGACTATTATAACACTGTCTTGCTCGAATTTATAAGAGGGAGAGAAGGTTCTTTTTAATATACGTATACCCAGCATGAGATTTAGAAACAAGGGTTCAAATGGTGGTCCAACCAGTCTATTATAAATCCTAATCAGGGAGATGGGGAAGGGAAGGACACCGACTATTATGAATTAGGATGTCGGGGAAGAGGAGTGATTGAAAAGATAGGAAAGAAGCAAGAATTGCGTAAAGCGGGGATAGTCACCACCAGGATCCAGCAGCTGTCCCTCTGCATGATGTTTCAAAGGTCCGAGGCAAAAGCAGCAGAGGGAGAACAGCAGTAGCATGGCTGACCTTGGGCAGCAAGCAGGTAGCAGGAAGAAGTAGCAGAGCCAGTCCAAGAGGAAGCAGCAGGACTCAGGTAGCAGGCCCAGGACAGTCCGTCAGCACGCAGGAGTTCCACAGTGAGGTCCTCTTCAGCATGCTGGTAGAGTGCAGAACAAATTCAGAAGGGGGAGAGGCAGGTTGTGAGGCTTCTCATGTCAGAAACCTGTTCTTCTTCATGAGGAATCTGTTGCCAGAAAACCTAACCTCTTTGTTATAGGTCCCCTTTTTATCCTTCTTCTGCCAGCATGGCATTCCTGGGCATTTGGGGTCATGTGCATCTGAGATGTCAATCTTCCTTGAGGTAAGCCCACACCAAGAGACTGCTTCCTGGCCATTAAACGGCGGCTTATCTCTCTCTCATTGCCTCTGGCCTTGTCTATCAGTGTACTGCAGACAAGGATTTCTCAACCCTTGCCCAGGACTTTCTTGGACTTTTCCATCTGTGCCCCCAGCAAGCTTTGAGACAATGATGTAAAAGAATAATCTCTTATAAAGAAAATAAATAAGTAAGCAAATAAACGTTTTTGTTCTGTTTTGTTTATTTTGTCAGTTTGAGCACTTTTACACTCTTCTGATTAGGTCTTAAGTAGTGGCATTTAAACCTTCCACAGTACATGACCAAAACAGAATTTATTTCCTGAAGGCTAAGCAGGCTTGCCAATAATTGTCCAGTGTGGTTAAGAGATAGCTAGTGTTATGGTTAACTTATATTTAATGCAAACATCCCTCATGTGTTTCTTAGAAATTGAGTGCTTTTCTCTCCTGTACAAATGAAGTTTTTCATACAGCTCTCTGATTGAGGAATGTGTTGATAGAGTAATGCCTGACTAAGAATGCCCCAAGGATGATGATTTCTTCTGTTTGAAGAATAACCTTTGAAGAGTAAGGAAAGTTTGTGTAAGATGCAGCATCTTTACAAACTGGCAGAAATGACCAAGGGAAAGCAAACTCCAAACACTGATAAGATACCTAATAGAGAAAAAGGACACAGGAAGGACCTACTATCCAGCTAGTTTCAGGGACTCTGAAGCAGTGATGGCATTGTCCACTGAGATCTTCATAACCACAACCACAGTTACATGCCTTTAAGCCCATTTTTGAAGCTGCAAGGAAGACCTTCTTTCTGTGTGGCTAAGAAACAGGTTGGCCATTCATCTGCCAACACAGCAAGTTTTGTAGTCAATCAGTTAGTTCGTACTACATTCTGCCATCCACAGTTGTTTTAGAATGGACTCACACTTTATCTCTGGTGGCAAATACATGATGAAAAAGATTCTTCATGCCAGACACATATAGTTTTTGAGTGACAGGTAAACATCTCCTCTGGTATGATGATTTCTCTGAGATTGAAACTAAAGAGAAAAACTACGATTGCTGAGAAAAGTACTTTGGGATAAAGGTCTTTTATACACGTAAGCTTGGTTTTCTTGCTAAGGACTGATAATCTAGCTGTTTCTTATCTAGAGATGACAAACTGACAGAAAAGGAGATGGGATTTTCTAAATAGCTTGTGGAGCATTGTAGTAAAGTTTTACACTTCACTATCTTTGTACACTGCTGTCATTTTTTTTTGTAGAGAAATCTTCCCACATAATTTCTATATTCCTATCTTTGATGAAAGGAAAGATGATCTTGTTTTTAATTCACTTCCACAAATTTGTGGAGGATCTTCACTGGTATTTGTCTCTTCTGAGAATTGTTGATCTATCATTAAACAATTTATATGAACATTGTTTGTCATAAGTTTTCTGTCAGTAAAAAAAAAAGTAAAAATATGATACTCCTTTCTTGTTGCATGGAGAATTGTGATTATATAATCAGCAGCTGTTGTATGATGCTCATGCATAATAGTCTGGGTGGCATGGAGTTAATGTATCTTATTAAGCTCTCAGAGACCATGTCTGAACAGATATAAGGAAAATTTATCTCTTACAGCAGAAGGGTTAGATCCAATTGATGATGAAGAGATGGGAATTTTCATATCATGAGAGACATATGATTTTCTAGTTTCTCTGTTTTTATCAGATACTTAAAAATTATTATTTCTGAGTTCCTCCAAATAGTTTATCTATTTTACATATAGCAACAGATGCTCTTTTTTTTTTCTTTCTGTCCCTACTAAATGATTCTACTTTTGTTCTTTATTCAAAAGCCTAATTTTTCTCCCCTCACTATTGCCTTTTAATTACTGCAAGCTTGATTGAAAGAAAAAACAGAATAAATGGATTTCTTTCTCTTTTTTTTCCCTTCCTTCCTTCCTTCCTTCCTTCCTTCCTTCCTTCCTTCCTTCCTTCCTTCCTTCCTTCCTTCCTTCCTTCCTTCCTTCCTTCCTTCCTTCCTTCCTTCCTTCCTTCCTTCCTTCCTTCCTTCCTTCCTTCCTTCCTTCCTTTCTCTCTTTTTTCTCTTTTTTCTTTATAATAAGCTTATTCTACTTCGTCCTTAGTGACACAATGTAGTTAGCTATTAACAGGCTTTATGTGTGTAAACACAATAGCAAGAGAGACAAGGAGTCCGAGGACATTTGATGATAAAATGTATAGCATATGAGAAAAAAGAAAAAAGACAAAATAAACAGGTATTATATGAAAAGGGAAAATTAATTGGTCTAGAAAACTAAATTCACTGTTTGTTGTGGACTGTCTTAATGTTTTAATAACTGCCAATTTCACACACAGGCTCTGTGCAGTTGTAATGAGAATTTCATCCTCAGCTCTTACAGAAAAAAGATAAGGAAGCAACTATACTGTGGCCACTGAATGCCCTAGTACTGTGTTTTATTATGTTTACTTTATAATCCCATCATCCCCATGCCACCAGCATGCTTGAGGGGTAGTGGAGGCAGCAGTCGGCACTCCCTGTTGGCTCCCTGTCTTTCACTGCTACCCTAAGGTACTTAAGAATGACAGTATAAAGAATTTCTGTGCAGATGAGCCTGTAGATTTGGGGAATTGGCTGCTTATAGACAGGGATTCTGTTGGTAGACTTAATTCCTTTAGCAAGGGTGAAGAACCATCTGTGGGGATTCTTGTCATGTATAAGGAAGTTAGTCATGCTCTCTGCGGAGTTGAGTTTCTTGAATTTTAATGAAACCCATGTCAATCTGTCTCTTCTATACCCCTGTGCTGAAATCAGTGGTCAGCTAGTCAACAATCACTACAGTAAATCACAGCAGATAAGCCATGCAAGACAACATGAAGAATTTACAGCCTTTTCCTTTGTGCTCCTTTTCTTCTCATTCTTTTTCTTTATTTTTCTTTTTCTCTTTTTCTTTCTTTTTTTCTCCTCCCCTCCCCTCCCTCTGTCCTCTTTTTTTTTTTCTCCCTTCCTCCCTGCCTCTTTCTCTCCTCTCCTCTCCTCTCCTCTCCTCTCCTCTCCTCTCCTCTCCTCTCCTCTCCTCTCCTCTCCTCTCCTCTCCTCTCCTCTCCTCTCCTCTCCTCTCCTCTCCTCTCCTCTCCTCTCCTCTCCTCTCCTCTCCTCTCCTCTCCTCTCCTCTCCTCTCCTCTCCTCTCCTCTCCATCGGATACTTTTAAATTAAATTAGAGAGCTGCAATTAAAAAGTTCCTTTGATACACTTTTGCCCTATTTTGGAAATTTCTAAAGCTAGTGTGGTCTTTTTCCCAAGTATTGGGTATGGAATTAAGGGCTATGATAACCTTGGAGCAATATTATATTAACAGATTTAACATATTGTAATAGTGAATTATCTAAAGTTAAAATCAATCATGTATAATAAGAAATGTAAACAAATAGAGTCCAATAAATACAAACTTATAAAAGAATAGTATATCCAAAATAAATCATTTCAAAACTGACAATAACTTCTCTTCCCTACCCTTCCCTCCCCTTATCTCTTCTTCCCTCCTTTTCCCCTTCCTCTTCCCCGTTCCCTTCCCCATGCCCTTTCCCTCTCCATTTTATTTCTTTGCATTTTTTCCCTTCTATCTTCCTCTAAGTATTCTTTCTTCCTCCAACAACTCAAAAATTATATAGAGTCACTTGTATGTGTTTTTTTTGTTTGTTTGTTTGTTTGTTTGTTTTGTTTGTTTGTTTGTTTGTTTTTTGTCTATGTGGATAGATATTTTGCAGATTAAGGAGAGGGAATATAAAATGAAAAATTTTAGAGAGATTTTGTCTTTCCCACTCTAGCTATGCTTTTTATTGTTCCTTTCCATGCTTTTAATTTCTCTCCAGTAGCTGAAATATAGAGACTGGTTTTTTCCGTTCTAATTTAAAAAAATTATATATACATATATATAATTGATAGATTATAATGAATCTATAAGCAAAGCTTATGATAGGAAAAGAGATTATTGTAAACCACAGTATGATGGAGTAATCTACTCTCAAGTTTTAAAGGATATTTACATGAAGCTGTTAGGAAAAGAACACAGTTTAATATGCTGCTTTATTAAAATTGTTCTTCCACTGTCATGAGAGTGAGTTTTCAGATTCCAGCAGTAAATATAACACAGTGACATGTGCCTTTGACATTTTTTTCATTTTATTTTTCCTTTATCTTTTCATGTTGTTTGTCATGGCGATGTTTTTTGTTTGTTTGTTTTTCTGTCCATTTCTTATTTACTTGAAAAAATAAAAGTCTACTTAATGGTTGTTTGCAGAGCCTTTGCTAATATTCTTTGAGGGTTATTTATAATTGAGAATACAGATTTACATTTGGGCACCTGTTTGTGCTAAATGGGGGGAATACGTTGAAACAAAAGCAGAAAAGATCATTCTTGAATTGTAGAAACTAATCTTTCCTGCTTTTGACACCATGACACATAATATCTTTCATATTGAGTTCCATTTTAGAAGCCAGTAAAAGACATTTAGGGACAAAACATCTCAAATTGTTGAGAGCTCTGTTCTAATTCTGATCTTAAAGCTTTAGTTATTTATTATAGTCATTTGGTTTTGTGATAAGTTGGATTTCAACCTATGTGAATTTTTTATTTCCTCTCAGATGTCTACTCCTTAATGTATTTACTGACAATATATCTAGTCTCAGAGTTGGTTTCATTAGGCTAATCAGCCCACTATCATGTATGTGTTAGTCCATATAGCTAGATAGACTATATATTCTTCAATTTTTTCTCAGTTCATCTAGGTATGGAACTGCTTCACAACAGTGCTTTACTTGTATAGTAAAGACAGTACAAAAATGACATATCAGTGTTCCAACTTAATCTTTTTCAATCAGGAATGACTACGTAGTAAACAATCAAGTGAACAGAGTCCATAGGTATTTTAGTCAAACATTACTATACATGCTCGGCTACAGAATACCTGCTGAATGCAATATTCATAGGACAAGAGTGAAAAATGCTGCAAGATGAGATGAAGAATAATCACTTGCATCTCAACCAATGGATTATTTGCCAAATATCACCCTGGACGTTAAATTGTAGTAATCCCGTTTTACTACTGGATTTATGAGTTCTTGAACACATCTGTCTTCAATTTCTGGTCTGTTCATGCTTTAACACGAGGAATGAGCGTTTGTTCAAATTTTTTCATTTTGAAAACATTTTAATCTGCCTTTCAGACAACAGCTCAACAGCTACTGTTCTTTGAGTGAGGTTTTTTGTTTTTTTTTTTTCCTTGTTTGTTCTGACATTGAGTTTCTACTCTGAAATAGCTAGAAAAAAAATGACTTAATTTTTAATACATATATTTATATATGTATTATTTATTATATGTATTATGTGTAATATTTATATATTTCCTAACGTTTATTAAAGCCATAGAATCATAGAATGGTTTTTGTTGGAAGGGACCTTTAAGATCATCTAGTTCCAGCTCCCCCAGTACAGGAAGGGAAACCTTCCCTGAAACCAGGTTGATCAAAATGCCATCCAATCTGGCCTTGAATGCTTCCAGGGAGGGGGCATTCACCAGCTCATTGGGCAACCTGTTCCAGTGTCTTGCCACCCTAACAGTAAAGAATTTCTTATATCTTGTTTAAATCCATCAACTTCCACTTTTAAACCAATTTCTCTTCTGCTGCTGCTACCTGCTGTCAAAAAAATCCTCCTTCTAGTTTTCCTGTAGGCCCCCTTCAGGTACTGGAAAGTCAGTATAAGATCTTCTCAGAATCTCCTCTTTTCTAGGCTGAAGAGCCCAAGCTATCTCAGCCTGTCCATATAGGAGAGGTGCTCTAGGTCTCTGATCATCTGTCTCCTCTGGTCCAGCTCCAATAGTTCCATGTCCTTCTTATGTTGGGTGCTCCAGAACTGGATGCATTACTAATGGTGGGGTCTTACAAAAGCAGAGTAGATGTCAATGGTTTATGGGCTGGTCCGGCCCAGTTCTGTGACCAGCAGGGCGGAGGAATCTGCGGATCCGCGCCTCTGGGAAAGGGGAAACAGGGGACCCCAAAATACTTGAAAAACAACAGCACTGATCTGAGGTGGAACAAATGATTTTACTAAATATAGTATTAGTAAAATACAAAGAGAGATAGAGAGAGAGAGAGAAAGAGTCTGTTTGAATTGTATACACCTCACCACAATGCTGGGGTGAGAAGTGCAGTCCAGTTGAGTGACTGAAGTACAGACGGCGAAGTGCAGATGGCGAAGCGCAGGCGGCGAAGCGCAGAGAGCGAAGAGCAGGCGAAGAAGAAGGATCAGGTGACCTTACATGGAGTTATATCCCCTTGCTGACCGCAAAGCCTCCTGGGGAAATGTAGTTCTTCTCCAACGGATGAACATTTGGCAGATATCAAACCCCACCCCCAGTGCATTACATGATGTTATGGTGTGGAATACTGATGACCAAAAATCATAAAACCATGACATTCCACCCCTTATTCTACATCACTGCATCATGCTTAACACATGGGATTACAGACTGCACTCCCCCAACATCAAATTCCCTTGTGGTACACATTGAACATCCCCGTTTTTCTGCATCACCCACCAGGTGGACCCAGGTCCCTGGGCAAAGACAGTTCCGCAAAGAGGTTTGCCCTTCCCAGAAGCAGGAAAAACCCAAACTGCTTTTCCTAACATGTTCTTTACATGTACTACAGGGACCTTATCTCCCTCTACAATATGTAGGGAGCTGGATTGGGTAGGACCATCTCGACTGATTGATCCTCTGGTGTTAAACCAGCCAAGTGGCTTCTGCCAAATGCTTCTCCCAGTGTTTAAATATTCCGCCACCCAGTGCTTTCAACATGGTTTTTAACAACCCGCTGTAGCGTTCGATCTTACCAGAGGCTGGTGCATGATAGGGGATATGATAAATCCACTCAATGCCATGTTCTCTGGCCCAAGTATCCACAAGTGAATTTTTAAAATGAGTCCCATTATCTGACTCAATCCTTTCCGGGGAGCCATGTTGCCACAGGATTTGCCTCTCCAGACCTAATATGGTGTTTCGGGCGGTAGCATGGGGTACTGCGTATGTTTCAAGCCACCCGGTTGTTGCCTCCACCATGGTGAGCACATAATGCTTACCACTGCGAGATCGTGGCAAGGTGATATAATCAACCTGCCATGCCTCCCCATATTTGTACTTTTGCCATCGCCCTTCCTCCCAGAGAGGTTTCATCCTCTTAGCTTGTTTAATTGTGGCGCATGTATCACAGTCATGAATGATTTGTACAATGGCATCCATAGTTAAGTCCACCCCTTGGTCTCTGGCCCATTTGTATGTTGCATCTCTCCCTTGATGACCTGAGGTCTCATGGGCCCACCGAGCCAGAAATAATTCACCCTTGTTCTGCCAGTCCAGGTCTATTTGAGCCATCTCAATTCTGGCAGCTTGGTCTACCTGATGGTTATTTCGCTGATCTTCTGTAGCTCTACTCTTGAGCACATGAGCATCTACATGACGCACCTTTATAACCATATTTTTTGTTCGGGTAGCAATATCTTTCCATAGGTCAGCAGCCCAAATAGGCTTGCCCTTTCTTTGCCAATTATTTTGCTCCCACTGCTGTAACCACCCCCATAAGGCATTTGCTACCATCCATGAGTCAGTGTAAAGATAGAGCATTGGCCACCTCTCCCGTTCAGCAACATCTAAGGCCAGTTGGACAGCCTTTACCTCTGCAAATTGGCTCGATTCTCCTTTCCCCTCGGTGGCCTCTGCAACTTGTCGTGTGGGGCTCCACACAGCAGATTTCCATCTGCGATGCTTTCCCACAATACGACACGATCCATCTGTGAATAGGGCATATTTCTTTTCATTCTCTGGTAGTTCATTGTATGGTGGGGCTTCTTTAGCACGTGATACTTCTTCTGCTGGTGGTGTTCCAAACTTTTTACCTTCAGGCCAGTCCATGATGACTTCTAGGATTCCTGGACGGCTGAGGTTCCCCATCCGTGCTCGTTGTGTAATCAGTGCAATCCACTTACTCCAAGTGGCATCAGTGGCATGATGGGTGGAGGGAACCTTTTCCTTGAACATCCAGTTCAACACTGGCAGTCGAGGTGCCAGAAGGAGCTGTGTTTCAGTACCGACTACTTCGGAAGCAGCCCGAACCTCCTCATATGCAGCTAAGATCTCCTTTTCAGTTGGAGTGTAGCCCTCCTCCGACCCCCTGTAGGCTCGACTCCAGAATCCCAAGGGTCGGCCTCGGGTCTCTCCTGAGGCTCTTTGCCACAAACTCCAAGTGGGACCGTTCTCTCCAGCAGCAGTGTAGAGGATGTTCTTCACATCCTGTTCTATCCGTACTGGCCCCAGGGCCACAGCACGGGCTATCTCTTGTTTAATCTGCTCAAAAGCCTGCTGCTGCTCAGGACCCCACACAAAATCATTCTTCTTCCGTGTCACCTGATAAAGAGGGCTTACAATGAGATTGTAGTTTGGAACATGCATTCTCCAAAAACCCACTACGCCCAGAAACGATTGTGTCTCTTTCTTATTAGTGGGGGAAGACATGGCAGTGATTTTGTTGATCACATCTGTCGGGATGTGAAGACGGCCATCTTGCCATGTTATGCCTAGGAACTGAATTTCCTGGGCAGGTCCTTTCACTTTGCTTCGCTTAATAGCAAAACCAGCATGGAGAAGGATCTAGATTATTTGCTCTCCTTTCTCAAAAACTTCCTTTGCTGTGTTGCCCCACACAATGATGTCATCAATGTACTGTAAGTGCTCAGGAGCACCTCCCTGTTCCAGTGCAGCTTGGAGCTTGTTTCGTTCGATTATGACAGTACCTAGCTCAGATTGGAGGGTGTGTTGTTGAGATTTAAGATTGTCAAGTTTGGATTGCAGGGCCATCAACCTCCAGATCTGGTGTAGATTTTGTTGTCTGCATCCTGCCAGTTTGTATTTATTTATTGTGCTTAGTATGAAATTTTCTAATCTGTAGATAACCTTTGTCAAAACTGATCAAGAATTTCTTCCTTTCCAAAGAATGGTTATTAGAGAAGCACCTTTCTAGTATTATTTTAAAATCTCTGTAAAAACTAATGGAGCATGGTTTTTTTACATTGAAGTTGCTGAATTTTTACAACTGAAATATTTCTTGTTTTTTTGAGAAAGTTTTAATCATGGAGGAAAAAAAATAATGTATGGATGTTTTCTACTATAAGGAATTACAAATGTGGTATGTAATCACTTTGTTTAGTTTTAAATTGCATATCTTGCAAATCTTAAGGAAGTATACACTTACACTACTATCAAGTAATACTAATCAATTCGGTCTTGTTTATAAAATAGACTAAACTTGAGCATCTCCAGTTTCTGCAATCAAATTTGCATCAAGAATGGATGATTTGAAATTATGTCAGCATACTGAGTTAGGAAAAGCACTGAACAAACATGATCTGAACTTTCTAACTGTAAAAGGAGCCATGGTCAAATGCCTTTGCTTATAATCTGATACTTCACCAAAAAAAAAAGTGGACCAAATTTACATCTGGGAACAAAAAAGAACACTGAATGAAAATGAGGAATTTTTACTGAAGTTTTAAAAAAGGCAATTCTTTTACTCATATGCATGGTAAGCCTTTTTGCTTAGCCTTTTCTTTCTATTGTCATGACCACTGTTTCTGACAGTTGTTAGCCTATTGAATAAATCATTTTGTTCTAAATAGTAAGACTTAATTAAATATTTTCTCTCTGTTTTTTAGTTGCTGGTTGTTGTTTTTTTTTTCCATTTTTTTTTCTTTTTTTTTTTCATTTTTTCTCTTTCCTTTGTTCTTTCCAAATCTGGTTTTACTACAGTCCCATTCTAATGAATGAATGAAAGATAATGTAAAGAAAAGAAGGCATCCATATTGCCATTTAAAAATGGTAATATTGAAGGATTTTACACATAAATTTTAAACTGATAAATTCATGTACTCTCACTTAGATACTAAAGTGCCCAATCTAATGCATATAAAGATGAAAATTTTCAGTGTTGTGGATTTCAGCAGGACACAGCCAAGTTTAAGAACACATTTGAAATTTCACTTCTCTTTTGGACTGAAGATCCTTCACCTGGACTGAGCAAGGTTGTTCCAATGCTGGGATTCCAAACTTCAAATCAGATCTATGCTAAACTTCACTTTAGTTTAAATGAGTGAAGGTTGGAATATTTGATTTTTATAATAACTACATGATAAGGGTTCTTATGCAAGAGGATGTTCTAGATTCTTTTATCGATAAGAGCTTAAAATTTCTGTTTACTCTTAAAAAACCTCCTAAGGACTTCTTTATAAACAGTGGTTTTATTCAGCAGTGTGGTTTGACTACAATTAGAGTTAAGATAGATGTGTTTTTTTTCTTCTTTTTGAGCCATAATGTGGTAAGAATTCTAATATTCACAGGCACAGGGTGTGAACAAGCAAGGATCAGTATGATTAGTATGATTACACATCATAATAACCTTCCCAGAGATAGGAGGAAAACTAAACATCCTAGTCCAGAGCTGAAATAGAAGGCTGTAGAGGAGCAACTGCTTTGTCTGGAAACAAAGAAGTTAAAAGTAAATGGCAATAGAGTCAAGAAAACTGTTTTTCGTATTTACTTGGAAAAGAAAATGACTTCGAAGATGATGGGAGATTCTCCATGTGTTTTCTTTATGCAGAGTAGTCCTTCTCTAAAATGAGTTAGTTATGGAACAAGGTGCTACATTTTGTCCTGCTACCAGAACAAAACATAATTCAAGAAGGAAGATTTCCTGTCTGACATACCATGGCTTTGGTAGTTTGAACTCTGGTGCAAAAGATAATAATATCCATCACCATTTCTGCCCTTATATATGAGAAGTTGGATAGAGAAAACTCTTTTTATTCTATGGTACTGGCTAATAAAATGGTTTTGTTAATTTTGGGGGGCTCTCTTCTAAAGCTTAACATAGCTTAGGTCACATGACAGAGCAATAATGGGAAAACAGATGAAATTATATCTGATTAAGACCAATCTCAAATATATACTTCTGATTTCAAAATAAATATTCATGCAAAAGATGGTATTCAGCATAAATGCTTGCAGAACATATTACTTTAATTACACATAATATTAACAAAGTACACAAGTCCAAAAAAGACAGTGATTTGATAAAAAATTGAAACCATAGATTTCACAGTATATACCATTCTCTGCATAGAGGTATGTGCACATGTGTTTCTTCTGCTGACATAAAAAACAATCTGCTTATTTTTAAGTAACTAGAAATCAATTTGGACATCACACTGAGCAGATCAGTGTGAATATATAGTTTGATTAAAGTGGCAAAGAGAAACACAGTGTGTAAAGAAGTTTACTTGATACATCAAGACATGATAGTGGGCAACATATAATAATCAAACACCACCTTAAATTTCTTAATAAGGTAGGAAATTTATTTTTCAAAATTTCCTCATTTCACTTCAGAGCCATTTTCACTGTGGTGTTCTTGCACAGGTGTTGTGGAGAGTGATAGTGGATTTTGCATTGGATTGATGTGTTGTTTGAGGGCCACTAAGAGAGCTGGAGCACCTCTCTTATGAAGAAAGCTTGAGGGAACTGGGCTTATTATCTTGGAGAAGAGAAGGCTCCAGAGAGACCTCATTGTTGCCTTCCAGTACTTGAAGGGAGCGTATAAACAGGAAGGGGAATGGCTGTTTATGAGAGTGGATAGTGATAGGAGAAGAGGGAATGATTTTAAACGGAGACAGGGGAGGTTTAGATTAGATATTGGGAGGAAGTTCTTCAGTCAGAGGATGGTGACACACAGGAACAGGTTGCCTGAGGAGGTTCTGGATGCCCCACCCCTGGAACATTCAAGACCAGGTTGGATGTGGCTCTGGGCAGCCTTGTCTGGTGGTTGGCAACTCTGAGCATACCAAGGGGATTGAAACTTGATGATCATAATGGTTCTTTTCAACCCAGGCCGTTCTATGATTCTACGATTTCATTAGGACTAGAAAACTATCTTGTTGCCTTAAAATAATAATAATCTCCAAATAGAAAATCATTTTCAAATAGAAACCGAAGTTCAGATTCGTTCAAGTGCACCATCATCCTCAGAACCTCAGACAGCCTGCTGTCTTTTTATTTTATTTTATTTTATTTTATTTTATTTTATTTTATTTTATTTTATTTTATGATCCATTTGTCTAGTCCCATTGAAAGATCTATAGAGGAAATTACTGGGGCAGAATGTAGATTCAATTGTGCATTGTGCTAAAGGAGCAAATGATTCCTGTTCTCATCATTGGGATCAATAATTTGCTAAAGCACTATTAACAAGAGTAGCAACTTTACCAGGTTAAAGGGTTTTTGTACTGAGTAATGACTGCCTGGAGAAGGGAAGTACAGAGGGAGTAAATCCTAGCAGCCTTTTACTATTGAGGTAGCAACATGCAAGTGAATCAATAGTGGCTGTGGTAAGGTGGTGCAGTAAAGATGCTTTATTTGTTTGACAAAGCAGGTTGGCAAGAAAGCTGCTGAAAGTGTCCATACTAACAGTCAAATCTAGTGCAAACACAGCTGAAAACAAGCAGCCTTCACTTTCTTGGAAGCATGAAATGGTGTTTTAGGCATAACATCCCAAATTTTCCTTGCATCTAGGTTGTGAGCTGCCTTGACACTTCAAACATTTGTTTTGTCATCTTTCCTTAGCCATTTACAAAGAAATTTCTCAGAGGAGGTCAGTACCTGCCATAAGGCAAGCCCATCTCAAAGGACAAGCACGAGGGAACACTGAAGACCTCAGTTTTGATTCACACCAGACAAGACTTCTTCTTACCCAGCTTTGCACACCTATCTGAGTCAGCTAATGGAAGTCCCAATGCTTAACTCCCTCTGTAGCTTGAGAGACTCCTGCAGGGTTCTTGCTTAGATCTGTATGGCTCTCTGAAGCAATCTCCCTCCATTTAGTATATAGGGAGCCTATTGAGACTAGCCTATCAGTCAAGTCTTTTGCTTAGCTTACTAAATTTGGAACTCCTGAAGCTAAAATCCACAAATGACAAATAGTTAGGTTTTCAGTGGATAGTCTAAAACTTATTAAAGGATGCTGCCCTAATTCTTTGTGTTGTTTTTAAAAGTACTTCAACCACTATTTCACCCAACAAAAATATGGTAGCAAGCATGAATTATAAGATTTTTTCAACAAAGTCTGAATAATAATATAGCCTTTTAGCAGCTTTTCAGCATCATAAACTTTGTCCATACAAAGGACACAAGAAGTCTTAAAAGTCCTTTAATTAAAAACATTTTTATGCATGTCAGTAGTAGCAGTACACATATCAGTAATAATAAATAACAATATTATGCACACATAAGAAAAATGCCAACAAAATGGTTTTAAGAATGCCCCTTGGCATGAGGAAAGATAACAGCATTTATTATTATTATTTTTTATTGTTATTATTATTTACATTTGCATTTGCATTTGAACTTGTATTGTTGTTGAGCTTAAGAAAGAGCTGCCGCTGGATTTAGTTTAACTATAAGTTGTACAAGCATAGGACCTGCTTCAATACACTTACAAGTTAAGGATAAAACAAATGCACACAAGTGTATACATGGGTATTCTTTTTGTTCGTTTGTTTCTTTGTTTGTGTATGTGAGAGTGGGTGTAAATGTACTTTCTGTATTAACAAAACAAGGTGATGATCAAACTGCAGTAACCACCTAAACAGAATCAACAAGCCTAGAATCTTAGATTTGTTTAAATCTAAAACTCAGAGCAAACAAAGCTATGAAATTGATAAAATTCCCTGAAATTCACTTGAACTGAGCCAAATGAGATTTACATAAGACTCCTCTAAACGGCAAGAGGTTTATTCCTACTCAAAATCAAAAACAGAAAGGATCTGACCTGCTTTACAGCCAAATGTGGGATGAAATCCCATTGCAAATATTTCATAGGAAAATTGGATCAGAGACCACTCATCACCAACTCTTCTGCTTAGCAACTTTGTTGATTCTAAGACATACATTAAATATTTTGGGGATTTCAGTCCTCAGTGTTTTGTTTATTTATTTATTTTTTTTTCCACTGACAGTCAAATGACCTTCTCTACTTGTTGATCTGACATTAAGACACACAACTAACTGTAATTCACAGTTCTAGTGGTGAAAAGTTCCAGACAGATTTTAAATCAGTGTATATTTTAGGAACCAAGGAATGTACATACAAGAATGATTTTATCTAATTCTGGTCTTCTTCCAGGATTTCTGAAAAAGAAGGGAAAGAGAAGGAAAACAAAGGCTTCCCTCCTGACAATCTGCTATGACAGACGTATGCCCATAAATAAAAATGTCCACTGTTGAGTCTGGATACATCTCTGCAAATTAGATATCTAAATTATGAGAAAAACTGTCCTTGATCTCTTCTAATGTCAAAAAACAAAACCACTTCTGTAGACTTTGTGCAGTCTGGAGATGTCTCATTCCTTTTCAGAGGCTGCAGCAAGCCTATGGACACTTGTCACAAAATTCCTCATTACACATCAAACAGAGAAGTCCTTTTTCTTTTGTAATCATAGCTCTGGTGCAGGCTATTTGAGTTTGAAGATTATCTAACAGCACACTCTTAGTTATATACATAAAATACAGCACTGACTATGGATTAGAAAGTGGCTGCCAAGTGCAGCACTCAAACACCTGGCAATATTGATTTTACACTTTTCCCGTGATTCTACATCATGTTCCTTTAGTTTCTGGCAATCTCTATAACTTTTATACTGACATAAATTGTGATAAAAAAGGAATCAAATAATCCCCTTTTCCCCTCCAGAAATAGTTAGGAAAGCTCTATAGCACCATTAATATTTTTGTTAATGGAGGTGATCTCAAGGAGGACGAAAGAACAGGGAAAGTTAAAGCCAAACTCTCTGTGTGTTTTTGTTGTTGTTTTTTCTTTTTCTGTTTTTGTTTCTGTGTTGTCTTCAGACTTGTTCTCTGTAGTGGCAAATAGAAGAAATATAATCAGATTTTCTTTAATTGCATCTAACATGAGGTAATTTCGGCATTTTGGGTGAAACTTTAAATTCAGTTGGAGACCAAAGATAGAGACCATATGTACGAAGGTCATCCTCAAGAAAAGAAGTGGGCTTTATTTTTTATTAATGTTGTCTTTGTTGTCTAATGTTGAACTTTGATGAATCTCTGAGAGTATGAATATTGGAATAATGATAAGAACTTGATGCCGTCCTTTGAAATTCTCTGTATTATACTGTGCGAGATGAGAGGACAGGTGCTCTTAAGAACCACTTACAGTTCAAAAATCTTAAAGTTTCAGACTTGTTTTCATGTTCCTTGAGGAAAGAGTATGAAGAGATATTCTTGGTTTTGAATCTCGAAAGGAAAAGTGTACTCTCATAGTTTATTTATTGACTAATTGCTGAAGTTACAGAATCACAGAATGGCCAGGGTTGGAAAGGATCTCAAGGATCATCAAGATCCAACCCCCTTGCCACATGCAGGGCCACCAACCTCCCCATTTAATACTAGATCAAGCTGCCCAGGGCCCCATCCAATCTGGCCTTGAGCACTTTCAGAGATGGGGCATCCACAACCTCTCTGGGCAGCCTGTGCCAGCATCTCACCACTCTCTCTGTAAAGAATTTTCCCCTGACATCCAACTTTAATCTCCCCTCCCTCAGCTTAAACTTCCCCTTGTCCTGCAGTTATCTACCCTTTAAAAGAGTTGATTCCCCTCCTGTTTGTATTCTCCCTTTAGATAATGAAAGGCTGTAATGAGGTCGGCCTGCAGCCTTCTGTTCTCCAGGCTGAACAAGCCCAGCTCCCTCAACCTGTCTTCGTAGGGGAGGTGCTCCAGCCCTCTGATCATCTTTGTGACCCTCTCTGGACCCTCTCTAACAGCTCTCTGTCTTTCTTGTACTGGGGGCTCCAGAGCTGGATGACTCCAGATGGGGCCTCACAAGAGCAGAGTAGAGGGGGACAATCACCTCCCTGTCTCTGCTGGCCACCCCTCTTCTGATGTGGAGTTCAGGATACCATTTGCCTTCTGAGCCACAAGGGCACACTGATGGCTCGTGTTCAGTTTTTCATCCATCAGGACCCCCAGGTCCTCTGCAGGGCTGCTCTCAAGGACTGCTCCTTCCAGTCTGTATGGATGCCTGGGATTCCTCTGGCCCAAGTGCAAAACTCCGCACTTTGCTGTGTTGAACCTCATCAGGTTCAACCTGGCCCACCTTTCCAGCCTATTGAGGTCCCTCTGAATGGCATCCCTTCCTTCCATCATGTGAACTGCACCACTCAGTTTTGTGTCAACAGCAAACTTGCTGAGAGTGCACTCAATTCCATCACAGATGTCACTGGTAAAGATGTTAAAGAGCACCAGAGTTCCTCTAATTTAACTAATAGTACCGTTTGAGATTAAAAATTTTAATATGAAGCCAAAGGCATAGGAGAATATTCAGTGTTTTGACAAAAATCATTTAGATTATGAACATTGTTTCTTGACAGCTATCTTAGAGCAGATATTTTTTTGCCATGCCTCTATCATCAATGGAGATTGTGGAGCACTAGCTAGAGGGGAGCTGTAATAACAATGTCATTCATCCATCTCTGACTCTACAGTGCTATTTTAATAAATGCATCTGATATCTACTGGTGTCACTTATCACTTTTTCCTTAAAATTATTTATTAACCATTCCAGTAAATACTTTGTACAGAAGACATAAACATTAAAGTGCTGTAAATAAGCTGGTATTAAATAAACTTCAAAGGAAGTAATAATAACAAAAAGAAAAGGGTCAGGGGGAAAGACATAAGTGGCATAGAAATAGAAAGACTTTCATACAATTGGAACTGAGCTCAGTGGTCTGTCTGACACAGAAATGACTTAATTAGAAAATCAGCATCATCATCAAGATCTGGAAGTGCACAGCTAAGCTTTCTGAGTAGTCTTTCTATCCACCTTCATTGCTTGGATCACAGATTTCTTCGGGGCACATTAGCATTGTTTATTTAAGCAAATCATCATCTGCTCGTTGGGGACCTCTGCCTCTTTGACTTCTGCACCCAAAAATCAGACAGATCATCGTATATCACCTGCAGGGGTTGAGACGAATTTTAATAGCAGTAATGTTCTATTTTAATTCTTGTACACACACAAATGAGTTTTACAGCTGCAAACCATACGACATTAGAGACTGTAGTGGCAGCTTTGAATTTTAAATGTCCTAAGTTCCTAAGAAGGTGATTTTTAAAGCAAATCTTAAAGAATTGAGCAAAATAGGCTTTCCAGTGTAAGCATTCTTGAGATTACTTCTGTGAGGTGTTCCACTGAACAAGTAAAATAAAAGTTTGCTTTTGTAAAATATTTTCTTAGGATTCTAGTAATTCCACTGTGACCAAGTCAAAGAAAGAATAAAGTAGACATTTAGGAATGGTTATAAATGGTTATATGCCTCCTCTGAAGGCTTGGAAAACAGTTTATCTCCGGCATAATGTGTGAAAACACAAATAATTTTTAGGGTAAAAATGATTAAAAAAAATAATAATTGGAGAGTTAAAACTGAAATGTGAGAGGGAAGGAAGCACTGAACATGTTAGACAAGGGACAAATTTGCCAAATAAAGTAAGAAAACTTAATTCAGGCTAAATGTCTTGAAGATGCTATCTAGGCATTTTAAAAGCCAGTTATAAGTGTGATTTTAAACAGAGTCACAGATTAGATAAAAATTAGAGGGAGAGATCTTGCTTTGTCTCTGACAGTGCCATACACAGTGCCAGAGATACACAAATCGTTAGGAAGACAGTGTCCAGAGAAGAAAAAAAATTACCTGGCATACACAAATCTTAGGAATTGGTATTATCAAGATGTTAATAATATATTATTCAATAGGAATAGCACCTGAATGTAATTAAGTGGAGTGGATATGTCAGGGAGCTGCATTTCAAGAAAAAATATATGCATTTCAATAAAGAACACCAGGTAGGAATTCATGAATTAGCCATGACAAAAATATGTGCAAATTTCTTTACTCGTTTGTTTTCTGGGATTTCCTTCAATCTAACATGACTTTGAAAACAAATGCAGTACAATTATTGATAACAAACTCATGATAAATAATAGATCACTAAAAATGTTCAAACTGGATGTGGGAAATTCAAAGCCAGTGGAGAAGACTAGAAAGAAAAAAGACTTCTAGGTAAACTTTTTTATTTCGTAATCTTGCTGGGTTTGTTTGTTTGTTTGCTTGTTTTTTAAACTGAACTTTAAGTACTATACATTCTTCATAGCTTATGTTTGCATCTCTGACAAACTTAGAGTAAAGCACATTTTAATTTATCTGTTTCTGTACTTGATTTTTGCTCTTGGTTGACTGTCATTTGTTAGAAACTTGCATTGCTGTAATAATTGAAATATAAACTTCATTTTTTTGAGATTCACAGAATGATTGAGGTTGGAAGGGACCTCTGGAAGTCATCTTGATCAACCACTTGCAGAATAGGAGTATAATTGCCATTACTGTAATTTAAATAGCTTTTGTTTGCTTTCAACGAACATTCAGCTGTAGGAGAAGAAAGAAGCTGATTAGTCATATTCACTGTCATGCTTGGTAAGGAAAGGCACTATGAAAGACAAGAAAAAATATAAACCTGAGAAAGAAAAACTATCTCTTAGCAGAATTTCTAAAGAAGTGAAAGAAAAACACAAGTGGAAGTTCAAAACTGATACAGTGTGAAGATGAAGGAAAAGAAGATCTCACGTAGGGTGGAAAGAACACACAGAAACATAATTGTATATTTGAATGAAATTGAACATATGGAAATCATGGAAATTAGGAGACTCTTGGTGATGATGAACAAAAAAAATTACAGACATGTCTGCAGATTTTTGTATGTGTGCTGCATTACTCTATATATGTGTATATTCGGTGATTCATTCAGTCAACTTACTTTACCAAAGTCAAGAATTACTTATGCCTCACAATTGTTACACTCACATGCCAGGAGTAAGGCTTGACGAACCAGCTCCTTGTTTACCATTGGAATGAAACCCTTTGATTTAGTGAAAGCAAGGATTGAATGAAAGGTGCCAGGAAATGAAAGACATGGGCTTTGTTAACTCTCTGTTCGTCCCAGCATGACAATTCAAAAGCAACATTTTAAGCAGAAGCCGTTCAGTGAAAACCTTTTTTTTACCTTGAGAAAACAATGAAAATAAAACTCATGTGCAACTTCCATCTGTCTTCTTGAGAAACCTTCTCTGATAAGAATAACCCAGTTCATTTAGAAGTCATCTGAAAGAAGAAGAAAATATATTATAGTGTAGTGAAGTAGAAAATGGTTAGATCTTGAACTGTCTTCTGAATATTGTCATTTTAGAAGTAACAGGGCATGGTTGTTGTGCCATCTGTATTGCCAAAATAGGGGAAGAAATTCCCAGGAACCTTTGTTCTCTTTTTATGCCTTACTTCTGAGCATATATGGAATGATTACCCATCGCTATCCTTTTTCTAAAGAGCTATGTGTTTTCTAAATGAAAAGGAGATCTTTTGCCAGATAAATGCTTGAGTTTGGGAAGTGGGAAAATAATAGATTACATTTCCAACATCTGTAAACCAGAGATTTATAACTGGCAAGGTCTGTTTTGTCCTATTTGTCCTATTTAGTATTACAAAAAGCAGTAACTTGCAAAATGTAAAGAAAAAAGAATTACAAATATAAGAGAGTGATTTATTGACAGCTTCAAATTTCAGAAAATCTCTTCACAAGATATTCCTTCTGTTAGGACTAGTAGACATAGTGTAAGGGCATTTTCCACCTTTTGGCTGTTTTCAGTCACACCATAACAAGAGAGGAATGCCTCCTGACTATATATGGTCTCCATTAATTTCTTTACATAGCAAGCACTTTGCTACATTTTTAGGCAAGCGCTGATTCCTGTTTTCTAAACTTTGATGCTCCCTTGATTAACAGGCCTGTAATCTGTAAAGACTAACAAGACTTGAGAGCACATGAAGAGAGAGATCTATGCTGAAGCAGTAGCTCCACCAGTCTATTCAAAGTTGGAGGATAGATTGTGTTCATAGTCACATTTTTCTAAGAAGAGTAGCTACAGAGATTTCACTCAAACTGCTGAGGTGTAAATCCAGAGGAGAATTTGTCTGCCTGTGACAGCAGCTCTAAACTTAATAGAATTGTGAAGATTGAGGGGTTAAAGTAATGAGTTCCTCAACCGTTCACCTCTTACTGCCAAGTATTCATTATGCTTGTACTGGATGTCTTAGACAGTCACCTCTAAAGTGTCTGACTTTCTGGTGAGGATACAGTCAATCTTCTCCGTAATGTCCTCAAAACTTATATCTATGAAATGTGCTTTCATTAGATTGCTCTACAAATCACCCCTTTAAGACCAATTCTAAATATGCTTTCTGAACTGTAGAGTGATTAGTGCTGAATGCAGTACTTTGGGTGAGGTCCTAACGAAATACACTGTATTTCCTTAACAATAATTGAGTTGAAGGCTTTAATATAAGGGGTTTTTTTTATTATTATTATTATTAAAATAACTCTCATATCTCTCTCCAGGTCAATATGCTGTAGTACCTTCCCATTAAGCAGATATTATGTCCTTTTATTGCATTCTCCGAGACTCATTATTCTGCATTTATCTGCATTGAATTTGCTATCTATTAGCTCAAGCACTTAAATGATCTAAATCCTTCCCTACCTGACTGTATTGTTTCTCACAGATGACCTTTCCTCCCAATTTAGTATCATCTTCACACCAGAAATTTTTCATTTAAATAATATGCTCTGACTCATTTAAGGTACTGAAAAAGCAGTGTTTTCAGCACTGATCCCTTGCAGTGCCCCTGTAGCTTAAAAGCATAACTCACAATGTACAATTGCATCAGCTACAGTTTTACAGTGGCATTCTCACTTTGAATTAAAGCTGAAGTCTTGTTTAATGTGTATCCAATTTATACAGAGGGTTTTAAGGATTTCTTGCAAACAGATGGTTAACATTGCTATGAGACTTCAGAACATGTCTACTCTTCAGCTAGAAAATGCACCACTATTGCTAGATACAAAGCAACATCTGGACATGTGCTCCACTGATGCTAAGCAGATGATCTTCAGCCACTCTGTCCACTCCAGCCTTTATACAACATGTTTAAACCAAAAAAGCTCTATCAAATATTTTGTTACAACATGTGATTGTGCTGCAATCAGAAATGAGTTTGTACCTACTCCTTTTAAGTCTTTTACTGCACACGGTCAGTCATGATTCAACGGGCCTGATGCCTCACTCCTTTACCTAGGTGGATGTGCCAAGTTAACTACAGAGGGGAGTTAATGCTAGGATAAAAGCTGGGATACTAGTTCAGTCACTACTCTCTACCCATGAGTAACACTGAACCTAGATGAAGCAGGTTTCACGTTGTTTTACTTTTAATATCTGGTTGAGATACTCAAGCTGTCTTGGGCTCCCCTTATGGTTGCTGAGCAAGACAAACTTACTGAACCGTGGCCTCTGCACTTCTCATCCTGGCTGCATATGCATATTTGAAAAGTGCCAGATGAACTCCTTATTCTTGTACGGGAGGAGTTTCGTTTTCTACTGTGACTTGTTCTTTCAAAGCTCACTTATTTTGATAAGCTTTGCTCATCTCTCTTCTATTTGAGGTTCTCAAAACTGATTATTGCATCCAAAAGGCCAAAGTGTGCCTTAGGCATTTCTTAATCTTAACTCTGGGTTACCACTACAGTGATATTTGTGTTCCCTGTGGCGGGGAGATAAAGACCTCGCTGAGGACAGGCAAGGGCACATACAGAGCTAAACCTTATGTTTCCATGAAAAGGAGGGGCAGAATGGTGCTGGTGAGAAAATCAACACCAATATTTCAAGACCTCTGTTTTACTTTGGCAATTGAAATGTGACTTATCTATCAATCATGTGCTGATATTTTCCACTTACTGCATTTTTTAATTCTTACCAAAAAAAAAAAAAAAAGTTGCTATGACTTATTACATTTTCCCAAATGAAGAAAAAGAAGCAATTGTATAAACACAACTTTTAGTTATTTAAAATCTGTTTTCTTTCCCTGGGACATTCCAAGAAATTTCATGCAGTCAAGGAAAGCTTAGCTTTTTTTTTTTTTTTTTTTTTCCAGCTCATTCCCCTGAGGGAGTCTGAAAGAGTGACACGAAAGCATGTATGAAGCACTGCTAAATGCAGAATGGAAAAATCATAGGTATTTAATATCATCACAGTACTGGCATGTTGAATAATCTATCATCTCACTTATATGGCATGAATCAGCAAGAACATTTTTTTCAGAAACCAGTGTTTTTCTGTGTGATTTCACAAAATTAAAAGTTCTTTCTATCCCTTTCCTACAAATACTATCAGATTGTTTAAGATGAAAGAAAAGATAGGAGCTAATAGGTCTTGTAGGGTAGATATTTAGAGCTTTTTAGCATCTCAGTTTTTCAGACGTATAATGTTTTGAAAATGTTTAATTCTGAATTTATAGAGCTCTAGAGAATGAAGTCTTCCTTTCAATTTATAATATAGGCCACAGATTTCAGCTACTTCATAATATCAAACTAAAGTATTTTCACCTGTTGATGTAGGCCTACCCATACAGATGATGGAGTATTTTATATTTTGTGTCAGTTTACACTCTTGTTCTCTTTTTGAGACTGTATGAAGGAGGACATATTTCATTCACAGTTTTCTGACAAAGTTTCTATCAATTAGAAAGTTAGCAAAAGCATTACACTTTATTTAAAGAACTTAAGATATTATACTCCAGAACTTTTCAGGAAGTTAATTGTACTGATACTTCTTAAAGCAACAGCTAAGATTCTTTCATCCTACAGTTGCTCTTAAAATTCTCGTAAGTCTGTAGCTTATCATTTTTCTCCTCTTTCATATAGAAGAGTATGAATAGACTTCAGCATGTTTGATGTAAAATAAATTAATACAAGGGAAAAATCAAAAATAAGTTTTTCTTGTGTTGTTTCAGACCTAGGCTAAGCTAATAAGCAGGCAGACAAATATGATTATTTTTTCTTGTTATTTTTTCTTTTTCCCCTCAAATAGTTGGTTGACTGGTTGACTGATAGATTATTTCTGCTGTGATTTGATGGAATTCTTAGATTCAGAATACTTCTGTTGAAACACTAGATTATTGAAGTAAAGTATAACACTTTCTGTCTTCTGTGGTAGCCATTTGCTTTGTACTGTCACAGGT
Source organism: Tympanuchus pallidicinctus (assembly GCF_026119805.1). NCBI lineage: Eukaryota > Metazoa > Chordata > Aves > Galliformes > Phasianidae > Tympanuchus > Tympanuchus pallidicinctus. The sequence continues at coordinate 19,098,801 of NW_026294813.1, read as the reverse complement.
ATTCACAGAATGGCCCGGGTTGGAAAGGACTTCAAGGATCAAGAATCTCCAATCCGCACCCACCACAGGCAAGGCTGCCAATCTCCACATTTAATGCTAGACCAGGCTGCCAGAGCCCCATCCAGCCTGGTCTTGAACACCTCCAGGGGCAGGTCATCCATAACCTCTCTGGGCAAGCTATTGCAGCAGCTCACCACTGTCATAGTAAAGAACTTCTCCCTGATATCCAGCCTAAATCTTCCTTCTTTCATCTTAAAACCATTTCCACTTGTCTTGCTATTATCTATTCTATAAAAGAGTTGACTCCCCTCCTGTTTATAGGCTCCCTTTAGTTACTGAAAGGCTGCAATGAGGTCACCCCACAGCCTTCTTTTCTCCAGGCTGAACAAGCCCAGCTTTTTCAACCTGTTCTGTATCATAGAAGTTGGAAGGGACTCCCTGCTAAAACATGATCTCTATAGCAGAGTGCACAGGAATGTGTCCAGACAGGTCTTGAATATCTCCAGAGAAGGAAACTCTGCAATCTTTCTGGGAAGTCTGCCACTCTTGTAGTAACTAAGATCTTCCTCATTCATATGGATCTTTCTGTGTTGCAGTTTCTGCCTATTGCTCCTTGATCTGTTTCTTCACACCACTGAAATGAGTCTGGCCCCATCCACTTGACTCCCACACTTTAGATATAAGCAGTGATGAGATCACCTTTGTCTTCTTGAGGTTGAAGTGACCCAATTTTCTCAGCTTTTCCATATTGGGGATGGGAGATGCTCCAGGCTCCTAATAATCTCTGAGATCCTCCACTGAACTGTCCCTAGAAGATGCCTGTCTTTTTTGAACTGAGGAGCCCAGAACTGGATACAGTATTCCAGATATGGCCTCACAAGGTCAGCATAGGTGAGGAGGATAATCTCCCTTGACTTGCTCGCCACAATCTTTTTAATGCACCCTAGGATTCCAAGTAAGTGTGCTATCCCCTTCTGAACTTAGAGGAGCAGCTATCACAGAATCACAGAATCACAGAATCACCCGGGTTGGAAGGGACCTCAAGGATCATGTAGTTCCAACCCCCCTGCCTAGCAGGGCCACCAAACGTACACATTCAGATCAGGTTGCCCAGGACCCCGTCCAACCTGGCCTTAAACACGTCCAAGGACGGGGCATCCACAACCTCCCTGGGCAGCCCGTTCCAGGGCCTAACCACTCTCCTTGTAAAGAACTTCCCCCTAACATCCAACCTAAATCTTCCCTCCTTCAACTTGGATCCATTTCCCCTAGTCCTGCTGTTGTCAGCCCTTCTGAAGAGTTTACTCCCCTCCTGGGTGTAGGTTCCCTTCAGGTATTGATAGGCTGCAATGAGGTCACCCCGCAGCCTTCTCTTCTCCAGGCTGAACAAGCCCAACTCCCTCAGCCTGTCCTCATAGGGGAGGTGCTCCAGCCCCCTGATCATCTTAGTCGCCCTCCTCTGGACCCTTTCCAAAATCTCAATGTCTTTCTTGTACTGAGGGCTCCACACCTGGACACAGTACTCCAGATGGGGCCTCAGAAGAGCCGAGTAGAGAGGGACAATCACCTCCCTCTCCCTGCTGACCACCCCTCTCCTGATGGAGCCCAGGATCCCATTTGCCTTTCGAGCTGCCAGAGCGCACTGCTGGCTCATGTTCAGTCTCTCGTCCATCAGGACCCCCAGGTCCTTCTCTGCCGAGCTACTTACATTCCAGCTGAAAGAAAAAAAAAAAAACAAGAAACCTAGAGTTTCATAGAATCATAGTGTACTAGAATCATTAAGGTTGGAAAAGATCACTAAGAATATCTAGTCTAATCCTTAATTAATCACCACAATGCCAATTAAACCATGTCCCTAAGTATCACATTTACATGGTTCTTTAACACCTACAGGGACAGGGGTAGTCTCTTCCATTTGCTTGGGTATCCCAAAGCAGCCTCCAACCATTCTTTCAGAGAAATTTTTCCTAAAATCCACTCCCTCTTGTCATATTGCTAGTTACCCGGGAGAATAGAATGACTCCACCTTTCCACAACCTCCTTTTCCATTGCCTCCTCTTCTCTAGAATAAATAATAATCCCAGTTTCCTCAGTTTACTGATCTAACTTTAAAGTGTAAATACAATAAGTATTTTAAGAAAAAGAACAATTCAAACAAATAAGAAAATAATCATAAGATTCTATGAATTAAATAGTGTATTTTTTTCTTAATAAAATGTTTTATTTTCCATCTACATTGTTCTTTAAAATAAATAGGTAGATTTAAATAATATTTTCACAACATCAATCATGACTTCTACTTTTGAAGTAGAAGCTGTTGTCTTTTTTAAGGAAAAATAGGTTTCTGATATTGAAGGTCTGAAATAAATCTTGCTGAAGTCACTGCATATGAAGATATTTATATAAAAGAAACTACCTTTTGCATAGATACACTTTGTCCTTGTGATAATACAGATATTATATGGATTGGTGCCTACCTGAACAACCCAGTTATAGAGTACCTGCTTTAGCAAGGAGATTGAAATCAATGATCTCATGAGGTTCCTTCCAATGCCTGCAAAGCAGAGTTCCCCCTGCTTTTGATGAATTACTGAGTAGTTTTGCATACATAGCATAAATGTACAAAAGGAAGCCTGAGTATGCAGTCAAGAAGCTTAGCTGAGATTATGAAATCTGCTTCCTGGAAAGCTCATGACAACTGATCACTTCACTGAGTAACAAGTAGTTGAAAAAAAGGATAAATTCAAGTGTGAACCACAATTGAACAATTCATCTTGATCAATTTCTTCTCTAATTACGCATCTGGAACCAAGATCTCATTGCCTGAAGGATTTCTTGATCCTTGTAGGACCATGGAGGGGAATCAGCAGAATTGCCACCTTGGACTTCCAGAGATCACACTTTAACCTCTTTAGGACCATGGTTGAAAAGGTCCCTTGGAAGGTAGTTTTGGAGAGCCCAGGAAGGCTGGAAATCACAGAATCACACAGAATCACAGAATCACCCGGGTTGGAAGGGACCTCAAGGATCATGTAGTTCCAACCCCCCTGCCTAGCAGGGCCACCAAACATACACATTCAGATCAGGTTGCCCAGGACCCCGTCCAACCTGGCCTTAAACACGTCCAAGGACGGGGCATCCACAACCTCCCTGGGCAGCCCGTTCCAGGGCCTAACCACTCTCCTTGTGAAGAACTTCCCCCTAACATCCAACCTAAATCTTCCCTCCCTCAAATATACTTTAGTGAGAAATACTTTAAGGAAGTTATTTTAAAGGTTCAGGAGCTGACCTTCCCTAAGCCATGGAAGACAAGCTGACAGACAAGGAAGCTGGATTGGCTGAACAGACATCTGTGGCTGGAACTCAAGAACAAAAGGAAAGTTTATAGTCTCTGGAAGAGTGGACAAGCTACTTATGATGATTACAGGTATGCAGTGAAGATGTGCAGGGGGAAAATTAGAAAAGCCTAGCTAGAAATGAACCTGGCCACTAAGGTAAAGGAAAAGAATAAATATATCTATAAATACATCAACAGGAAGAGGAGAGCTAGGGAGAATCTCCATCCCTTGTTGGATGTGGAGGGCTACTTGGTGACCAAGGATCAGGATAAGGCTAAGGTGCTTAATACCTTTTTCGCCTCAGTCTTTAATAGGAAGACTTGTTATTTTCTGGGAACACAGTCCCCTGTGCTGGTGGATAAGGATGGGGAACAGAATAAGCCCTGCATAATCCATGATGAGATGGTTTTGGACCTGCTTCGAAAGCTGGATGCTCACAAGTCCATGGGGGCTGGCAGATGTGGTTGCCAAGCCACACTCCATCATTCTTTGGCAATCCTGGCTAACTGGGGATGTTCTGATAGATTGGAGAATGGCAGATCTGATGCCCATCTTCCAAAAGGGCTGGGAAGATGATCCTGGTAGCTACAGACCTATCAATCTCACCTTGGTACCCGGGAAGGTTATGGAATGGATAATTTCAAGAGCCATCATGGACCAATTAAAGGTCAACCAGGGGATCAGGCCTAGTCAGTATGAGTTTACGAATGGTTAATCCTGTCTGACAAACCTGATTTCATTCTATGATAAGGTGACTAGCTTAGTGGATGAAGGTAAGGCTGTTGATGTGGTCTACCTGGACTTCAGTAAAGCATTTGACACTGTCCCCCATAGCATTCTTGTGGAGAAGCTGGCTACCCATGGTTTAGATGGGCACACTCTCCGCTGTGTGAAACACTGGCTGGATGACTGGGCCCAAAGAGTTGTGGTCAATGGAGGTAAATCCAGTTGGCAGCTGGTCACGAGTAGAGTCCCTCAAGGCTCAGTTCTGGAGCTGCTTTGATTTGACATCTTTTTTAGTGATCTTGATGAGGGGATTGAGTGCACCTTCAGTAAGTTTGCAGATGACAACAAGTTTGGAGGGAGTATTGATCTGCCTGAGGGGAGAAAGGCACTACAAAAAGACCCGGATAGACTGGAACTATGGACTGGATAAACTGTCTAAATTTCAATAGAGCCAAGTGGTTGGAGCCAACGGTGGTTGGACTAGATGACCTTGCAGGTCGTTTTGTCAATGGTTTACGGGCTGGTTCGGCCCGGTTCTGTGACGAGCGGGGAGGAGGGATCCGCAAATTTGCGCCTCCGGAAAAAAAGAAACAGGGGACCCCAAAATAATTAAAAACAGCGGCAACCATCTGAGGAGAAACAAACTAATTTACTAGGTATATTATCGGAATGCAAGATAACACACTATAATACAATATAATCAGAATTGAAGCTAATAAATGAAATATAATGAGAGAGAATGTCCGAAAGGTGGATAGGCCTCACCACAATGCTGAGGTGAGATGCACAGTCCAGCTGAGCAGCAGGGAGACCGGAGCAGCGCCCACGACGAAGGGCAGGCGAGAAAGAGGAATCAGGTGGCCTTGCCAGGAGTTAAACCTCCTCTCCCTGACCACAAGGTCCCCTGGGGAATGTCGTTCTTCTTCTCTTCAGGGCAGGTACCCAGGACTTGAGCATTGACAGTTAAAGTCCCAGTGCCCCACATGATGTTATGATGTGGAATACCAAAAGCCAAAAATCACAAAACCATGACACGTTTCCAACCTTGTGATTCTGTGAAGTGTCGGGTTCTTCATTTTGGTCACAACAACTGCAGGCAGCCCTACAGGCTTGGGGAAGAGTGGCTGGAAAGCTGCCTGATAGAAAGGGACCTTGGTGTACTGATGGACAGCCAGCTGAATATGAGCCAGCAGTGTGCCCAGGTGGCCAAGAAGGCCAATGGCATCCTAGCTTGTAACAGGAATGGTATGGTAAGCAGGACTAGGGAAGTAATCCTGTCCCTGTACTTGGCATTGGTGATGCCTCACCTCAAGTACTGTGTTCAGTTTTGGGCACCTGAATACAGAAAGGATATGGAGGTGCTGGAGCAGGTCCAAAGAAGGGTAAGAAGGCTTGTGAAGGGCTTGGAGAATGTGCCCTATGAAGAGAGACTGACGGAACTGGGCTGTTTAATATGGGGAAAAGGAGGCTTAGGGGAGATGTTATTGCTGTTTTCCAATACTTGAAAGGTGCTTACAGCGAGAGCGGAGTTGGTCTCTTCTCACCAGTGACAGGTGACAGGACAAGGGGAAACGGCCTTAAGTTGCGCCAGGGTAAGTTTAGGTTGGATATCAGAAAACACTTCTTTACAGAAAGGATTGTTAAGCAATGGAATAGGCTCCTCGGGGAGGTGATTGAATCACCATCTCTGTATATGTTTAGAAACCATTTGGATGTGGTGCTCAGGGACATGATTAGTAGAGGGCTGTTAGCATTAGGGAAATATGGTTAGGTTGTGTTTGGACTCAATGTTCTTAAAGGTCTTTTCCAACCTGAATGATTCTATAAGAACAGTCATTACTGGTCTCCACTTGGACATTGAATTGTTGGCCACAACTCTGAGTGTGACCATCCAGCCAATTCCTTATCCACCAAGAAGTCTATCCATCAAATCCGTTCTTCTCCAAGTTGGCTATCAGGATGTAAAGTGGGACAGTGTCAAATGCTTTGCAAAAGTCCAGGCGGATTATTTCAGTTTTTTTTTTCCTATATCAGTACACTGATGCTGTACTCCATTATAAAAGGCTACCAAGCTTGTGAGGCATTACTTGCCCTTGGCAAAGCCATGTTAGTTACCACCAATTATGTCATCTTTATTTTCCATGTGCCTTAGTAGGATCTTCACAAGGATCTGCTCCATGATCTTAGCAGGCAAAGAGGAGAGTCTGACTGGCCTACAGTTTCCTGGATATTCTCTTTTTCTCCCTCCTTGAAAATGGGAGTAGTTTCCCCTTTTTCAGTCAGTGGGAACTTCACCAGACTGCCATGATCCTTCAAATATGGACAGCAGCTTGGCAACTTCATCTGCCAGCTCCATCAGAACTTGCGGATGGTTCTTGTCAGATCCCATGGACTTATGTACCTTCAGGTACTTTAAATGGTCTTGAAACTGATCTTCACTTACAGTAGGCGGATATTCCTTCTCCAAGTTCTAATTGCTATCTGCAACTTGGGCAGTGTGGCTAGAGCCCTTGCCAGAGAAGACTCAGGCAAATAAGTCACTGACCACCTCAGCCTTCTCTGTATTCCTCATGACCAGTTGTCCAGTTTCCCTCCTGAGAGGGCCCACATGTTCCGTGACACCTATATTTATCACTGATACACCCGTATAATTTCTTCTTGTTCCCCCTTATAACCCTTGTTCAAATGTATTACACATTCAGTTACATAAATGTATAACACTGGTTCTCCCAGTGCTTGAGCCTGCTTGAATGTCTCTGGACAACATCTCATGAGAGTTCATTCACCACTTAAGCATACTCAGGGCTGATGCTATGCTTATATTTTGTCTTGAAGTAACTGCCATTTCAACCACCTTTTCATCAATCATATTCCACCACTGGGACATACCTTGGATGATAATTTTCTAGATGTTGAATAATTTATATAGTTGTATTATACTGAATAGTGCCACCATTGTTGCTAGAAAGGTTAGGCAAAGCCTGAGCATACTTAACATTCCAATATCCTCTGAGGACTTAGCAGTTTAAATCATAAATTTTCATACATAGAAAAAAAGTATCTAAGCACCCAATTCAGTAAAGGTTGACATGCTGCTGAAAATCTTCCTAAAATAACCCCGATTATCCCAGAATCATCTTCTGGAAACATTCGGTACGTGGGGCGTTTCAGATGTCTAAGCAACGTAAGTATATTCTTTCTAACTTTGTTTCCTGAATGTATGAAATTCCACAGAAATGTCACTTTAAATGCTTGAGTGATTAGTTGAATGGCAGTCTGAGTAAGATATTTAGGTGGATGAGCACATACGTAGCTGTCTGAAGGCACTAAAATTTGGGAATTGCGTCTTGCAAGTAACAGAGACTGAAGAGATGTATGAAAAGGCTAAGTATACATCCTACATCTGACTTCAACAGTGCTTTTATACTTTTAGGTTTTTCCTTTTTCAATAAATAAATGTCTGATAATCTCTAAACATGTGATGAATATTATTTACTCACTGACTTAGTTTATTAGTGTAGAAGTACTTGATTAAAATCTTGGCTGTTAACTCATTTTAATAGACCTGGTGTGATCTTAATTACTGGAGATGTTTTTACTTCTCTTGTTCAGTGTTTTTGTGCGGTGAAAGGAAATTTCAAGATGATTTGAGCTGAAACTTGGCAATGTATCTTTTGGTCTTCTTTTGTTTTATCTTCTGATTGATCTGTATCTAATGGACTCAAAGAAGGTACAAGCTCAGAAAAATTCTCTGATTTTCTTTAGAAAAACAGTAGCACTGCCTACAGCTTTGTAGATCATCTGAGGCATTATGAACAAGAAACATGATGTAAGGAGAGAGTGAGAGACAGAACAACAAAATAGAAGAAAGAAGACATTTCCTTTCAATGGATCTTTTCAGTGTTGAAATCTCTAAACTTAGAAGGATGACTTCAGAGAGTATATTGTATAGATAGATATACCATATTGTATAGATAGATGTACCATATTCTGACTATGGAATAAAATTAGTCAGTTGAGAAATGGAATACAGTAGAGTTTGGAATTGATGGACCCGAAGAATTTGAAGTCAGAAACATTATTGCTGACACAATAATATACTTTTTTCCTTTCCCCTTTTGTTCAATACAACACTGTATCTGTTATCCTTTCTTAATTGATGCAATATTGTGTGCTTAATGAATATAGGATTTGAAGAATGAATGTTGAGAAAGTAAATATCTCTTGTGATATTAGGAATCGAGCCAGTTTCTATGGCAGCACCACATATTACCATGTACTCATTTCATGGTCAAAGTATGTGTGATTTCTTTGTGAAGCAGACCAGTCAAAAACAAACAAAGAAAAAGCACAAAATAATCAAAAGGAGTAGAAAACAAAACAAAACCATACGAAATAAAAGGTAGAAGATAATTATCTCACATATAATTGTGGAAGGATTTTATCTCTAAAAAACACAAGAATGTCCGTCTTGAAAGATACAGGTTGATGATACCTACGTTTTATGTGTTTGAATTTGGGTAAACATTTATTTCCCATAAAAAAGCACATGTATGTAGGAGAGAGGAAGTTTTAAAGACGATCTGAAACATTTCTAGCTACTGTCATTGACAGTGAACAGACTGATAAAGACTTCTCTTGATGTGACTTAAACACAGAATGCAATATTTCAATGAATAGATGTATTCTATGTGGAAGCCATTTCAAAATGTTTTCTAGTCTATGAAAGATTTCATCACTTTATACCCCTTGACAGCTTTTTTATGACATTAGTGAAATGACTACAAAACTTCTTTGTCATCTGATATATATTTTCTGCTTTATTTTTGCTTAGGACACAGTTCTAAAATATCACTTTTAAGATCACCATGATCTAGTAGTAGTCATCATTAGATGTTGATCTGTCTTTATAGGCCAGTCAGCCTCACCTCTGTCCCTGGAAAGGTGATGGAACAGCTTGTGCTGGATGTCATCTCCAGACAACTGGAAGAAAAGGAGGTTATCAAGAGTAGTCAGCATGGGTTGACCAGGGGGAGGTCGTGCTTGACCAACCTGGTAGCCTTCTGTGATGTTGTCTCTGGATGGGTAGATGGGGGGAGAGCAGTGGATGTAGTCTACCTTGATTTCAGCAAGGCATTTGATACTGTCCCCCATTACATCCTTATAACAAAGCTGAGCAAGTGTGGGATAGATGAGTGGACAGTGAGGTGGGTTGAGAACTGGCTGACTGGCAGAGCACAGAGGGTCGTTGGTGGTGCAGTCTGGTTGGAGGCCTGTAACCAGCGGTGTTCCTCAGGGGTCTGTGCTGGGTCCGTTCTTGTTCAACATCTTCATCAATGACCTTGATGAGGGGATAGTGGCCACCCTCAGCAAGTTGAAGCAATATGAAGTTGGGAGGATTGGCTGACAGGCCTGAAGGCTGTGTTGCCATTCAGCAAGACCTGGACAGGCTGGAGAGCTGGGCAAAAAAAAAAAAACAAACGGATGAGGTTTAACAAAAGCAAGCGTAGAGTCTTGCATCTGGGGAGGAATAATTGCATGCACCAGTACAGGTTGAGGGATGAGCTGCTGGAGGGGAGCTCTGCGGAGAGGGACCTGGGTGTCCTGGTGGACAACAGGTTGGCTGTGAGCCAGCAGTGTGCCCTTGTGGCCAAGAGGGCCAATGGCATCCTGGGATGCATTAAAAAGAGCGTGGACAGCAGGTGGAGGGAGGTGATCCTCCCCCTCTACTCTGCCCTGGTAAGGCCTCATCTGGAGTACTGCGTCCAGTTCTGGGCTCCCCAGTACAAAAAAGACAGGGATCTCTTGGAAAGAGTCCAGACACAAAGAGGGCCACAAAGATGGTGAAGGGCCTGGAGCATCTCTCCTATGAGGAAAGGCTGAGTGAACTGGGTCTGTTTAGCCTTGAGAAAAAAAGACTGAGAGGAGACCTGATCCAGGTCTATAAATATCTGAGGTGTGGGGGGCAGAGTGGTGAAACCAGACTCTTTTCAGTGGTGAGTGGAGACAGGACAAGGGGAAATGGCCAGAAATGCAGCGTAGGAAATTCTGCACAAATGTGCGCAAGAACTTCTTTACAGTGAGGTGATGGAGCACTGGCACAGGCTGCCCAGGGAGGTGGTGGAGTCTCCTTCTCTGGAGATGTTCAAGACCTGCCTGGATGCCTACCTGTGCAACCTGGTGTAGGGAACCTGCTTTGGCAGGGGGGTTGGACTCAATGATCTCTGGAGGTCCCTTCCAACCCCTAGAAGTCTGTGATTCTGTGATTCTTTCAGATTTCACGATAAAGGGAATTCTGTTCTGTTCAGTGTTGTAATATTATGGCACTCCTAAATATTGGAAAGATTCTGGCACTGGAGCAGTTAAGTCAGTTCAACACAGGCTAAACTAGACACCAAGGTAAAATGTAAAATACAACGAACTGAAACACATCTCATCAGCACTCAATATTATTTGCGGAGAATGCCTAGGCATTCTGGTAGATAATAATTCTGTTGTTTGTTTAAATTAAATTACTAGTTTGTCTCTTTAATAAGAACATTATAGATATACTGTGAATTTGTATGTCATCAACACTTTGAAAAGATAGTGTGGGCATAGACATACTGTCTGAGAATAAACTACTGAGAGCTTTACTCAGTAGCTAGAAAGATGAACCTGAGGGTAAAATATTTCAGAACTATTTTGACAACAATGCAAGTTCATGAAATGTTTGTGTTGGGAGAAAAAATAAAAAAATAAAATAAAATAAAATAAAATAAAATAAAATAAAATAAAATAAAAAGATTATAATAATACACTGCGGGAGTTGCACTCTTCACTTGGGAAACCTAAAGTATTTTTCAGACATCAGCACTCCCAAGACTAAGGTCTTGTGTTTTTCTACAAATGGATGAACCAAAGTGCAAGGGCATCTATCACCTTTCCAGCTCCCTCTGGAAAATTCTCTGTAAAGAATTTTCCACAGGGCAGTAAATGATGCCTTTCATTCTACAATAATTAAAAAGAAAGAAAGAAGAGTAAAGATAGATAGAAATATTTTTTAACATTTCAGTGAGCTGAACACAACTTACCAATACTAATTTTAAGAAAAATGATAAAAATCGTTTGCTTTTTAAGAAAGTATTAGTATAATTTGATCTTGATTTTTTTCCTAAAACTTAGCATACATCTTGTATTCTCATTGCCATTCTTGTGAGAGGATTTTTTTTTTAATAAGTGACTTTCAGAGAACTGTATGCTTCTTGTTCCCCTGTATTCAGCACTGGTGAGGCCGCACCTCGAGTACTGTGTCCAGTTTTGGGCCCCTCACTGCACGAAAGATATTGAGGCCCTGGAACGTGTTCAAAGGAGGGCAACAAAGCTGGTGAGGGGTCTGGAACACAGGCCATATGAGGAGAGGCTGAAGGAGCTGGGAATGTTCAGCCTGGAGAAGAGGAGGCTCAGGGGAGACCTCATTGCTCTCTATAACTTCCTGAAGGGAGGCTGTAGTGAGCTGGGGGTCGGCCTCTTCTCTCGTGTCATTAGTGATAGGACCAGGGGGAATGGTTTCAAGCTACGACAGGGGAGATTCAGGCTGGACATGAGGAAGTATTACTTTTCAGAAAGGGTGGTCAGGCACTGAATGGACTGCCCAGGGAGGTGGTGGAGTCACCGACCCTGGGGGTGTTCAAGGAAAGGCTGGATGTTGTGTTGAGGGACATGGTTTAGTAGGAGCTATTGGGAATAGTGAACGGTTGGACTGGATGATCTTTTAGGTCTTTTCCAACCTTGGTGATTCTATGATTCTAAGTGTTAATATTTGTTAACAAAATCAGGAATAAATGGGCTAATATCTGACAACTTTCTCCCATCTCCTAGATTTTTATTTGGAAACTAAGAAACCTATTAACCAATCAAGTGTAATTAATTGCTATGCATTCTTCAGATTTAATTCATTCTGCCAATATATCAGTAATATAAGACTTTATCAGGAGGAGATAAAGCAGACAAACCAGAAGACAGGCTGAGTAAAAATGACATGCTTTAAAATCATATTTCTTGAAGTACATCTGGAAGTTCCATTACTGCAGACATTAATTCTGAATTGATCAATGGGTACGTAATCTAGTCCTTCTAACTTTCCACCTTCATTCTGTTTGCTTTCATTCACTGCTGAATCATGACCTAAACCTCTGATTGAGCACCTGAGGTGAGCAATGAATCAGCCCTGGGAGCACAGTTGAAGGCTCCACCCCTCCTAGACCCATTTAAGAGCTGACTACTAGTAGGCAAGGATCTTTTTCTGGAGATCTTTCCTTTAGAGTTTTACAGCAAGCTCAGGACAAGGTTAAGCACTCTATGTATTCTCTTTTTGGTATAATAATCTCCTTAGCCAAAACTCTCTTATTTCATAATTATAACATCTGCATATTCATTGATTATACAGCAATAGAGGTTGATTTATAGAAAAAGTTACAGCTGTAAAATTTTGAAGATTAGTAGTCTTTTTAAAAGACATTTGGAACTGTATTACTTGCTTAATTATTTATTTTTTTTGTTTGAGAAACTGGTGCAATGATTGACAAGATATAATTCACATCAAACAAAATCTTGAGTTGAAGTATCTTTGGGACAAAGCCCTCCTCCATAATATTTACTATTAAAAAAGTAATAAAGTCAAGTAGTACCAAGAATTTTTGCTTCTACAGGTTTGTTAAATCTTTAATTTAAGGAAATCAAGATCACTTCAACTTAGTCAAACATATTAGGTAATATAACTGAGGAGTAATAATCCCCTGCAAGTGCACATATCTTTTATCTTGATTTTACAAGCTCAAAAGCCCAGTTACAACATTCCCGTCTCAAAACATATTTTATGTGATCTCTTTTAGGTCTCCTCACCTCTTTTTCAGATTGACGTGACAGAGAAATCTGTCAACCAGTTTTCCTGTGACCTATTCACATGTGCAAACATACCCATGGAGAGAACTGCAGCCATTATTGAGATAATAATTGGCAAACTTACTTATGTCGTGATATTGATATATTAGGATACCCGAGCAGACACAGTACAGAAAATATCATAGAATCATAGAATGGCTTGGATTGGAAAAGACGCTAAGGATCATCAAGTTTCAACTTGGAATATATTTAGTAAACCTAATAAATCAAGATGGATCAGAGTTCAGAGAAATAAGGAGACTGTCAGTGAATAAACATCATGAGGGTAGCTCAGAGGAATTATAGATATTGTTGTCATTTTTCTTCCTCTCTAATTCATTTAAGTCCTAAAAAACAAAAACAATGCTAAGAATAATTACCAAGATATAATTATCAAATAATTTATTAAAATATTTATTTGCAAAAAAGCTTTTCAAAGATGATAACACAAATAATAAGACAACTAAGGTCAAAAGTATCATAATAATGCAAAGATGTTAAGAGATGATGCATTAGCATAAAACTTGCTTATATAGCAGTATAAGCACAAGCAAGAGGGAAACATTTACCTAAAGTTATAAACTTAAGATTATCATATTACTCAACATATTTAGATTTTTGATAAAAAATTATGGCTTCAATATATCTATTTTGTGTTCTGAAGACAGAAAGGAACAAACAGAAGCTCAGCTAGAAAAATTTCATGCCATGCAGACTGAAGTATTCCTGGGGCTTGTGGGCCATGACAGAACCCCTTGAAGACCTGACAGCTAAGTCTTATCTTACCACTCCAGCCAGAGTACATAGCACCTCCCCGTGAACAGAGATGGACCACGGCTAGGCCAATGCCCCTGGTGTGGGGAAACGAAGATATTTATCTTAGTCCCATGTCCAAGCATGTGGTTGATCAGGAAAGCAATGTTATCATAAAATCACAGAATGGCCTGGGTTGGAAGGGATCTCAAGGATCCTTAAGCTCCAATTCCCTTGCCACAGGCAGGGTCGTCAACCTCCATATCTAATACTAAATCAAGATGCCCAGAGCCCCATCCAAACTGGCCTTGAACACCTCTGGGGCATCCACAACCTCTTTGGGCAGCCTGTTTCAGCATCTCACTGCTCTCTTGGTAAAAACTTTCCCCTGATATCCAACTTAAGTCATAGAATCATAGAATCGTAGATTCATAGGATCATAGAATGGCCTGGGATAAAAAGGACCTCAAAGATCATCAAGTTTAAAATCCCCTGCTGTGGGCAGGGTTACCAACCACTAGAGCAGGCTGGTCTTGGATGCCTCCAGGGATGGGGCATCCAGAACCTCCTTGGGTAATCTGTTCCAGTGCATCACCACCCTTTGAGTGAAAAACCTCCTCCTAATGTCTAACCTAAACCTCCTCTGTCTTAGTTAAAAACATTCTCCCTTGTCCTGTCACTATCCACCCTTGTGGATAACCATTCCACCTCCTGTTTATAGGTTCCCTTCAAGTACTGGAAGGCCACAATGAGGTCTCCCTGGAGCCTTCTCTTCTCCAAGCTAAACAAGCTCAGTTCCCTCAGCCTTTCCTCATAGGAGAGGTCTGATCATCTTAGTGGCCCTGTTCTGGACCCACTCTAAGATGTCTATATTGTTCCTGTACTGGACAGAATACTCCAGATGAGGTCTCACAAGAGCCAAGTAGAGGAGGACAATCTCCTCCTTCTCTCTGTTGGCTACTCTTTTAACCCAGCCCAGAACACAGTTGGCCTTACAGGCTGCAAGCATACACTGCTGTCTCATGTCCAGCTTCTGGGTCCAAGACGGCTGGTCGCTCTTCTAGAAGGAAATCTTGAAGGTGCAGGAGCAGGCTGTCCCTCTGAACCACAATATGAGCCGGAGGGGAGCAAGACCAGTGTGGATGAATAGGGAGCTATTCTTGAGGCTCCAGGAGAAAAAGAGAATCTACCTCCTGTGGAAGAAGGGATGGGCAACTCAGAAAGAGTACAGAGAAGTTAAGATATGCAGAAAGAAAATCAGAACGGCAAAAGCCCAGCTTGAACTCAACATGGCTGCTGTGGTAAAAAGGAACAAAAAACTCTTTTACAAATATATCAACAGTAAGAGGAAGACTAAGGAGAATCTCCATTCTTTACTGAATGATCACTGAGGATAAGGAAAAGGCAGAGGTTCTGCATGTCTTCTTTACGTCGGTCTTTAAAAGTCACACCAGTTATCTTCAGGGTACTCCACTCTCTGACCTGTTAGTCTCGAATGGGGAGCAGACTAAACCCTCCACGATTCAGGAGGACACAGTCAAAAAACTACTACTCCAACTGGACTGTCACAAGTCCATGGGGCCGGATGGGACTCACCCAAGAATACTGAGGGAACTGGTGGAGGTGATAGCTGAGCCGCTTTCCACCATCTATCAGCGCTCCTTATTGACTGGTGATGTCCCAGAAGATTGGAGGCTTGCCAATGTGACTCCCATCTATAAGAAGGGTTGTAAGGAGGACCCAGGGAACTACAGGCCTGTTAGTCTGACCTCAGTGCCAGGGAAGGTTATGGAGAAGATTGCCTTGAGGGAGATCATGCGGCATGTGTGGGACAGGCCTAGCCAGCACGGGTTGATGAAAGGCAGGTCCTGCTTGACCAATCTGATCTTCTATGATCTAGTGACCCGTCTGGTGGATGAGGGAAAGTTTGTTGATGTAGTCTACCCAGATTTCAGCAAAACTTTTGACACTGTCTCCCACAGCATTCTCCTGCAGAAGCTGGCAGCCTGTGGCTTGGATAGGTGCACTCTTGGCTGGGTAAGGAACTGTCTGCAAGGCCAGGCCCAGAGAGTGGTAGTGAATGGAGCTAAATCTAGCTGGCAACCGGTCACAAGTGGTGTTCCCTAAGGGTCAATGATGGGGCCTGTCCTCTTCAATATCTTTACTGATGACCCGAATAAGGGCATTGAGTGCACCCTCAGTAAGTTTGTGGATGATACCAAGTTAGCTGGAAGTGTCAATTTGCCTGGGGGTAGCAAAGCACTACAGAGAGATCTGGACAGGCTGGATAGCTGGGCTGAAGACAATGGGATGAGTTTCAACAAGATCAAATGCTGGGTCCTGCACTTTGGCCCCAACAACCCCAGGCAACAATACAGGCTTGGGCCGGAGTAGCTGGACGACTGCGTAGAGAAAGTGGACCTGGGGGTATTGCTTGATGCTCAGCTGAACATGAGCCAGCAGTGTGCTCGGGTGGCCAAGAAGACCAATGGCATCCTGGCTTGCATCAGAAACAGTGTTGCTGGCAAGAACGGGGAAGTGATGGTCCCCCTGTACTCAGCACTGGTGAGGCCGCACCTCGAGTACTGTGTCCAGTTTTGGACCCCTCACTGCAAAGAAAGTGAGAAAGATATTGAGGTCCTGGAACATGTTCAGAGAAGGGCAGCAAAGTTGGTGAGTGAGCACAGGCCTTATGAGGAGCAACTGAAGGAGCTGGGATTGTTCAGTCTGGAGAAGAGGAGTCTCAGGGGAGACCTCATTGCTCTCTATAACTACCTGAAGGGAGGTTGTAGTGAGCTGAGAGTCGGCCTCTTCTCTCATGTAACTAGTGATAGGACTAGAGTGAATGGCTTCAAACTGTGCCAGGGCAGATTTAGGCTGGATATTAGGAAATACTACTTTGAAAGAGTGGTCAGGCACTGGAATGGGCTGCCCAGGAAGGTGGTGGACTCAACAACCCTCGAGGTGTTCAAGGAACATTTGGATTTTGTGTTGAGGGACATGGTTTAGAGAGAACTATTGGTGATATGTGGCTAGTTGGACTGGGTGATCTTGTAGGTCTTTTCCAATCTTGGTAAATTGGTGATTCTGTGATTTTCATCTACTCCTAAATCCTTCTGTGCAGGACTGTTCTCAAGGAGATATTCCCCCAGTTTGTATAAATACCTGGGATTGCCTCAGCCAAAGTGCAGCACTTTGCACTTGGAATCTTCCCTCCTTCAACTTAAAACCATTTCCACTTGTCCTGCTGTTATCTACCCTTGCATAGAGTTGACTTCCTTCCTATTTGAATGCTCTCTTTAGATACTGGAAGCTTGCAATGGGGCGACCCTGCAGCCTTCTTTTCTCCAGGCTGAACAGGCTCCCTTAGCCTATCTTCGTTGGGGAGGTGCTCCAGACCTCTAATCACCTTTGTGGCTGTCTGGACCCTCTCGAACAGCTCCCTGTCTTTCTTATACTGGAGGCTCCAGACCTGGATTCAGTACTCCAAATGGGGCGTCACGAGGACAAAGTAGAGAGGGACAATCACCTCACTCTCCCTGCTGGCCACCTGTCTTCTGATGGAGACCAGGATACTATTTGCTTTCTAAACTGCAAGAGCACACTGTTGGCTCATATTCAGTTTTTCATCCACCAGGTCCTTCTCTGCAGGGCTGCTCTCAAGGACTGCTCCTTTCAGTCTGTATAAATGCCTGGGATTCCTCCAGCTCAAGTGCAAAGCCCTGCATTTTGCTTTGTTGAACCTCATTAGATTAATCTGGGCTCACCTTTCAAGTCTGTTGAGGTCCCTCTGAATGACACTCCTTCCTTTAATTGTGTCCATTGCACCACTCAGCATGGTGTCATCAGCAAATTTGATGAGGGTGCACTCAATTCCATCATCAATGTCATTGATAAAGATGTTAAAGAGCACCAGTCCCAAGACAGACCCATAGAAGACACTACTCATTACCGGCCCTTCACCTGACAATCATTCTTTGTCTGTGGCTTCCAACCAATTCCACATCCATCAGATGGTGCACTCACCAAATGCACATCTGTCCAATTTGGAGATAAGGATGTGGTGGGGGGACCATATCAAAGGTCTTGCTCAAGTCCAGGTAAATGACATTGGTTGCCTTCTCCTTGTCTACCAATGTCATCACTCCATCATAGAAGGCCACCAGATTAGTTAGGCATGATCTTCCTCTGGTGAAGCCATGCTGGCTGTCTCGTATCACACACTCATTCCTTATGTGATCTAGCATGTAGTCCAGGAATATCTGCTCCATGATCTTTCCAAACACAGAGGTGAGACTCAGCACCCTGTAGTTCCCTTGGCCCTCCTTGCTCCCTTTCTTGTAAATGAGAGTGATGTAACCCTTTTTCCAGTCACCTGGGACCTCAAATGACAGTCAAGACTTGTCAAATATGATGGAACATTCTGGGACATCACTGGAGCAGGGTTAACTTTAGAGTTAGGACAACACACAAAACGACATCCTGGGTTGAGTGCAGTCTAGATAGGGACAGTAAGGCTTGTAGATACTCTGGAATCCAGAAACAAGGAAAATCCTTCTATGAGTTACAGTTGTTCTAGATTTAGATCTCTAAATGGAGAGATATGAGCATCATCTAATCCCAGTGTATCTTAGTTTCACAGTCAAAATGGGATGGTCTTTTAATCTGTCACGTCTTTGCCTTTGAAGTTGAGAGAGGAAAAGTTATACAGGAAAGAAAATGAAAATGTTTCAGGAGCAGTATGTACCAATATATAACCATACTTAAGCTGCTTCATTTTCATGAGGTTTTACTTTGATTCATTTATTCATTTTCTTTGCCAGTGAGGGAGAGTAAGTGTGGCTCCTTGATTTTCTCTCTGTGAAATTAAAAGACAATAAATTTTAAACTAATAAAAGCAAATGGTTTTTTGTTGTTGTTGTAGTTGTCTTGTCCTGTTTGTTTGTTTGTTTTTTAATATAGTTGATAGCCAGACTGAATAATTCACTGTCAGATGAGATCAACAAAGGTAAATGCAACATCAGAGTTTTAGAAAAGGTACTAGTACAAAAGAAAAAAAAAAAAAGGGGAACAAAAACAGTATGGCAGTGTGCACATCTGGACATAAATATACCATTTTATTATTGTGCTGTTGGCAAATTTTGTTGTTAACAGATTATTTCTTGCATTAGTGATTGAATGAAATCTCAGTACTAAGCCGAACAGGAAGAGTCAAATCTTAATATAGCAAATTGGCAAAGAAGAGCTGTTCAAGTGAGTCTGAGGTTAGGTAGAATCTCTTATCACCAAAGATGTTCATTTCCACCACGTGATCAAGTCTATTGTAGTTCAAGAAAGAAAATCTAGATTATATCATCTTTGTAAAATCAAATCTACAAAAAAGTACTTCCAAGCATCTAAGGTTAATTACATGACACAACACATATTTGGTGGAAGACAGCTTAGACATATTGCTCATACTTAATTTCATTCCTTCCTTCAGAGCTACAAGTATGAAACTGTCAGATTTCAGGAAACCACAGTTACAATTTCTTAGCATGGTGAGAATTAGAATAGTTCCATTGGAATACACATACAAAGATAGTTAATTTCACCTGTCTAACCACTTTAGGGCTAAACAAAAAGAGAAGCATGTCATTATGAGCATTATGCAAATGCCTCTTAAAACTGACTGTCCAGAGGCATTAACTATCTTGTTCCAGTATTCCAATGTTTGACCACTCTCACAGCAAAGAGGATTTTTTGTTCTAATAAGCAGTTATGCATGTGCCTCCCAAGGCACAGCTTTCTGATGTTTTCATACATCCTATCATCAGTTATTAAACATAAGTGGTTGGCACCTCCTTATCCCCTTCCTTTCCTCAAGAAGTTGAGAGCAATGAGGTCTCCTGTCAGCTACCTTTTCTCCACATTAGTCAAAACAAGTGTCTTAGTCACTCTTCAAGGACATGCCTTGTTACCAGCTGTGATCACCCTTAACATCCTTTCATATTTTGGAGCCCACTACTTCACATAATATTTAAAGTAAGACCTCACCAACATTAAATATAGCAGGAGAATCACCTCTTTTGACTAGCTGGCTATGCTATGTGTAATGCATCTTAAAATGCTTTTTGCTCTCTTGAATGCTATGGCATACTCTGGCTCATATGGAGCCTGCTGTCAATTGGATGTCAACTGTCATCCACATCCATTTCTGCAGAGTTGCTCTTCAGCCACTGTTCTCCTGATCTATAGCCATATACAGCACTACTCCATCCCAGGTTACTTAGCATTTACCTTTGCTGACTTTTGTGACATCACTGATTCAGTGGCACTGTATCTATCTAGACCCCTCTGCAAGGCCTCTCATTTCTCAGAAGAGACATCAGCACCTCACAATTTACTCATCATCAAACTTGTGAAATGCGTGTTTAACTCTTGCATTCAGTTCATTGATAGAAATGTTCAGTAAGGCTTGCCTCAGAATTGACCCCTGGGGAGCACCACTACAACTAACCTCCCGCTAGATAGCCTTATCTGCTATAAGTACTATCTTTCAGTCAGTTCATCACACAGCAGAGACTGAAACCATTTATTCCATAGTTAAACAGCTTGTCCAGAGGGATATTGTAAGGGACAGTATCAAATTTCTTACTAACATCTAGAAAGATTACATTCACAGCCTTCCTTTTATCCACTAAGCAGGTGGACATAGGATATCAAATCACTATAGAAGGACTTTCCTGTTAAACACCTATGTGAACTATATAATAGTTTTGTTAAGTGCCTTTCAATAGTACTGAGGTTATTCTTCACCTTGATTTTACCAGGTACTGAGGTTAGATTAATATGTATGTCATTTCCTTCGTTTCCTCATACCCTTTTTTGTAGATTGGTATAATGTTAGCTTCCAGTCAGTGAGGACCTCCTCTGACTCCCCAGACTCACTACTCTTAGAGGAAATCTAGTAAGACCTCATGGACTTAAGAATATTCAAGTGATATAACAGGTCTCTTGCAATTTTTCTTGCCAGAAATGGAAAATCACTGCTCCCTTGGTCATGAAGCTCCAGTTCAGAAATTCATGGTCTTTGAACTCAGAGATGGAGCAACTCAAGATCTATAAATACATCTTAAAAATTATTTTTATAATAATAATTTTTATAAAATTATATTTGACTCAGATTAAAAACTGAGGCAAAAAAATACATTAAATTCCTCCATTTTTTCATCATTCCTAATAGTTAAGTGATCATCAAGTATCAGTCTAATTATTCTAATATTTTCCTTAGATTATATCTTTTTGTTGACAAACCTAAGAAAGCAATTTTCGTAGTCCAACAACACACTGACCCGTGTCAATTCAAATTGAAATTTGGCTTGTTTTCTCCATGAAAATTCCAAGTGCAACTCTGCAATATCTAAGTGAAGCCTGACATCTCTTGCAGAAGTCATATACATATTTACTTTTTCTGCCCAAGTTCAGAAAGAAATTTCTCATTCAAACACGTCAATCTTCTGCTCTGCTTGTTTGAGTTATGATACAGTGAAATTACCTGCTCCTTGGCCTTTAAAAGTTCACCTTGAAAAAATATCGGCTGTCATGGACATCTAAACCCTTGAAAGAAGATTTCCAGAAGATGTTGCTAACTATGTCTCTGATCAGTTAAAGTTTGCTTTCTTAGAATGCAAGATGGCAAATATCCTTTTTAAAATTTTATTTATTTGTTTATTTATTTATTCATACATTAAAACAGAAATTTTGAATTCAACTCTCTCATAATCTCAATGGCTAAGCCAACCTCCTTTGTCACATCTTCCAAAATACCTTCTCTTCTCTAAAAAAAGTTTAGAAAAGCACCGTTTCTAGCTGGCTCACTAAGTGCTTGTGACAAGAAATTATATTCAACAAACATTAGGAATTTCCCAGACTTGTTTGTTGTCACAGTATGTGTATGGGAACTGCTGAGTCACGGCCTGAGCCTCTGATTGATCACCTAAGGTGAGCAATGAGTCAGCCAGAGGAGCACAGGTGAAGGCAATTCACCTGTGCTGCTGGAAGGTGTGGAGACTGGCTCCTAGACCTATTTAAGATCTGGCTACCAGTAGTGAAGGATCTCTTCTTGAGTCTGCTTTGCTGGGCATTTGTAAGTGAGCCTGGGATATGGGTAAGCTTTCTGTCTAGTTTCTTTTTGTTATCATAATCTGCCTTGCCAAACTCTCTTGTTTATTTTGTAATTATAGCATCTTAATATTCATTGATTATACAGTATGATATTCCTGTGGTTTTTGTTTGTTTGTTTTCCTTTCTTTTCTTTTTTCCTGGGAAATTGAAATCTATGATGATGAGGGCAGCTGATCCTGAGGTTTCTCCTCATTGTCTGTAGAACAGATAATGTGCCTGGGAAGATCATAGAATGTATCCTCCTGGAAGACAGGTTAAGGCACATGAGAGACACGTGGGTGATCCAAGAAAGCCAGCATGGTTTTATCAAAGGAAGCCTGACCAATCTGGTACTCTCCTATGATAGAGTGATGGTATCAGTAGACAAATGGAATGCAGCTGATGTCATCTACCTGGATTTCTGCAAGGCTTTTGATTTGATCCCCCACCACATCCTTTTTCCTGGAGGAATATGGATTTGAAGGTGGATAGGGTGGATAAGGAATTGGTAGGAAATTCTCAACCAGATGGCTGTGGCCAATGATTTTATGTCCAGCTGGGGGCCAGTAACAAGTGGTGTCCTTCAGTGTCTCCTCTTAAGACCAATACTCTTTAAAATCTTTATCACTGACATACGCAGTGGGATTGAATACACTCTCAACAAGATGAGTGGTGCTAAAGGATGGGATGCCATCCAGAAGGACCGTGATGTTTATCAGACATCAAAATGTGGGCCCTTGTGAACATGATGAGGTTCAACAAAGTAAAGTTGAAGGTTTTGCACTTGGATTGGGCTAATCCCAGGTATATATAGACTGGAAGAACTCTTTGAAACTAGACTTGTTGGAAAAAAACTTAAGAATCCTAGTTTATGAGAAGATTAACATAAGCCAGCGGTGTGTG
Source organism: Tympanuchus pallidicinctus (assembly GCF_026119805.1). Lineage (NCBI taxonomy): Eukaryota > Metazoa > Chordata > Aves > Galliformes > Phasianidae > Tympanuchus > Tympanuchus pallidicinctus. The sequence goes on along the minus strand of NW_026294813.1, from coordinate 19,076,014 downwards.
CTTGCAGCCTGGAAGGTCAGTGATACCCTGGTTCCGTCAGAAGAGGTGTGGCCATCAGTTGAGGGATTTTCTTGTCCTCTACACTGCTCTCATGAGGCACCAGCTGGAGTTCATGTCTGGGAACCCCAACATAGAAAAGATGTGGGGCTTTTGAGAGGGTCCCCAGGAAGGCAATGAGGAAGATCCAAGAGCTGGAGCCCTCCCCTAAAGAGACAGGCTGAAGTAACTAGTCTTCTTCAGCATAAAAAACAGAAGGCTGTGAGGACACCTTACTGCAGACTTCCAATCTTTAAAGGGAGAATATAAACTTTTTACACAGTTACACAGTGATAGGACAAGGGAGGATAGTTTTAAAGTAAAGGAGAGGATGTCAGAGGAAAGTTTTTTGGGTAGTTAAAGTTTCTGGGTGATGAAATGCTGGGACAGACTGCCCAGAGAGATTGTGGATGCCCTGTCCCTGGAGGTGTTTGGGAACAGCTTGGATGGGGCCCTGGGCAACATGATCTAGTATTTGATCTAGTGGATGATATCCTTACCGGTGGTAGGGAAGCTAGAACTTGTTGATGCTTAAGAATCCTTTCAACTCAAGCCACTCTGTGATTCTATGAATAGCTCACCTGTGCTTGCAACCTGTGTGGTTTATCAGCAGACACTCAGGATGACATCAACTTAGCTATTCATCTCCTTAATCCTCACTCAACTGCTCTATACCACATCATCCATCATGGATAGGTCTGTACAGTCTATCTGTACCTTACTTATAGCATAGTGACTTTATCCTGTCTACCCTGCTTATTCATTCTGAAAAGCCCACAGCCCCTCTATCCCAGCACTTCAGTTATAGAACTTGTTCCACCAAGTCTAACCAATATGTGATATTATAATAATATTACATATAATAGTCTCACAATATAATAATATAATAATGTGTTAATATAAATTAGGGAATATATCAAAACTTCCAGTTGATGGTCTTCTATAACCAATTCTATATTGTGTTTTATTGGCTTCCTACAGAGCAACAAGACAAATTCCAGAGTGACGTGCTCAGTGTTTCTGATCTCAGCTCCCAGGAGAATGTTCACTTTTCCAGTCTGAGGATCTTGGTCATTAGCTCACGCATACTGTAACTGGATGTAAAAGGAGGGAAAATTCTGTTTGCCTTTTTCAGATATCAGGCCAAAATCAAAACACAAATATAAATGAAAAATGAAGGAGGGTAAACTATGTTTATTGATAATGTCCCTCTTTTACTTATTCATTTATACTGAATTTATACATCTGAAGATGTAGATTTTCAACTTCAAAAGCTCCAGTGAACTGCTGTCACTGTTTCTCACTCTCCAGAAACCTCTGGACAGGTGTATTTCTAGTAGATGCACAGTATGGTAATTAACATAGGCAAATTGGCTATGTTTCATAACCTGTGATAAACAAAAACTTTATCTGGACCACTTACTTATCCTTTTTTATCTTATTCCTATGGTGTTGATTTTTTTTTTTTTAATTGTGTTTGATTTTGTTTTAATCTATAATTTCTTTGTTCATAGCATTTTTTCCTTCAAAATCCTCACAGTTCTTCACAAACATACATATCTACAGAGCACATCAGACACTGAATAGAAAATGAATATTTTGCAGTGGGAGAAACAGGAAAACAAAGTAAACAAAAAAAAAAAAAGCAATTGTATAGATAGATCCTCCTCACATCATTTCACATACTCAAAGAAGGTGCTCAAGGAGAGAAATGTAGCATAACAATCAGTGTAGGAAGGAAAGGAATAACAATAAAATGTCTGTTAAAGAACTAGAGTAGTCTCAGAATTTGTGAAGGAGACTAAAATGACTGAACAAGATACTATTCGTTCTTGTTTTATTTGAAAGTAAGGAGAATTTATTACACTGATGAGCCTGCAATATGTTGCTTTGGACTGATAGACTAAATTGACACCTTGCTATATATAGAAAACAACTTGCAGAAAAATGACATTCTCTTCTATTTTCCTCTGATATATCTGAGATTAAAATTACTGGGACATCATACACATAAAATCCTGGAAAGTAAAAGTGCTTTATTTCAATGCAAATAGTATTGCTGGATGGGATTGATCAAAGAGATGGAAAGTGTAATACCAGTCTGACTAAATGTAGTGGAGTTTCAAAACCTGAATCAGACATCCTTGGATCTCCTTAATAGTCAGTGGAGATAGAACAGAACATGGAAAGTGCAATTTCTCCCATGCTAAAATTTTTGTTGTCTTTCAAATAATTTTTGTGACATTTTATTAGGGAAAAAAAAAAAAAGAAAGAAACAGTTAACATCTATGTAGGTGCTGGAATCTAATTTAATCACATTTAAAATACATTTTATATTCTTTGCTGACTAATTGTGTATTTATAAGACTTCCTTAAATGCACACTCTCCTACTTTCCCTCCCATCCATCAGCAGTATCTTTTTATACAGTTGGACAATTTCACCCAAATTTGAACAATAAAGGTATGAAAGACATTGCTATACGCTACAACTGTGCTGCTTATACTAGGAGAAAATACAGACTGAATATGCACTATTGTCATACTCCTCTTACTGAAATCTTAAGGTGCTCATACTTTAAGCATGAGAAATGTTGTGGTGAAAGTAAAGGAGATAGGAAGACAAACCTAGAATCAGGTACTTACTAGGTCTAGTACTCAGAACCAATTATTCAGACATTGTGATTGTCTTTCACCGGGGTTTAATGGAAGGGTAGCTGCACCCTTTCAAAATGAGCTGCCAAATTAATTACTACTCCACAGGTTTCTGAAGGGTATGAATTGTCTTTTAAATTTGGAATAGGTATCTTCTCATCAGTATTGAAGCTCTGATTGCGAGAAATAAATTTTACTATGTTTATTTTTTATATTATATTATATACATTATATATAATGTATATTTTACATTATTATGTATATAATATGTATTACATACATTATATATAAAATATATTATTTATTATTTCTGTTTAAAAAAACCTTAATTCTGCATAACAATGCATCCATCCTGCTTCACTCTGAAGTGTGCTTTTTGAATACAATACACAAAAAAATCTTTTTCTTCTTTACTTTCTCAAGTAGAAACTGAGGCATAGTATACAAATTTTCCTGAGCTTTTTTTAGATGACCCTATTAGAAGAAAATGCAATTTGCAATAAAGTCCTTGTGTGTTTCTGTATGGAAGACACATATATCTGTTATGTGTCATCAGATAAGCTACCTTACAGTGCAACTTGTATCTGAGAGTACAAAGAACATATCCAATATGTCACATATTAAAATTGATTACAATACAATGAAGATCCAGCTCCAAAGCATAACATTTTTTTAGCTGGTGGTAGGAAAACTCTATAGTCTAAGTTGCAATCAAATCTCTTGACGGGATTAGGCAAACACCATTTCAATTTATCCATTCCAGAATTCAGTGCCAAGAAGCGCAACAAAGATGAAAATAAAGAAACCGCCGACTGTGCATTTTTGTTGTTGGAGCTGCTGTGGCAGCAGTCTCTCAGAAAAAGGAGAGAACTGCTGTGCTACCTCGATCCCACACATAATGAAAGCTCATAAGAAGCTGGATTCTCACATTCTTTTGCCAAATAACTGGGTAGCAGTTGAAATCCACCAAGTACAGCTTTGTATAAAGAAAAGATGAAAAAGAAAAAAAAAAAAAAAAGCAGATGTTGGGAATAGTGACTGTATTGCAGATTACTCTAGCTCAGGGAGCCTAAGAATGGAGTTGGCTATTTTTGGAATGCCTTACAAGAAATAAATAATGATGTAGTTCTTGGCAAAGAACTAAACAGAGTACTATATTTGTAAATGCTCCTTCCGTCTTTGTAGACACAGATGCAATGTTAAGGACTAAAAAGCAAAATGCATTTTAAATCTATCTTTAAAATCTATCTTTAACTAATTTTGCTGAGATGAGCAGAAAAAAATGTCACTGCCAGGTAGTAGAAAGGGGAAAAAAAAATTAAGACTCTCATCAGCCTTCAGCCATGACCCAATCCAGGACTTTGTAATATTTGTTATTTCTGAGTTCTCTGCAAAATGGATGCAGTCTGCTGCCGTTTTACTCAGATGATACATTACATTGACATAACGTTCATTTTGCACTTGCACTGTTAATGTAAATCTACAGTAAAAAGCTAGGCCTATGGTCATTAGAGTGGTCAAGAGCATGATAAAATTTATTTTGGGTGATGGTTAAGGTATTTGGAAGCTACTGAGACAGCTGGCTTGTTATCTCTCTGTGGACCAGCCTTACTATGTTTAATTGAATGGTTAGCCTGTTGTTAAGGTGACACAAAATTAGTTATGCTGCTTATTCAATGCATCACAGTAATGCTTTTCCACATGGGGAAACATACAATTACAACAAAAATGACCATGATTAGCAACTTAAAGCAGGAAGCACAATTTGCATACAAATATATTTGCGTATGTTTGTCTATATTTGAAGGTTGCATTTAACAAATCACTTGCAGATATCTATAATTTAAAGTTTGGAGGTAATCCCCTCGATTGTGTCTGCCCATATTCCTGTAGTTGTTCATTTGATTGAATGATCATCTAGAGATTAGAATTTCTATGCAATCCCATTGAAATCAGGAGTCCAGTTGTCTATAAGTTTTTTTCACTCTTAAATCAGTTGAACTTTCACCAAGTAAATGATATGTTTTATAGTTCTAATTATATGATCCTTTGAACCTCCTAATAATTAGGCAGGAATTATATATATGGCATATAAATATTTGCATACATTATCTATCATTTCTTTCCTATTATATGAGCTCCTATTCTAGAATAACTTCTAGAATTTGGAAATACATAGCTTACAAGTTGATTTTCTTTAAAAATATTCAGTCACTACTATATGTTTACTTTCTGTGTCTCACGTGAAAAATATGTATGCATGAATAACATCTATATGTTTGCCTACCTCTATGCATACATATATTTATTTGTTTATGGATATAAACATAAAAATGCTCTAAAACAAAGCAAAACTAAAAAGCCCAACTCAATAACTTAAAAAGTGCTGAGAGATGAAAATGACTTAAATAAAATGAAACTTGCAAAAGTGCAAGCAGCTGCCACGAGTGTTCTGCTATAATTCATATATTTTATTGTTCTGTTTTGTTTTTTAGATAATTAGTTGGTGGCAAAGGAATAATTGTGTTGCATGAAACATTGTGAATTTAATTTCACATTGAAAGCTGTAAACTGTATCTACTGTGAGTTAGAAGGACAAACAAAATCTGTTAAAGGGCCAGACTTAAAATAAATTTCATGCCCGCAGTAGACTGCTGCTTTTACTCCCATATTTTTTTTTCTATCTAAAGGTTAGCATAATTTTTTGTTTGTTTCAAATGCAACAATGTATTTTTTTTTCCTATTAATTTAAATCTTACTTGTAAGGCTTTATCTAATGTTGTTTTAATGAGTGAAGTAATCAGCAAATGAAACAATATTTTAAAAAACTGTATTTCAATGGATTTTATGATTGAGTAATAAATACTCTCATTGCCTTCAGTAAAACTAGTCGTCTAAGTATTAAAGTTCTTGCAAAAATTTCCAAGTTCAGACCCTTTGTTCTGAAAGAAAGAAGGGCAGCCTGCTGATAAAAGAGAAAAAAAAAAAAAAAATCAGAAAAGAAATTTTAAAAATCTGTTAGTTACAGGCAGTAATGGAAAATCAAACAAAAAACACGTTCACATAAGAGCTACATGAGTCCTTGATGATAACAGTTAAGCTGAATTTTTATATTACTTTCTTTTCCTATTTGTGGCTTTAACTGTAACTACAGCCTTTCTGTCTTGATGTCACCATTATTTTAAATAGCGTCTATCAGCAGGCAGTTCATAGTGAGCTCCACAAAGAAAGTTGCACTAAAACCCACCAGCTACTGAAGCACATTAGTTTTATTAAGTGGTGATGTATGCTCTGGCAATAGGGATCTCACACCCAGGGAGGCAGCTTCAACAATTGTCACGGTGTTATTTTTTATGGATGGCTTGCTTGTTCAAGTTAAAATGTCAAGTCTCTGTAGTTTTAAGGGAGGGCAGGGGGCACATGTCTGACCAATGTGCTGCAGCAGGGTGGAAGTCTCATTTGCCTGAAGCCTAGGATGCATGCTGTTAACTCTTCAAATGCCACTGTAGGCTCCACAAGGCAGATAATTCCTGGGCTTACTTTGCATGCTCCAGAGCTGTGCCATCTCTCAGTTATGTCTCTGTTTTCAGTTGTGTGGCTTCATTAGATTATTCTTCTTTTTGCAGTGCTTTAAAAACTGGTCAGTGCTTTCACCAACCAAATTATTGTTTTTGTTTTGTTTTGTGTTTTTTTTTTAATCTGAATGTGAATTAGAAGGTCTTATTTATTTATTAGTTTTAAATAATGCCTGATGCCATAAAATAATTTAAGTATAACTTATTTTTATACATAAATGTATATGTATACATAAATGCTCTTTTGAAGTAGAACTATCAAAATTTGCAGGTCTAAGTTGTGTCCCCATACCAGTACCTCACTTGAGGATTGTTTTGTTCAAATTGTTTTACACATTCAGTGTAAAGACAAGATAGCTTCCCTCTAGTTGACAGATATCAGTTCTACTTAACAGCTTAGAAAGGTCACCAACAGCTTGGGGTCTTTGTTATATAGACTTTTCTGAATAATACAACCACATGTTCATCAGTAGGAAAGAGTATGGCTGTTGGCCTGAACAAGAAGAAAAGAAGGTGAAACACTTTTTAAAAAATTATTTATTACTTTCTGAGACTCCAGATGCACCTGATGGAATCCTCTTGAAATCACAGAATCAGACTGATTATTTCTTACCTACCTCCCCCCACGCTCCCCCCTCCCCCCAAGCGTTACTCTTTTTTTCATACAGGTTATTATTTTAAACACAGTTTCCCTAATAGCAAATCTCTATATAAAAATCCTAAACTAAAATCCTTTGAGTATTATACAGACCTTTCTATTAAAACAAATAACTGATACATCTTAAGGGCTTAAGCAGGGAACAGAGGAGTAGGTGGTCTCATTAAGAACCCTTCTTCCACAAGAAAGGCATTTCTCATTGTCTTTACCCAATGATATAAATGACCTTTGCCATGGAATTGATGAATGTATAAATCTTTCATAATATATTTTAATGTCCTGCTGGTACTAATCATTAATATAAAACAAAACAAAAAGATTTGCAAACAAGAGCTCTATTATTATTAAAGGGACATTCCTTGCAATTTTGTGAACGAGAATTTGAAATGCTTTTTATTCCCATATCTCACACAGTGATAGAAATTCTTCTCTTTCTCTTCTCTTTCTCTTCTCTTTCTCTTCTCTTTCTCTTCTCTTTCTCTTCTCTTTCTCTTCTCTTTCTCTTCTCTTTCTCTTCTCTTTCTCTTCTCTTTCTCTTCTCTTTCTCTTCTCTTTCTCTTCTCTTTCTCTTCTCTTTCTCTTCTCTTTCTCTTCCTTTTTTTTTAATTATCCCAACAGTAGGATATTTCCTTGTCCTACATAGCTTTCTGACTCCAATTTGAGATGTTATATTACTTTTCACTTGAATGTGTCTGTCAAGGGAGAGGAAAGGGAAGGCAAAGAAAAGCAAGGCAAGGCAAAGCAATAAGAAGGAAGGGAAGGGGCAGTGTAGGGATATGAAGACATTGCCTCTATGTTTTAGATAGCAACTTCATAAAGAATCCATGAACTCATATTCAAATCCCATGATGCGATGAGGAAAATAAGCGTTTCAGGGAGCTTTTTCATTGTGCTGTGACAAGCAGAAAGAAGTAGCAGACTCTTATTTTGCCTAACTGAGGCAAGGGGAATTCCATCTTCTATCTCAATAGTACCACTATTCAAGTCTTTTTGTATCAAGAGAAGTATAAATCCTTCTATCTCTAGAAGAGTTTCTAATTTTCAGGGTAAACATGACCTATTTTAGAGGAGGAATGGGGAAGATATGTGGTATTTTCTCATGCCTTTGAAGCTTTGTCACTGAGCAGCAAATAACTGAAACACTATGGGAGAACTAATATTGCTTATCAATCTTAATATATAGTTGGAACACATAACCTGGTAGAAGGTAATTTAGAATTCAGAAATCTTTTTTTTTATTTGTTCATGTTTAATAGATAACTTTTTTTTTTCTCTCATAAGTATCTCATTTTATTTTCTGTACTTTAATTTTCAGTATTTCTCCTGCCTTTTAACAATCTTTCATGGAAAAACACATCAGATTCAATATCATGCCTTATTTTTATCTAAAATTGATGCATATTATAGTGTTCCATTTTGTTGTTCTCTCTTTTTTATTTATGTGACTTGAGAGCTTTTTTGTTATTTGTTTTAATATACTTTGAAAGGCCTAACTCAGCTTGGCTTTTCACTTGGCAATTCTTACATTATTTCAGCACTTCTTAACCTCTAAGGTGTCCCTTTATTTGCTGATCAATCTTTTTTTCTCCATATTTCTTGTAGGCTTTATGCTTACTCTTACTGTCTTTTTCTAGATGGCTATACATCCAAATACATCTGGAAACTTTTCCTGAAAGTTCTGTTCTTGCTTGCTTGATATGCAAGTTTCAGATAACTTTCATTGCTTACTTAAATAGTTTGAAGGAATCTGTTACACTGCAAGCCCGTGAACTTCTTGCTTCCACTGACTTTGCTTGCTTTTTCACATGATTTATCAAAGTTTTCCATTTTGAAATTGGGTAACTCAGCTGGAGAACTTGTTTTTTCTTATTTTCCATTTAATTTATATTCAGTCAGCTTACAATTGCTGACTTCAAGGGTATCTCAGTATTAGTATTATGTTCAGTAAGTTCATGAAATATCTGGCAGGCTAGTTGAAGTAGGAGCAGTAATTTTAGTAGGTCATCTGGAAATCACTGTTATGTCTCTTGAACATGTGGAGGTCAGTGCAACTTCATAAGCCTGTCAAATGTTTTTCTTTGTAGAGATAGTTGAAACTGTGCAAATGCCACACTGCCTTGTTATGAATACAGAATCAATGTGTTTATGATACTGCTGCTTGATTATAAATAGATTCAATTATGATTTTAAAATGGTCTAGATTTTTTCATGAGTGACTTACAGTTATACTGTGCACGTGTGTATTCAATACAGGGAGAAAAAATTGAATTTAATGCAAAGTTATTTAGGGCAAATGTGCAACAGATTTTGGAGGACTTTATTTCCAAATCCTGCACTTCATGATACACACACATGTATATCCACTTTGTCTTTTTATTCAACATTATGTTTACATTGTCTGGTATAATGTAATTGGTATGGTGTGAAGAGCGAAGAATACTAACTGGATATGCTGCTACAATAGAATCATAGAATCGTAGAATCACAGAATAACTTAAATTGGAAGAGAACTTAAAGTTTATGTAGTTCCAAACCTCCTGACATGGGCATGGTTTCCTCCTACCAAATTAGGCTTTCCAGGGTCCCATCCAACCTGGCCTTGAACGTATTGAGAGATGAGGCATCAATAGCTTCTCTGAGTAACCTGCTCCAGTGCTTCATTAAATTGAATAAAAAAAATCTTCCTAAGATCTAACTTAAATCTCCTCTCTTAATTTAGATCCATTTCCCCTTGTTCTTTCAAAACTTGTTAACAAGTCCCATCTCCCCTTTGCTTAGAAGCTCCCTGCAAGAACTGTAGAGCTTCAAATGAGGCCTTGCCTGAGCCTTCTCTTCTCTAAACCAGCTCTCTCAGCCTTTCTTCATAAGAGAGGTACTCCAGCACTCTGGTTATCTTCGTGACCTTTTTTGGAGCTTATTCAACAACTCCATGTCTTTCTTGTGCTGGGGTCCCTAGGGCCAGCCACAGTACTCCAGATGGGACTTCACAGATGTAAAACGGAGTCACAGAACTATGGAAGTTGTAAGGGACCTCTGGAAATCATCTAGTTCAACCCTTCTGCTTAAGAATTTTCTCTAAAGTAGGTTATACAGGAAAGTGTCCCGGCAGGTTTCGAGTATGTCCAGAGAAGGAGACTCCTTTCTAGTCATCCTGTTCCAGTGCTCTCTAACATTCAAGTCAAGAAGTTTTTCATCTTGTTTGTATGGACACTTCTGGGTTTCAGTTTGAGCCCTCTGTCCCTTGTTCTGACACTGGATGCTATTTGAAAGTTTGGTCAAATCCACTTGATTACTGTCCTTTAAATATTTATAAGCATAGTAAAATACCCTGCCAATTTTCTTCAGGTTAAATAGTTTCAGGTCTCCCAGACTTTCCTCATAAAGGCAATGCTCCAGTTCCCTAGCTACTTTGTGGCGCTCTGCTGGACTCACTAGAAAAGCCCTGGCTCACTTGAACTAAGGAGCTCAGAACCAGACACAGTGCTTCAGACCTGACCTCCCCAGGGCAGAGCAGAAAGCACCATAATCTCCTCCACCTGTTGGCCACGCCCTTAGTAATGCACGCCAGGATACCATCAACCTTCTCGGCCACAAGGGCACACTACTCACTCATAGTCAACCTGTTTCGTGCCAGGATACTCATGTCCTTCTTTGCAGAACTTGCTAGGTTAGCCTCTAACCAGTACTGATGCACATGATTGTTCCTCCCCAAGAGTAGTACTCTACACTTGTTCTTGTTGATCCTTGTATTGTTTCTCTCTACCCAACTCTCCCCCACTGATGTCCACAAGGGCTTACGAGAGGTCTCTGCCTGTGAGATAGAGATGTTGTGAGGCAAGATAACTCCTCTCATAGAATCATAGAATCACCAAGGTTGGAAAAGACCTAAAAGATCACCCAGTCCAACTGTTCACCTATTCCCAATAGCTCCTACATAACCATGGCCCTCAACACAACATCCAGCCTTTCCTTGAACACCCCCAGGGTCGGTGACTCCACCACCTCCCTGGGCAGTCCATTCCAGTGCCTGACCACCCTTTCAGAAAAGTAATACTTCCTCATGTCCAGCCTGAATCTCCCCTGCCGTAGCTTGAAACCATTCCCCCTGGTCCTATCACTAATGACACGAGAGAAGAAGCCGACCCCCAGCTCACTACAACCTCCCTTCAGGAAGTTATAGAGAGCAATGAGGTCTCCCCTGAGCCTCCTCTTCTCCAGGCTGAACATTCCCAGCTCCTTCAGCCTCTCCTCATAAGCCCTGTGTTCCAGACCCCTCACCAGCTTTGTTGCCCTCCTTTGAACACGTTCCAGGGCCTCAATATCTTTCTTGCAGTGAGGGGCCCAAAACTGGACACAGTACTCGAGGTGCGGCCTCACTAGTGCTGAATACAGGGGAACAATCACCTCTCTGCTCCTGCTTGCAACACTGTTTCTGATGCAAGCCAGGATGCCATTGGCCTTCTTGGCCACCTGGGCACACTGTCGGCTCATGTTCAGCCGAGCATCAATCAATACCCCCAGGTCCATTTCCTCTACGCAGTCCTCCAGCCACACCGCCCCAAGCCTGTAGCGTCGCCTGGGGTTGTTGTAGCCGAAGTGCAGGACCCGGCATTTGGCCTTGTTGAAACTCATCCTATTGGTTTCAGCCCAGCTCTCCAGCCTGTCCAGATCCCTCTGTAGGGCCTCGCTACCCCCAGGCAGATCCACACTTCCAGCCAATTTGGTGTCATCTGCGAATTTACTGAGGGTGCACTCGATGCCCTCATCGAGGTCATCAATAAAGATATTGAAGAGGACAGGCCCCAGCACCGACCCCTGGGGAATACCACTCACAACCGGTCTCCAGCTGGATTTGACTCCATTCACCACCACTCTCTGTGCCCGGCCCTCCAACCAGCTCCTTACCCAGCCAGAGTGTATCCATCCAAGCCTCTGGCTGCCAGCTTCTGCAGGAGAATGCTGTGGGAGACAGTGTCAAAGGCTTTGCTGAAGTCTAGGTAGACCACATCAACAGCCTTTCCCTCATCCGCCAGATGGGTCACTAGATCATAGAAGGAGATCGGGTTGGTCAAACAGGACCTGCCCTTCACGAACCCATGCTGGCTAGGCCTGATCCCCCGGTCACCCTGCACATGCCGCATGACCTCCCTCAAGACAATCTGCTCCATAAACTTCCCTGGCACCGAGGTCAGGCTAACAGGCCTGTAGTTCCCCGGATCCTCCTTACGACCTTTCTTATAAATGGGAGTCACATTGGCAAGCCTCCAGTCTTCTGGAACCTCACCAGTCAACAAGGAGCGCTGACAGATGATGGAAAGCGGCTCGGCTATCACCTCCGCCAGTTCCCTCAGCACTCTCGGGTGGATCTCATCTGGCCCCATCGACTTGTGACAGTCCAGCTGGAGCAGTAGGTCTCTGACTGTTTCTTTCAGAATCACAGGGGGGTTAGTGTGCTCCCCAGCCGAGATTACCAGGTCAGAGAGAGGAGTGTCCTGAGGATAACTGGTCTGACTTTTAAAGACAGACGTAAAGAAGGCATTCAGAACCTCTGCCTTTTCCTTATCCTCAGTGGTCACATTCCCAGCCTCATCCAGCAAAGAGTGGATATTCTCCTTTGTCCTCCTCTTACTGTTAATGTATTTATAAAAGAGTTTCTTATTCCTTTTCACCCCAGCGGCTAGGTTAAATTCAAGCTGGGCTTTTGCCTTTCTGATTTCACCTCTACATATCCTAACAACTTCCTTGTATTCATTTTGAGTGGCCTGTCCCTCGTTCCACAGGCGGTAGATTCTCTTTTTCTCCCGGAGCCTCAGGAATAGCTCCCTATTCATCCACGCCAGTCTTCTTCCCCGCCGGCTCATTTTGCAGCTAAGGGGGACTGCCTGCTCCTGTGCCCTTAAGACTTCCTTCTTGAAGAGCAATCAGCTCTCTTGGACCTCTTTACTCGCTAAGACTGAATGCCAGGGGACTCCCCCTATTAGTCCCTTGAACAATTCAAAGTCCGCCCTCCTGAAGTCCAAGGTAGCAATTTTACTATTCCCCCTCCAGGCTCCACCATGAATCATGAAGTCTATCATTTCATGATCACTCTGCCCAAGACAGCCTCCAACCTCCACATCTCCCACCAAACCTTCCCTGTTTGTGAACAGCAGGTCTAGTGGGCAGTTCCTCTCGTGGGCTCTCTGACCAGCTGTATCAGGAAGTTGTCCTCTACGCATTCCAGAAACCTCCTAGACTGCTTCCTCTGTGCTGTGCTGTACTCCCAGCATATGTCAGGGAAGTTAAAGTCCCCCATGAGGACAAGGGCAGGCGACTGTGCAGCTTGTGCCAGCTGCTTATAGAATACCTCATCTGTTTCTTCATCTTGATTTGGAGGTCTATAACAGACGCCCACCAGGGTGCCTGTCTTGTCAGCCCTTCCTCTGATCTTTACCCATAGGGATTCAACGTTATCGTCCCCAGTCATAACCTCAGCAGTGTAAAAGCATTCCCTAACATAGAGAGCCACACCACCACCCCGCCTTCCTTGCCTATGTTTCCTGAAGAGTTTATAGCCATCCATTGCAGCACTCCAATCATGGGAGCAATCCCACCACGTTTCTGTTATGGCAACTAGGTCATAGTTTGCCTGCTGCACAATGGCTTCCAACTCTTCTTGTTTGTTGCCCATGTTGTGTGCATTAGTGTAGACGCACCTCAGCTGAGCCCCTCGCCTCTCATCTAATCCCAATACCAATTCCCCAGGCTGCTCTCTAGCAGGCCTGGCTTTATCTCTCCTGAGCATCTCAATGATGTGCTGAGGCCATGTGTATGACATGTTATCTAATGTCTTATTGATATCAAACAGCAAACCAGCTCTCAAGACAACAGAGAATATGCATCAGAAATATGGAGGAGAAATCCAATAAAAAGATGTGGATCGAGTGGGAAATCCGTTAGCTTAGCCATGGAAAAAAGTTCAAAGTTCTGAATGCTAAAGGAAAAATGTACTCTTTGGGCACCACATTACACAGATTTTGTAGCACCTCTAGTCTTTGTTTCATTGAATGTCAGACTGAAAATCTGCAACAGAGCTTTTGAGATCTTTATCTATTCTGCATAAGTTCTGGATGTGTCTTAGGGCAGCCTGGTATAGTGGTTGGCAACCCTGCCTGCAGCAGGTGGATTGAAACTAGATGCTCCTTAAGATCCTTTTCAACCCGGGCCATTCTACAATTTTACAATTCTATGACATAGGGAGAAATCCATCAAAAAGGTGAGAACAAAAAAAAAAGCTGGCCTCACCCCATTCAGATGCCATGCAAACACACAGTCATGCCAGACTGTCTGTATGTAAAGGACAGTTCCCTTCCCATGTTGTCTAGCAGCTTCTAGAGTTTTGAGAAGGCTTTGAGGATCACCTTGTTCTTCTTGATCCTCTTGGGTTGGTGTTTACTCTGTGCTTTCACTATGGGGACTTGCAGTGACACGGGGTGGCCCACAGCATGGGTGTGTCTGCCAGCGGATGGTTCCCAACTAGACAGGATGCACCAAGGTTTTACTTCACAACAAATGGGGGCAAGGATGAAACAACAAATAAAATTGGAAGATTAGAACAAATATAATCTAAGAAATCCACTAGCGTTGGTTTATGGTTGGCTATATTCAAGCCAGACTAAAAATTCTATATGTTTGTAATATGTGGTATAATATATTGATGAACAATTAGGGGAAGATGAATTTGTCAGAGTCTTTAATTGGGTGAGCTTGTCTGTTCCTGGGCTTCTTTGCAAAATATATGCAACAAAAGAATATGGAAAATCGCCTCAGAAGGGCCAAAATAAAATTCCTATTTTCTCAGCTCACTCTTCACATCTTGCATCTTCATAAACAGCATGATTTCAATGCAAAAGTATAGATATTTCCCACTGAATCAAGAAAGATTTTATTTTTTTTTTTCTCCTTATCCTTTCCCATCTATTTTGTTCCTCTTTTTGTTTGTGTAGTTGTTTTTCTTTGCTCACCTGAGATCTGCACTACACGGTTATCAGCATGATGAGAGGAGACAGGCTGTCTAACTCTGCCCAGTCTTAAAAAGACTGGTAAAGAAAAAGGTCTGACTAGATAAGCCAGATGACATCCCAGACCTGGGAAGTGAGCCAGGGTCCAGATCAACATCTGCTGTGGTCAGGCTGCCAGCCCAAAGCATTCATCCGTGACTGACCAGTTGCCTTGGATCCTGAGAACATCAACAACACTTTATTTCCCCCACCTTTACTGTCCCTTCTTTTTTATCCTTCTGTTGTCTGGCGTTTTGAAAAAGGCAAAGGGAATGTCCACACTTCACAGCTCAAGATTAAATGAGAAAGGTAACCCTTTTCTCTGCACCAAGAAGGAGTACTTGACAAAATAAAACAATATAATTGTATGCTTTAGTTTAAGCGAAGATGTTTGGAATCTTTTGAGTCCATACATTTTTCATATCCACTCCGGTTTTGGTGTGAGAGTTCTGTGTTTGCAGCTAATCCATCCTACTCAAGGACAGATGCAGGCTGGATTGAAATATAAGGATCTTGTCTTAAGGCATGTTTGAAAATGTTGCATAATAGGGGTACCATCTACTATACTAAACAGAACCAGTATAGCTTATCTAAGACCCATTCTTCAGCTGGTAAGTAAACACTTACTGCTCACACAGTATGTGAAAATGAGGATGAATTTTTTAACATATTTTCCATCAGCTGAAATCTATAAGTCATGCTTCACTGTTTCTGTGACAGAAGCATCTTAAGATATTTTTCTGTCTTGAGCTAATTTATTCTAGCTAAACTAGGCAAATATAAGAATCCATCACAAACTTCTTTCTGTCATTTGTTCTTATGACACAAAATGCATAAACTAAATTTTATCCCTGAGGGAATGTTTGCAGAGAATATATGAAGAAAAAAAGGAAGATAGGATGTGAGTAGAGGTGGAATTCCTTTGATGCACTGATGATTTATTTGTCTTATGTAATAGATCTAATTTGGAATGCTACTCTTCGCATGAGGATTTTATTTAAGCTTGAACCCGTGCTGCTAGGACATCTGGTTGTGAACTGTCTCCTTGCCCTGTTTTATTCAAGAAGAAGAATAAGTCACAGATGAAGCCATGCAGCTCTGTAGTGTGGGTGATCAGGGAAAGAGGACTGTGAGACACCAACCACAAAAGGTATCATCATGGGGCTTCAGCTCTACTGTCCAGCCAAGACAAGAAGGACAAGAGAGGTAAACTTGTCCCTTAATCACAGTCAAGGCACACCTTGCAAAGAGCCCAGATAGAATGTGAGTCTACTTCTGATAGTACTTGAAAGTTTGATGTAAGTTGTCCTGAGGCCAATATAAATACTGAAATTGTTCTCAGGGTGTTCTTCTAGTCGTATGAACTTACCACACCACTGAAATAAATGGGATTAAATAAGTTATAGGAACTTGAGAGGTGAGAGAAAGGAATCCTATGGGCCTTGAAAATATTGAGAATAATCGAAAGGATGGGGACAGAAGGGCAGGAGTTGGGTGGCAGGTGTTTGCTTGCTCTGAAGAATAAAAGTAGCAATTGCAAAAATCGATAGCAAGCCTTATTAAAGGTGAACTAGATGCTTTCACTCTGAGATTTTGTTTGGTTGTATCAGTTTTAGATACCTCACGGGTCAGGTATTTCAGACTCAACATCTCTAGAGATAACCCTCATACATTATAAAGCATTCCCTCCAGAAATTTCCCACTGTTTCAAATGTAGTTTCTAGTGCTGGTGTACTTTCTGGTGTCTGAATGAAAAAGAAAGGGAAAAGAAAAGGAATAAGAAAATGAAAGAGTGAGAGAGGAGGAGGAGATCAAAGAAGAAAAGGAGGAGGGGAAATGGGGAAGGAGGCTGAGAAGGAGACAGAAAAGCAGAGAGGAATGGGAGAAGAGCATGTCTTCTGGTGTCATGGTGGTGTACATCTGCTAATTTTCAGTGTTCAGATTAATTCATTTTTTTCTCTTAGGCAGTGTGTCTCTGAGCAATTTGTACAATTTCCTTAGGATGAAAACTTCCTCTTACAGGACTGCAGCAAGTATTATCCCAGGGTCTCAAAAAATGCCAATAAGAGAATGAATATTTGTTCATAACGGCATTCAGTGTAAACCATGACTGATCAGTATTATGCGTGACATCAACAGAGACAGTAATCAAAGTTGTTTTAGCATTGATTTTTTTTTTTACAGACATGAAGCCTCTTTGATGTATTACTCCATCAACACCTTCAGAGCCAAACTTTGCACATGAAATTAATCCCAATTAATTGGACTTATTTGTAGATAGTGCTAGGCTCTCTTATGTTGCGAAATAAATATTAATTCAGTGCCATTTTTTTTTCACCTTGTTCACTTTGTGTGGTTAGGAAGAGTAGAAGAGTCATATTGATCAGTGTACTGAAATAGGATAGAAATTTTAGGTGCCTAGGGTGGTCTGAGAGACTGCTTACCTGGAATCAGCTCAAGACCTGGCAGAGAAACTCAGGAAAACAGACTGAAACTGTCCCAACTTTACTGATAGACTTAGTCATGGAATAAGTACTGCCTCTAATGGAAAAAGTTGCCCTTGAGCTTTTTAAGAAATGTACATAAACTAGTACCCTGCAGGGAAGATGTTCACTGAAGGTGCTGATTCAGTGATAGCTTTCCAATTCAGAAGCATTTTCAGGGACAGAGTTATAATGATTTATTATTATTATTATTGTTATTGTTATTGTACAAGTCAGTGTGATGAGTAAATTCCTGTAAATTCCTTTTGTTGGTCAAATAACCTCCTCTGGAAGGGGAAGAAGCCACATAGAACACCACTGCTCCTTCACATAAAGATCTCAAATCTTATTTTCTTGTGAAGCATCATTTTCTTGTGATTTCCCAAGTCTGTAATGAAGACTGTTTTCAGAAGAAAGTGATATGTGACTAGGAGAAGAAAAGGATGACTATTTTATATTTTAATACATAAGTGTTTAGTATCTACTGTTTTATCTGCTTCCTCTCTTTCTCATACGTGATTCCTCCCAGTGAACGTGTAGAGAAGTTAGTTTGGGAAGTTTCATGTGCTACACTGTATAAATCCCAGTCTTATCCTTAAATCTAAGCTGCTGTCTTCGTTATTTAGTACTAAGGGGGGCATCAGGAAACTGCGTAAATATTTTAGCATGTAGCTATAATCAGTTTCATTGTTCACTATGTCAAAACTGCAAATGAAGATCCAAACAAATAGTTAAAAACATTCGGCCTTAAACATCAAATAAGTTGTCAAAATTCTGACTAGGAAAAGTAACATTAAAGAGTCTCTAACTTGATTAGGCTCTTAGGAACCTCATCAAAGGATAAATAAATGAGTGTTTGCATTATTACAGTAATGCTTGGATGGCCATTTCCTCACTAAATTTAGTCATCACATATCATTATCCCAGGAACAATAAACTCTTTTCTACAGCCCATTATTTTCTGAAAGGAAGAATTGGAGACCATTCTGTGCTTACAACCTAGGCTGTGCAATCTGAGTGGCATTGGAGAGGTGAAAAAGCTGTTCCACTTGGGAAGGAAATGCAGGAGTGCAAACCGGTGTAGAAAAGCAAAGTGCAAGAGAAGGTGGCTTCAATGAGGCCATGCTTCCACTTAAAATGGAGGATAAGCTTCCAGTGACTGCAGTGAGCATGGGAACCTGGCAGATGTCTGCTCAGGCCCCTGCTGTTGTGCAGTGACAGCTGTGGCAAGAGCTCCACAGGAGTCTGTGCTGCTGGAGGCACATAGTCAACACTGTTAGTATTAGCTTGAAGCAGCAGTAACTCCTGTTGAGATGTCTGTCCCTATATGCCAGCCATGATAATGATGGCAAGGATCCTGGCTGATTACAAAACCAACTTGGTGTTTCATTTTCACTCTTCATGGAATTCCAGATGCAGAGATACTGCAAGCATTGATCTCCAGAAAATCATCCATCCTTTCTTACTGTCAGCGAGTTTCCTTAGCAAATTGAGATGCTAACTTTAGTTGGAGATAGGGATCACAAGGCCCAGTCCTATTGCTGAGTAGAGGCCAATTATTCCTGAATCCAGAAGGAATCCACCATGGATTATTTGGATTTGGATTTCTATCCTTTCCCACTAACTATCCCAAGATAAATAGGGTGGAATAAGGGATCTACTACAACATTCATGGAGTTGATTATATTCTTGTGTATACCACTGGAGTACGTAGTCAAGTCAAACTGATATAGAATGAATGTGAGAGTAAATCTGGACAGTTAGAAAGATGATGGATAGTGTGTCTGTCTGTTTGTATATGAGTGAACTTTCCTAGTAAAAGTTTCTGACCCTGGTTATGTGTTCGCATTGTATCCAAAACAACAGAGATCTATACTATATTCAGGTTTCTAGCCACAACAAAACACAGCATGTAAGTTACTGCTGATAATAAGGATAATGAAAGACAGAGATTAATGGTCTGAATTTCTTTAGTGTCATAGAAGTTTTACGTTTTAGACCTCTTGTTGATTTACCTCTGTTTCACAGTGGTGCAAACAAGAGAAAAACAGAACAACAAAAAAACACTTTCTATGCACAAACATTGCATTAGTATTTTGAGTGTATCTGTGTCTTTGGATTTGCATGTGAATATGAAATAATTCTATGCAAGTATGGGATGGGATTTGATTGTTTTCTCCAACCATGTGTCCTTATCTTTCTGGAAGCAGTTCAGGCCATCAAAGAGTTGTTGCTGATGAACTGACTAATTAGTTTCCAATACTTAACCTTGTATTTCACTTCATTACTGGTACTCTGTTCTCTCTAGTTTTACATTTAGTATCAGGAAATTCATTTAAATCCAGTCAATCTTCCAGTGCCAACTCTTTACTTTAAATTTTTCATTCAGTGAGGACACAATGGGAATAATATTTGTATCTCTCAAGGAGATGCATGAAAACTTTTGAGTTGTATCATCTAGAGGAAAACACACACACACACACACACAAAACAGAAAGATGAGACTTGCAAAACAATAAAGGAGAATTAAGTCACCAAGAATGCTGTGGCAAGTAACGTATAGGCAGTCAATGTGTTGGACAGCTGAAATGCTAAGATTAACATTTTATTTAAAATTTGATACAATCAAATAGTTGTTCTTCTTATATATTATGCCTTGTAGTGTTTCTTTATTTGTATTATAATCTTAGAACCTAGGAGATAAATGTAATCAGAGAGAAGAGACAAATTCAGTGATTAAATATCATCTGCCTTTGCATGACATGCAGAGCATATGGATTTCTTTCTGAGTTAAACAGGGCTTGGGATCTTTTGGACAGGCTTGAAGGGGAAATGGTACAGAAATGCAAACATCTTCCATGCTGGTCCATCCTCTGCTGCCTAGTTTGTGTAAATTCATTCTTTAAAACCTAATCACGTAAGAAACAGAATCTAAAAATGCACAATGAGACTAATTAATCAACAGAACAGCTTACTAAAAGTTCTGGTGAATTATTTCTTTTAACGGTAGAGATCTTTATGTGGAGATTAGGTGTTTTCTGTTTTGGCTACAGAAGGAAATATTCTTGAACTTGTGTCTTGGTTTCAGTCAAGGCAGTATTAATAGCAGAAAAATAATTTTGTTGTTGTTGAGCGATGAGAGAGCACACAGGTCCAGGCTAGGCCTGAACTTGGTCAGAGAAGAGCCATTGCCTTTTGTGGCTGTTCAGCAGGGTTGTAGGACAGAGCCAGGACAGATGGCCTGAATTAGGCAAATGTGTTGTTACGTACTATGCAGCATCATGAAGAAGACTGTGAAGCTGTGGGGACTTAGCGGGGGTGGCTCACGGAGATTGGCTGTGCATCAGTTGGTGTGTAGTAAGAGTTTGCTGCAGTAGTGGGTGTCAGTCAGTTAGCTGTTGGATTGTTTGCTGGGTGGAGAGTTGTTGCATTGTGGATATATGTATATATTGTTATAATCACATTTTTATTTCCATTTCCATTTTCTATCTTACTAAATAGTTTTTATCGTGAGCCATATGTTCAATTTCATCTTCAGTTCTCTCTCATTTCACCTGGAGGAAGCATGTGATCGGCTGTGTGATGCTGAGCTGCTTCTGGGTAAGACCACAACTTACAACTGGATGGAAGACAGCTATTATTATCCTAGGGATTATAATACCATCCACTGTCCTTACATTTTATGTATTCTTATTTTATCAGAGTCTATCAAGCACTATTACAAGCAGTATTGTTTAAAATGATATTCAGCCTCCTTAAATGAGCAATATATTTGGTACAAACAGATTCTGTTTCTGCAAGGTTTCCTGAGAGCTTTCCAGAGCTCAGGTAAGGATATACATCTTGGCTATATTTTGCCTCTCTGTTGGAAGATAACATGAATTTGTCCCAGTTCTTTCACTTTGTCTCTTCTCTTTTGTGCACTGATTTTCACAGAGAGAAAGAGGGACTGAATCATGGTGGGCCTGGCTGTCTTTTCAGTCCAGATGACTGGAATTTGGAGCACCTGGAGGCACTACAGTGGGTATGCCACAAATACTGTTGTTACAGTCTATACCCAAGCAGAATCTTTTTATTATTATTATTGCTTTATTATTATTATTATTTTCCAAATATTTCCTTTTCTAGGTGGGAGAGCAACTGTACCTCCCAGATCTGACTGTGAAGGGCTTGATGCAAATATGTAAGAAATGCTATAAAAATTTTACAGCATTCTGTGATTCCTAGGCAAGTGAGAAAAGAACTGAGATGACAGGTGAGCTGGACAAAATAGAGGAAGAATGAAGGATATGAAATGCAGCATTAAGATTTTGACTAACAGACCCACAAATTCATGAAGACAGTCTTAGTGACTGACCAGTACTGAATGAGATGATTTAGGTACAGTCAGCAAGTTTCTGAACATTTTTTAATATAGAGATATCAATAAGAAATTATTATGAAGCAAACATTTCTCTTGGATCCATTCTTAAACAGAAGAGAAAAAAAAATACTATCATAACTTATTGGACGTGACTTCGGGACTTTATTAGCACCTCTGTGCTTTCAGGAGGCTTTGTACTTGAATTCATTCCATCTTTTCAACCATGTATAATGTATTTCAGCTATATTTATTTATTTAGTTAGTTATTTAGTCTCAGTGTTTGTATGTTCTGAGAGAAAAGTATCTTGTGACTTACTTTCTACTATACTGACTTGTGAATTTGATAGGTTGGATGCTACATGTTCATGGTCTACCAGGGACTGTGAAAGATTCTTCTACAGATCAGATATTCTAACATCTTGCTGTATATAGTGTAGAGAAGAAGGCATTAACTACATTTAGGAAAGAGAAATAATCTCCTACTGAGCCAGAAATTCCCTGATTTCATCAGTAGTGCTTAGGATATTCCCTTCAACTACTGAATTTGGAGAGAATTTTTTTATTTCTGATTTTTATAGTAAATGCAAAGTCATGTATATTATATTCTCAAGGAACAAATATTCACTGGTGAAATGCCAGTCTTCACTTTTGTTCATTTTTCCATTATATAAATCCATTTTTATATAGATCAGAAAGTAAAATTTTGGATTTGTCCTAGAACACTTAGTATTCTAGGACTTGTCTTAACCAGACTGGGAAGATTCTAATATCACCTTTTTCAAACTGAAATCCATCTTTTCAAGAAGAGAAACTCTATTAGAGCCATAAAACCTGATGCAAGATCAGACACAGCTGTCAGTGAGGATTGCAAAATAAAATACTCCAATCAGTTGGATGAATTGAAGAAATACCCTTTTTGTCTTCACTTTTTCTGAGCATTCAGATATGATCTTTATTGGCATGGATGTAAAAGCATAATATAAACTTGGATGCTTGAAGTTGCACAAAGTGAATTTGAAATTGCATATTCATTTAGAATAATCTGAATTTGCAAATCATACTTACATAGCTTACATGCAAATCATAGCTTACAAAAGGGAATGATATGGCAGGAGGGATGTAATTATCCAAAGCAAACAACCAAATGAACAAGCACAGATTCAAAGTAAAAGCAAATTACCATGGACTCTGCAAGATCCTCATATAGACAAACAAGTTTCACAAAAATAAAGAAATACAAATGCCAACCATTTGAAATAATCAAGAGAAAAAGGCCAAACTCAATAAATTAGGTTTTTGGGGGAATT
Source organism: Tympanuchus pallidicinctus (assembly GCF_026119805.1). Lineage (NCBI taxonomy): Eukaryota > Metazoa > Chordata > Aves > Galliformes > Phasianidae > Tympanuchus > Tympanuchus pallidicinctus. The sequence goes on along the minus strand of NW_026294813.1, from coordinate 19,052,900 downwards.
AGATAAATATAATTCTACTTCTTTATAGTTTCCCATCACATACTGACTACAGTTATCATCCAGGACTACTTATTTGTGCCTAATGAACTACTGATGTCCAAGAACCACAGATTTACTAATGCAGACATAACTTAGCCATTTCTTTCTCAGTCAAAGATGCTGTACTTTAATTTTGTGTTTAGCTTTAAAACTATCCAGGAATAACCTAGACATCTTATTCCAGTGCTTCACTCTCTCTGGAACTGATTGCCTAGGAAAATTTTGTAATTGCTGCCATAACATAAGCAACAACTTAGGAGTTATGTATAACTAAGTTAGCCAGAAAACAGCATGTCAGGTCTGGAGCTGTAATCAGTGTCTCTTGCTGTTGTATGCATATCCTGTTTGAATTGTGGTGTAGTACACATCATCTATTTAGCTCTGGATTTATGAGTAAATTGCCACAGTACTCACTGGAGGAAAGAAAGAAAGAAAAAATCCTTTTTAGTTTAGTTAGTATGCATGCTGTTTTGTATATTGATAAATGGTTTGTAAGAAGAGCTAAGAGTGAAAGAATTTCATGATACCCAAAAATCCCTAATTAGGAGTGTTGGAACTGTAGCTGCCTCTAAGGAACTGTAGGAACATCTCACAGTGCTTGATGGCCAGGCAACCAACTGGCAGGTGAAATTCAGTAGTAATTAGTGCTCATGGGTAGTACCAGGCACTCAGGGTCAGCTATATGCATCTCATTCATACAGACTCTAAAGAATGTTATATCATCAAATTCTTGGAGAATCCAGGCCAAAATAAATTGCCTAGGGTCACAGAGAAAGCCTGTGGTGAAATGGGAGAGAAAGCCTAGTTCTGCTGTGGCTTCCTTCATCAAACTTAAGAATAAGGCCATCTTTCTTCTCCTTCAGACTGCTAAGTTTGGGGGCACAGTGCAATTATTTTTATACAACCAATAAAGTTCCATTACAACATTCCAAACACAACGTTAAAGAAAATCTATTTCTATTTGTCCTCACTCCAAATAAAGTAAAATATTTTCCACAACTTTATTCTTGCTAGCAGGGTTCTCCCTTTCAGCAGCACATTTCAGACTCCGTATTTAATTCTATTGATGCAGTAGAATTTCCATACTGTTGAATTTCCATAATTCAACAATTCATTTAAGGGCCTCCACCTTTTAAAATATGTAAATCATAAAAATAAAAATTAAATAATAATTTAAAAAAGCATGCAACTTCTGCTGACTGATTTAAAATTCCTAAAGAAACTTTCCATGCTATGAGCACTGTGAAGAATTTGGCAGAAATGGTGCTAACAATTAAAGCAGCCAGAGACAGATTAAATTTGTTGATGACAGCTCATTTCTGAGATGGCTACAGCAAAAGTCTGATAGAAGCTTATCTGAAATTCACAGTTTTGATGAGGCTTTTGTACCAAGAGAAAAAATAGCATGTGATCCTAAGGAAAGGTTTGCTTGATATTACAGTGGAAAGTTAGGCATTCCTGCTGCATTTAAGATTGTGAAGTATTATGAACCTTTGTTTTCACAGCAGAAAAGGTACATCTGAACTGAGTATTATATGTGAAATCAAAGACAATTTTCATCTCCATAAAATATATTTAAACACTTAAGAACGAAGGAAGGCAAATGAGTGTTTGAACCAAAAAGAAAACAAATGTTTTTACTCACCTTGGAGGGAAAAGAATTGGCCGGAGCACTGTGTTGTAAATTCCTTTAAGTCAGACAAGTTCACATATGTAGTGAAACAGACATGACACTCTGGTGTGAAGTACCCGTGCAAAGCTTAGAAATGTAAAGTGGAAAGTGGAAATGGCTAAACTCTGAACTGCATACTCTGCTTATGTTAACTTGAAGGGGGCTGTGTTAGTTTTGCACCAGCTCTGCAATTCTCTGCAGGATGTGCTGGAAGATAACTTAGCAGAACACTGAAATCTCTGTGTCTGGTCCCTCTGGAGAGAATAAATACAAGGTTTTAATCACTTAGTGTTTCTTATGCTGTTTTCATAGGTGAAATTCTAGGATACTGTAGAGCAGAAGCAACTGTCTGAAAATGCCAGAAATATGCAAACAGATGTTATTCCAGGTAGTAATCAAGACCATGCAGACATTAAATGCAACAGTGCTAACTAAAAACAAACTGATGAAGAAAGATACATCTACCTAAAGTGTGAATACACACTGGGATTCAATCTCATGGGACCAAGAGTTTAGTTCTCAAAGTTATTACATATTTAAATGGATAACATGAACTCTGGAGGCTGTATTTAAAGGACTACCAGCAAAATATTAAACGCTGGTGACAGAAATTTGTAAGAAGGATTTTAAAATGTGTATTTTTTTTTTTTTTTTTTTTCAAATCAGAACAACTAGAGGCATTAGGTAGACAATATGTATGGTGAAAAAAAAAAAAAACAACCCCTGTTTGTTTTGTTTTGTTTTGTTTTTAATCTTTCTCCGCTTGGCCTGGTTTGGTTCTTGTCAGATTAGTCTGAGCCCTGATTCAGGAAATCAAAAGTTGTCCTTATTAAGTTCTGTCCAAAAGGATTTAAGGAAGGAAGAAGAAGAAAAGGAGACAATGATCTTTTCTAACTTAAAGCTGTAGAGCACAGGCTCATTTCTTTCTTATACTGTGTTTTATATATCAGATCACTCACATAGGGATTTAACTAGAAACATATCTTTTATTAAAATCATATAAATAAAAACATGTCCTTCTGCCCTCCAGCATGTTTACAAATGCATTTATTTATTTTAAAATATTCTATTTAATTAAAGATTTGCTTTTAGAGGAATAAAACTTTCTGTGATGCTTACACTTCCATAATGAAACCAGGCAGGTTCACAGCAGCCTCACTGACAATGAAAGCCAGTCTGCATGTGAAATTTGTGCAGAAATTAACCTCTCCAAGGAGGTAAGAGCAGCCAAAGAACAACTTACAACATCAGCATTAAGCAAATATGGATGTATCAATAATATTGGGCCAACAATCAGGTTTAATATTGGAGTTAGTTTAGATCACTTTCTAAATTTGGAATTTAGGTCCTGTGGAAATAGAAGGATCTTTATTTGTTCAGAAGAGATTAACTTTATACGCTGCAATTCAGCCAGAATTTCAAAAGGAAAAATGAAATGCAGATGTAAATTACAGTTTATTTGGCCTTTTGCTTCCACATGAGGAGAAAAATGTGAATGTACCAAATTCTGTCAAAGCTCATGACATTCAGCTTGTTTGGCTTTGCACTAGGACTGCTTTCAATTCTTATGTTTACATAGCCATTAGAAAAATATCTTACCCACACTCCTGTGGCCATTTAGTTCTCTGCAATTCTGACACATTTGGATCAAGAGCTTCATGATATGTAGCTCCCAACAAGATATTCAGACATTTTTCTTTTGTGTGAACCACTGTCCAGTTCTGACTCTTCTGTCCTTGCAAAGTGATTTTCCACTGTAATGCTGTTAGTTTGTTTCATTATTAATTATATTTCTTGTAAATGCACATTGGTTTCAGATTTCTGTTTGAAGCATTTTAGACTAGTTTGATGCCAAAAACATTTGTTTTTGACTTTTTTTTTTTTTTAATGTACAATTATATACAAATACAGGGATTTATTTTTGTTTAACATAGATCTGCTGCTACATTATGTAATCACAATTAAAAACAATTGTTGTTTCCAATCCTATTTACTTGATCCTTGCTTTTTTGATAAGTTCTAATTCAGCTTTCTGTCTGATTATTTATATGCATGAAAGCAATATCAAGATTACAGTTTAATAATACTAGAGTAGTAGAAAAGTAAATAAACGTTCTCTATTGTTGCTCTAGTCAAATGCTATATTTTGTAATCCACACTCTGTTTTTAATTATATTCCATTGTTTGTTTGTTTATTTTCAAATTCTATGGGATGAAGAGAATGTAACTTTCTCCATTTCTTTCCCAAACCAGCTAAATGAATCATTTCTGAAAATGTAATGGAAAAATATAAAACAAAATGCATTAGCCTGAGAAGTCATCTAGAAATAGCAGTACAATGCAGGTTTATAAAATGCTAAAAACTCCTCAGATGTTCATATTTTAATAGACATTTATCCATTCAACTCTAAAGTTATGTTATAATGTTATAATGTAGTAGTTTTTTAAAAAACTTTGTAAGGGTTTTGTAGAAAAGTGTTATCAGAACAATCATAAATGATAAATTCTACTTGCAAACTGGAATTATTTATTTATTTGTTTGTTTGTTTGATCTCACAGAAATTCAGATACTGATTGATTTTTTATTAACTTTTGCTTTTCATTCTTTTACTAGAAAAGAGAAAGAGAACAAAACCTGAAATAATTACTTCTGATTAGTTTACTTCCACTTCACAACTTGTTTTGTTTGTTTGTTTGTTTGTTTTTTAAGAAACATAATAACATGATGGGCATGCTCCACCTATTGCTATTTCTTTGTACATCAGCAATAGTCTGTTTTCATAAGCATAGTAAGCATGATATGTGTACACAAATCTAAGAAGTTAATATTTTGAAAAAGCAAATGATTTGGTTGCATCAAGATGTTTTTCATTTCTCGTTATTTGCTGCTCTTTATGAGGGGGCAGACAGCACTTCAACAGTCCAGTGATCAAACAAATTCATATGAATAGTGTAATTGTCATTAGTTGATTAAGTAAGTATTTGCACAGGAAAGTGCAACAAAAATACAGATAGTATTCTGTTTTCAACTTTGCTTTTCTATTTATCATAGATTGAGTAGCCTTTATAAAATCACAACATCCTGCAGTCAGACTTTATCATTACTATATGAAATAATGATTGGAATGATTATCTTGCTGACAATTATGAAATAGTGTAATAGAAGTGGAATTTTACTGACACTGAGGAAAACATAATAGTGAAAATAAAGCCTACTGAAAGTTTTCTTGGGGTCCTAGCCCAGATATAATCAGATTCATTTGAAATATTCCATTTATCTATTTCCTTGGAACTTATTTATTGCCAAGTAAAATAATTTTTTTTTTTTTTGTCCTGCAACAGTCATATAGACATGACATCATTTAAACGTCTGTGGTCTGAGTTTGATAATAGACATATATTTCCTGTTTTTTGTAATACTTTTCCAAATTGAATTGATTGACCCTAATTTCATTCTAAAAAATAATTTTACTAGAGACAGCTACTGGCAAAATTATATTTGCTCATAGAATCGCAGAATCAGAGAATGGACTGGGTTGAAAAGGACCATAATGATCATCTAGTTTCAACCCCTCTGCCATGAGCATAGTTCCCAACCACTAGACCAGGCTGTCCAAAGTTACGTCCAGCCTGGCCTTGAATGCCTCCAAGGATGAGACATCCAAGCCTCCTTGGGCAGGTTCCATTGTGTCACCACCCTCTGTGTGAAAAACTTCCTCCTAATGTCGAACTTGAACCTCTCCTGTCTCAATTTAAAACCATTCCCCCTTGTGTTATCACTACCCACCCTTGTGAACAGCTGTTCCCCCTCCTGTTTTTTTTGTTTTTTTTTTAATTTTTATTTTATTAAATCTTATATTTACCTTTTAGATAAAACAGTCAAGATGTCTCTATTTTTTTCTTCCTTTTTCTAGTTTTACATTGCATATGTGCATTTCACCTCTTTGTTTCCCCTCTTTGTCTTTTACATTTTAATTCTCTATCAATTTCTCATTTGTTTCCAATTTTAGAACAGCAAATAAGAAATAAAAACACAAGGATTTTGACACTTTTTATTTTCTGGTAACAGAAGAGATTTTGAACAATTCAAATTATTAAGATTGTAATTCAGCCAGATTTTGTTACTGTATCTTTTTCTCACCAAATGAAGAAATTTTAAGAAGTAGTAAAGACAAAGAAAATAAAAATACATGCACCGAAAGAAAACAAAACACAAAACATGAACAAACCTCAAATTTGTACATTTTTATATATTCTGTATTCAAAACAAACAAATAAAACAGGAATGAAACATTAAATTGATTATCTGAAGCACAAAAATGGCATTCAGCTTTTAAGCTGTGGCTCCAAAATTATATAGGACGAATAAATGAGTTTCCTTCTGAAAAATTCTGGGGAGTAAAAGTAGAATTCTGCATTTATTCTGCACACATAGATAAACTAATAGAGATCTATGTTTATGTATTTCAGAGAGTGAGAAGGGAAAGAGTTGTAGCCCTTTTTTACCTATTATATAATACAACTGCTGTTATGAGTATCAGTTGCTGTGAATTTTTTTATGTTATGTTGGAGTGTAAATCCACATCTCATTTGCTGCACTTACCAAATCTCTTTCAGGGTTGCCTCATGTTCTAGGGTATAAATTACTGATGTGATATTATAGAACCATACTTTCCCAGATAACTCAGATTTTTTTTTTTCTTTTCTCAACTCAAACCTCATGTAATTTATATTCTTTTCATATACTATGATTTCTTTAATTACAACCTACACTCTAATCTTCCAAAAATCTGTTGAATAAAAAAGAATGCTGACTGGACATTGAAAATAATTACACATATAAAGATTTCATTAAGTGTTTTCATCATCTATTTATTTTATTTTTATATTCTACTGGGATAATTTCTTCCACCTGTCAAGTTACCTCTGTAGCTTTTGTGTAGTCATACACAACATGGCTTTGCAGTTGTTATTTCCTCTGTATGAGAAACAATTTTCTTCTGTAACAGCATTTCTGTGCTAATAAACTAGTTTTTAAAATCCACTGAGCTTGTAGCTTCCTCTGTCTCAATTGCATATGTTCACAATTTCTTTTTCATATGGTCAGTGTATATAGAAGTATGGAGAGTCAATAATATATCTATAGTAAATAAAGTCTAATGTTAAGAATCTTTACAGTGCTTTGATCCATTAGTAGGTTGTACCTTATTTGGGCAATTGGCAGCAAATACTACCTTTCTCTTGATTTTCACAGCTGATACAATAGAAGACTGGATCTCATATAATACCTGATTTCCCAGGCTTACAACCTTACAGATAATTGCTGCCCAGAGGGAAAATGTCTTACCAGCCTACGTCAGCAAATGGGCTTATATCACAAAACATGAGGATTTATGCTCCAATCTACTCCATATCACTATCACACTCAGAAAAAAAACTTAATTTGAGGACCTGAGTTAATGTGCAGTTAGTAGTTTTACTGTACTTCACTTATAGGTCCAGAATTTAGTGAGATTTGAAAATGTGGGTAAGGATGCAGCAAGCAGGTATTCAGCATTGTTGAAGGCAAGGAAAGGACAACTTACTGCAACAATAATAAGATCTTATCAGGTTACTTCTTATATCTTATGAAGATTTATTTGCCAGTTGCTGGTCATATTAACAGTGTGGATCAATATATATTAAAAATAAGAGAGCAAAAACCTATGAACTTTTTTTTGCTGATATGAGAGCTGTGAAAAGATTACTTGTTCACAGAAATGTTCATGATAAATTAGGGACCACTAGGATTTATATATATGCATGTATTCTTGGTGGTTGAGTGGGGGGATATACCAACTTATACAGGCTCACCAGTGAGAGCCGTATGAATGCGCAAGGCTGCTACTTAGGCTGCTTTGCATCTCTAGTAGCTTTATATCTGTTATAGCAGTGACTTCAGGTACTTTTCTGCAGTAGTCTGCAGTGATTATAACAGTCACTACAAGTGAGCCATCTCTGCCATGTTTAACAAACTGTGTCTGTTTTGAACGAGCCATGTGTACTACCTATGCAATCATGGGAAAGACATAATACAATTTATTTCTAAGCACTGTCATACTAGATTCTTCTGGAGGTAACTATGTCTTTACATCTGCTACAGGGTTATCATTTAATAATAGAGAACTAGTGTTTTAGTTAGTCAAACTTACTTGAAGTGAATCCTTACACATAAAATATATTCTGTTAAACAGCTGAAAATGTTTTTGCAGATCTCAGATACTTCCAGAATTCCATCACAGTCAACATTTGCAAAGTGCTGCCTAACAAAGTTGGTAATACAAGAGTCTAAACTCAGATGAACACAATAGCTTTAAGTGTAATCCTTCTTGGTATCTGGTTTTAATAAGAGCAAAGCCAGTGCGATTTTGTTCATTTTCTTCATTTCACTGCTGTGAAGATGGCACCCAGCCATTTGTAATACTACTGAGTTGGAAAGTAACCAATTCAAGGCTAACTGAACAAGATAGATCTGGTAAGAAGCAACCACAGAAGGATTTTTGTCATCTTTTGAGCACTTCTAACTTTGCAGTCTTTGACTTTACTATATAACAATGATGTCAAAAAAGTTCTAAAAAAAGATTAGAGGTAACATCAGGTTTGTGGAAAAACTACATTACTTGTAAGACATTGACTGATTTTTATTGGCCCATGTCTCTGACAGTTAGAAGAATCCAGAAGGTGAACCACGACCTTCCCTGCTAGAATAAGAAATAGTTGCCAGAAAATTTCAACATTTTGAAAATCTAGTTATTATTTTTGAAAATTGGTGTCAGAGTGAAAGTTAAGACTCATACGCTGCCCACCCAGAAAGCTCTCCCATTGCCCCCTTTCTACCTCCCAAAACAGGCTGACTCCTTGTCCACTGCACAGCTTCTTCTATTGCAGATTCCTTATAGAGTATGACTGAAACAAAATTTTCTTTTAAGTTTTGCTGCAAACCAACACACCAAGCCTATATAGCCCCTTTTACACAGCTGCTATGGCAAAGGTTTCCTTGTAGCATCAAATTATTTAGCTCTTCCAATCTAAGGAGAAGGATAGATTCATTTAAGAAATCTGTCTTGAAGCAGCAGACTGAATCTCAGAAAACTTTTTCCTCCTATTAACAGCATCCTATTGCTATTTCAAGCTTTCAATCTTGGCAACTCTGCTTGCCTCAGAAATACTGATGTATTTGAAAAACCAACCAAGCAAACAAACAAAAAAACACCTGAATTGATATGTGATTGCTGCTTAATTATCAACTTGTCACCAGAGGTGCTATACTGAAAAATTCCTATTGAATCTGCTGACATCAAGTTTATTTTTTGTAACATATGAATTCTCATTTAAAAAAACAAACCAACAAAAAAAACAATAACTTTCTGTGTTTTCACCTATAAATGTTGAGTTTTAAAACCTAATGGCTACTAGTACAGATGCTGCAAAGACAAGATGTAATAGTAAAAAGGTTTTATTCTGTTTGCTTTTGGTGTTAATTGCAGCTTCCAATAACACTGTGGTATTTGTATCAGCAAGTGCAACATCATCCAGAGACCCCAGTGAAGAGCAACCTTTGAAGTGCACCATGCTTGCAACTGCCCTGAAGTCTAAGGAAAGGCAGAATGTTTGTATCTTCATTTTGATGAGATAATGAGTAGTGTGACCACGAACATGCAATGTGTCAGGTAAGAGTTGCTTACCTTCTAGGAGAGAGCTCCCACAAAATCGCTGTCAGCTCTACCCTGAGTCAAGGAAATGTACAAGAGCCGAATATTTCTTGCTTGTTATTAACTTGCATTAAGTAAACTCTGGCAGAGCTGGGGAACCTCCCACAAGGAATGAGTACTCAGATTGCTCATCTGCAAAGGGAATGATCAAGTTTAGATTTTTCTAAGTAATTTAGTTCTAGCAGTGATATGAAAGGCAGTTAATATAATGTTTTCCACTGTCTATCCTGCATACAGATCTTTCTTTCAGTAGGGTGACAATGAATTTCTTTATCTGTGCAAATGGTTGTCTCTCCTTAGCAAGAGTAACAGCAACAGAACAATCATACTCATATGTGGCCTCAGTTCCTAATCACCAAGTAATATATATCAGTCACTTCAGAAGAAGTGTTCTAACATCTACATTTAGTTAGAACCTAGGCCCAACCATTATTATATGGTTCCTTTCCCTAAAGAAATTACAAAATTTTGCTATGCAAAATGCTATGCTGGGAGGTCTCTGATCTTCATTTTCATTAATTTGTTGTCTGTTTTGAGTGAAAAGGAAGTTAAAAAGAATAAAATAAAGGAATAAAATGGAAAGGGTCTCCTCAAGCAAGAATGCTCATTTTATATATAACATTATGCCACCAACAGTCATTATTTGCATGGAACGTTAATATTTTGAAGACAGGTAGAGAGGATAAAGACATATTCTTGATGCTTTTCCCCTTACACTGGAGCTTCTGGAGATGTTTTTGTACGTGGACTAGGGACAGTATCTTTCAAGAAAATTTATTCCCTGGAGGTTCATTTATGTTGGATAATTATGCTTAGTTATTTTAAGATAATGTTCATAAAGGAATACTGTCTTCTTGTAAATCTACACTGACATCTTCATTATCTCAAACCTCAAAAATAGATTTGGAAGAAGATCTTCACAGGTATTGGAGAATTGTGTTTGTTAGACTCTCAATAAAGATGTCTAATTTCAATCTATAATGTTTTTTCAAATTTTCTACAGGTGGATTACAGACTTTTTTCTTTAAGAGTATTTTGTAGGTATATGAATGAGGAAACAGGGAAATAAAGTCATTGAACTTAGATGCAACATAGATAGCTCTTAACTGCAAAAGTTAAAGACAACTTTCATAAGTGAATAATCTTTAAATGTGTAACTTGTTTATAATATCTCAGTTGTATTGTACCTGTTAACGGATAAACATAAGGACAGGAAGATCAGCTCTATGATTTTATGTTTAAAGTGTAGTTTGGAATCTCAAAGCATGGAATTTTTTTATTATCAGTTCTCCCACAGACTTGTTAGATGACCTTGGTAAAGGAATTTTTTTTTTTTTTTTTTTTTTTTTTTTTTTTTTTTTTTTTTTTTTTTTTTTTCCCCCTCAATATCCTTTGTGCTAAACACTAACTACAAGAGTAGGAAATTAAGAAAATAATTTTGTCTTTACCTGTTAACTATGTACAAACCAGAAACTATGGCACTGTATACCTGTTAACTATGTACAAACCAGAAACTATGGCACTGAGTATTGTGAAGAGTCCTCACAAACAGAAATAAAACTAATAGCAAAAGTATAGTAACCTGTTGCTGTTATGAATGTGATGCAAATGACTAGCACATCTTTCAGAACTCATACATAATTTGGATATAATGGCAACATAACTTTTTTGTTTGTTTGTTTGTTTGTTTGTTTAATTTGGAGACAATACAGCTATGCTGCTTAGAAGGACTCCAGTATTGTTTGGGAGATATTGAACCTGTTGCTATATAGCTGAGGATAAGTAAATCGTGCCATCATGATAAGATGATTCCATTGTGTAGCACTTCCATTTTATGTGGCAAGAAAAGAAAAGGAGTAAAAACTAGCATTAAAAATGGTCTCACCCTGTTGTCTCAGCTGAAGACACCACAGTTGACTTCAATAAGGTTGGGGCTTAGCCTTACTGAGATCTGTTAAGCTTATTTACTGGGTCACATGGTGCTAAGGAGTAAAAGATAGATGGGAAGGTCAGCGATATGCAAGACATACGTTGAAATGAGGAACAGATTTTACATGCTTTAGATAAACTGATGGAGGTAGACTGAGATTTTAGCAAGCAAGTTCAACTCTCTCTACTTCACAAAGTCATAGTCCTCCCTGTAATCCTCCTCATTTCTCAATAGTATGGTGCAAGATCCCCAGCTGGCTTTTTAAAGAGTGGTTAGGTGCTGGAACTGACTGTTCAAGGAGATGATTGAGTCTCCATCCCTGGACCAGTTCAAGAAATATTTAGATGTACTAAGGGACATGGGGAAATATTGATAGTACATAGATGGTTAGACAAGATGATCTTTTAGACAAGGTGGTCTTTTCCAACTTCAGTGGTTCTATGATTCTGTAGTTCTACTGGAGTGTATCTGAAGTGATCACACAGAATCTATCTAAAATGTGTGTAATTATTTCCAATATTTTGATTTCTGCTGTTGTTGTTTTTACTGTTAATTTTAACACCTTAAGTTGTTCGTGCACAGGTCAGAATGTGTTGTATGAAGATGAGTAAGATGTATCAACACAAAAATAAAACAAACCCTTCCCATTGCTGAAAATACTGACAGGAGCTGTCATTTTATAAGTTCTCTGGTCCTTCTGGTTGACATAAAAATACCACAATGAGAGCCATTCTCAGGATAGCTCAGCAATTTCTCTTCTGTCCTAGCTAGAACCAAAGGATGCTATAAAACAGAAAACAACTATGAAAAAATAAAATGTAACTGAATATTTCACAGTCCGTAAAGGTGTTAGTTCAAAGTTAGGCACTTCATAACACTCAGAGGCTCTAAGGTGAAGTGCTGCTGCTTCCACATTTGCTTTTACATATTAGCAAAAATTACCTCAGAAATATCTTGCTTCACTAATGCTTCTATTGCTTGTTTTACATGAATGTCACTTGCACTGTGAGGTCAGTAATGCAGCTAACAGATGGTGCAGCATGACTAGCAGCCATGAGGGATAGTTTACTAACAAAAGAGAATTTTTTTTTTTTTTTTTTTTTTTTTTTTATTATTCCTCTTGCATATTGAAAGCTTTTTTTTTCCTTGTCTTTTTTTTTTCGTTCTCATTTTTTCAGGGGAGGAGGAGTGGAGAGAAAAGTGCCTCAGCTTCCTGGCATTTCATTTGTGGATGAGGACGCTAGTAACAAATCTATTTTATTTCTCCCCCAGGAATGTATTAGGGTTACAGCTTTGGAAAGCAAGTAACACCAGCTGGTTATCTCTGTTGCCTGTACCTCTAGTGTCTCAGAGTGTTGTAATGGAAGAAATTTATGGATCTATGAATTTTTGTCATTCTTATTTTCTGACCAGACACCATTTTGTTGTTCTATCTGCCAGATGTTACTCTTAAACACAACAAAAACTCTCTAAAAGGAGACATAGCTAATGACCTTAAGATTTAATGTGCTGAATAGAATCCTGGGTCTTACTACAAATTAGTGCAGTGGGCATGCAAAAGGCTTGATGCTTGTAGCATATGGACACTACAGAGTAGGCTACTGGAGCAGGCATTTTGCATCTAGCATTAACTCGTGGGCTACTTTTCCTATGAGAAGTTGTTCACTGCAGGATGTTGTACATACTCTTTAAAAAATGTTTTTTGAAACATTATGACTTCCTCAGACTACGGAAAATCATCCAGACCCAAATCTATAACGCATGTGAAATGAACAAGAATCTGAGTTTTGAGGTTATGAAAACAAAAAAAAATGCTAAGCAACACATAGCAAAACAGTGAAACTGAGATTTAATTAAGCTGGAGGTTACTCAGGCTTATAGGAAAATTCATTACTAATATGGAGTATCAGAGACATTTAACTGTGCTCTTTCTTAAGGTTTTTAAATTTGATTCCTCAATTTCCTGCAGGTGAAACGGAGCCAAATCGGACTATGCTGTTGTAGAGTGAGATGTCCTCCCCTCATGATGAACATAACATTTAGCTTTGTATTACGTCTGCATTAGCACAGAAGTAACTGCATGCCTCTATTAGTTATGCAGATTAATCACTGACTATCTCTAGTAGATTTCTGGAGGAGACTTTGCAACTCATCTGTTCATAGAGCAGCAAAAATATATAGATAAATAGATAAATATCATATTCCTTTCTATACGTTCTTTGTTGAAAGAAATTCACTTTGTATGAAAGACTCCATCTGAATATCATCGAATGCATCCAGAATGAATTCTCCTTGTCATGTTATTTATTATACCTAGTTCAGCCACTATTGCAGGTAATGTCTAACCCTGTCACAGGCCTTCAAAAATGACAGTGCATTGTTTCATATAGACAGAGCTATAAAAATATATAAAAGAGTTATAAAAAATCCTTCCTCAAAAGGAAATGCCTGTTTTGCCTGATGACACTGTTGAAATATCTGAGGCAATATTAACTGACCAGAAAATCAGGAGCAGATTCTCAGGATTTTTAACAATATGTTTGTGTGAGGCCTTGGGTAGGTAACTTGATGTGGCTGTATCCCTGTATGTTACAATATAAAGTAAGAATTAAATGCTGCACTTCAAGAAGGACAGGGAAAACCTACTCAGGAACTTCTTTACCTAAACAAGATGATGAAAGAGGAACAAAAATATGACACCTTTGTATCTGGATAAAAGGATTTTCTTTTTAGTTCAAAATATTATTGTGCTGAATGTCCCCAGGCAAGGCTTTCATAAAATGTGTGCATGTGTAAAACTTGCCATGGTACAAGTAGTGTCTGAACATGTTCCAAACTGCAATGCAATTAAACTCGGTGCCAGGAGCCTATTGCTTCAGAGCACCAGTACTCTCAGCGTCACCCACAACAGCCAGCTAACATCCACTTGCTTTTTGACTTACCTCTCTGCCATTTCACTCTCAGGTGCATTTTACCTAGGAAACAACATGCCGGCAACTCAGCAGTTATAGCACGGAAGATGCCATAGGTTGCCACTTACAATGGAGACAAAGAATTCTCAGAACATTGTGAAAACAATAAGAGTGCTACTACACCACAGAGTTGGGTATCATCCTGAAGAAGCAAGAAAAGTAAATGCTTAAAAGAATAAAATATTTTATCTTTTTTATCTTAAGACAGCAGAATCATTCAGGAACAGCACAAATATAAATCCCAAACACCTAATTAAATCATCCTCATGCAGAGGAAAGACTATGATTGTGGGAAATCCTCACAATATTTCTGAATTGTTTTGAAATTATGTCAACTGATGTTTCTTTTCTAAAAAAAAATAAAAACAGAAAAGGAAAGAATATTAGAGTAAAAGAAAATAGATTTTTAAGAAGCAAGTATGATGGCTTTTTTTTTTTTTTTTTTTTTTTAACATAGATATATCCTTTTCTTTTGTTTTGCTTGTTCTCACTGCAACAGGAAAAAGTGCAGACAAGTGTTTCCTACCAAAGAATCTTAATGCTTAGATGTTTTGAAAATGTGTTTATGAAAAACCTCTAACCAGATCAAGAGCTGACATTTTAATGATATGTTTAGCATTTTCAAATCTCTTCCTTGAAAATATATTTTCTGTTCTACTCTGCGTGCAGAGGTATTTGTAAAAAAAGGAAACATTACTGTATAGCTTATATAAAATAAATGAAACAACGTGTCCATATTTAATATGTATTTGAAGGAGGTTCAATTCTGCTAGAAAGGTTATATCTATACTTACAAATGAAAAAGATTCAAAATGGGGGTTTGACCTCCAAGTAGATAACAACAGGACAAGAGAGAATGGCTTGAAGTTTTGACACAGGAGGTTCAGGCTGGATATTAGGAAGAATTTCTTCTCAGAAAGAGTGGTTATACATTCTGCTTAACATCTTTATAAACGATTTTGACAGTGGGATTGAGTGCAGCCTCAGTAGATTTGCAGACGGCAAAAGAGTTGGGAGGGAATGTTGATCTGCCTGAGGGGAGAAAGGCACTACAGAGGGATCTGGATGGACTGGATCTATGGGCTGAGGTAATCTGAACAAGTTTCAACAGGGCCAAGTGTTGAGTCCTGCATTTTGGTCACAACAATCCCAGGCAACCCTGTCTATATCTATTCTACAATTCTGTGATTGGAATAGCCTCCCTAGGGAAGTGGTAGAATCATTAGGTGTTTAAGGGAAAGGTAGATGTAGTACTTCGGGACATGGTCCAGTAAGCAATATTGGTAGCAAGTGAACAGTTTGACTAGATGATCTTAGAGATCTTTTCCAAACTTACCTGGGGGGTTGGACTCGATCATCTCTGGAGGTCCCTTCCAACCCCTACAATTCTGTGATTCTGTGATTAATGACTATTTTTCTATGAAAACATAGGTTTAAGGACTGATACTTGATTACCTATACCATTTAATTATTGTCTTGCTTCCAGCCTGGGTTTGGCTTACTCTAAGTAGAACTCCTGGGCAAAATAAAGGCAGGAGTTCAGAGTTAAGTGTGAGAGGCATGAACAAGACCGCTCTCTACTAGGGAAGGCATAGAGGAGCAAGAATGTTGAAAAGAAAGGACTCAATAACAGGCAATCCTTTCTCATCCAAATACTCTTTAAATAAAAATTGCTATACCATCTAGACAATAAATTCAAGTTCAACCAGGATACAGATAGCCAAGAATTTTACCACTTCTTACAGGGATATGACAACAGTTTTCTGGAGGTGAAATGTCACTGAGAGGCTTTCTAAATAAGTGTAATCTCATACTTCAGCAAGATGTCCAGACCTTCGTACTGTCACAGCTATCACTGTGAGCCAGCATGCTGTGTCTCTGTGTGTGACCCAACCTGAACTCCCCATCTTCTGGACTTTTTTTCTGTTTCTATGTTTTGCAAAGCAGGCCAGCTTCCCTGAACTCAGTCAGTGCCTACACCCCTATATGCACCCTTTTAATTAAACCTCTGCATGTCATCTTGTAGATAATCCTGTTCCCTGCTGAAGATCACTAATCTGTTCAACGAGTGTAGGCCTGTGAGACACCGCACAAAAAATTTCCTTGTCTCAGGTTGCTTTGTAATGCAAGGATAACTGGAGGCATCTCTGCCTACATAGGAGCATCAGGAACAAGGAAGATAAGGGGAATGTCTCAACACCTGTTACATTCCAAGCTATTTCCAATGTGCAGTGCTCAGCCTTGTGTGGAGGCCCTGACTTCTTTGATTGATAAGCATGCATCAGACTGTTGCACATATGTTGAACATGTCATCACTGTGGGCAATTTAAGAAGATTCTACTTTTCTCTTCTTGGGTTTTCCTTCTGCCTGTGATCAACCGAGACAGAGATAATCTGAGTCCCCACTTCCCAACCCAGACCTAGCTAACCAAAGCTTTTATAATAAACTGGTTGGACAAATATTTGACTCCTTTCTGAGTCTTAATCTCACATTGGGGTATACATATATCACAAACCGTCTCACCTCTGATAATTGAAGTGTGAGAAGACCCATCTTCACAGAATCACTGAATATCCCAAGGCGGAAGAGACCAACAATAATCATCAAGTCCAACTCACAGCTCCACACAAGACTACCCAAAAATCAAACCCTATGACTAAGAGCATTGTCCGGACACCCTTGAACTCCAGTAGCGTGGAGCCGTTACCACTGCCCTGTGTAGTCTGTTCCATGCATATCATCTTCTGGTGCAGAACCTTTCTCTAACCCCTTCCTTTAGTGAAGTTTAACTGATTTATTTCATAAGAAATCTATTTCTAACTGATTTAAAAAAAATAAAAAATAAAAAAATAAAAATCAAATGAACGTATTTGGCTCTACAGCCTTTTGTATCAGTTCAACTAATTTCCATTCAAATGAAACCTGAAATTAAACTGTAATATTTTGTGAAAGACAATTTTATTTTATTTTATTTTATTTTTTGACTCAGAGCTCACTTTGTGAGACCTTTCTGGTGATAAGAGTCTAAGTGACAACTGCAAATTATCTAGGGGACAAGTGGAGGGTGTCATGATGCCACAGTACCTCTGCTCATGATTGTAAAGATAAGTAGAAGCGAGACAAAAAGTCTTTTTTTCAGGTGATTGGCTTGAAGGAGCTGACCACTGCAAAATAATAAAGTGATAATGTGATGTGCATGGCAACAAAGGCACCACTTCCTGCTGGCTTGTCTGTTGGGCCAGGTATGTCACACTAACAGAGAGAGAAAAAAAAAAAAATTAAAAAAAAATAAAAAACAGAGAACTGGGTGATAAAAGGCCCTCTCTAAACTAAGGATTTGGGAGAACTGCCAAAGAAACCAGACAGAGAATTCCCTTAGAAGAAAATGTCTTTGGAAGAACCCCTCCCTGAGCCTGCTTGCTGCAAATCTTCCTGGCTTCCTCCCATCTCCCATGGTGACCAGACAAGTTCCAGAGAACAACGGACCTGATAAAAACCTCACTGGACCCCCAGTGGTGACTATATCTCTCTTGCTTTCTATAAAGACTCCTTGCTTTTTATTTTCTATCTCTTTTCTATCACACATCTCCCCTTCCCGTATCCCTAAGTACCTAGGATTTGTAATAAACTGGTTGAGCTAATGTTTGACCCGTTGTGTGTTAATTTCTCCATTGGGTATACAAATATTAAAAGAACCTCTTCTCCCTCCTATGAATTGGAGGGAGACACACTTTCTGAAGGTCTTACCAAAGGTAGTATGCATATGAGCATTTAGTTGTGGATAAAACTCCGAGCTTCCCACTTAGGTGGAAAAAGTGTTCAGAGCAGAACTGAGCAGCGCAATATTTCATCATGGGGAACTTTAGAAAGCTTAAACATGATCAAACTTCAGAATTAAGGAAGGGCACCGCATATTTTTACATCAGCAATGTTGGCAATATTCAGTTTCTGTAGGGTGTCTGTATTTGAGCCAAAATTATCTAAAATCTCTGCAAAATAATGTCAAAGTCAGGAATGGAATTTAACATTGGAGTTTATATCCTAAATGTCCATTATTCTGTGGAATTTTTGTCCTTCTTCATCACACAGCACTTGGATACTTTTTAGTCATGTATTAAGTGGCTGGACTTTCAGTTTTTGTGAGTTGCTCTTCTACTCTCTCTGATTTTTTTTCTCATTCCCAATTCCAAAACGAGACCACTTTTCCTTCTGATTATTTCTGATGTTGTTACTGTAAACATTTGTTTTTGTCAAACAATATAAAGGAATATTGCGAAAATCAATGTTTAATAAGTTTCAGTAATGTTTTCAATTTCCTGTCATCTACTCTAATGTACATGTGTACACTGTCATTTCTCATCACCTTCTAGATCCATCTTATTATCAGCTAGATATAACTTAATGTACAGCTAACTCTCTCCTGGGTGACCTTAAAGTGTACACTACTGGGGATGCTTTGTGGAAGAGTCATTTGTTCTTTACAGTGAAGGTGACAGAGAGAACAGCTTGGAAGCAGCAGCACAAAACTTCAGCAAAGACTTTTATACTTGTCCAAATGTCCTGGAAGAAAAAGAAAAGAAGAAAAGAAAGAAAAGAGAAGAAAAAAGAAACTATGCATTTAGGCAGAGGAAATTCAGTGTGCCCGCAATGGTGCAATCAGTGTGTCTAAGAGGCTTCTGCCTTGTTTCTGTGTCATGAAAACAGGGTCCTAAGTCTGAAACAGACTGTTTTACAACAGTTTGTAGATTTGATCTCTTCAATATTTATTATTATTGCATTGCCATAACACTTTCTCTACAGTTAGTTCACTTACTGTCAGTAAAGTATGAAGAAATGAGGCAGTGCTGATTTATTTACTCTGTACTTTAAGAAGGATCTTGATTTAACAAAATCTACAGGAAGGATACTAAAGTAGAAAGTGCAAGGCTATTGCTAAGGTGAAAAGAAGTAAGGAGAGTAGCAAGAGACAAAATCAGTAAGATGAATTTCAGTATCCTGAAGAAATTAATTCAGTCATTTGCCCCCAAATAAACAGTTCTAGCAGTCATGTCTGGATATTTCTATAATGTCAGTTCATTTAATTCAGTGGAATTTTGCTATGGAGGGCAATTCTGAAAAAAGAATAAGTAATGCAGGGCTGTAGATTTCTTGAAGAGCCCTTGGCTCAAATCTTCACCTCCTGAGTCATTTCATGGTCTTGTCATTGCAAATGGTTCAATATTACCAGACTCAACAGTATGCTGTGTCAAAAAGGATGGTGTCACCTAAATGGTGTTGTTGGCACTCAGCCCATAGACTTATTTTTGTAGTGATTCTGGCAAACTCTTATGTTTCTTTCTTCTTATTATTAATAAGTCAGCAAGTTTGCTGATGATACAAAGTTGGAAGGATTGGCTGACATGTCTGAAGGCCGTGCTGCCATTCAGCGAGACCTGGACAGGCTGGAGAGCTGGGCAAAAAAAAAAACCAGATGTGGTTTAACAAAAGCAAGTGTAGAGTCTTGCATCTGGGGAGGAATAATTGCATGCACCAGTACAGATTGGGGGGGATGACTTGCTGGAGAGGAGCTCTACGGAGAGGGACCTGGGTGTCCTGGTGGACGACAGGTTGGCCATGAGCCAGCAGTGTGCCCTTGTGGCCAAAAAGACCAAGGCATCCCGGGATGCATTAAAAAGAGCGTGGACAGCAGGTGGAGGGAGGTGATCCTCCCCCTCTACTCTGCCCTGGTAAGGCCTCATCTGGAGTACTGCGTCCAGTTCTGGGCTCCCCAGTACAAAAAAGACAGGGATCTCTTGGAAAGAGTCCAGACACAAAGAGGGCCACAAAGATGGTGAAGGGCCTGGAGCATCTCTCCTACGAGGAAAGGCTGAGTGAACTGGGTCTGTTCAGCCTTGAGAAAAGAAGACTGAGAGGGGACATGATCCAGGTCTATAAATATCTGAGATGTGGGGGGCAGAATGGCGAGGCCGGACTCTTTTTAGTGGTGAGTGGAGACAGGACAAGGGGAAATGGCCAGAAACTGCAGCATAGGAAGTTCCGTACAAATGTGCGAAGGAACTTCTTTACAGTGAGGTGACGGAGCACTGGAACAGGCTGCCCAGGGAGGTGGTGGAGTCTCCTTCTCTGGAGATGTTCAAGACCTGCTTGGATGCCGACCTGTGTGACCTGGTGTAGGGAACCTGCTTTGGCAGGGGGTTGGACTGGATGATCTCTGGAGGTCCCTTCCAACCCCTACAATTCTGTGATTCTGTGATTCTGTGATTAATTATGTTTAATACCTTTGAATAGTATTATCTGGAAAAAGCAAAAGACTATCTACCTGAGTGCATTAAAGTCTTAGGTCAGCATTTTTTCAGGCATAAAACTTCTCAGATGCAGATTTAGTGAAGAACTGGATAATGTACAAGGCAAGGAAAAAGAGAATGTGGGAACAAGGGGCAACTCACTCATACCGATTCTGAAGACACTGAAAAGACTATGAACTCCCACATAGATTTCTGCATTCAATTCATTGCCAATTGGTACATTGAGATAACATTATGGAAGATTTGGTTTCTCCACTTGCCTTTGATTGTCTTTCTTATTAAGATTTATCTTTCTGATAAGGCAAAACATTATTTCAATAGATGCTGCTCCCTTCCTCCCTCCCTCCCTCCCTCCCTCCCTTCCTCCCTCCCTTCCTTCTTTCTCCCTTCCTCTGAAGTATATGAAATCATTCTTCAAATGTTAACTAATCTAACTAGTTTTATATTGAACTGTGAATGCATTTTAATTCACTCTTCAAGTTGTTGTAGCAATAAATATTTTTGCATCTCTAGCAATATGTTAAAAGAGATTTTTAATTCATAAAAACAAACAAACAAAAACACTTCTTCACATTCTTTATACAGTCTGATTAAAATCCAATTAATTACAAACACAATTAAAGCTTTCTACCACAGTTTGCAGAAGAAGCTGGTGGAAGTAAAGTTGTCAATCAAAGATCCAACAGGGAGCAGTAACTTGTCATCTCAGTAACTTTCAGCCTGTAAAAATGTGAGGCTAAAAAATGACATTAGCAGCTTATTGCAATATGCAAGTTTATTAGGAAATATCTCACTTCTTTTATTTTTTTTTCCACTTACTACCAGATCATATGATTTTATTTATATAGCATGTTTCCTGACAAAGTTATTCCAAGACATTTCACAATAATAAATATACATATAATAATAAATAAAAAAAAACATTTAAAATACAATAAAAGGCAAATTAAACATTAATGTACAATCCAATCTTACTGCAAAATCAGTGTTACATAAGAACAATTTGATGGCATCCAAACTCTTTAAAATTTCTTTTTTTATTAGTGCTTTGAAATTTCATAAAATCAATAAAACTCAAACATAATAAATAACAAAAACAGGATATGCATCATTTCTCTCAGTCTAGATTGTCAATCATTGTAAATCAGTTCTATCTTAGTGGCTTTCATGTAGCTATAACAAATATAACAAATTGCTGGAGACTGGTCCAGCATTTTGACTTAAAATTCAAAAGAAAGCCCAGGAGATTATTCTCTTTGTCACCCAAGGGTATTGTTATTGTTTGCTGAGGGAAGTATGCCTTTGTTTCTCCACTGACATCACTGAAAGTTCACCAAAGTGCATATATGAAACTTTTCCGCAGAAGGCAAAAAGTAGGAATAAGCTTCCTTTTCTATGTGATGATCTAGGAAAAATATCAGCCTGAGGATGCATAGTTTACAGATTTTATCTGCTCCTATAACAACAATTCAGAGATATTTCAAGGAAAGAGTCTCAGTCACTATGTCCACTTTATGACATTTGGTCATGTAATGTTCAGCTGGAACATGTAGGGGCTTCCAGGCCTGATGCATAGTACTTTATGCTCTAAAGAGCACATAAAAGGAAACAGCCAGCTGGGGGTTTGTTTGAGCATCTAAACTAAGTTACAGTGGACAGAAATCAAGATATCTCTGGTTGAAATTCTGACATCTATGCTAGGGAGAATCATGGAACAGATCCTCCTAGAAGCTGTGCCAAGGAACATGTAAGACAGGGAAGTGCTACTAGACAACCAGAACATCTTCATCACAGTCAAGTCCTGCCTGACCAACATGGTGGCTTTCTACGATGGCATCAGTGTGGATGAGAGAAAAGATGCTGATGTAACTCATCTGAAGTATCTTACTAAGCAAGGTGACATAGTGCCCCACAGTCCTTCTCTCTCAGTTGTAAAGATAAGGATTTGATGGATCAACTGTTTGATGGATGAGGAAATGGCTGAGAGATCATACACAGAGTGTGCTGGTCAATGGCTCAATGTCTGGACAGAGACTGATGAGAGAGGTCATTACTGGAACTAATATTCTTTAATGTCTTCATCAATGAAATTGACTGATTAAGTACACCCACTGCAAGTATACAGATGACATTAAGCTGTGTGTTGAATTCAACACCATGAGGGACAGAACGCTATCCAGAGAGACTTGAGATGGACTTGAGCAGTAGGAGGTCTTGGTGAACCTCATGAGGTTCAACAAAACTTAGTGCAAGGTCTTATACTTGGACCATGGCAATCCCCCCTATTAGTGCAAGCTGGGGGACAAGAGGATGTAACAGCACAGCCTTGCCAAAAATGGCTTGGGAACACTAGTGGATGGCAAGCTGGGCATGAACCAGTAGTCCTCATTATTCAGAAAGATGCCCAGATCCTGGGCTGTATCTAAAGAAGTATGGCCAGCAGGGCAAGGAAAGTGATGCTGCCCCTCTACTCTATGCTGTGAGAACTCACCTGGAACACTGAATCCAGATAGGGAGTCCTAAGTACAGGAGAGATATGGACCTGTTGGAACATGTCCAGAGGAAACCACAAAAGCAATCCAAGGTATGGAATACTTCTCCTATGAGGACAGACCAAGAGAGTTGGGACTGTTTAACCTGAAGAAGGTTCTGGAAAGACCAGATAGCAGCCTCACAATATCTAAAGGGTAGATGTAAGGAAGGAGGATACTGACTCTGTAGCAAAGTCTGTTGTGAAATGACAACAAGAAATGGCTTTAAACTAGAAGAAGTGAGATTTAGATTTAATACAAGAAAATAAATAGATAAATAAATAAATAGATAAATAGATAAATAGATAAATAAATACAGTAACGGTAGTGAAGCACTGGAAAATGTTACCCGGAGAGCTGATGGATGTCCCTGGAAACATTCAGAGTCAGGCTGGATCAGACTCTGAGCAACCAAATGTAGCTGCAGACGTTTCTGCAACGGAGATGAACTAGATAATCTTTAAAGTTCCCTTACAACTCAAATGATTCAATGATTCAATGACTCTGTGATTCACTAGTTGCTAATTCAGTTGGGGGGTAAAGTGAATGATTGGAAAGTGTGTAGTAATTACAACACAATAAGATGATCCTCTGATGTATTCCCTGCAGAAATATGATCTCAGAGAATTTATGCTAGGCCCTCTTCAAGTAATTACTGTCAATTCATGCTTATCTGCTAGCTTTTTCACCAGGTTTCCATTTTCACTCCTTCCTTAGTGAAGATACTGACTCTGACAAAAGGAACCATTTGTCAAGGAGTTCACATGTCAACTATTCTGTCCCTTCCCTAAAATTACACAAAAGATTACGGTCAGTCCTTGACCAATATGAATCTTATCATTTAAATAAGAGCACATAATAATCAACGTCAAATGGACTTTAGTGGTATCAGATAGAGATATATCATTCAACTGTTTGCCACTGCTGGACATCTTCCTTTAAACAATTTTGAAATCACAGGCAGCTTTTGAATAAATCATCAAGACTGATCAAGCAAATGCAGAGTCTGTGGTTGTAATAAACCTCAAAGAAGTTTTGAAAAGTGATGCTTCTCTTTGGGAACCATACAGGAAGGAAGATGTACTTTTGAGATACCTTCCTGAAGAGTAGCATTGCTTATTTACAAGACATCAGGAGAGAGGATTCCTTGAGCATGTAAAGTAATAACACTGACTTCAGCTGGGCTGTCTTTGTTTCCCCACATGCTGGACAGGAGAACACTCACTTATAGCTTGTGCATGGATCTACATTAGGCAATAAAAATTCAAATCCTCAAATGACTAAGCAAAGTGGAATTCCTAATATAATGACTACAGGAATTAATTTAAAACTCTTCAATTGAAAATAGAATCAGCTTGCACCAACTGTGAAGGTAATAAAGGGATCATTTTACTATCTGATTCAATCTATTACTGCAAACTAGGTTTTACTATCAAGTAATGTGAACAGCGAGTCAGGAAATAATCATCCAGTGTACCCAGATGCTCACGATCACAAAAAAATCACAAGGGTTGTCTGAATACAATTTCTTTGAATTAAAACATAAATCTTCATGTCCTAGACTACAGTGCAAAAACAAAAATGTTAAATTCACTGACTGAGGATCCTGAATACAATTTCTCTTCTAATTTCAGTTTTTAGAGTGAATGCACAATAAGAATCCAGTATCCTTAATCCAGTAGTCTGAAAATCTGCACCTGGTAAGACTATGAAACAGATCCTCCTGGAATTGATGCTAAGGCACATGATGTACAAACAGGTGATCTATGACATCCAGAATGACTTCACCAAGGGTAGATCATGCCTGGCCAAACTGGTGGCCTTCTCTTATGATGGGACAACATCAGGTAACAAAAGAAGGGTAGCTGATGTCATCTACTTGGATGTCTGCAAGACCTTTGACACAAACCCACACTGCATCTTTAGCTCTGAATTAGAGAGACACAGTTTTCAAGGCTGATCTGTTCAATGGATATGGAATTGGCTGGAATGTCATAGCCAGAAGGCTGTGGTCAATGACTTTGTCTGGGTGGAAGCTAGTCATGAAAGGTGCTACAGGGTCTGTATTGGGACTGGTACATTTTAATATCTTTATCAGTGACATCAATTATGGAATTGAGTGCACCCTCAGTAAGTTTGCAGACAATACCAATCTGAGAGGTGAAGCTGATGTGAGAGAAGGAAGGAATGCCATCCAGAGGCATTTGGACAGAAAAATGAAAATGAGACACTGTGAACCTAATGAGGTTCAACAAGGCCAAGTGCAAGGTGTTGTGCTTGAGTCAGGACAATGGCAGATATATGTAAAGACTAGAATAACAGCTTGATAGCTTTCATGTTGAGATGGATTAAGGGTCTTGGTAAAGAAAACTTAACATGAGTCAGAAATGTGTGCTTGGAGAATGGAAGGTCAACAGTATCCTGGGTTGCATCAAGAGAAGGGTGGCATGCAGAGACAGGAAAGTAATCGTCCATCCCTACTGCGCCACTTTGAGGTTCAGGTCTGGGACCTACAGATCAGGAATGTTTTGAAGCTTTTGGAACAGGTCTAGAAAAGGACAACAAATATGATCATGGGGCTGGAGCACCTCTCACACAAAGAAAGATTGTCAAACATGGTCTTGTTCAGCTGGAAGAAGAGGTTCAGGGGGAAGATCATTATGGCTATCCAGTACTTAAAAGGAGCTTATAAATTGGAGGAAATCAACTTTTTACACAGGTTGATAGTGATAAGACAAAGGTGAATAGTTTTAAATTATAGGGGAAGGTTTAGATTAGACAGAATCATAGAATCATAGAACTGCAAGGTTGGAAGGGACGTACAAGATCATCTAGTCCAACTGGCCACCCATTACTATTGTTACCACAAGCTACTAAACCATATCTCATAGATCAGGAACTTTTTCACTGGGAGAGAAGTGAGATGCTGAAACAAACTGCCAAAAGAAGTTGTAGATGCCCCATCCTTGGAAGTGTGACCAGGGGCAACCTGGTCTGACTTAGTGGATATCAATTCTGCCTGCTGTAGAGGGATTGAAACTAAGTGGCCTTTGAGGTCCCTTCTAACCCAAGCCATTCTATGATTTTATGATTCTATACAAATAACAGTGAAATGGAACAAAGGTAGAGCTATTTACTCTGACAATATGAAGGTGAATCTTCAGCTTTTTCAGATGCTGGCATTTGTTTCTGTGTTTGGGATTGTTCTGGGCTTGAATTGGCTGCCTAAGGACAGATTGAAAATAACAGTCTTTCCCACACCGATTCCTCCAATCCATATAATATCACTGGAGAACAGTTTCTCCATGTTTTTTTTTTTTTTGTTTGTTTGTTTGTTTGTTTGTTTTTCCTCTTTCTTCCCCAGCACTATCAGTAATACACCCAATAACTTCCTTGCTACAACATTTTTTATTTCCCAGCCTTTTGGTGGCTGAAGAAATTTAGCATTGCCATTTGAGGACTTACACAAACATGTCAGCTCTTTGCAAAGCGTCTCCTGCTTTTGTCAACTGCATGAGCTAATGCCAGTGAAACTCCAATGCTTTGGAAGAAAATCCAGGGGCACCTTGAGGGTTTTATTTTTTATTTTTTTGTAAAGTTCAAGATGATTAATTATATGGGACTCAAGATATGTAAAAATTATCCAAGTTTTCACCATTAATCACATAAATGAACAGAAAATAATTAGTTCGTAGTGACTTTCTGGCTTATTATAATCAGCCCAACTCAAAGCGACTTAGCCCAGAGAGACAAATATAGCAAGGAAAAAACCTCGAGGCATTTTTTCGCTATGTGTTGCCTGTTATCACACAGTGAGGTTTCTGTTCAAATGATGTGCCTTATTAAGGCAGGCGAAAACCATTTAAACAATGTATCAGAAATGAAGACATGCTGCAGAAAAATACATGTATAAAGAGTATATTTTTTGTTGAAATATATTGATGGTAAGGCTGCTAAGACTTTAGAAAATGTGTTTTCTAAAGCACTGACATGTTTTTCTAGTAATGCAATCGGTTTCTTTTTTTCTTTTTTTTTTTTTTTCTTTTTTTTTTTTTTTTTTTTTTGCAGTCACTTCTCCCTTATTCCTCCTCCTTGTAATGGGCTTGAATAATGGTTATTATTCTCTTTTATTTTACTGGCTTAAACCATGTGCTTATTAGAATAAATGTTATCATTATCCTTTTTATTTTATGATTATTAATTTTTTATTTGATTGCCAATACTTTTACTGTAAGCTTAAAGCCTTGAATATTACAAGTTATGGAACAATAATAAAATGCAAAGGCTTGAGTATTATTCTTTCTTTTTCTTAATAAATATGACCTTAATTTTTAGAGATCTCTTCTAGATGTAGGTACCCCAAATCATATTTAATTGCTAATTGTTCTGACATCTATAGCAATTTGAGACCTCAGTCTCCCTGATAATTTGACTATTTGCATTATACAAAATTCTATTTTACATGTTTATCTCTGAAAGTCTGGACATCATGACTTCAGCAGACTGCTAAGACAGATGCCTTTTCAAATGGGTTTCACAACCAGCACAGTTAAGTAAGTGATAAAAGGAAACACAGGACAGTTATCTGTGTTTCATGTCACTAGGACTGTGAGGTTGAGTCAGGAGAACTGCATTATCAGATATAGTTAAGACAGGGTCCCAGGACTTTCCCTGGTATCATGAGTAAAGAGATAAGGCTCAAGAGAACATCAGATATGTCGCAATAGTTTTTGTTGTGCAACTTCAATCTGATGATGCAGCAAAGAAAATATTCTTATTTTGAAAGCTCAATAGAACTTCAGCATGAATTTTGGACAAATTAAAGACTCTCTTTAAAAGCAACATAGCTTGTAGGTGGAGACAAATCTACACAGTTCTCTTTAAGCAACAGGAACAAGTGCATGAAGACTTCAGGCTTTTAGTTAACATCAGAGTGGAAAAGGAACAGAGATGGTCAGAAGATTCAACTTCACTCTCTGTACACAGTTAACTAATAGGAACAAGCTGCCCAGAGAGGTTGTGGAGGCTTCTTTCTAGGTATTCCAAATCAGCCTGGATGCTTTCCTATACAACTTTGAGAGCATCTACTTTAGCAGAGTTTGACTAGCTGATCTCCATATGTCCCTTGTGATTCTTACGATTCTTCTGATTCTGTGATTCTATGTGATTCAGTGATTCTGCAAAATTAATAGCAACTTGTTAACCTGAGTGCCATTGCAGAAATAAACCAACAAATGAGATCATTAGATGACTCAGGCTCCTTAAAATTATTTAACTCTCTTTTAAAAGTCTATTTTTAATCCCACACTGTGTGGGAGATTAAAGACTTGTAATTATTTCAACATGGCATTAAAAACAAAGAGCAAGGAGCAACCTAAAGATAATTAGTTGAGCAGGAAGGCACCTTTGCAACTCTTATGAACAAATGCTCGAGACAGAAAATTCAGTCTTGCTCTTCCTTATCTTGATTTTGTTACTTTCTCATTTATATAGGCTTAAGAACTCTTGCTTTCATAAGTGAAAGCAGAAATCGATGCTTTTAAATTAGCACTGTTAGTAAGATGACAGCATGTGAATAAAAGCCCAGCTTAATGTCATCATACAAAAAATAAAAATATGCTGTTTGCTTCCCTCATAATTTTGATGAGATTTTCCCATTGGTTTTGAATACCTACCCAGATTTCTCTGGGGAAAAAAAGTACAATACACCTCAGGAGCTTGAAATAACAACCAAATTACAGTATGCAGTTACAGGACACATTTGAGAAAGTAAATGCCAGTGCATTCTTTGAAGAAAAAAAGTATGCGGGATGAAGTTAAGAAGAGTAAATTGCTTGTTACACTCAGTGCCATTACAAGAACTGAGATTTTAGGGACCTATGGAAATAAAAGTTACACCAAGACTATTGAAGATGCTCATTAAACAACAAACATGGAGCTTTCACTAAATTTATGTTCCAAAAGGAATAAATAAGGAACCTCTACTTTTGACTTTTTTTGTGTGTGTTTGTTTGTTTTTATTCTTTCTTTCTTAATTCCCTAATAAACCAGTTACCAGTGGTTGCAGAATCACAATCAATTCAAGAAAGATTACTTTTTACTAGAGATAAATTTAATCTAAACTGGTATTTCTGTTCATTCTCATCTCACAGTTCATGTAATGGCTCAAAAAGTTTTGCAACACTCTAGGTATGATAGTAGACTAAGAATTACACAATTTTAGTGAAGATTCTCATCCCTTTTACAAACCAGTGTAACTTCAGTTTGATTATATTGCTTTTATTCCTACTTTTCTAATAAAGTTTTGTCTATTCAGGCTAAACTTTTCTAAGTAACACCAGCCTGTTATTACATTTGCACAATCTCCAGTTTCAAAGCTATAAGATAATAGCTTGTGCACATGCTCACCAATAATATAGGTAATAATGTATTTTTTTTCTACTAATGGCAGTGTACATGCATCAAACAGGGTCATAACCTGAACATTTATAATAAAATAAGAATTAAAAAACAAAACCTGAAATAGTATTGCTAATAAAACATCTCTTTAAATTTTCTCATTTATGGAACATGTATATGTCTGTAGATGTGTGTGTGTGTGAGAGTCTCTAACATAACAGAGCCAAATTAAATTTTGCATATTATATCAAAACAAGTGCAGTCAGAGTAACCATTTATTTCTCAACATTTTTTTTAATCTTTTTTTTTTTAATGAACTTTCCCTGAGGACATTCTCACGATTGAACATTTATTTATTATATGCAACAAAAAGAATTTTGATTTTCCCAGCTGTGGCAAAGAAATATACTTTGATAAGCATGTAGTGCCACAGATGAAAATAACAACACAAGTAAGTAATTGAAAGCTTTGGAATCTAAGGGTAAAATTCTTCTCTGACATTTTTGTGTGGATTTTAATGTAGCTATTGTAGAAAAACGAATCCTCAGAAAGAGAGCTTAGGAATGTTTGCTCTTACTTTCCTATTTATCTAGAGCAATTACATTTCTTCAATTTTTGGCAAAACTAATTCTGACTAATGTGAAATCTTAATGCACTTGACTTGGAAAACTGAAACTGTAGGAACATTAACTATGTAAAAATTACAGATATATATTTTGTATTTACGCATACAGTGAAAACTGAAGCAAAACTGAGTGCACCAATGTCTTGCAGAAATATTCCACATGAACTACAAAACCATGCATTTTTCTGGATGAGGACACACAGTCAAGTTGCCCTGGAGTTCCTTTGCATCAGCTTATTTGTAATTATTATAATTATTTATGTATTCAACTCATTTTACCTTAAAAGATTTTTGTACTTCTTTGAACTATGGTGGAAAATAATAATCTATTTGAATGCTTATGAGTGGAATAAGAGGAAGGCATTGTAGCACACAATGCGATTAATCGGTACTATGTATGTACAATGTATGTATATCTTGTGAAAAAAAATCCTTTAACATAATATTGAAAAAAAACCTTATAGATTAAGAATAATTTTGAATTTTGTGTTGTTGTTTCCTTAGCATTGTGATTGTCCTGTATCATGAAGATTCAAGCCCTAAGATTTCATAGGATGCTAACAGTTAAAACTCACTGACAAATAGTTCCTCAGCTGTTATTCTCCTTTATAAGAATAACTTTTTTGTTGTTTTTGTTTTTGTGGCTTTTTTTGTTGTTTGTTTTTGTTTTCTGTAGAATTCAAATTATATTGGGAAGAGGACAGTGGCGGAAAAGCTGTTATTCATTCCAGTGTGGCAATATCTAAGATCTCTGATGGAAAATGATGCAAATTTATTCTTGCCTTGATTATTAACTCCAGGTCAGTGCAGTGCAACTCTCATTTTCCTCATGTAAAATTTGGGGTCTAGAAGGAAAGTTTTCATTTTTTAGTTGTTTCTTTTTCTTTTTTTTTTTTTCCTTTTCCTTTTTTCTCTCCCCTCCATCCCACAAAGTATGTAACTCACCTTTAAACAGAAAATCTTTACTCCTGAATAAACAGAAGCCAAATAAACTGATCCCCCTTTGCAGATAGTGGGGGATGTCTGTGTGTTGGTAGCAAATTTTGAAGGATATTGCTAATGTTTTAGAAGTATGCCTATAGGAAGATAATTCATAAATTTATTGGTAAATGTTCTGCTTCCTTGGTGAAGTGTAATGGTAAACAATGAAGTTCTTTTGGAAAGAAAACTTCAGTGTAATATAACGGTATTTCTACCACATGAACAGAAGCAATGTAACAGCTCCACGTGCAAATCAGAGTAGTGGAAGGAGGCTTGGATGTTTACAGCATAGAGTTTGTGTTTAAAAATAAATAAATAAATAAATAAATAAATAAATAAATAAATAAATAAAAGCTAGTAAAGCTTATTTGCAGTATTTTAAAATTTTGTTTATTTATTTATTTATTTATTTAGAAAGAAGCAGTGGCAGTTAATGTGAAATTACATGAAAATATGTGCAACGATTTTTTATAAGTTCTTTGAGGCATTTGCCTGAGTTTAGTCACAGCTCAAAATCATTACTCTCATCTTATTAGTTTAAAGCTGAGATGGAAACTCAAAGTGACAGCACTGTCAACACTGAGACATAATGCCACAAAGCATTGTGCTTCCGGACCAGCAAACTGAGAATCAACTTCCAAATGAAAAGGCAATGAAAAAGGGGGAAAAAAGCAACTGCATACTATGTGTCATCACCATATAATGTCATAAATTAGAATAATACATTTATCAATGAAAGCAGGAACAGGAGTGGATATGTGCAGAAAGATACTATGCCACCATCAAGAGCCTAATTCATTTATTTCTAAAATTTGTCTGATGATGAGATAGAGGAATATTAACAATCTGTTATTTGTCGGAATATTTGACAAAAAAGAAAAAGGACTTCCTCCCCTACTACACACATGCACAAAACAAAGTGAGAAACCATAAAAGCAAGATCTAGTGTGTAGTTCTAACAAGCAAAGTTAAGCAATGCAGTATGAAAAGCCTTTGAATTTATATTTAACACTGTAACATCTCTGTTCCTTCAGACAATTCCATTAGACTCAAAACAAGCAGTATGCAAAGATGTTCACTCTCTTTCTTTCCTGTTCAGATTCAGACCTCTCACACCTTTCTGGTGTTGCTATCAGGCATCAGTCCGTCTGTGCGCATATACTTGCAGAGGAAACAGTGCTTTAGCCTCTGCTACTTCACGTGAAAGCTCAAGAGGAAATTGTGAAAGGAATGAATAGGACAGAAATGTCCAATCTGCAGCCTGCAGGCCACATGTAACTTGGCATCCGCCCTATGTCATCATGTCACTCAGCACCAAGTGAACATTGCTGCAATATTAACCCTGTCTGGACTGAAACCAGGGCTTGGGGAGGGTTCAGTCCAGTGTTAATTCAATTTACTGGTAAATCACTGGTAAATAATTTTATGTACTTCAATGTATGTGCTAAAAAAAAGATTTGAGAACAGCAAAAAATAAAATCATGGAATTCTTAGATTTGGAAGGGACCTTTAAGATCATCTAGTCCCTGAAATGAACAGAGATATTCACAGGTAAATCAGGTTGGCCTTGGATACCTCCAGAGATGGATCATCTACCACATCTCTGGGCAGCTTGTTCCAGTGCCTTATGACCCTCAATTTTGACTTGTCCACATACCCTGTTAAAGAATCTGTCCCCTTCTTTCCTGTACCTCACTTTTAGATATTGAAAGGCTGCTCACAGGTCATGTTGGACCCTTTTCTTCTCCAGGCTGAACAGCTCCAGCTCTCTCAGCCTGTCCTTGCAGGAGAGGTGTTCCATCCCTTGGATCATATCTGTGACCCTCCTCTGGATGCTTTCCAACACGTCTGTGTCTCTTCTGTACCTAGGACTCAGTAATCCAGGTGAGATCTCAACATCACAAAGTAGAGGGGCAGGAAAACCTTCCTACACCTGCTGACCAGGCCTCGTTTGGTACAGCCCAGGTTATGGTTGGCTTTCTGAGCTGCGAGAGCACATTGCTGGCTCATGTCCAGCTTACCAACCTATTGCATTATCATTTTCAGTAAGGCTGTACTAAATCCTTTCATCCCTCAGCTTATATTGATATTGGGGGTTGCCTTGACCCAGGTGCAAGACTTTGCACTTAGCTTTGTTGAATCATATGAAGTTCTCCTGGGCTCACTGCTCAAGCCTGTCTAGGTCCCTCTGGATGGCATCCCTTGAGCATGTCTACTGCACCTCGCAGATTGGTGTCTTATGCAAATTTGCTGAAGGTGCATTCAACCCCACTGTCAATGTCACTGATGAAGATATTAAAGATGTATCTGTCCCAGCATGACCCCTGGGAGACATGAAGCTCCATCCAGACACGGAGCCATTAACTATCACTCTTTGGACTCAATCCTGCAGCCAGTTCTTCATTTATTCAACAGTCCAGCCATCAAATCTATATCTTTCCAATTTGGAGAGAAGGATATTGTGTGGGTGTACTGTGTGAAAGCCCTTGAAAGGCTTTGGTTTTCATTTTCATAAAGGAGTTTGAGAGTAGGTTTCAAGACTGCCAAAAGAAGATCAAGTTTTTGTTTTATTTACAACTCCTTTGTCAATTGACCTAAATTGACTTGAGAATTTTCAAATGGAATAGAATTACAGTAAAAACTTGATCATGTCTCTTTACCAGGCTTTTAGTGGACTTACCAGACAATAAGTTATCTCTCACTTAACAATCACACTTATTCATGCCATCAATTTTTAGCAGAATCTACATTTGTGAGCAAATTTTCTGTTTTCAAGAATGAAGCATAGGAAAAGACATTTCATAAAAAATCTCTGACAATCATATTGAGAGCTAAGAATATCAACAGTTGACATCAAATCAGACTGATGAGTTGGTTTTTAGAAAAGCAAGGTCAGATTTGTCACTAGTTTTATGTTTTTGTTGCTTGCTTTTTAGTATGTTTTAATTAAAAAATAATAATAACAAACAAAAACACATTTTGTCACTTATGCACATTAACTATATTATATAGCTTATGAAGACTGCTCTGAAAACAGTGCCTCCTGTTTTACGTTGTCCCACTTCAAAGGTGAATGTTGGTGGTATCGCAGTAGAGGCTAAAACTTTCTGAGAATATTCTATTACTTTTTGTTGCTCTATGACTGATGGCAGCAGAGGGGAAGTCTGACATAATGACATCTGACATGGAAGTGAACATGAAGCAGAGGTGTGGAATTGAGTTCCTCCCCACAGAAAAAAATTGCACTCATTGACATTCATTGATGCTTGCTGAACATTTATGGAGACCAAACAGATATAAGGTGGATATAAGTACAGTGAGGCTTCAGGTGTTACACTTCAGACATGACGACACTGACAATGAATTGCTTCTGCTTGTGCATGTTGTTGCAAGTGTGGCATTCAGGCTCTTGTTCATTGCTGGTGAAAATGTATAGCTAATGGTGGTGATTATCGAATAAGGATGTTTTTAGCTGAGAATTCGCTCTATTGAATTTTGCTATTGTGTTCTTCAAATTGGTTGTAGTTTTTATGGAATTAAATAGGAAGTCTCGCTTTCAGAGCAACCCTTGTAGATATGGCCCTAGATAATTCCTCTTCATGCAGTGGTCCAGACAAGACAGATGATTGGACACCCATGGAATAGGGCCCTGGAAAACATTCTATTTCTTGTTTTTCTTTCTGCTCCATTGACGTCTCCTCAGAAAAAGGGATACAACAGTTGATGGGAATAAGGATGGGGAACAGCAAGGAAATTATACTGAACAAAACTTATCTGACTTCAATGGCTGTGGTCAAATGCAGTGGCCTTTAGATCTTGCCTGGACACATTGCTGTGGATGATGATAGAAAATCTATGTAAAACATGTCAGACGTGGGATTGGGTTTTCACATACAAAACTACTACTTTGATTACAGAATGATAATCAGCTGAGATAACACTAATGATGAAAATACATAAAGAAACAAGAGTGTAAAACTTCAAGATCAGTGGGGGTTTTAGAGAATCTTTTCAGGATCTCTTGATCCAGGAGAGCTTGTTAGTTTCAAAGACTAAGAGTCAATTATCTGGAATTACAAGCAAAAATGAATCTGAAAATTTTCCATGAATTTTAGACAAGACCAAATTTACTGCCTTCAAAACCCAAACCAGTTTTACTGAGACACACACATACACAGACACATAGAATCAAAATATTGACTGACAATTTGCAGTAATAAGATTTCCTTCTCACTGCAATGAATATGCAACTATTATTAATATCATGAATACTTTTAATAATTTTGCAACAAGGACTTTTTAGGAGACCAAGACTTTGAAGTGCCAAAAGTTTAAAAAATACAAAATAGAAGACCCCTGTGAAAGAGCTTTAAGTCTAAACAGACTAAACAATCCCAGCTCCCTCAGCCGTTCCTCATAAGACTTGTGCTCCAGACCCCTCACCAGTTTCGTTGCCCTTCTCTGGACATGTTCCAGGGCCTCAACGTCTTTCCTGCAGTGAGGAGCCCAAAACTGAACACAATACTCGAGGTGCGGCCTCACCAGTGCTGAATGGAGGGGGATGATCACCTCCCTGCTCCTGCTGGCCACACCATTTCTAATGCAGGCCAGGATGCCGTTGGCCCTCTTGGCCACCTGGGCACACTGTCAGCTCATGTTCAGCCAAGCATCAACCAACACCCCCAGGTCCTTCTCTTCTTCACAGTCATCCAGCCACTCATCCCCAAGCCTGTAACGTTGCATGGGGTTGTTGTGCCCAAAGTGCAGGACCTGACACTTGGACTTATTGAACCTCAGTTCAGAGGTTTAGTTTAGTTTCAGTTTAGTGCAGAGAACATATCATCAAAGCTTTACTGATTCACACAAATTGAGAGAATAGTCCTACAATTTTTGGAGCAAAATATCTACAATTTAATTTAATGAGTAAATGATGCTATAGATCCTCCCGCATTTTAATAGGAGCACCTAACGACACTTTAGTATCTGAGTTTCACTATTTTTGCTTGATATCTATTCATACAAAGCTCTCCCTCTTACTCATTTTTTAATTAAAAAAATTTTGAAACTGTATATAACTTTTAAAAAGCGCAAAGATTTTAGGATTTTTTTTTTATTCCACACTTAGGATCTTTTAGCATTCCATGCAAGGAATTTCCAATCCTTTAGAATGGAAGTAATTTCCTTGAATAAAAAAAAGTCCAAATATCTGGTTAAATGAGTGTCCTAGGCTTCTTTAGTGAGACTGACATTTTCATAGGAAATTGAAATATTTTACAGCGATTCTCCGATAGGAAATGGGCGTATGGCTTACTATTAGCTGAAGAGGAAGAATAATTTATCAGTTTAATTTAGACTTGCCACTGGATTTCCAGAATGATACAGATTGGTTAAAAAATCCCATTTACAAAGATTCACAGAAGCATCAGTGTTTTCCATTTTCTTCCCTTCGGCATTCAGCACAAGGCAAATTAAGGCCACAAGTGCGTTAAAAGAAAATACATCTTGGATATTGGATACAAAATATGCAAACCTTTGAATGTCTTCTGTTCCACAAGAAGAGTGAAGTAGAACTCAAAAGCTCTGCTGAAGTCCTGATATCCTGCAAGAGCACAGAATTCGTTAGCTGATGTTAAGAAGTGGGCTTCATCCCATATTAGAGAGAAAAGAAGTAACTCTAAAGAGTGTGCTAAATTACTTCAAGAGAAAATTCATATTAGCAGAATATAAAATGAAGAAGTCTAATTTCATTATAATAACAGCGAGATGCAACTTTTTCCAAGAATATACAGCTCACAACTCAATAAGATCTTACTGCGCACTCTGGCATCATTGCTGTAATGCAAATAAGAAATAAATGCAATAAAAGCACCACAAAAACACAGAAGAATAATGCCTGTCTTAAAACTCATCATATTAATAACGCAAAAAGTGATTTCAGGAAAGGAAATGAAGCTGTTAAAGAAACATTCAGCAAGCTCTGAGAGAAAATACTCCCTGTGATTCCCATGGTGGTTTTGCTTGAGAAAGGAATGTTAGACACAGGATGCTATGAGTACTGATTGTGCTACAGAAGTTTTAAACACAAATCAGATATCTGTGGGGAAAAGTTGGGAAGAGAAAGAATGTTACTCCAGTATCTGTATTCTCAGTTCAAACCTAGGGATAATGATGTGGGAGATAACAGCTGAAAAACATGCATGTGAAACAGCTGTGTAGATCATGGAATCCATGTCAAGTTGTAGGAGGTTTGCAGACTACATGTCATTAAAGTGTGCTATATAGAATATGTATTGCAATTGCCCATGTGTTCATCTGTCTCAAAGCCTTTCACCCTATATCATCAGTGCTCTTGTTGTTTGCTTCACAGTGTAAGGGTGGATGGTCAGAACCACAAGAGATGGGGACTTGCGAAAGAGAGGATATAAACACAGATGATCAAAGGATTCAGAACACCTTGGACAGGGGATAAGACAACATAGGAAGCTCCCCTTATGCACAGAAAGTCTCTTCCTCTCCCATCTCTTGGATGACATAACATCTAACTTCACATGTGTGGTTTCAGAATATGGAAAATGTTACAAAATACCTTGCTCTTTATAACAAATATAACACTCATTACCCAATCTTCCTTACATATACACAGGATACCAACTCCTGAATAGCTTCTGGTGTTGTAAAAGCTATCTCTCTTAAGGTAGCATTTAGTACTGCATAGCAGTATCAATTCTACTGTAACAACACTACTTTAGGAAGCTTAGAAAATTCTGTGAGGGGAAAAAAAGAAAGAAAAAAAAAAAGAAAAAGAATAAGGCTTGTTTTGTGTGGCTATATAAATTCCAAAGGATATTATTACACTTGAGCAATGGAAATAGGAGCTCAAATTTCTCATGAATATTTTTTTCATCATGGAGCGATATTCTGTCCAAGAAGTTCAGCATATACATTGCTCTACAAACAGGCATATTTCTAGATGCTTAAATCGAGCTTCATATTTGGTACAAATATACTGTTTTGACTATGGTTCCAAGTAGACAGCTCAAGGTTACATGATAAGACAAAGCTGAGAATTGTCTTCCACTTGCTCATGTACAGCCTTGGGCTATACTTTGATGTGTTACTGGGTTACGTATACTCATATTTTCATAGCCTCAGGAATCAGGTCCCTGTAAAAGGCTTCAGATATAGACAGACATCTTCTCTTGGTAGACAGCAATATATAGACCTAGAGCACAAATGAGACCATAAGATAAGAAAAGGATGTGGCCAAGGAACACACCAAGACATCTCTGAAGAAGATCCAGGTATTTCTTCTCTGGATCCTCTTGACTGTAAATATTCTGTTTGTCCTCTGAAGGATGAATTCTCCCTCCAGAACAGGTGGTGGTAGGGGAAAGGTATGACTTTCCTACCTCCTTGCACCGTTTCTGTTCAGATTGTAAAACAGCAGAGCTCGTATACTCCCATTATCCCCTGGGAAATTCTGCAAGGATCTTGAGAAGGCCTTTTCTTTGGTCATTGCCTAAGGTTTACATACCTGAAGCTCCATAATCTTAGTGTAATTTGCCAGGCAGTTTTCCAACCAAATTTCCCTCATTTATTTGTTTGTTTGTTTGTTTGTTTGTTTGTTTGTTTATTGCATCCTAATACACCAGCATAAAGCGCATCTTTGTGGATTCATTATCTGAGCCACCGATACAAATTAAATTCATCAAAACACTAGTTATGGGGACTACCATCCCCATAAATTACATTGGAAACCATAATGGAAGTGTCATTCACTGGCAGCATCATTATTATACGACAGAAGTTCTGTAAGATCTAAAAACTAAAGTACATATGTACATATTCCTATCAATAGTAAAGTCCGTATATATTTTATGATATGCAAATATAAAATTATTTATCACAGTTTTTTAGAACAGTGTGAAGGGATTTCTCCTTTTCTTTTAGTTGATTGCTTTGACAAAAAAAAAGTCACTTTCAGAACAGCCATTTCCAATCCTGAAAACTCTCCAAGAATATGTTTACAAATACAAGCAAGCAGGACACCAGGACACCAAGATGTTACACAGTTAAAACTAAGTTTCTCTGTTTAATTTAAAACAAACAAACAAACAAAAACCTACAACAATCTTCCGTAGAGCTTGACAGAGCCAAATTGTTGAGTCTTGGTATATAGTTTTTCAACCAGAGATGCCTTTGGAGTCTGTTTCATATTCTATACTGTAAGAGGTTATAGCAGTGATGATGATGATGTATGATGGAAACAATATCTTCAATGATTTTATAACATTCTCATTAGAGAGAAGACAAAGCCTATGGATATCTGAGCCAACTCATAAACCACGATCACCTTTATTGTAGTTCAGACACTGCTAAGATACTCTGGCAGCTCTCACGTAACCCTATGATCTGGCAGAATAAGTAGTGATGGCAATTGCTATAAAATTGCAATAATTTCCTGCTTTTCACCTTAGATCTGTTATTTCTCTAGCAGATTATTCTCACATCTGCCCAGGATTCTCACAATGAGCATAATTCACCCATCCTGGTGACTATAAAGAAAGTACAATGGGGGACAATGGACTACTTCCGATTCACATTAGCAAAACAATGCCTATGTTAAAAACGTACATTGATGCACACCAATCTGATTGGCTTTGTAAATTTCAAATTCCTTTCCTTATTGAGCAGTTTTCTGGACAGATATTTTTCCTAAAGTGGTTTTCATGTAAGATCTAACTTAATCCTTTCAAAATCTTGCTTATTTTGCAAACTGCAGCACTAGCAGTAACAGTTACATAAAACAATTCCTTGCAGACAAATCCACGTGAAACAAAAGGGGCACACACTTTTCCTGAACTTGTTAGAAGAATTCGAGATATCCAGTGATTATGGAGCAGAAGAGACTGAAACTATAAAACAAACCAAAGGAAAAAACAACAACAAAAACTGGGGAAAAAAATTACTTGAAAAGTTTTTATTTTATTTTTATTTTTATTATTTTTTATTTATTTACTTATTTTAATTAGAGAATCACTGTTATCTACAGAAATAAAAGCTATCCACATTGGATAAAGAAAATCTGTTAACATTTTTTAATATACCTTAGGAAACAGAATATTTAAGAACTAGGGAATTCTGCGGGTTTTTTTGTTTGTTTGTTTGTTTTCCTGAAATTTACCATCTCTCTAAGCCCTAGAAGTGCTGCTCAGTGAGAATTAACATGCTTCACAGAAAACATCACATTTTTATACTTCACAATGCTAAAACTCAACAATCAGTAGCTTCCTCCCTCTGAATATGATGCTGTCATAGCTACAGAATACTAGTGAATTATGGGTGTGGGAAGAGTTAATGCTGATTTCTGAAGGAAATAGATAGCTATCTTACCAATATCAGGAGAGAGAAGCAACCTTCATTCTTCCTGTGACCCCACAGTGCCAGCTGTACAGCACTAGAGGAATTCTGAAGATTACTGCATTATTCTGATGAAGTTTGTTTGTTCATTCATTCTTCCTTCCTCCCCTCCTTCCTTCCTTCCTTTTTTTTTTTTTGTTTGTTTGTTTTTTGTTTTGTTTTGTTTTGTTTTGCTTTGTTTTTTTTACCTTATGCACTGTAGCTTTATCTGGGAAAATGCTGAAAAAATCAGCAGGAGGGAGAGTTTTAATCTGTCATTCGGGAACTCACATAAGCAAGTACCTGTAATACAGGGTTTGTGGAATCTGGGGAAGATTGAGTTCTTCACTCAAGACTTGAAGGTGTGACCTCCTGATTTAGAAGACAGAGTGCCACTTCTGGAATTTACCACTTCCACCATCCACCCCATCTATTTTTGTCAAGATCAAGAATTGTGCTGCCAGTGGAAATGGCTGCAGTTCTTAATGAAATCAGAAGTGCTGGGAATTAAATCTGTGGTTTCTGAAACATCATCAGCACTCTGTTTTAACCTTTTTTTCTTTTCCATTTTGGATTCAGACCTTTCGTTGTTTAAAAAAAAAAAAAAAAAAAAGAAGAAGAAGAAGAAAAAGAAAAAAATAAGAGAGATTTCTTTTTCCTCCCTTCCCTTCCCTTCCCTTCCCTTCCCTTCCCTTCCCTTCCCTTCCCTTCCCTTCCCTTCCCTTCCCTTCCCTTCCCTTCCCTTCCCTTCCCTTCCCTTCCCTTCCCTTCCCTTCCCTTCCCTTCCCTTCCCTTCCCTTCCCTTCCCTTCCCTTCCCTTCCCTTCCCTTCCCTTCCCTTCCCTTCCCTTCCCTTCCCTTCCCTTCCCTTCCCTTCCCTTCCCTTCCCTTCCCTTCCCTTCCCTTCCCTTCCCTTCCCTTCCCTTCCCTTCCCTTCCCTTCCCTTCCCTTCCCTTCCCTTCCCTTCCCTTCCCTTCCCTTCCCTTCCCTTCCCTTCCCTTCCCTTCCCTTCCCTTCCCTTCCCTTCCCTTCCCTTCCCTTCCCTTCCCTTCCCTTCCCTTCCCTTCCCTTCCCTTCCCTTCCCCTTTCCCCCTTCTCCCTTCTCCCTTCTCCCTTCTCCCTTCTCCCTTCTCCCTTCTCCCTTCTCCCTTCTCCCTTCTCCCTTCTCCCTTCACAGAATCACAGAATTCTAGGGGTTGGAAGGGGTTGGAAGGGGTTGGTTGATCCAGAGATCATCGAGTTCAACCCCCCTGCCAAAGCAGGTTCCCTACAGCAGGTCGCACAGGTAGGCATCCAGGCAGGTCATGATCATCTCCAGAGAAGGAGACTTCTCCCTTCTTCCTCCTCCCTTCTCCCTTCTCCGTTCCCCCTTCCCCGTTCCCCCTTCCCTCCTCCCTTTCTCCTCCCATTCCCCTTCCATTCTCTTTTTCTTTGTTACTGCTTTGCTTTTCCTTGGCCTTTCTTTGACTTTTCTTTTGCTTCACCTTGCCTTCCTTCCCCATTTGTTTCCCAACTAATTTGTAGTAATTTTTTAGAAGGATGGTCATTAATATTCCAAGATTATAGAATGGCTTGTGTTGGAAGAGGCCTTAAAGATCATCTACTTCTAACCCCCAGTTTTCTTTTTATTACTGTTCTTTGCTATGCTATCTTACAGAAGTGTGAAAAAGACAAGCAAACAGATATGCTGCTCAAGAAAAGGTCAGTAAACCACAGAACTATGAAGCAGAGATTTAAACACTGAGATTGTTAGAGCACATCAGAGAACAGATCTGTGTCAATGGATGAATGAAATCTTCAGCTCTTTTGCTCCACAACAAAGAACTCAACACTAAATTAACATCTGTGTTTATCTTCAGTTGAAATAAGAATTCGAAACCTGGAGGCTCCAGGTTTTGCAGCTGAGAACAGGAAGTTTCATAACCTCACTGGACATCATCTAGCACAAAGTATACCAGTTCACAGAACCTGAGGCACTGGTCATTATTCTTTGTGAAGGCACTAGAAATCCATTCTAGAAGTGTTTGTTCTTCTGTCTACACGTTTTTGAATAAATAAATAAATAAATAAATAAATAAAATGAAGGAAGAAGAAAAATGCACATAATTACAGAACCGTTCCCAGTATGAGGAGACAACATTGTTCCGTGGACATAGCACAGAAGACAAAGCATTTGTCTTTTGACTTCTAGTACTGTTTCTCTAGGTGGCTTCAGGCAGCTAACTTCCTTCTTTAAAATTTCTTTTCTCAATTTCCAGGATAAAAAGTGGTTCTGAGAATCTTTCTAAAATCTATTGCTTTCAGATTTACTGTGAGTCAGACATTTGGATGTTATTATTGCTCTCATTACTATTAAGACATTAAAATTATCATTATTATCATAACACTTTTATACTGTTGAGAACAGCTTAAATCATATACCACTGTGCTGAGACCCAAAACTTGCGGTGGATAAACTATCCTGAAAGATAATCTTACCACTAACAAGGTAAAAATGAGAGCACCATGCAACTCAATAGCTTGCTTCACTGATAACAAGGCTTTCAAAAACCGTGAGCCAGATTCTGTTCTCAGTGAGATGAGTGTAAATCTGAGGGGTCCTGCTGAGGTCCACAGGACTGCAGGGAAATTACTGAAAATCAGAATTTGGCCCAGCGGTACTTAAAGTAAATGTGCTCGCTCTAAAGGGCCTGATACGCATTGGCGCTCAGTGTGCTACACAGAGAAGGAAAAACAACACAGACACACGCTAATTAAAACCACAGATGTGACTTCGTGGCTAGATTAAATAACACCTCTGGAAAGAGGGGAGCTGCCAGATATAAAAGCAGAAAGCTCCTCACTAAGTGGTTCAGAAGGCTGTTGCTGATTTAATTTCTTCTAATTTCTAGCAGCAGAACCGATAGCCTTCCTTTCCTGGATGACATCTGTCAGTTAAATGCTGACCATATATACTTTCAAGTGCGGTTTAATCTTCCCTACATACGTTTTACCCAGAACTGAGAGGGATATTTAGAGAAAGCTCCAAAGCACTCCTATTTTTATCCTATTTGGGTGAAAAAGGAGCAGACAGGGCATATGCAGCACTGAAGCTACCAATAAGCTCATTTTCAGCTCCTTTTAGTCACAAGGTGAGCATGAAAAGACTGAGTTACAGATTTAAATACAAGGGCCAAAACTGTGCATTCTGAAGCCCTTGTAGGAGTTTTTAATTTCCCAGGCAAAAACAGTCTTATTTCTACTGGACTTGGGTGCTTGGCT
This sequence comes from Tympanuchus pallidicinctus, assembly GCF_026119805.1. Classification (NCBI taxonomy): domain Eukaryota; kingdom Metazoa; phylum Chordata; class Aves; order Galliformes; family Phasianidae; genus Tympanuchus; species Tympanuchus pallidicinctus. The sequence continues at coordinate 19,009,035 of NW_026294813.1, read as the reverse complement.
TTTAAAAGCCATGAAATACACATGATGTTTTACTTTGGTTGTGGGATTCACTGAAATTTTAAGAAATTCACATCACTCCTCAGGATAAAATAAAAAAAATAAAAATCACAGACACTGAATCAAATTGAAAAGAAAATAAAGCTAAGTTTCTTAGTCTGGTTTATCTTTGCTGAAGACAACGTCTCCAGTGGCTGCTATTCCTATAACATCTGCTGTGTGGCATTGCTCCCCTTCAGATGAGAAGAAACAGTGCACAATGCCAGAGAGCCAGCAGCGCTCATCGTAGCACAGCTCGTGAAGACAGTTCTATTCTCCCTCCTCGTAACAAACTGATCTAACTGTTATGTTGACTATTACTGCAATACTCTGCTGTTTATTCTTTTTTTTTTTTTTTTTTTTTTAATATATATATATAATATATATATATTTCTATAAAGCTACAGGGAGCTAAAAAATGTCTTTTGCAAATCATTATTTATGAAAAAAAAATGCCTTGAAAAATAATCTATTGGCTATGAAATCTATTATGAAATATATTTCAATTAAAAAACTACATAATTTATGTGCATAAGCTTTTATTCTATCAAGTTTATATTTTTGTTGTCTTGTCATAATGCCCTGAAGTAAGCACTTCTGATTTTTAAACTTTAGCATTTATCTTAGCAATCATGCTGTGAAGATAAATATCCCTTGAGGAAGATACACAATTGGATCTTGTATACCAGTAAGTTAGGCTTTGTACAGGTTATTACTGCACTAGGAAGCATGGGAGTTCAATAACAACAATTAGCATTTAGAAATACACTGTTTATGCTCAGTGTATCCTACAAGCATCAGTTAATTAAAGCCATGCAATGGTTGTGATTCAGAGGCTCAGTTCTGGGATTCTTAGAAACATTTATGCGGCGTAAAAGGATCATAAACCAGTTGCAGAATATCCATTGGAAAAAAAATTCTGTTGATGCTAAATGTTCTGTAGGGGTCTTCTGCTATTTCGTCTAGCTCAGGCAACATGCAAGGGGCACTTTTGAGACCTGCTCGTTCACAGCCATAATGACCAGTCCTGAAGCAAAGAGCACAGTTCTGCTTTACACCAGTTTATACAGTTTCTGCACACCTTTGCACAGTCAGCATGTACCAGAAGGGTGAACTGGAAAATTACCATTTTTCTGTGGACAGGCTATTTTTCCGCTGTCTCAGTTCTTTCATTCAGTTTACTGAGTGGCAATGTAAAAATGCTTGTGGACAGCACAACTTAGTGAACAGCTTGAGGAGAAAATATCTTGCTAACAACAACAAAGCAGACAGCACAGCCACTAAAGTCAGTATTCAGCTGTCACAGGATGCTAATTAGGTTAGATGTTCAACTTAAATCCAGGTGCAGTTGCATTTAAGCCAATCTGAGACTACACTGTTACTAAAAGGAACACCTATACCTCTCCTCTGCAACAACAATAGGCTATTGGCCAGCCAGGCCTTGCTGAAAATAAACCAGAATAAAAATGGTTGAGAAACGTGCTGGTATGATGTGGCAAGAAGGTTTTAACACATGGCTGGTAATAAAAGATATGTCTGCACCTTCTTGCTACTTGTAGAATATTAAGTTAGGTGAAACTGATGATGAAAATGTACCTATAGGCTTGCTTGCTTCGGAGTAGCCTTTGAAGGACACTCTTTCTCTCTTCTCTGTCTCTCTGTCTGTCTGTCTCTGTCTTTTTTTTTTTTTTTTAATAAAAAAATTCCTACGGCTACTAGTCCACCAAAGTAGTCATTAATCTTCTCAACTTGAACTTCTGAACTTGAACTTCTGAATCTTGAACTGAAACAATGGGGTCCTCCGAGCCATTGCACAGTCTTAGAAATAAAACTGGATTTGTAGCATTTCTTTTCTGCCACTCTCAGCAAGAATATCTGTGTTAAGGATTATTCTAGTTCTTCTTTGACTTACATGGAAATGATCTGTTCTCCTAACATGGATGGAAGAGCTATGACGAATCAGAAGGTGACTACTCCATTAAGGAGCAGCAAAGCCAGGAATAGGTCCAAGTTTCTTGTTGCTGGATTCTCTCCCGGGTTCCCTGCCAGCCTTCAAGATGCCACCATGGAGGTTATAAATCTCTACAGGGAGGACTCGCTCTCAGGAATAGTCTTATTGATTTCAATGCTGTCTCTACTGCTTATTTTCTAACATGAACAACTTATACTCTTCTCTGCCAAGTAGTATGAAATCTGAGCAGATATTGGGACCCCATAACATTTCAGAGAGTGTTACATCCTCTATACTGTGTTGTTATTGCCTTTAGACTTCATAAGATCTGAGAATCCAGGCCTGTGATTCTTCTGTTTGTCAATACAAGTTCAAAATCTTTTTTTTTAATTATTTTTTATTTTGTTTGTAGAATCCTGATTCCTGACTTTGTACAGAAATAAAATCTTTGTGATTAACTCTAATTCAGCCCTCAATCAGATCTTTGAAGTTCTTGAACAATTTCTACTAACTGCAATGAAAATTTGTATTTAAGTTCATTTTCAAGAAAGCTGACAATATTTTGAGACAGATACCCAAAACTGCATGTCCATGAAAGGAGTGCTCTGGCTGAACAAATGTGTGATCAGTTGTCATCAGGTGCAGTCACCAAGCAATGAAATAGTTGTCATAAAGCAGGATTCTCTAGTTTTATTTCTAATGGATGTTGGTTTTATTTCCTTTCTTATCCGTGTTGACTATTTTCCTGGCTGTGACAATCTTGCTTTTATATAGCAATTATAGAGATAGGGCCATAGTCAGCTGTTCTACTCACTGGGAGCAAATGTCTGTCCTTAGCATTTGATGCATTCTTTTCCTTTCCCCACATGGGTCTGGGAAAACAGAAAAAGGCTTGCTGGAACTGCACTCCATCTCCCTGTGGTGCTCAGACATGCTTTCAGGTAGCAACACAGTATATTACGACCATGTCCTGCAACTCAGTTGCTCAACTCAGATTATTCAAAGAGTAATTTTCCTGAAATGTTATGCACAACTGCAAAAATCTTGCCATTTGGAGTAGGTATATTCTATACACAAGTATGAAGGTACAGCATATCTGAGATTCTCTCTCTGAAGGTAAGAAAATGCTTCTGTGATCATTTTAAATGGAGTTCAACCAGTACTACTTCCCGGTATTCTAACAACATCTATTTATTTTTACAAACGTTAGCAAGCACATATGGGAATTTTTAAAGTTTTTTTTTTTTTTTTTTTTTTTAAGGTCAATTCTTTTGCAGCTTATCTGTGTCAGAACTTTTTTATTTCTGCTTCTCTGTGCTTTCCCTAAGCTTACTGGGTGGATGGATGGACATTTGTGATCACTGTTACTATCTCACTACATTTGTAATATTATCTTAAAGAATCCTAGGGCTAAATTCCAGGCCAGTGTGCTCTCTACAGCATCTCACTACTATGTAACCCCTCTGGTTATGAGAGTTGAGTTCACTCCTGACCAAGAGAGTAGGGTACAAATAGAATAAAAAAACATTAGAATCATAGAATCAGCAAGGTTGGAAAGGATCCCCAAGATCACCAATATTTCCCACTAAACCCTCAGTACAACATCTTGAACACATCCAGGGTTAGTGATTCCATCACCTCCTTGGGCAGCCCATTCCAACACCTGACCACTCTCTCTCAAACAATTATTTCCTAATGTCCAACCTGAGCCTCCTCTGGTGTAACTTGAGGCCATTCCCTCTCATCCTATCTTTAGTTATGCAGAAGAACCTGATACCCACCTCACCACCTCCCCTTCAGGTAGTTGTAGAGGTTACCCCTGAGTTTCCTTTTCTCCAGACTGAACACTTTCAACTCCCTCATCACTCCGCATAAAACCTGTGCTTGAGACTCCTTGCCAACTTCACAGCTCTCTTCTGAATGTGCTCCAGGGCCTCAATGTCTTTCTCATAGTGAGGGGACAAAAACTGAACACAGTACTCAAGGTGCTGCCTCACCAGTACTGAGTACAGATGGATGAGTGTACTACTAGCCCACTACCCTGCAAACAGATTCATCTTTCCCTGAAGTCATTCGTGCATTGGAGCAGAAAATCACAACTTCAAATAGATAGATAGATAGATAGATAGATAGATAGATAGATAGATAGATAGATAGATAGATAAAGGAGATAGGGAGAGAGAAAAAGAGGGAGAAGAAAAGAAAATTCAGATTCCTGTGTAGGATAAATTGCAGTATTTCTCCTAAAATCACTGCAGCTACACTGAAAATCACTAATAAGGGTTCAGCTTAAAATTTCTATCAGTCGAATGGTCAGTGTTTCAGCATTACCTGTGTGTTTTTTGTTTGTTTGTTTGTTTGTTTTGTTGTTTGATTGTTTGTTTGTTTTTTCCCGGGCAACAAGATTTCAAGCATGCAAGAAAGCTGCAAGCCACAGTGCAGCCGTTGCCTCCTTGTAAGCTTGTTGCTTACTTTAGACAGGAAGAAATCTGTTCCTTTCAAAATATAATGGAAAAGAGAACTATCACATATATAGCAGCTGGAGATGCTAGTTTGAAAGCAACACACTCACCAAAACACAAACATTTTTAACAGGTTTTATCTTTTGTCTCCTTTTACATATATTTTGATCATCTAATTCTATTAGAGAAAAAAAAAAAAAAAAGAAGAAGAAGTAATGAATGCATAAAAGGATTGATTTTGCAACTGCAACCTAATTGGCTCCAAATCTCTGCAGGTTGTGGGGCACAAAGAGCTGAAGCCATGTAAATGAACATCTTAAAATGATTCAGAATCCCCTGTTTCTGTTTCTGGGAAGATTAGGTATTTGGAGGGAGAGGGAGAAGGGGGAGGTATGTGGGACTTTTTGTCATTCTTTCCTCAAGACAGAGAGGAATAGCTTTAAATGCTATAAGCACAGGTTTGAAAAGGTGACTTCAGAGCACAGGACTGTGTGGATTTATTTTCTCAGACGTGAAAATTGTTGCTATGTGATCTCAGGACAGTTGTAGTCTTTTTTCTTGAAAGGCTTTGAGATTCAGAATTTTGAGACACTGGTGCAGACACAGAGTCTTAGCAAAATTAAGACAGAGAAATAAGTTTTCTACAGGATTTTTTAAAATAATCTGAACAATCCTCTTTGCAGAGATATTATTCCCTTTTTAGATTTATTATAAGATACAAAAAATCTACAGAAGGAATATTGCCATATACATAGAGGGTGTAGCATCCTTTATTAAATTGTCTGGCTATTTAGACTAATTTCTATATAACCCAATTTAATTTATAGAACCCAATTTAATTTCTGAAAAACTCTACAGTTTTCAACCCTTTTCTGTTCTGTAAGATTTCTCCATGGCAAAAATTATTAATGGTTGTGATTCACAGCAAAAATGCAATTTCCTGCAAAATTATTTTTAAGGAAGGAAAATTGGCTTCACTATGAAAGATTTCAGCATAAAGAAGAGTCTGTTTTTGCAGGCAACTATTCTAAGCTAATGCAACATCCTCAGCCACTCTCAGGCTCAGTACAACTATGGTGGTGATTTAAAGCATATACAAGTTCAATGACACATTATTCAAGTGAAACAATGAAGGGTTTGTTAGGTTCAGTATCCAAGTGAAACGTTGAAGGGTTTGTTAGGTTCAGATCCCCCCACAGCAGTTTTTTTTTTTCTTTTTCTTTTTCTTTTTTCCTTTCTTCTTTTTTTTTTTTTTCTTTTTTTTCTTTTTCTATTAGACTCCTATAGCTACCATCTGATTGGTAAATCAGATTGCTTGAAATGAGCAACTCGGGAATGAAAGCAAGGGGAAATGGCTCCATAATTTCCCATTTGGTGATATCAGATACTTCCTCAGCACCAAGTTATACTTCAGTGATCTACCTGTGACCTTGCTGCAGTTACTACCCTCCTTGTTACTTGGCTTCTAGTGAATAATCTGAAGCTGCATTTTACAAAGCAGCAATGCATCCGTTGTCTGCCAAAGCCTGTTCAGGACGGTGTGAAGAGGAGAAGCAACTCAGTAAGAAGTGACAGCTCCTTTCCCCCAGCTCAAATGAATAGCAAGAAAGAAAAATCACATTCACAATCTCTCTTGAACATCAAACTGCACTCTTGCGCCTAAAGTACTTTGCGAACACATGTTCCCAGTTGCCTTCCCAGCACACAGTGGCCTTTTGAATCAACAGCACTGAGGAACAGTGCAGACTGAGGATTTCATTTTGCCAGCAGCCTACAGCATCAGGAGAGTGCAAGTTGTACACACCTTAAGTTTTAACAGTTGCCATGGTAATGAAAGGAGGCATTACAAAATGCACAAGCTGTTGAACATGTTGCCGGAGCTGAGAGAAAGAGCTAAGAATAAACTTTCGGCTAATTCTCCATAATGGTGTGCTCCAAGCAGCTGCTGCTTGGCCAGCGTTGCATCCCAGCCAGCAGCTCGCTAATACAAGGCAGGTTGGAGCAGGAGGGACCTGCCTGCCGAGCTCTGGGGGCCTGCCACTGAAAATGTAGGCTCCTAAAAGAAAGAAGAGTCTAATTTGATGATGATGATGATGGTGATTTAATTCTCATTTCTGTGGGGCTGACAGATAAGATCATGCCAGCTGCCTAAATATGAAGAATCCTTTTTTTATTATTAATATTTTCATACAGATTGTAAAATGACAAATTTCACCTTTTGTCCTTTTTACAACCACTGCTGCCTGGGCACGGCTCATGGGGAACACATCAGTTTTCCTGGCCCCTCACACAGTGGTATGGAAAGCTTCAGTTTTTAATGCAGACAAAATATGTCTGACTCCCAAAGCACTAAGTCACATAGATGTAAAACCTGTAGCATGCTTGTGTGAACAAGTAAATGCACCTGTGGACAGGTAAATCTAATCTGCCAGAAAGCTAGCCTGAAAGGAAGTATCTTATTTTCCTCCTTTTTGTACACTTGCTCATTTCAAGCAGAAAATTTGTAGCACAGTGGATGTGAAGTCTGCATTTCTGGTCGAGAAATGCCCACTAGATGGCAACGTCCCTCACTCCCTCTCCCAGCACTGCAGGAGCTGGATCCCACATAGGGTGAGTTACGGGGGTGGCAGATAAGACATGGGGATTTGGAGTCATATCATTCACTGAGATTTCCAAAGTGCAAAGAAAAACAGATCAGCAGAATATTAATTACCAAACTAATCTCAGTTTCAGAAATAAATGTATCCTTCAGTTACAAAATGTCCATCGCCTGTGTCTGTTGAGAACTTCAGAATGTTTCTGAGCACTTTCCCCAAAGTAATCTCTGGACTTGTAACTCAAATAAATACCTCTGCTCAGAGCTTGAAGAACTATACTCCCTGGGAAAAAAAAAAAAAAAAAAAAAAAAAAAAAAAATGTTCTCCATGCACTTTGCTTTCCACTGTCCCAGACATCTTCTGCTATCTTGTCTTTCTCTTGAGCAATGTTTTAAAGTTTTTAATGCAGAATATCCAAGTATTTATCTGTAAAATGTTCATCACGCTTTGAGCGTAACATACAATAAATAAATAAATGAACAAACAAACAAATAATTAAATAAAGCAGTAATCTATCCAGGTTTCCTTGTCCACAGACTCAGGGATCATCTGTTCTGGCATTCTCGAATATGCACTAGGCTAATTATTAAAAAAATAAAGAATTTACTGCAGAAAGAGCACACTGTAGGAAAAACAAGATAGAAGGGAAAAATGGATGTGTGTAAGAGATTATTCTTTTACATCATTATCTCAAAGTTTGCTGGGGACACAGATGGACAAGTCCAAGCAAGTCCTGGTCAAGGGTTGAGCAATCTTCTGTCTGGTGAACACCGAGGGACAAGTCCTGGGCAAGGGTTGTGAAATCCTTTGTCTGAGGGACACAGATGACAAGGCCAGGGGACAACGAGAGAGAGAGATAAACTGCAGAGTAATGGCCAGGAAGCAGTCTTTCGTGTGCGCTCCTTCTCAGGAGGTGCTGCACATGACTCTTACCCATAAGCCCAGGAATGCCATAATGGAAGGAGAAGGATGAAAAGGGGTCCTAGAAACCATGAGGTTTAGGTTTTCTGGCAACAGGTTCCTAATGAAGAAGAAGAGGTTTTTGACATGAGAAGCCTCATGACCTGCCTTTCTCCCTCTTGGACTTGCTTTGCACTCTGTCTGCATGCTGAAGAACAGAGTGTCTGCCATCAGATTCCTCACTATGGAATTCCTGCATACTGACAGACTCTCCTGGGCCTGCTACCTGAGTCCTGCTGCTTCTTCCTGGACTGGCTCTGTGACTTCTTCCTGTTGGATGCTGGTGGTGACTATCCCCACTTCACTCAATTCTTGCTTATTTTCTATCTTTTCTACCGCCCTCCTTCCCTTCCCCATCACCCTAATTCATAATAGTTGCCGTCCTTCCCTTCCCCATCTCCCTGATTAGGATTTATAATAAACTGGTCAGACCAACATTTGAACCGTTGTTTCTTAATCTCACGCTGGGTATACATGTATTAAAAAGAACCTCCTCTCCCTACTATAAATTGGAGTGAGACAGAGTTTTGTAATGGTCCAGCACTAAAGAGAACAGTAGGACAGTATCACTATCTGATGCAATGGCTTATCTCGTGGTAGCAAAGATCAAGTTTTGAGAACTGCATGTTGGTTGTGTACATCAGATTTTTTAGAGATGTTCCCTTAGTCTTACTACAAACTGCTGGTAATTATGTCCTGGGTACTGAGGCAGTTATAATTCAACACTGAGAACAGAGCCCTCAACCCTGCTGCACTCACAGAGCGGTCCTGTTTGACAAAGTGGTAATTACTAGTATTCAGGTTTTATCCACCTTCTTGGATTCCAAGCCAGGGAGAATAGCTTATCAGTACATGCTGTCTTCCTTTGAAATGATGGGTACACTCAGTTTCCCAAACTAATATGAGATTCAATTGAAATTCATCTAATTAAAAGTTGAAAAAGGAAGGGACATTGGGAAAGGAGTGCCACAATCATCTCTGCAAAACTTGAGAATGGAAATGAAAAAAAATGTGAAAAATCATGAAATTTCACCAATTTTCTTTTGCCTTAAAGTAACATCTCTAGGGAAAAAAAAAAAAAAAGAAAAAAAAAGAAGAAAAAAAGACAAGGTCCTTTCAACCTCGTGGCAAATAAGCATTTGTAGCAATGTTTGTTAGAAGACTGTAGCATGAGAAAGACCGTTTATAGAACATCATATACACAGGAACTATCCACAGAAAAACAAACACCAGGTATGTAAAGTTAGTGTAGTGGGAAGGCCCTCAGCTTCCCTAAATCACCTGTATCCCTCTGGTGCAGTTCACTGCAGGTCTAACAAGAGGGTAGAGACTGGACATAGGGGTAGAGAGTAGAGAGGTAGAGACTCATCAGACCCATGCTGAGGAGTCCCATATTTAAATAGCTGTTGGAATCTGTGCCATGGCAAATCACATACTTACAGGTGCACAGGACAGTTTGGCAATATATTTGGATCATTTTCTTCCAGCTTTTTAAGAGTGGTCACTAAGGAAATATGTACATTGAAAGGCAAGGAAAATTAACACCGACACATATTGGTTATCCACACCTACATCTGAAACGAACATGTTGCCAATTAAAAATGAAAGAGACAATTGTTGAAGTCACTTTGGCAGTGAGAACTCTCCAGCTGCTTTTAGATTCCTGAATAAGTGAAATGTTTGACACAGAAGCATATGTTTTTTGCATCGTTGTTTAGTCCATGTTTTAAAGGGAAAATTGAAATTCTACAAGGTGTGAAGAAAAAAAAAAGAAAAAAAAAAAAGATCACTGGAACATTTTCTATTTGGAATGACAGAGACTACATCACCCTCCTATTCTTCTCTGTAGATTTTCATTTTACAAGAATAGCCTTACAAATGTGCAGATAGAAAACATGCAAGATAGGCATACAGTTGGAGAAAGCAGAGATAGCTGGAACCTCATGTAATGAAGTATCAAACTACAAAATAAGGAAGAGAGCCCTGGAAAAAGTTAAATCTGGATTAGAAGCAGTTTTTTTACAATCCTGAGAAGACTAATCTATATATTTAATTTTTTATTTTTCATTTTCTCACTTGTTAAAACTGAAGAAGCAGAGTAGGGAGGAATATTTCCTGTATGTACAAATTGATGAAGAATTACTTTTTACAGGCATCCCACAGCTCTGCCAACTGTAGATTTCATCATTTATCTTCCAGCCTAGCACACAAATTTGACTCTTTAGTAAACCAGAAACTTAGATAGGACCATATGAGTCACCTAGTATGGCCCATTGCTACAAACAGGTACTATTTAACTGGAAAACAACCTGAAACACTGTGGTTACTGCATATGTGCCCATAGTGTATCGTAGGCTATAGTTCTAGAAACCAAAATTTAAGTAGATGCCTTAGTAAGATCTGTTTTGTTGTTTGTTGAAATGTTGGAAATGTTCTACATCTCAAATATAATAATAGATAATTTATATTAAATTCCACACACAGACAGAATCAATTAGCAAACAATAAAAAAAAAAGAAAATGAAAGAAAATTAAATCAAAACAACAAAAAATTAGGATATATTGCTTCTACAAAGTCCTGCTTAAAATGAAGCTTTTACTCCCCTTCTTTGCATTTTGTTTCTTCATCACTCTTTGGACCGTTACAATGTGTTTTTCCTAGGATTCTATGATAGGTTAGTTTCCTTGACAGACTTTCATGAGAGAATTTCTCAAAAGCTTGTTGAAAGTCCTAATAGACTATGTCAGCCAGTTCTCGTTTACACAGTATTTTATTGACACTTTAAAGGAATTCTAGTAAACTAAAGAAGCTTGATTTTTCTTTAAACAATATATATTACATGTAAGTATTTTATTTTATTTTATTTTATTTTATTTTATTTTATTTTATTTTATTTTACTAACTAATTCTGCCTTTAATTACTTTTACAGTCAATTTCCTGAAGTTTGACTCTCTGGTGTGTAATTTCTACAGTCAACCCTATTGTCTTTTTAAAAGATAGATATAACAACTACGGTGGATGATGTTGAGAGATTGTGTACTTTTGTTAGCAGTCAAAACACCTCATTTTTAAGTTATACCAGCAGCTGGTCCAGGTGATTTGTTACCTGGGTTGGAGTATAGCTGGGACAAAAGGATTAACACCTCTACCCATAAGTAAACTGCTTTTAAATCTATAATGGGCAGATGCGTTGAGAAGATCAACCTCTGTGTATATGGCAATACTTAGCTTTTCCATGAGCTTAGTGCCCTATGCTGGGAATATGTCATGGCTTTCATCTGCAGATGCAAAGGGCAGGATTTTCTTGTGATTTTATGGACTACAAAAGCAATAGAACCATTTTGGCCGTGTGTATACAAATACACAGCAATTAGAGTGAATGAATGAACCTCATTCCATAATTCCACTGAGCACTACAGCAACATGTAATCAGTTTATTCTACCTGCAACATAAAATTCTACTTAGTTACACAAGAGCACATTTTATCAATTATTGATTTATGAACATCTAAGGCTTTCTTCAGTCACCATTTATGCTCTTGATTTTATCATCTCTGCTGTGCTCAGAGTAGTGACATACAGAGGCATAGTCTATACTATTTAAAATTCCACATACTTCAGTAGACTACCCCATTAACCATTATGTTTTCCAGGCTGTATAGATTAAAGTAATTAAACTTGTCCTCAAAGACCTAGCTCTTTGATTATGGGATCATTCTACTGCCTGCAGCACATTTGAGGTGATTTGCAGTAATATTATCTTTGGGAATTTAGTGACCATAGTACAGTGACCCTCACAGGACAAACAAACAAACTAAAATTTCATCTCCGCCCTTAGCAAATATCTAAGAATGGTATGTCGCAGATGTTATGAATAGCTGAGTGGGTCCAAGAGACTGGCATTTGTCTGTATTGCTCTCAAATCAAGATATGCTGTTTCAGGTAGCAGAATAAACAGGTGTCCGTATTGTACTTAAAATACCCCACTTTCACCTCCAGATAAAAATTTCAGCATGAAGGCCAATAATAGTGACTGAATTGCTCTTTCTTCCTTTAGAGATGTCTCCACAGGTCCAAGGAATGCCTATTGATCTGAAAATCTAAGGAAACCTGCATGTTTTCTGTCTGTGCTTTAATTTGAATAAGATGGATACTTAAGAATGTAATTACTGTATGTCCCACTAGTGTGAAATTTGCTAAAAAAAATGTTTAAAGGAAGAAAAGAAAAAAAATAAGAAAAAAGAAAAGGGAAAGAAAAAATGATGCTTGCAGACAGGCTGCTAATATGTTGTGCAGAAATTGTCAAAACCATTTCATTCAAAAATGATTCACAGAATCACAGAATGGCCAGGGTTGGAAAGGACCTCAAGGATCATGAATCTCCAAACCCCCTGCCACATGCAGAGCCACCAACCTCCCCATTTAATATTAGGCCAGGCTGCACAGGGCCCCATCCAACCTGGCCTTGAACACCTCCAGGGACGGGGCATCCACAACCTCTCTGGGCATCCTGTTCCAGCACATCATCACTCTCATAGTAGAGAACTTCCCCCTGACATCCAACCTAAATCTTCCCTCCCTCAACTTCAAACCATTTCCCCTTGTCCTGCAGTTATCAACACTTTCAAAGAGTTGATTCCTCTCCTGTTTGTAGGCTCCCTCTAGATACTGAACGGCTGCAATGAGGTCACCCCGCAGCCTTCTTTTCCCCAGCTCCCTTAGCCTATCTTCATGGGGGAGGTGCTCCAGTCCCCTGACCATCTTCGTGGCTCTCCTCTGGACCCTCTCCAACAGCTCTCTGTCTTTCTTGTACTGGGGGCTCCAGACTTGGACACAGTACTCCAGATGGGGCCTCACAAGAGCAGAGTAGAGGGGGACAATCACCTCCCTCTCCCTGCTGACCACCCTTCTTTTGATGGAGCCCAGGATACCATTTGCTTTCCAAGCTGCAGGAGCACATTGCTGGCTCATGTTAAACTTTTCATCCATCAAGACCCTCAGGTCCTTCTCTGCAGGGCTGCTCTCAAGGACTGCTCCTTCCAGTCAGTATGCATGCCTGAGATACCTTAAAGATCATCTAGTTCAAATCCCTCTGCACTGAGCAGAATTGCAAAACCACCGTATCAGGATGTCTGCTATCTTATCCATCCTAGTTCTGAAGGTGTCCAGGACTGGGGTATTTACAGTCTCTCTAGGCAACCTGTTCCAGCACCACACCACCCTCTAACTAAATAATTTCTTTCTAACATCTAACCTAAATATCCTCTTTTTTAGTTTAAAGCTATTCCCCCTTGTCTTATCACTATCAGGCCATCTTCTTCTTGCTTATAGCTCTGAAACATCTTCCACTGTTTCACAGTTGCTGTGACAGTATCATAGCTAGGAAAATTCCACTCATGCAGTCCATCTTTCATTAGCCTGAATAGGTGAAAAGTCAGGAGATGCCAAATTCAGACTATATTATATTTAGACAAAGGCTGTGGTAGGATAGTCCAGTCAAGACTGAAAATTTACTCCACAGTCTTCAGAATTCTGTGGGGTCTGGCACCATCATGTTGCAAGAGGAAGGCTGTCTTCTTATCTGTTCTGGCTCTGGAAATTTTAGCCTTCAACTTAGTCAGTATCACATCATACTTGAACAGTTTAAGGTTTATCCAAGTTCATGAAATTCAGAAGAATCATTCCTTTGCTCTCCCAGGAAACAGTGCATATCACTTTACCCCTAAGGACTGTGTCTTGAATATTTTCTTTGATGAGGAATTTACATTTAATTCCTCCATGGACTGCCATTTTCACTCTGGCTTGTACTGGTGGCACCACAACTTGCCACTGGTAATTATGCAATCCTCTAAACTATCATTTCCAGTCTTGTACAGATTCAATAGGTCCTGACAAACTTGAACATAATGTTCTTTCTGCTCTGGTGTAAGTATTCATGGGACTCACCTGACATGATACTCAGTTCCATACACAATTCCATGATTATTATCTACTGATTCACACAGATGAGCAGATCGAGATGCTCTTCATTTCAAGCTGTGACAGCTGTGCACAACCATCTAGAATGTGGTTTATCTGCCATGTTGCTAAGGCCACTGCTGAAACACACCACCCAAAGTCTCACTTTGCTCATGTGCAGAGTTTGGTCTCCAGAAACACTCAACAAGAGCTGATGAAAATAAGTGTCATTTCTCTTCCTGAAGGAATTCAGTTCAACATCTTTGTTGCGTGCATTTCATGTCAAATGCCTTTTTGTTAGACTGTCCTTCTGCTGTCATCTGTCATATGGCAACAAAATGTAACAGAATGCTTGTGGGAAGGTTCAACCTCTATTGTCATAGTATCAACATCTGCCTCTGATGTCATGAGATTATATAATAAAACAGGAGGCATTGCTTTCAAAGTAGCCTTAAAATTTCATTTATTTATTTATTTATAATTTTCTCTGTATACATGTACTATGACCACATTATAACCTACATCTAGAACTGTTCACCATCTACCTCAAGCAAAAATTGCCAACAGGACTCAAAACTTGTATTTTCTTTGCTAAAACAGTCAGTGTGCTTGTGAGATCAAACTTCTCATTTTCAATTTTTTTTTCTTTTTTTTTTTTGGTCTGCTTTGTTTTGTTTTTGTGTTTTTAGTTCTTCCACAGTTTTGTATCAAATCCAGAATCTGAACTTAGGCTTGTGTCCCATTTTACTTCTTAAAATGTCAAGTTTAAAGGATATTAGTGGGTAAGTTATGAGTAATTGAAATAAAATGTTTGGGTTTTTTTTCTTTTTTACATCACTAAATGTAACAGCAGGATACAGTTGTGATCCAAAGGCCAGTTTTTACACAAGTACTCTTTTGATTGATTGCTCTGAAAAGGGGTTAGAACAGACAAGTAAGGTATTACTTTAACAAATTCTGTCTTATTTAGCACTGTTCAGCCAGTATCACGGACTAAGTTAACCTGAATTAGGACACAGGTGTCCTGAAATAATGGAAATAATACTTCAGGATAACTGTTAGTAAATGAATACTGGTAGATTCTGAGTGATGTCCCTAGAAGGTACAGACAGGTCTTATTGTTGCATCTCTTTCCACTTCTCTGTATTTCTCACGTAAGTGAGTTTATAAGCTCTCTGTTGTTGAAAATTGGTGAACTTCATTGTTACTAGCTGCAGTTCTGAACCTCTTATCAGTGCCTTAACCCATGAAGACAACAGCCCTGAGGTTCACTTACTAATAATAGCACTCAGCAATTCTGCAGCTCCTATCAGCTTGACCATTCCAAAATCAGATATATCTTTAATTTCTGAGTTCCTATTCATAACAATTATCTGTTTTCTTCTCCAGAGTAAAGAGTGATCCTAAGAGATATCTATGATAATATACTAAATTGTGATCATGAATGCTCAGAAGTACCAATGCTCAAATATCATGAAATACAAATACTTCATGGTTTGGTTAATTCAATTCATCACACATTCTTGGAGGATGAAATAATCTAATACTACAGAATTTATTTTGTAATACTTAACTTGACTCACCTGGGTACCTTCTAGTGTGATCCACTATAGGGGACCTGATCTAGCAGGAGGGTTGGACTTGATGACCTCTAGAGGTCCTCTCCAATTTGTACAATTATGTGTGTGACTTGTTCTCTATGTCAGAAAATAGTTCCAATTCTAATATTGGAATATTAGTATTTGTTAACAAGTTCTGTGAATCAGACTGGGTCTAAGACTTCTATTTTTCTCTTTTTTGTTTTGTTTTATTTGTTTGTTTGTTTTCGAATAGCTGTGCATTGTAATGAAAAATAAGATTTATATTGTTTACTTGTAAAAAGAATATCAGTCTCTGAGCTACAGTAAATTTGCATGCTTCTGCTGAAATCCACAGGACCATGATTAAATTTGAACTACTGATTAAATCTTTTGCTCAGTTATCACCCAAGTTCTTAGGGCTTTGCAAGATCAAGCTGTAAGGGTCTAATCCAATTATCTTTGCCAAAGGAAGGTTGACTTTGTGTTACAGGATGAGTAACTGTGTATCATGATTTCAGCCATTATAATGAAACCCACTTTGTATTGCAATTACACAGAGAATTTTCAAAAAGAAATTTGATAAATGTTGTACTCTTGAGAGGTGCCACAGCAACAGTCCTGAAGGTTGAAGTGTTTCATTCACTCCACAACAAGCTTAGTGAAAGCAGCTGCATTACATACGTCCTCTAATCTATGCCAAATCAACAACCCCCATTTTCAGGACTCAGACTTCTTAAACTCAACAATATTTACATTGCGAGAACATTTCTCCAAATTGAGCAGTTCATCAATAGCCTCATCTCAGCATCAAATGCATGCAATCCACTTTTTTTTTTTTTTATCATACTCTTTTTCTCCCATACCTTCTCTCGTATGAGACAGCTTTAGCTTTCAATTTAATAACAGCCATGGTTAGCCAGACAAGATAATTTCTTTCAACTCTTGTGGCATAGTGTCCAAAAAGGGAGATAATGCAATGTCGAAGCCTAATAAGAATAGAAGATTGTGTACAGCTATTACTGATGTGTTCTGTGATTGTCTTTCTACAGATTACAAAGCAGAGTTAGCATCAGAAAGAGAAGCTAAATTTTGTGGATTTGCTATATTTTTCTTTGATTTCCCTCTTTCTTATTTTCATCACACTTTTTTTCACACATTTGTTTTGCATTCCCTGAAAGCATCTACAAGTGATTCTAGTGCATCTCAGCCAGGTTCTATAAGGATATTTCCTTATTCTTTTCTGGTTCTAAGAAGAGTTCTTACCTTTTTTAATACAGAGTTTCAGTGTGCTGAAGAGTGTTATTCTCTCTGGAATATTTTTCTATAGCTAGAGGGGTAAGAAAGGATGTTTGTTAAAATTGAAGTTTCACTTTATAGTTAAAATTTTCACATTCCCACTTTTTCTTTTTCTTTTTTTTTTTTTTCCTTCATCTTCAAATGAATAATTAGATTAACTCAGCAGTGCTAGGAAGAAGCAGAGACACTAAACAATGATCACAAAAAGAAAAAAAAAAGGGCTTCTAGAATAGGAACCAGGCTGGAAGTTCCTTCTGCAGCTGACAAGTTTCCTGCCACTAAAGTTCGCAGACAAACTCCATACTCATAGACTTCATCACAGTTAGCATCTTATATTCTGTTGTAGATATTCCTGGGAGTGGTATGAAATTTAAACACTACAAATAAAATTTGGATCTACTACATCTGGACTGAAGAAGGCCCATCCCAGAGACTGCTGATCTACAGGCCAGAGAATTCGAGGATTAAAAAAGAGGAAAGTTGTATCTTCTGAAATGTGCTTTAAAGGTTGTCTAGTACTATTAATTTGTCCTAAGAAATAACATATTCTACCAGAAAATGCCATCCAAAATTTGAGCAGAAAATAGGTTCAATGCTGAACTTTCATAGACGTTTGTGAGCTGGAGTATGCATTATCATGGTAGAGCACCAGTAACACAGTTAATGTGTATGGAACAGCTTTTGACCTAGTCAAAGTTGTGATACTAAATTCTCACTGAACTTCAAGAAGATATTGTAGGGATATACAGGACTGGGCAGAAGCCAAATAGGGCTGCAGAACTGTACTTAGATGTATGAAAATTTACATTTTGAATAAAGAAAACAAGGCTTACTGTTTTCAGAAATGATATTGCTTATCTTCTTCTGAGGGGTATTTTACAAACGCTGATCAAAAACACGCATACATTAGTAATGCAATAGTGTGCAAGTCTAACAATGGAAATTTTCCATGCACTTCAATTACGTTCCTTCTCTTTTGTGGACAAGTAGCTGAACACTCATCTTCTAGGATCCTCAGATTTCTTTTTAACTTTATGGGATGGAATCCATCACTTTCCACCATTTTGAAGTGTGTGAATTTGAAAGGTTTATTCTGATCATTAATCAGCCCCTCCAATTAAGCACAATTACACCCTATAATGATAGTTATAATTATTGATTGATTAATCTTTCAACTATTAATTAAGATTCTTAATTAAAAGAGTTTTTTCATGTTATTTAAACTGAAACATGACTAATTATTTTATAATTTACCCAGTATGTGCTAAAACTGCATTAATTCTGTTTTCTTCATCTGAGCTGTATTGCAAAAGCTGGATTAGAATTTTTAAAAGCTAATGCCTCCATCTTTACAAAACCAAATTGAGACATCCTTGTAAATTCAGCTTTTCAGAAAAGCTGAATCTGGAATAGCTCTCACCAGGAAGCTACAAACTATTCTTACAAGTTTAAGTAGATTTGAAATCCTTAGACTATTTTTGCTAACTCTCATCAATATCTGAATTTATTACCCGAGCCTACAGAATATCTCATGATATCTATGCTGAAGAATATTCTATAACAGAAATTGTAATACACCGAGTTTGATGCAAAGTTCCAGTTTGAAGTGTCTGGTGTTTTCATTTTGGCAATTACAATAATTCACTACAGATGCACAGAACAAATTCCCAAAGACAGCAGTGTAAGCTTTCTCTTCAACAAGATGATGAGGCATTTAAACAGGACCAACTACTCTCATTTAGAAGAAAGCCTTTATCAGCTACACAGAAAACTTACAAAAAGAAAAATTTGGATATCTATTGTCTCTGTTTAACTCAGTTTTCCATTTGTGTTTTAATAGATTGAACTCCATGTCTAACAGCTTAAAACAAATAAACAAGCAAACAAAAAATAACCTAATTAAAAAAAATAAACAAACATGTTTTGGGGAGCACTTTGGTACAAAATTATTCATATATGTATTTATTTTTTTATTTATTCATTTATTTATTTATTTTTAATTTGTACAGCCTGTCTCTTATATGCTATAGAGTTGCAAATGTTTAACTCATTTAAAAGTGATAGATACAACTTTCTAAAATCTTATCATTAAAATTTTAGATGCCTACAGTTAAATTAGCCACTCCCTACATACTTATTGCATAGAAATAAAAAAATTCTGTGCTGTGATTCATTTCACACTTTAGCAGAGCCTTAAAATGTCAGACAAATGATTCTCCAGTACATCTTATTTTCTCTGTTGACTATAAAGGGAGGCAAAGATGATTTGTTCAACTATATAACTCTAAAATTAAGTAAGATCAAACTCTCCCTGAGTGTTGCACATGTCCCTTGTTATTTTCGAATTTTAACTTTAGTCTGTGCCAAAATCTTTATACACCAGGATGTACATTTTGGGAATATTCATTTTAATAGTTATATTAAATGTATAATGGGATTATTTGTGTGAATGTAAATAGTAGTGGAAAAATCATGCTATTTAGTCCAGTAATACAATTGAAGTTAGCTGAATTTTATGTAAACTCACAAGAACTTTTATTAGGAAATTAATCAACAGGGAATGTTGTTTTTAAAACTAAAATTCTACCAGAATACATTCTTCCAACTATAAAGATTTCTTTATCAAGAATGCTATTTCACTTTAAGAAGCATCAAAATGATTTGTCCTCTGGTTATATTAAAGCTTTACCAGTACAGAGTGAAATAAATGTATTTCAAGTTAATGCTCAACAACAAAAGTAGAAAGAAATAAAGCTGGAAGGGAAGGGAAGGGAAGGGAAGGGAAGGGAAGGGAAGGGAAGGGAAGGGAAGGGAAGGGAAGGGAAGGGAAGGGAAGGGAAGGGAAGGGAAGGGAAGGGAAGGGAAGGGAAGGGAAGGGAAGGGAAGGGAAGGGAAGGGAAGGGAAGGGAAGGGAAGGGAAGGGAAGGGAAGGGAAGGGAAGGGAAGGGAAGGGAAGGGAAGGGAAGGGAAGGGAAGGGAAGGGAAGGGAAGGGAAGGGAAGGGAAGGGAAGGGAAGGGAAGGGAAGGGAAGGGAAGGTGGATATTCTATAAAGTCCATGACATATTTTGGATCACACGTAAACTTAACTGCTAGAAAAAATATGAAACTGTCTGCTTGTATCAGATCCTAATAGGATGCTAATCTCTGACAGCCGGTCTGTTTTCCAAAATGAGAAATCTCACTTCTGCTTTTTTTTTCTTTGTTTGTTTGTTTGTTTGTTTGTTTGTTTTAATTTATATGTTTTTTTCTTGATGGTAATTTGGTTTAGTTTGGTTTTAAACTCAACTTTCTATCTGCAGATGATTGAAGCTGCACCTTGTTGAGGAAATCTCTCTAGCTTAAATTAGTCTTTGCTCTGTATCAGCAGAGAGTTGAAAACATCATTTTGAATGAAATTTAAAGGCCTGAGATTTTCACTCTAGCCATGGTGATGTTTGTACAAGAGACATTCAGGAATGAATACAGTTCATACTGTACGGAAATTACTTTGGGTAGTTTTTGACTGTAAATTCTTCTGAGTCCTCATCAGGATTCAAATGTAGTTAACTAAAAGACTTCCCTTTTATATGAATTCAGCTGGGCATGTACTTGTCCAAAGTGCATGATATTTACATGCTGAAGCTGCAGTAAATTCAATTTGCAGCATAGTGTGGTCTAAATCTCAATATATTTTATTTGACCAACTTCCTCAGACTTTCACTGAGTTTAGATGAAGAAAATCTCTCAACAGTATCATACTCTCCTTCACATTTCAAACATTGGTGACCCTTTTCCACCAAAAACTGCATGGTTACTAGTGCCTGGCAATTCAGAAACTGTTCATGAGCATTAATTTGTCTAATCTATTAATAATCTGCTTCCAAAGGATTTGTGCAAATATCAAACAATTGAAAATATTTCTCTTACTCAGTGTTTGTTTATCTTCTCTAACTTTAAGGACATCAAAATATGTCATTAACATATTAATATTAATAGAGAGCTTTAAACACCCAAAGAATATGTAACCAAAACAAGCATTACGTTTTAAATCTTCTAGCTCACTTGTAGCCTTGTTAGTCCAAAGCTCAAATTATCTATTTCCTATGACTGGGAACAAAAAATATTGGCAATCACTGTTTTGGGTGCTTTTTCTGTCTCATTCAAATTGTACCACCAGGTGAGTTCTCAGCGATGAACTCCACTTCCCTGAAGTTCACAGAGCTTTCACTATCAGTTTCTTTCCCTAGCACACAGGGCCTTGCGTTGCTCACACAAACAGCACCAAAATGCACTGCAGAGCTTTTAATGCATTTTTTATAGCTCTTGTCATTCAGGATCCTTCATTTCATGTTTCAGATTTTCCCAGGGGGCTTTGATGTTAATCAATTTCACACTTCTAACACATCTGTTCTTCTGGCTTTCTTATCTCTTCTAAGCATTTAATAATAATAATAATAATAATAATAATAATAAATAATAATAATAATAATAATAAAAGTTTTAGCTGTCATTGTGTAGTTTGTGAAGTAAGACTTTAATGATGAAGCATATTCTAGCTAACTTCATTGATATTTGATTTTAGTCACACGAAAAGTTATGTATACAACAGTTCCAGGGCTATTTCCCTATTATTTTGAATTTCTTTTGACTCCTTATGCAATTAAGAAAAAACTGTGTGCCATAGTCCCTAGGAATAAGTCAGTATAGTGCAATGGCTGTTTTTCCAACATCAATAGATCAGTTCTAAAAGGCATTTTCTCTCTTTGGTGACATCTTTTGAATAGTAAATAATAGTAAACACATACCGTAGAATGAGAAAATCATAGAACAGTTCGGGTTGGAATGCAAGTTAAAGACCATCTAGTTTGAAAATTTTGAATTTCCACCAGACCTGGTTGCTCAAAACCTCATCAAACCTAGCCTTGAAGATCTCCAGTGGTGGGTCATCCATATGCCTCACTACCCACATTTTTTCCTTATCTCTAATCTAATTTATCATGATGATGATTACTTTAGAACCTATCTCTATACTTTCTGATAAAAAAATCTCTCCCTATTTCTCCTGTTGGCATTATTTGAATACTTGAATAGCCACTGTAATGTCTCAACAGTCTTCACTACACTGAACAGTCCCAATGTTTTCAGCCTTCTTTCATAGGAGACCATTTTGATCATTCTCATGGTCATTCTGCAGACCTATTCTTTCCTTTTATGTGGATTGCAGAGTTGAATGCAGTTCTTCAAGTACTGTTTCACACAAGCAGAATAAGGGGAGAGAATTTCCTTCTTCCATCAGAAGAGGGGCGGCCAGCAGGGACAGGGAGGTGATTTTCCCTCCCTTCTCTACCCTCATGAAGCCCCATACTGTGTCCAGGTCTGGGGCTCACTATACAAGAAAGACAGGGAGCTGTTGGAGAGGGTCAGGGACAACCACAGATATGATCTGGCTTAGGGAGCTGGGTTTGTTCAGCCTGGAGAAAAGAAGGCTGCAGGATGACCTCATTGCAGCTTTTCAGTACCTAAAGGGAGCCTACAAACAGGTGGAGAATCAACTCTTTGAAAGGGTAGATAACTGCAGGACAAGGGGAATAATTTTAAGTTGAAGGAGGGAAGATTTAGGTTGGATATCAGGGGGAAGTTCTTTACAATGAGAGTGGTGAGGTGCTGAAAAGGCTGCCCAGAGAGGTTGTGGATGCCCTGCCACTGGAAGTGTTCAAGGCCAGGTTGGATGGAGCCCTGTGCAGCCTGGTCTAGTATTAAATGGGGAGGTTGGTGGCATTACCTGGAGCAGGGGTATTGAAGCTTGATGATACTTGGGGTCCTTTCCAACCCAAGCCAATTTATGGTTCTATGATTCTATGAACATGATAGCAATTTGCATGTGTAGATGCACCTATAACAGTCTTGGTTTCTGGCCAAAAGTAGGGATTATTCTTGCTCCATTGACAGTGGTGACATTGAAAACTTTGGATGTGATTCCCAATTTAAGACTTGTATCTAGATAGGTGGAATGACTTATCACCTCCAGATGTATCTTTTCACTGCCACAAAAAAGTTTCAGGATGACAGCTTAGGATAAAGGTTAACATTCAGGTAGAAAGAGATAAGTAAAAGTAATCCAAACTTGTGATTTTTTTATGTGGAAAATAAAATAACTATTGTAAATGTCTTTAAAATGTTCCCCTTTATCCTCGTCTTCTATGCCTGGGTAAGCATTAAGTCTATTAATGATCATCCCTATTTCAAATATGAAAATGTACTATTTCATGGTTAAACTTTAAAGGAAATGTTCTATTGTACAGTAACAACTTATTTGAGACATGTTTTTAGGACTGATCAAAACTAGTTGCTTAACAATGGAGGTAACTTTATAACACTGGAAAAGAATTGTATTCTTAGCATCTCTATAGACAGGAGGTTACCTAATAACATTCCATTGTAGGCCTGTCATTGCCTATGAAAGACATATATTATCATATAAATGAAAAGACTGCTTTTCTTTCCTCATCCATAATCTCACTCCCCCCTCAGGAAAAAAAAAATAAAAAAACAAAAAAAATCAGCACAGACTAAAACCCTGCAATAAGAAGTTCCTTGCAAATTCTTATCAATCAACTCTTGATAGTTCTCAAGTACTTTTAAGCCACTTCAGACTGTAAGTGAAAGCAAAACAATTGTAACATCTTATTACTTCATAGTCAATTAATATTGAAGAGCAGAGTAATCTGAATTACAGCCTGTGGTCCACAGCTTTCCCCTGAGAAGGCTGCCTTCTTTTCTGTCGTCCAGTATTTCTACTTAGCAAGGGAGGCATTTAGTAACAGAACTTCTTACCTTAACTGTATGGAAAAAGTAGGCTGCTCTTACTTGGCTGTTGCAAGATAGTGGTCTGCAGAAGTGCTTTAGAAGATGATTCAGGTATTAGAAACTTTGTGATAAACAGTGCAATCTCCAGTGAACAGAGGAAGGAAAAGGATATGTATGAATGGAGAGCTAATAGATCTGACTTGAAAATCTGATTAATATAAGAAAATGTTATTCAT
This sequence comes from Tympanuchus pallidicinctus, assembly GCF_026119805.1. Taxonomy (NCBI): domain Eukaryota; kingdom Metazoa; phylum Chordata; class Aves; order Galliformes; family Phasianidae; genus Tympanuchus; species Tympanuchus pallidicinctus. The sequence continues at coordinate 18,985,170 of NW_026294813.1, read as the reverse complement.
ATAATCATCCCATTTTGTTCAAAAGAAATCAACTTCTGAGCAGTAATTACATTAAAGCAAAGAGAACTTTTTATGACGGAACAGCCTGCTGTAAGAAATGCTGATTTTTCAAATGAAACACTACCAGTTTCACTGCTATGTTCACCAAAAAGCTGGTTAAAATGATTCCTATGAAGTTGCGTATCAGTAGAATTAAATCTTATTGTCAAAAAGAAGCACCTTTTCTTATCAGATGATTTAATAAGGTCACATTGACTTCTTTTTCAGAACTTTAATTTATGTATAATACAGATGTTTAGACAGTAGTTATGATTTAATAAAGAAGTGAATTTCCCAGAGAAATTTCATGCGTGAGTTATCACTGAATTACAACCTTGAAGCAAAGTTGTACACCTAGGCCTAGAGGTCCTAAGTCGCCTATGCTTGGGAACTTCATTGTGTTAGTATGAGAGCTGCACCAAAATATGCTGAAACACATTATCTTAAACTACTCAAAAACTTGAAAACTGGGGTTTTCTTCTCGAAGGAAACTTCCAGTAAGTGATTTTTAAGTTTATTTATTTATTTTAATTTTACTTCAAACTGATAAGTGCATGCACAAGTTAAGTGGCATTTAAATACGTATAAGTATAAACACCGAAAATGATAGGTTTTGATTTTGTTTTGTTTTGTTTTGTTTTTAAGTATAAAGCAAAATAATGTGTGAAAGATTCAGTCAAGCAGTCAAGTATGTGGTTTTCAGTTTATCACAAATAGTCAAAATCCTCCTGATTTTTTTATAATATTCTAGAGCTATTTTGATTTACCAGAGTTCCTTTTTGTGCTTTGATCTAGATGGTTTGTTTTGTCATTCATGATGTCAAATGTAATTTGTCTTCTAATGTAATTTTGTATCTCCAATTGTAGCTGAATTCTTACAACATAGTTATCATGTGTTTCAGAGGTATAAATTCAGACAAGGGAGAAACTCTGCTTCTCTTAAGAGATGGAATCCATGAGTAAGGCCAGTCAGAAAGGAAAAGAAGGTTTTAGGTAGTCAGCCATACATCCTATCAGTAAGGTGATGACAAATGAATGTTTGCCATTTCTGTCTGATCATGCAAATTGATTTGACTGTTCTGTACTAAAATTGAATATTCTATGCTGACTTTTTCAGTAAGAGGAATTTTTGACATTTTTTCCTGACATCTTTAAAGGTGACAATTGCTTGCCACTGCTGTTAGGTAACAAAGCTGCTAGTAAAGTGTCAGAAATGTCTGGTTTGAAGCTCTGTTCTTAACACTGTAGACGGTGCGCACAAGGGGATCTTTCATGTTAAGTGTCTGAAGCATTAAGTCTTTTTTTTTTTTCTTTAACATCATCCCAAAGGACATTGGCATTCATCATGAACATAAGATGCCAAAAAGACCAAGACTGATCTTTCCAGTATAACTTCATTTTGTATTACACTTTTCTGTTATCTCTTAGTATTCTTCCATTTCACCCACTTTCCTCATTTCCTTTACAGTCATGAGGTACACTTTTCTGCTCTGCATTTGGTTCTTGCAGTCTGCATAGTCATTGCTACAATTTTTGAGTAATCTTTCTCAGCTGAATGTTGTCTTGCTTGTACTGACATTTATAATACAGAAAAGAGGGGTTTTTCAGCTGAGACAGCTGAGCCACTCCCACTTTCCATCACAGCACACCTCTGGAAGATTTATTTATTCAGTTTCCCACTCTACCTCCTGTTTCAATTATCTATGACTAGAGATGTATTATTTGACTGCTTGACTGAATCTTTCACACATTATTTTGCTTTATACTTAAAAAAACAAAACAAAACAAAACAAAATCAAGACCTATCATTTTCTGTGTTTATGTATGCTTAGACTTACTTAAAGGTGTATAAGAGACCTATGATTTTTTGCTAATTCTTGGGGGGGAAAAAAAAAGTCAAACACCAAATAAAGCAGACAACCACCTCTATCATACTGGTATTTTATTTTACAGTGGCAAAATAGGAATATCAAGGATATCTATGCCATTGTTATTATTGCAAATTAAAATTTGAAGCTGACAAAATAGCCTCTTTATTTACTCTGATGTAATTTCAAGAAAAACTATTCCTAATGTGCCTTGACAGTGCTGTCAACCCATTTTACTCTACGTGAAGCCCAAGGGACATCCATTTCTCAAAAACCAGTAACTTTCAGAGCAAGATTGTAATTGTTACTCTCAGTTACCATAATACCAGTTGTAACTTTATGGGGATATTTTATTAATTTTCTGAGGATGTTAAAAGACAGCAGTCTGGTTTGTGATGTTTTATATTAAGATGTAAATTGTGCAGACTTCACAGTTTAAATTGAATTTTAGTTTCTCCAAACCAGACAGGCACAAAGGTGCTCTATGTGATTTTGATTTCAGATACTATCCTCAGCATCCCCCTTCCCCTGCCTCACAAACACACATCCCACACTTACTAAATACTGCTCACAGACTCTATGCATTGACCTTTACTGTTATCTGCATATGGGAAATCATCTAGGAATGCACTTATGTTGATGAAGAAAAAGAAATTTTCCTACAGAAAATGAAGTCTTCCAGATGAGGAGATGCCTCTGGTGAGGGGTCTGAAACACAAGCCTTATGAGGAGCAACTGAGAGAGCCGGGATTGTTCACTCTGGAAAAGAGGAGGTTTAGCAGGAACCTTATCACTCTCTACAAGATGGAACAGGCTGCCAGAGGAGATGGTAAAATCACTGACCCTGGGACGTTCAAGGAATGTTTAGATTTTGTACTAAGAAACATGGTTTAGTGGGAAATATTGGTGATAAGTGAACAGTTGGATTGAGTGATCTTTTAGGTTTTTTAGTGATTCTATTCTAACTGTTTTAGAGAAGCAGAAGGAATGAGCTCTGTATTTAAGAAAGACACAAGAACGGAAATGCTGGTACAGAGGAGACAACTGCCACTGGCTGCTAGGAAGGGATGTTCCAGAAACATTGTAAAGGCAAAGGTTATGGAGGAGAGGAGAAGGACTGAGGCACATTTTAAAAAGAAGTTTTACCCTTTGAAAGCCTGTTTTCTTTGGTCTGTTACTAAAAAATTAGAGCAGGTATTATTGTCCTATTCATTTCACCCTGTTTCATGGAACATTGTCCTATAAAAATAAGTTACTGTTATTATCATGATAAATAAAGGACAGATCTGAACAGCACTATAAATTTTGGTAGTTTCAGATCTATTGCATGAATTTAAATGGACGATTTTATCACGGTTATCTATTCCCTTGACCACTCTTTTCAAAGAATTAAGGGTACAGAATTTTAATATTCAAATAAACTGCATTTTGCAGCATCATTTCTTCAGTATTTGGAAATGCAGCAGCACTAATACTAATGATCATGCCAAAATATAAACACTCACTATAAATAATTGTTACTAGACACAAGCAAAACATAGAACTTGGATCTTTTCTTAATCAAGCTCTTTTATCCTTGTTCAGTGATCTGCTGAATCGGTGAGGATGAATATCTTGACAATTCCAACATTCAAAGTGATAGAAAATTATAAAGATTTATGAAAACAACAACAAACTACAGAATTTGGAGAAACCTATCTGAAATAATAATAATAATAATAATAATAATAATAATAATAATAATGCTTTGATTCTAGGAAGAATTAAAAACACAGCTTGCAAGTAACAATTTGAAAAATAATTCACAAATTACACTGACTAAACCAGGGTTAGGAAGTGATATAAATCACTGTCTTAAAATGAGGAAAAATTTCCTGGGATGATTGGCAGCAAATACACAATAAATGGCAACAATAACACGACAACTTGGAAGTCCAGGCAGAAAAAAAAAAGAAAAAGAAAAAATCATTAGGCTATTCATCCAATTTCATATTATTGCTCCATCATCACAGTGTGTCAAAATCATCTGCATGTTTTCATTTTCAGGTCTTTTTCAATTTTACATATACTTACTCCTTTTCAACAATTGTTCACAAGATCAGACAATCTTGCATATGAGCATTCTTCAACACAAGTCATTTCAACTACTTTTATGTTTATTTTAGAGAAGGATGGAAATAGCTATAGGAACAAGTATGTTTTTAAACAATATTTTCTGAACTGGAACACACTTTCTCATCAGCTATTGATAATCAGGTACACATTTATGTTGTCTTTAAGTTTTATGATTCTTTCCCCTTTTCATCCTTAGGATTCTGTTCCAGCTCTATTCAAGATCTGTGTTGTGAGATCTAAGAACCTCATTTAAATTAACTCAGTTCTAAGCAGGAGATTAAACTAAATAACCTGAAAAGGATATGTCCAAACAAAGTTCTTGTGATCCTTAAGCTGTTATTCAATATTGCTTTTCACAATTTGTCAAAAGGGAAAAAAAAGTGAAGAGGTCTAGACTTAAACAATTGTGTCTAGTGACATGCAGTAAGTTTCTGATCCAAATATGCTCAGAGTTCAATTATACAGAGTTGTAATGGAGTAGGGAGATAACTCTGAAAATATATGTAATTGAAATTGTGAGAATATAAATATGATTTCCATGATTTAAATAAGCAGATTTGGAGACAGGTTTGGAGAAAAACAAAAGGATAAGGAGAGATATATATTATTTTGACTTAAACCTGTCCAGCATAACATGGATCTTCACTGAATGATGACGTGCTGTACCTAGAAGTGGGTGGAAGGTTGGAAGTCTTGGTTAAAGTAGAAATGAATAATCCAGATATAATATTATCATTTCCACTTTAGAGATCTTTATTTGGAGATTATTTTGAAAGCAAGTGGATTTTTTGTTGTTGTTACTGTTCTTTTTCAACTTCAAGACTTCTATTCATTGTGGCATCATTTTGTGCATGGAATCATCAGAAGTTATGCTAACATTCTAATTTCTAATAAATGAACAGGGCTATGAAAAAAAAAATCACAAAATCCCTCTCACAGCAAACTAAACATAAAAGATCCCATCTAAATCATTTTTAAACTATTTGCCCTGTATTTTTTATTTTTTATTTTTTTCAAACAGAGGCTTAATTCTTAATAATATAATGAGTAGCACATGCTAAGTATTGAACAAATAGGTCTGTAATTATACTACTGGCTCTTGGTGACACTGATAAAACATTCACCATCACCCTCTCATTGGAATTAGGCTAATTATGTACATAGTTGGGTGTCCATTAATCCTATTACTATAATTATTATTATTTAACAGTATTATTCATAATTTAAGTTTTCTTTCCCTTAATTTTAGTCCTGTAAAAAACAAGAATGTTCCATGCTTAATTAATAGCCAAAAGCTTGAAAGTATACTATAATGGGACATTATAGGGCTCTATAGTGAGTTAATGACATAGTAACCAGCTAATGAGAATGAAGAATTCTTACAATAGCATTCTAAAATGAACAAAACAAAAACACGAGTTGTGTCAAGCAACATAACTGCCAGTATCCTTCCTTAGACTTCAAAAGTGAGATATATTTAGATTATATTCTACAGTCCACAGAGAAGCACGTAATGTTGTTCAGTAGGAGGAAAGTTAGCTTAGTAAGCCTTGTGCTACTGCTTAACAATATCATTTTCAGTCTCACTCAAAGATGTTCTCTTAGGTCAAAATCTATGTTGCATCAGAGAATAGAAGATGAAGCTAAGGGAGTCTATTATGTCAACTGCTCCACTCAGCTTGGTGTAAAGAACAAACTTCCTGAAGGTAAGGTCAGTCACTTTGTCTATGTCATCAATAAAGTCGCTGAAAAGCTCCAAGACTGACCCCTGGAGGACGCCTCTTGTGACTGGCCTCCATGTGTACAGAGATCCATTAAACACCACCTCCTGGTGATAATCTAACGAACTCTTCATCCACTGAATAGTCTAGCTTTCAAATCCAATTACAATCATGAATTACAGTAATCAAAATGATGAAGCATGTCTCCTTTGAAGAGGGGTTGAGGAGACTGAGCTTTTTCAGCTTTGAGAATAGAAGGCTCCAGGAACACTTCTTTGTGGCTTTCCAGCACGTGAATGGAGCTCACAAGGAGGAGAGGACCAACTATTTACACTCACAGAACTCACAGAAATAAATGCTTTGTTTTTCTTAAACAACAAAAGGAAAAGAAAAAAAAGAAAAAAAAAAAAGAAAGAAAAAAGTATTAACAACAAAAAGACAGATTGAATGATTAAATAGCATGTGCAGGATACTCTCTGTCTAATACAGTAGAGGCTGAACTACCAACAGTATTTTTCTTCTGGGAATATTATCCATGTTTAGTTAAAGATAATCTGAATTACAGTCAACTAAAAAAAATAGTTCTCTATTACAAGTGATATTATCGCCTTTCTGGAAATGCTTCTCCCTCTATTCTAGATGAATCCATTGCAATCCCATGTTCTATGTAGTCTTCTAACTCTGAGATCACAAAACCATAGAAGCATTTGAGTTCGAAAGGACATTTTAATTTCATGTACTCCAGCTCCCTGCAATGAATGGGAACATTTACAGCTAGACCAGGTTGCTCAGAATCTAGTCCAGCCAGACCCTGAATACCTCCATGGATGGGACATACACTGTATCTCTGAGCAACTTGTTCTAGACCTTCACTGATCACAAAAATCTTTTTCTTATATCCAATTAAAATGTCAAATCTCTTAGTTTGAAACTACTCTCCATGTGTACCCCCCATACACCAAACTAAAAAGTCTGTCTCCTTTCTTCATAGAATCTGACCTTTAGATACTGAAAGGCCATTTTCAGATCTGCCTGGTTCCCTTTCTTCTCCAGTCTGAACAACCTCAAACCCTCTTAATTTGTGCTTGTAGGAGGGATGTTCAACTCCTTGGATCATTTTTATGGCCGTCCTTACGATGCACAGCAGTAGGTCCATGTTTCTCCTATACTGAAGGCACCACACGTGAATGTAGTACTTCAGGTGACATCTCACCAGCGCAGAGTAGAGGGGCAAGATCACTTCCTGTGACCTGTTGGCCACACTCCTTTTCATGCAGCCCAAGGTGCAGTTGGTCTTCTTAGCTACCTGGGCACATCACTGTCTCATGTCAGCTTGCTGTTCACTGGTACCCCTTTTCAGCAAGGCTGTGCTCAATCCTTTCACCTTCCAGTTAGTATTGATAGCAGAAGTTGCCATGACCTAGGTGTAAGATCTTGCATTTAGCTTTGTTGAATGTCATGGATTTCTTCTGGGTTATCTCAGTGCTTTACCCTGTCTATATTCTAAGTCTCCCTGAATGGCATCCTGTCTGTCTCTCAGGTGTTCTGACCACAGTACACAGTTTGGTGTTGTACACTAAAATGCTGAGGGTGAACTCAGTCCCATTTACTGTCAATGTCATTGGTGAAGATCTTAAAGATCATGAATTCCAGTACAGATGCTTGAGGGCCACCGCTCACCACTAATATCCATCTGAACACTGAGCCACTGACCACCACTCTCTGGGTAAGATTTTGCAACCAGTTCTTCATCCATAGAACCAGCTTTTCCTGATCTTGTCTCTATACAGCCTATCAGCATCCCTATAGAACTTCCACAGTATTTATTCCTGCTTCTACTGCCTGAACATTTTCTTCTTGCTCTCCAGTTAGACAAGTGGGTTATGATTAAGCCATGCCAGTCTCTTCCTTTTTTTTTTTTTTTTTTTTTTTTTTTTTATCACACTCAGGGATGGAGAGTTCTTGTGCCCTAAGGAAAGTTTCCTTGAAGATCTGCCAGCTCTGCCACTCTCCCTTTAAGGACATTGTCCCAGGGAGTTTTGTTAAGTAACTTCCTGAAGGGATGTAAGCTGGCTTATCAAATATACAGCATCCTGATTTCACATTTTTTCTGTCCCATACCCTTCAAGGTTGTGAACTCCATCACTGCATGATCACTATAGCTCAGGCAGCCTCCCATCTTTTCTGTCACTTATCTGTCCACTTGTACTGGTTAGAAACAAGCTGAGTATTGCGCTCTGTCTGGTGGAGCTGTCTAATACTTGGCTGAAGAAGTTATCCTTGATACATTCCAGAAGCCCACTGTATTATCTGCAGCTCATCACTATACTTTTCCAGCAGATGTCAGGGTGATTAAAGTCTCCCAGCAAGTCAAGAGCCTGTGTTTGCAATGCTTCCTGTAGCTAGAAGAAGAATTCTTCAGCAGTGTCTGCTTGATCAGGCAGCTTATACTAGACAACGGCCAGAAGGGCCCCTTTTTAGCCGCAGTCTTTAATTCTCACCCATAAGCTTTCAACTTGCTCATGGACATTCTTCAGGAACAGCTCTTCACATTCCTTTCTTTCTTTCTTCATACAGAAGGCAACATCTCCCCTCCTTCCTCACCTGACCCTTCTGAACATCTTGTAGTTGTTAATATCCACATTCCAGTAGAAGTCATCTCATCAGATTTCACTGATGACAGCAACATTACAGTTTTTTAGTGGCACGGTGACCTCTAACTTCTCCTATTTCTTTCCCAAGCTGTATACTTTGGTGCAAAAGGATTTCAACCATGCAGTTGACCGTATCTTCTTGGAGGATAACTCCTTAATTCCTTAATTTGAAGTATTTATCTTCCATTTCCCTCTTGTCTTCTCCCATTGCCTCAGCTGTCCCTGGCTCATTGTCATAAGATTTCACATGTCCTACAGTGTTGCCAGCATGTCTCAGCGCAGCAAGTTGAGGGACTCAAATAGAACCCTTATAACTCTAACCCGGCTATTCCTTCCCCCAGCTTATCATAGGCAGACCCACTATCACCCCCTCACCCTTAAAACCAAGTTTAAAGCCCTGCCAATGAGATTTGCTAGCTTTTCTCTCAAAAGATAGCTGTATTTAAATTACATGAATTCCACACTCTTTTTAGAAACTATTTAAAAAATGCCAGTTTAGTCTCTTACTATTGCTAGGTGCAGGAAAATGCAATTGAAGATCAGAGAATCAAAGAATCAGAGAATGGATAAGGTTAGAAGAAATACAAATACAAGAAGAAATCTTGTTCCAATCCCCTGCAGTAGATCAGGATGCCCAGGTCCCTATCCACTCCATCTTTGAATGCTTCTAGATATGGGGCATTCACACACACTCTGAGTAGATTGATTCAGTGCCTCATCACTCTCTGAATAAAAAATTTCCTCCTAACATCTAATGTAAGTCTATCCTTTTTCAATATCTAGCTATTCACCCTTGTCCTGTTGCTATCAGACTATGTAAAAAGTCTTCCTCCCTGCTTATAAGCTCTCTTCAAGTACTATAAGTACTAGAAGACTGCACTAAAATTTCCCCAGAACATTCTCTTCTCCAAGCTGAACAACCCAATTCTTTACACATTTCTTCACAGAAGAGGTGCTCCAGTCTTTTGATCACATTCATGGCCCTAATCTGAACTCTCTGCAGCAGCTCCACATCCTTCCTGTGCTGGAGGCCTCAGGCTTAAATGCAGTACTCCACATGGTTCCTAACAAGGGCAGAGTAGAAGGAGACAATAACTTCCCTCTCCCTGCTGACCCCTCCTCTTTTGATGTAGCCCAGGATACCGCTGCCCTAGGCTGCAAGAGCTCACTACTGTCTCATGTCTAGATATTTTCCACCAGATCCCCCAAGTCTGGCTTTGGTTGATATGTCCAATATCTGAACCAGAAAGTTTTCATCCAATGCACTTTGAATCTGTATCTCTCTTATTTAGAGATAAGGATATGGTGTGGGATCATATCAGAGGCCTTGCAGAAGTCCAAATGCATGGTGTCAGTTGCTCTTCCTTTGTCTATGGATGCCGTGAGATACCAAGTGCTAATCTTTCAAATTCATAATGTAAAACTCTGTAGAAATAACAATTCATGCTAGTATTGCATGTAGTACGTGGCATGTAGTATTCAGGATTTATTTTATCATTTCTAGTTCTATTACTGGGCTGTAGTTGCTGCTTCTGAATCAGAAATTTAATCAATGAAGTCAAGTCTAATTCCAAACACATAAAAATGCTTTTCTGCTCAGTGAAATAGTAATATACTTGACTTTGAAGAAAAGGAAAATATGGAAAACTTTCATGTACCTACCTAAGTAGTAGGTTATCCCAGGAAGGAAATTGATAACTACTGAATAGTACAAACACATCAGTGCAAAGAGCTACCACTTCATCTTTTTCTGAGCATGGGTTTAAAAATATCAAGAAGTCTGCATAGCTGCATAAAAAAAAAAAACAACAAAACAAAACAAAACAAAAACATGAAAACCAGCATTTCACAGTGTTGTTGTTGAATAATGTATGCCTTTTATTTGCTGTGAAGATTCCATAACAGAAAATATTTCTTTCCAGTTTCTGGTGCTTTCCAGATGTCTTTGAGACATTTATTCCAGAAATTATTTTTTTCATTCTAAGCTCCTACACAAGTTTTCAAGTTTTCATTAGACTTGAACATAGGAAAGACTGATTCTAGTTTGCTCTAAAGACCTCACTTGACATGTAATTGTAAGCACTTTTGATGATTTTAACTCCAAGATCAAAAAATATATATATATATAACAAAATTATAATAATATATATTATAATTTATAATATATTATAAATATTATAAATAAATATAATATATTATTATAATAATATATAATATATATTAATAATATATATATAATAATATATATATATTCCTTCTGTATATATTCAGCATCAAGATAAAAATAATTACTTCCTCTTTCATTCCCCATTTCTAAATCAGGAATGAAAACTGAACAACCGGGCATACCATGCCAAAACCTCACAAATCAAATCTGCCCCCAAATAAGCAGTATTCATAATAAAGATATGCAAATAAAACAGACAGAAGTCATGCAACGTTTCACAAGTAAATCTAGCTAAGTGGAAAGTAATAAATTTCACTTTGACTGGAATGGCAGAAATTTATATGAATAAGTGAAAGGTGAGAATATTTAGTAAGCAGATATAAAGATTACAATTATTTGATCAAGTCCAACTGGGCACTGTAAATTATTCCATATTTCACTTCAGAATTTGTTGTGTCTACAACATTACCTTATTCTAGATGTATTTTTTTAAAACTTTTGGATGTGTTTAAGATTGTTTGAGGATCCCCTCTCTTATTTAAATAGATTAGACAGATAGATGATGTAGAACCACAGTTTTTAACCTCTGCAAGACTCACGTGCACCAGGTACATAGGCTAAACTTTAATATTTTGCACTCATGAAACATAATAAAACCAAGGCTCAATGCCTTCTCTGAGAATAGGCAACTTCATCCCCAATGGAATGATATCAGTAGGATATTCTCCAGCAGCATGACTGCACATAGAGACAAACAATCATGCTGTTTTTCCTCAATCATTTATATTTCATGTATGTTGTCTTGTACACAGCTGTCTCTGTGGTTTGCATTTAAATATTTTGTCCAAGTTGTCATGGTTTTGTGTTTTTTTGGTTTTTTTTTTTTTTAGTTTTCAGTATTTCATATAATAATGTCATGTAGTGCAATAGAAGTTAAAGTATTAATGCTCCAATTCCAGGTACCTTTCCCTATATGTCACGGAAGTCATGGGATCTGGCCCTTCCAAGAAGGGCAGTCTCTTACTGCCTTGCAGTGGATGCTGGAGAGTGATTTCCTACCCGTTCCAAGCCTTTCAGATTTGACTCGATCTCAGGAACTCTCTCTCTCTCCTATTTTATTTGATTTTTTAGTCTCAATTTCATTAGGTTGTATGATATTTTGTTATCTTGCATTCCGATATCATAATTAGTAAAATAAGTTTTCCTCCATAGATTGTTGCTGCTGTTTTGTGGTTTTTTTTTTCCTTCCATGAGCCAAGCTCTCATCTCCCTATTTCCTTTTCCCTTTCCCTTCCCTTTTTGTGGGGCTGGGTGGATGGGGCATAGATTGTCACGGGCATAGATTGATCTGTTAACTCTGACACATGTGTTTAAAAGTCCAAGATAGAAGGACTGGAACCAGAATCTTAAAACTTGAGGTTCTACTATTTTGCAACAGAATCCATAATCACAGAGGAGACAAAGATTCTTCTGATCACTACAGTTTATTACTTGATTTTTTCATTTGTTTGTCTAAACAGTAGACAAAGAATATTATGAACAGTGGTACAAATTATCAAGCCCATCAAAATTTCTGCAGGGAAATATTTAGAGCGAGGAGAGCTTCCTAAAGAAGGAGCTAGCCTTCCCTTCAAAAGTGATAAGATTTTAAAAAGTTTAAAACTTTGTCAGATTCTCATTACTCCTTCCCCTTCATCTCCTTCCCTCTAGGAAATAACATTTTTCAGTACCTTTTTTTTTTTTTTTTTTTTTTCTTCTTTTTTTTCTCCCCTCTTTTCTTCCAAGGCACAAACTCTAGTCTAATTTCTTAGGTGACTGAGATGCTAATCAAGCAACTCAAGACAGAGAGGCTAGTGAAAATAATCAAATGTGAAACTGTCCAGGGGAAACATTCCACTTTGAAGTAAAAGGGAGGAAATTGTCATTTTGAAGCCACTAGAGACAGCCTTCTTGTTACAAAGAAGACCCTGGGGAGTCACTACCTGATTTGCTCTTAGTCAAGCTGGCATCTCAGTGACAGGGCAATTGTAATTAGGATGAATAAAATGAGAGATGTGCCAGTTCCCCAATTTGTAATTCAATGAGCAACATTAAAGACATAGCTTTTTATTTAATTTTTGGAAGAATCAGTCACTGTGCTAACAGGTAGCAGGACTTCCCTCTATGGGAATGACTTACATAAAATTTTAATCGGTCTGCGTGCAGAGAGCAAATATGGTACAGGCAATGGACCCCAGATGGTTATGCTCATGTTGTAGAAAATTCAGGCGATCTTTAGGAAAAGACAAGTAAAGACAAGATAGCAAGTCAGATGCAGGGATATTTCTTCTGTGTTCAGTTACTCAAGATGACAACAGCAGAGTTTCACTGAGGTAACTGACATCAGAATCTGATTTTTCACCATTTTATTCAACTAATGAAGATTGCAGGGTATATATACATTTTCAAAGCGAGTTTTATTTTTCCGATCAGAATCAGCAGCTCAAGAAGAGAATATTTTCTCCATCTTTTTCTGGGTCTTTACAACTACCTTCCAGGTAAAAAATAATAGTTGTTCCAGAAAATGTATGAAGTTACATATATATATATAATAAAAGCTCATCTAAAAGAATGAACTCCATGAGACTGCAATTGAATTGTGGGGGAGTTAGATGTCAGTGCTCATTGTAGCTAATCTTTATCTCCAATTACATGAATGAAAAAACAAACAAACAAACAAACGAAAACTCAGATAGAAACAGCATCGCCTTTAAAAACATGAAAAAAATCTCTTCCAACTTAGAAACAGTAAATGAGGACAGTTCAGAAGTAATCAGTTGATAGCACTCAGTATAAAGAAATGTGAGTCCCCTGAGGATGAGCTCTGTCTTGATTCTTGTTCAAAACACACCAGTACAAATGAAGCACACTGGGAAAGAGAAGTATGTTAAGCATACTGAGTAGTATTTTAGGGGTTTTCAAGCAGTTAAAATATAGCAAAGTGCAAGGACTGCTCCAAAAGTGATGCCTTCTATTATAGTATTTTGGCTGAAGGCCATGAAGGTGGATTTTACTGGTATGATAGCCGAGGTTGAATATTCTAGATTAAACTATGTTATCATGTGATAGATGGCATCAGAGGGACAAGAATGAGGGCCTGACAGAATTTTTTTAAGTGTGGCATGAAGTCTCTTGCTCTGCACTGGTGAAAATGCATAGATAATGGTGGGAACTATGTTGAAAAGTATTGCTTTATAGCTTAGAATTTGCTCTAACAAATAGTGTGATTGTGCTCTTTGTAGCTGTTGTAGTTTTCATGGAAATAAATAGGTGATGTTACTTTCAGAGCTACTTACACGTATGAATGCAACTCAAAGTTTGCACATTTTTCATTTTAGTATTCAAATTCAAATGCTACGTTTAGGCACTGAAACCTTCCCTCTGTAGCATACACACCATACACATATGTGAGTATGCATACATATAGATGCAAATACATTCATACATACATATATATATATATATATATATATATTCTCCAGGAGTTGCATTTTAAATGCAGAGGGAGAAGTTCCAGAAGTCTTGAAAAAATTAGTATGCAAAAGATGCTGCTATGGTTGGCCAATCCCTGGAAATCTACATATATGCAAAATGTCTTTGTGTTTAAAGTCTTTTTTCTTTTTTTTTTTTTTTTTTTTTTTCCAGAAAAATATTTAATTTTTAAGGCAGGATTTGTATAACCATCACAGGGCTCATCAACACTGCAGGGTCTAAAACTTCTAAAATCTGTGCCGTAATTGGTCAAGGTTGTATATACAACTTTAAATATGCTGTCAATTAGCTTAAAACTGAGTCTTACTGGTAATGTCTGAATTTAACCTAGGGTAACTCCTGGTTTAATGCAGACTGAAACAGGTTTATGAGAAGGTGGGTCAGGAGACAACATTACTTAGTTGGGCCCTCTGACATTGCGGCTTCCCTGCACTTGAAAAAAAGTATACATGAGCACATGAACAGAAAGGAGAATGGCTGTTTATGAGGGTGAATAGTAATACGAAAAGGGGGAATGGTTTTAAACTGAGACAGGAAGGTTTAGATTAGATATTAGGAGGAATTTTTTCACACAGAGGGTGGTGACACACTGGAACAGATTGCTGAAGGAGGTTGTGGATGCCCCATCCCTGGAGGCATTCAAGACCAGGCTGGATGTGGCTCTGGGCAGCTTGGTGGCTGACAACCCTGAACACAGCAGGAGGTTGAAACTAGATGATCTTTGTGGTCCTTTTCAACCCAGGCCATTCTATGATTCTATGATTCTATGATTCCATGACTGTTCTGCATTTGTAATGTAGGAACACAGTCTTGTAGGGCTAAATGAAGATTTCTCCTTTCTGGTAATGTCAGTCCTTTCTGTGTCATGACCATTACATTTTGTTGATAATATAATTTTTCAAAGAGAAGGTATCTTTATTTTTATTCATGTCAGCTGCTTCTAAACCCTTGTTCTGCCATGAAAATCATCTACTATAGAGGGCAACCACTATACATTTCTATTACTTCTTGTTCTGTGTTTACTGAATTAAATTCTGGATGCAACTGTGTAGGGGATAACTATCTATTTAATTTTTCTCTGACACAGAAAATTTGCAATTCTAAACTCTGATATTATGTCTCATGTGCTGTCACCAGACTTGAACCTCATCTTCATTACATAATGGAGTGTAAAACGAAAAAACAAAACTATGGGCCCCTTTCACAGGACTTCTTCACAGCTCGACGTTACATCAGAAGAGTAAAATATAATATAAATGAAAAAAAATGATATTTTGCATTTAAGCAAATGAAGAGATAACACAGTCAAATGATTTCTTTTAATTATGAAGTATGAAGAAAAGCTCCTTGCTATCACAGCTCAAACCAAAATGAGCCACACTGTATGTAAAACAATCTTTTGGGATTTCTCAGTTTGAAAATCAGGGTTTGAGACATTAGATCAAAACATATCTTACTTCTAGTCCAGTATCGTAATGGTTCCTCATTCTTTAGAAAATAATCAAGCTGCTTGAAACACCCTAGCAACACTGTAAGCTTCCTGGAGTTAAATCTCTTTCTCTTGCCACCCAATTTCACTCCACTGTGTCCTAGTAACACTTTTGTTTCCAGTTTTTATCATCACATTGTTAACTTTCCTTC
The DNA here is from genome assembly GCF_026119805.1 of Tympanuchus pallidicinctus. Taxonomy (NCBI): domain Eukaryota; kingdom Metazoa; phylum Chordata; class Aves; order Galliformes; family Phasianidae; genus Tympanuchus; species Tympanuchus pallidicinctus. The sequence continues at coordinate 18,969,434 of NW_026294813.1, read as the reverse complement.
TCCAACAAGCTCTTACGGCTCTTCTTCAACAGCCCAGCAACCACATAAGTACAAAATCTTTTAGAGTCTGATGGAAAATAATAATGACACCAAATAAATAATTAAATAAAGCATTGCAAATTACATGTAGTCAAAGAAGCTAGGGAAAATGAGAGGGCTTGTGTGATTAGATCCATGGAAACTGGTTAGAGAGCATTTAGGCCTGTTTTAATGATGAAAAGAATAAACTAATTATGGGTGGAAAGTAAGATGAGCATTGAATTAAAGGCTTCTGTTGTGTTCACATAAAAACCATATATAACAAAACATTAAAAAACAAAACAAAACAACACTATTAATAACACTAAAATAAAATCTTGTTAATATAATTAGACACTGAGAGAAATCCAGTAAAAACTTGACAGAGTTTTAATAATGCTAGTAAAACAAGATGTGAGGAATTCTAGGTATCACAAAGAATAATCAGGTTAGAGTGCAAAACACACAATCTTGTGTCTGTAAGAACATATATATATATACTTGTCACTTCTATAAGTATTCAAAGTTTGAAAAAATATTGGACCTGGTCCAAACATCCTCATGGAAGTAATTGACATTGTTTACCATCTTTGGCATGTTTGGTATACAAACTGTTGTGTTAAAAATCCATTTAGCATCAATCTTATGATAGTCTGTTCTTAGATTTGGCCTTGAGTCACCATCTGGGAAATGATAATAGAGAAACTTCAGGTTCAAACCACAATGTGTTATGCATGTATGAGAGTGCCTTGGCTACTTGTACTTAGTCTATGTGGAATGGTGGCAGGATCACATACACTGATGATACCTCCTCAAAGACAAAAATATCCTTGGAAGAAGAGGAGATGGCACTTGCAGCAGGCTTGATCTTGGTCAGCCAAGATTGAGTGGGTGAAGTGGTGAGGGTCTGGAATTACATCAAGCCCTAGTGTGATTCTTGGCCTAGAATGGCAAAGTTGAGATTGACAGCTGTGAAGTGCTATGAATCCAGTTTGGAAAAGTTATCTGTTCTGTAGGGGATTACACCTGTGTACTAAGCCATCAGGATGAAAAGCTTTGCGCTATTCAAATACAATTCTGTATTGTGAGCACAGACTAGACAAAGAACTGTGTTGCTAATGTACTTAAAACTTCTGGTTCCAATCAGATAAATCTGATCTTTTTCTAAGTATAAGAGCATAAGCTCATTTTCACCTCTGGCATAAATACATGTAAGCAAGTAATGAATCTGGATCCCAGCAGAGCCTGAAAAGTCTGTAAAATATCTGATAAATATTTGTTTAAATACTTTGGACCCTGACCCAACAAAACATTTGTACAGACGAAAAGCTGATGAGTACTCATAGAAAATGAGATTTCTGTAGAATTATTCACAGGTTGGAATCTAACACTGAAGCATTTTCCTGTATGACTCTGCTTTATGGCTGCTTTGAGCATGGACTCTAAGCACGAAACTATTGTTACAATTTATTTCAGAAAGAGAAGAATCATTGATACTATTGTTATTAGTGATAGCTTGAAGTTCTCATAGTGGATGCACTTTTTTTATGTTTTACCTTGCTATTATGAATTACTCCCACTCCCGTGTACTGCAAAACATCAGATGCTGGTATAACTGAATCTGCAGAAGGGCTTTTTTTTTTTTTTTTTTTTTTTTTTTTTTTTTTTTTTGCATTTCTGTAACAGCACATCAGAAATAGATGAGAAATAAATTATCAAATAATCAAATAAATAAAAGTGTGGGGTTTTTTGTTTTTGTTTGTTTTGTTTTGTTTTATTTTGCTTTTTAAAACATCCTAGAACTCCTTACTTGTCTTTATGGAATATTCAAACATAAGATACATTCTGTCATGTTCTATTTTTCAGAAAGAATAAAACAGCCATCACAAAAAAGTGAAAGCAAGAAAAACTGGCTGTATGAAATTATGTCAGAACCAAATATTTAAAACAAAAACAACAAAAACAAAAACAAAAAACAAAGATCTTTTGCCTAGACAAAAAGAAGATTCAGAATGTAAATTTTGAAGAATAGGAAATGAACATCATTTGTTTCTCATGGCACAAAAATTCTAATTAGTCAAACAGAATTTTCAGGTGGGAAGTTCTGAAAGTGAACAAAATAATGTGCTTTTCCATAAAATATAATTCATTGTGTAATTTGTTGCCACAACAACTTGTGGATGCTAACAATATCAAATGAATTCAAAAAAGATTAGACAAATAATAAAAGTCTTTTTTGAAGGTATATAGATGCATGAACTTTTAGATGTCATGATTGAGTCCTGACAGAAGATAAAACGTCTCCCAAAGAAAATACAGTTTGTTTATGTTCTGCTTCTAGACTTCTTAAGGCCACCGTTCATTGGACACTGAGATAGATCCCAGAACGATTCAGATCCCAAGGTCAGCATGGAAGCAGAATTTGGCATGTCTGAAAAACATAGATGAACTTTATGAATCTCACACACTGCTTTGTTTGCACTCTCATTCATTTGCTTTAGATTTTCACCATTTCCTCAAGTCTAATACAAACAGTTCAGAGTAAACTATGAATCTCTTATTACTTTTACCACAAATTTCCTTAAGGAAAAAGATACTCTGGCACTACATGGTGTCTGAGAATGGCTAAAAGAGTTCTAAAGGGAATCCTGTCTGAGAACCATGTCTACAGCCACAGCTCATCTTACAGCCTAAAAACTCTTTCTAACAAACATCTGAGAGCCTTCCAGTCTCCTTAGTTGTGGTTAATGAGCCTATTCACATGTGTAAAGTCATTAACGAAAATATTCATAGAACCAGATACTAAACCAATGAGGGATTAAGTAACAGGTTAAAATTAGTGGAAAACACTGATCAGATTAGCTCCTCTCTGGCTTCTTTGTAGTGACCCAAATTATTTCTTTATAGCTTATACAGAAAAATCAAGTCCATGTAGAAAATCTTGCAGCTGAGAAACCTAACTGGCTAATTCTTTGCAAAAAAAATTAACTTTTCTGTTGATGTTGCTGTGGTGCTCTGTCTCTCACTCATTCCTCCCTATACATCAGAAGGGCAGAGGAGATAACAGGAAAAATAGAAAGAAATAGAAAAAAAAAAAAATAGAAAATAGAAAAAAAAATTAGAAATCGTGCAGGCTGAGATAAACATAGGAAAAATATGATAGGAAAATTTTTTACCAATTACTATTATGGTCAAAACAGACTCATCTTGGAGAAATTTAACTTTATTGTGAATTAAAATTGATACAGGTAGTCAGAAAAAAATGACAACAACAATAACAATAAAAACAAGTAAAACTTAACATCTTCCCTCTTCTTTTCCCAGACTCAGCTTCACTCTCTAGCTCCAGGCTCCCCTACTTGCCCCAGGCTGTTCAGGGGCATGTTGGACATGGCCATTAGTTAACAGTTTCTCCTCACTACTCTTCCCCTCTTTTACTTCTTCCCTGGTCGGACAGAGTTACTCCATGGGTTATAGGTCCTTCAGGAACATCCACTTGCTCCAGACTGTGGTTCCCTCATAGCTTATAGTGTGAGCGTGATTCTTTCCAAGTGCTCCCAGGGTTTCTGCTCCAATATCAGGCACCTCCTCCTCTCCTAATGCTGGTGTTCTCATTAGTCCTTATCATTATTTCTGTTCCCACTACGTCACTTTCTCTAGTGTTTTTTGATATTCTTTAAGATAATCCTTACAGAGAGGTGATACTAGTTTCAAAAATGGGCTGAGCTGTGGTGGAGTCATTGGAGTCAGCTGGATCTATCCAGAAGTTCAGTTGGGCACCAGGCAGCCTGGTCTCTTTCTAGAGACCACTCCTGCAGCATCAATAAACTTCAACCAAGAGTTTGACAGAATTGCCTAGGAGAACTCTTGAAATTAGATATCTCATTTGAGCCCTGACTGAGGTACTTGAACTTTGGAAGAAATTGTCTTACTAGGAATATAGCTGTACCTGTCTTCTTCTGAAGTGACTGGCAGTGTTGGTCAGAAATTACCAGTAGAACGACCATCATTCTGATCTCTCTGTAGAAATCCCTGGTTTCTGTTTCACATGTCAGCTAAAGTCTTAAAGACCTGGGACCATGATGACCTAACTGTTGTGTCTTGGTGAAGCTGTCTCCTGTGCACCAGACAACCTTATTTAATCTTCATCTATCAGTTTCCGTTTTGCTACTGGGTAATGGGTGGCACACAGCAAACTGCATCTTTCTGAAGAGGCGTGACTCTTTTCTTCTTTTCTTCTTTTTCTCAACAAGGACAGAAGAGGACATTGTGCACTATATTTCAGCAGAAAACCTATAGGTTAAATTCAAAGAAAAGTGTTAGCCAGTCTCAGAGGAACAGTACAGGCAATGGAATAAAATGCCAGGAGAGCTTGTGTAAATGTAGAGATGATATTCAAGGCAAAATGTGATACCCAATGATTAGGCATGGAAAAAGTCTATGAAATCAATCTTGTCACTATGCTGGCAGATGTGGTGGCAGGCTAGAGGCTGCTGTTCCAGCCTTAATAAATGCGTATATGAGAGGACTGCATTAGCAGTTAAAGAAGACACCAAGGGTGCAAGCACAGAGCCATGATATTAAAGGGCAGAGACAACACTCTATTTACAATAAAATAAACATCATTTACACATGTGTTACCCGTTTAAGTGAGAAAATGGGAAATGGATGCAGGCACTGTCAGGCTACATTTAGAAGAGACGTGTTTGATGGAACTTTTCAACGTGCTTCAATTGAGACCCCTGCTACTTTCCGTTTGAAAATTGGAGAGTAAAATGTGCTAGTGAATTGTAAAGGTTTCATCCCCCTTGATGTATTTTTATTGAACACGACTTGCATGCTTCAAATTTTAATATTCTGTCCCCAGACTGCTGTCACTCACCACATCACACATTCTCAATTCACAGGGTCTAGATTTTACGGGGGAAAAGGCTCAAACATAATTATTAGGACACTTTGTTTATCATAGGAATATATTGCCAAAATGTAAATTTATATTTTACAGTTCCCAAAGGAAATAAATAGATTGCATTAAGAAAAAAGGAAAAAAAAGAAAAAAAAAAAAAAAAAGATTTTCTGTCTCTCACTAAGTGCCATCCTCTATCAAAAACCCGAAGTATTTTCTTATTATATTCCATCTATTTCCCAAGTGCTTTTGCGCTTTTTTCTCCTTCTATGGAACTTTTTCATCAGATTTTCAGAATTATTTCATGCCTTTCTTTCCCCTCTAAGCCATCCAATGTGTAAACTTACAGATGGCAGCATCCTTCTCAGGCATTTTCATTGCTACTAACTTCTGTGCCACTGGAGGAGGCCAGCTTATGGTACTGTTATGCCACTAACGAGTCTCCCATCTCCACAGCAGTAAACAGTCTTTTTAGCAGTCAATATTTGTGCTGCATTGTGCACACAACACCCTATGCATCTTGCCCCACCCACTGAGCATGTTTTATGAATCTCAATAGTTCGTCATCTTCCAGATACTCAGAATTTTTATTATTATTATTGCTGCTTTTTGTACATCCACAATGTTTTGTGTACTTTAGACTTTTTTTTAAAAAAATATTATTATTATTATTTTTTCCCCTTGAAAAATGCACGTACGTGGCAGTGTGCAGTTTATCTATATTATTTATTTACTCTCTCTGGAGGAAAATCTAAGTTTATTGGCTTTTGACTGGCTAGGAATGCTCAGTCCTGTTTCTACCAAGAATAAATAACAGAGCTAGTTCATCTGGAAAGCACAAGCATTTTCAGGAAAAGCTCAAATTTTATATAAATAAACACACCTGTTTGGATATGGAAAGTGAATAAAATGATTTAAAGGAAATACTAGTTAGCCATAATAACTCTCTGTGAATGTAGAAGTACGTTACAGACTCAACAAAGTATAATGTTGTTTATATTTATTGCTAAATAGGTTAACTTTAGATAAAAATAAATAGGACAATATCTTGTCAATATCCTAATGAAATCAACACTTTTTTCCTAAAAGTCTGACCTAGATTTAAAGCTAAAACTAATACCAAAGGTCACATGACCTAAAAAAAAAAAAAAAAAAAAAAAAAAAGTATCATAGAATCATAGAAAATCCTACGTTGGAATTCATAAGGTATCATCAAGTCCAACTCTTGGCTCCACACAGGACTACTCAAAAAAATCAGACGTTTGTTTAAGAGCTTTGTGCAGACTCTTTTTGAACTGCAGCAAGTTCACTACTTTGACCACTTCCCTTGGCAGCCTTCTCTAATGCCTGATCACACCCTTGATATAGAACCTTTTCCTAAAATCCAAGCTGAATCTTCCCTGTCACAGCTTCATGCAGTTCCCTCAGGTCATTGTAACCAGAAATTGGAGATCAGTGCCCATCCACTTCTGCTCCCCCTCGTTAGGAAGGAACAGACAGCAATGAGTTCTCTCCACAATTTCCTCTCCTCCAGGATGAACAAACAAAGGCACTTCACCCATTCCTCGTTCATCTTCCACTCTAGATCCTTCCACATCTTTGTAGCCCTCCTTTTAACATTCTGGTAATTTTATGTTCTCTTTTGTACTTTGAGGCCCATAACAACACATAATGCTCAAAGTGAAGTATCATCAGTGCATTGTAGATTGAGATAAATCACTTCCCTAGACCAGCTAGTAGTGCTGGTCTTGATGCACCATAGATATCGTTAACCTTCCTGGCTGCCTAAGCAATAACAAATAAATAAAGCTGCCTAGAGAGCTACCTTTTGTCCATGATCATTCCAGAGCTGGAAGTTTTAGAGAGGTACCAGAACTGGACTACTATGTTTCGAGATTGCAGAATCACAAAACTGTAGAATTGTTGAAGTTGGAAAAGACCTTAAAGATCATCAAGTCCAACAGCAACCTACCCATAACAACCCGCCACTAAGTCATGTCCCTGAGCACCATATCCAGATGGTTTTTATACACATCCAGGGATGGTGACTCAACCACCTCCCTGGGGAGCCTATTGGAATGGCTAACAACTCTTTCTGTAAAATTTTTCCTGATATCCAACCTAAAACTCCCGTGGCAAAGCTTGAGGCCATTTCCCCTTATCCTGTCAGCATTCACCAGTGAGAAGAGACCAAAGCTGTTCTTGCTGTAGTCACCCTTCATGTCACCCTTCACGTATTTGAAGAGAGCAGTACGGTCTCCCCTCAACCTCTGCCTCATGATGTCTGGTTTCATTGAAGCTGTTCTTGATTTATTATGCTGTACCTCTCATGAGAGCTAGTCTTTGATTACTTGAGCCAAAACTCCTTAACAAAACCATGAACTAGATAGTCCCAGGTTAGATGAGTTAAAATTGGATTTCAATCCTATTTAAAATGGAAAGAATACAGTGCATCCGCTATGATAATTATTCACAGTGTAAGTTGTGCAAGAAATCCAAAAATCTCTAAAATTATCAACTTTTGTACAAAGTACATTTTTTTGGGGAGGCCCAAATTCTTGTGATAGGCAGGAATTTTGACTAAGTAGCTTAAGTCATTCCTCACTATCTCATTTCCAAAGAAGTTATCTACAGTTCTGCCAAATTTTAGGATCTTTGAACCTAACTCTGTTCTATTGCTGTGTCATTAACCAGGAACTGGAATATGATGAAATCACTTTAATGTGGAAAGAAGCTAAATCCTAGAGAAGCAAGATTTTCCTAGCTTCTCTCTGTCACTTGCTGCATTCTTGTTTGTTGGCAAACAATGTAAGGACCCTCAGTTTATGGTGCAGTAAAAAATCCTGTTGAAATTAAGGCTCTTTAATCAACCTCTCATTGCCAATTTCTCTGCATCACATGGAAGAAATCTTTAAAATAGTAATTAAAGATCAACAAATTCATCATTAATGTGTCCTATTATTAATACTTGCTGTTTTGAGACTTATGAAGAGATAACTGACTTTGTTAGTATTATGAACCCTCCACATTACAGTAGTGTACTTTCACTCAAAATGATAAAGCCAAAAGGAAGTTTGTTTTCCCCTTGCTTTCCTGAAACATAGAAAGTTAAAAACAAAGAAACAAACAAAAAAACAAGGGGGGGGAGGGGGGTGAAGGGGAAGGAAGAAGTGGAAAGAAATGGATCTCCTCAGACATATAATCTGCTCAATTAATAAAGTGAGTCTAACCGAGTTGCTCCCTGGGGCCTAACACATGCACCTGTCCCAATCACCAGACAATTGATAGAATGTACGTGCCCAGACACACTCTCCCTCCTCCACTAAATATACATGTATTTTTTTTAAAGACATATGTAATTAGAGCTAATGGAAAAGTGGACTGACCTATTTTTTTTACAGAAAATCCTCTTTCACTCTGACTCATATGCTGTTCAGCCAATAAAAGCACAACAAATGGGATTATTTACAAACTTATTATACAGAAAAAGGAACAACATATACTAGTACATTTAAATAACGTATATTCTCTCCTCCATATGTTGGCTTTTTAACTACAATTTCAGATATCCTTGAGCCCTGAGCAGTCATTCTAGCAGATTTAAGACTCACGTGATTGGAACATTGATAAAGAAGTGACATAGGTACTCCTGTATGTGCAAACCAGTGTCTGTGCCCTGGTGATTAGAAGGGAGATGAAAGCATTCAGTCCTCCTGCTGTCATTGATGCATTCATCCCTGCATGCAGTGACTAACTTCATCTCCCTGAAGATTTCTTTTAACAGTCAACACGGGATGAATGGTACACATGGGATGAACAAAGCCTTCTTCTCTTCGTATTTTGCCTTATGTAACCCTCAGCAAAGCCATTTAACCTCTTGGGTGGTTCTATTTGTTATAGTGTCTGAGCATGACTGTCTTCTGGAGCAGAAATCAGATCAGTAAGGAAAGGATTTTGTAAATGAGATGTTACTAGCTAGCTACATATCACATAACAAGGTATCAATGGAGATCAAAACTGTCTTATGTTTTGGGCATTATAAGATAGCTTCTCTAAAGCTGTTACAGTGGATTTGGATTTATCTCTTATAGTTCTCCAGGACCATTTTCTTTTTGGTGTAATATTTAACTCCTTATGCCAGTGCTTAATAGTAGAATATTTTCATAGGGATATGTTTGATTGTAGTTTTGGTTTTGTGTTGATTTTTTTTATTCTCTCTCAGTCTGTCTGTGATTTTGTACTTTGAAGCATCTGAATACTTTTACTTATAGGCTCAGTGAATGCAATGGTTAAGGAAGTTTCACTTCTGTCTCAGATATTACATGAGCTTAATGGCTGTAGCTTGCACACCAGAGATGACTGTAACATGCCATATAGTGTTTTTGATATATGGGACAGCAGTTGCAAAAGGAATTTCCTGGCTAGTCCTACTAGAGTTATCCTAATTTTTTTTCTGAAAGATGCATTAGATACAGTACTTTACAGATTCATCATATTACTCAAACAACAAGGCCTGTAGGTTGTTAATATATTTTAGAAATGGGCTCAGTGAATTTTAAAGTAAGCTAGTTTCTATTACTGGATGCTTTCTACACTATTTTTTATGTTATTAAATGGCTCTTTTATGTTATCAAACTGAATTGCAGATTCCCCACAGTTACAAAATGGGCCCCTAAAGACTGCAGCTAGCAAGAACATTGCAAAGAGAGCAGGCAAACAGAGCATGGTGCCTCAGTAAGAGTGTACATCAGTTTACACAAGTCAGCTGGGAGAGCAAAATATCCCCACACACTCAGAGTATTCCCCTAGACTCAGTTGCCTCCCAGACAACAAATCTAGCCATGGCCTCCACTAGGCAGAATGCTCTTGCCAAAAAGAATATGGCTACCCAGACTGAGTGCCTGCTCAGAAATACTTCTGTTCAGTTCTCAGAAAGTGCCTAAGCCTGTTGATGCCCCTGTAGAATGGAAGAGACACCACCTGCCTGAGGTGGATGATCTGACCAGCATGGCGGCAGAGCTCAAGGTCGAGGCAGAGAGATCGAAGAGCATCAGGGAATGTGACCAGGAGTTAGACTGGTGTAGCAACTCCCTGCCATGGCTACCAGAAAGGCTCCAGTGTGATACATCTGAAAGAGTGAACTCCCTGCTCTGCCACCACAGGGCAAAGGGGTGGGACCTAAGAGATAGAAAGGAATGGAAGCAGATCCCTGATCAGCATCAGAGTAAAAACGTTTTCCTACCTATCTCATAATAGGGTTGAGGCTGTGGAACTCGGAAGAGGCCAGTGAGTATGCAGAGGAAGGTCCACCCAGGAGGATGTCCAGGGCAAGCAGATTGACTCAATGCCTTAAGACTACCTCTGTGAAAAAGAAATGAGTAATAGTCGTGAGTGACTCCCTTCTGAGAGGACCAGTGGGCCCTACGTTTCAATCAGACCCCTTACATGGGCTGTCTTTGGAGAACAGATCAGGGGCATTGCTAGGAGACTCCTTAGTCTAGTTCACCCACCTGATAATTCACAGAATCACAGAATGGCCGGGGGTGGAATGTACCTTAATGATCATGAATCTCCAAACCCCCTGCCACATGCAGGGCCACCAACTTCCACATTTAATGCTAAACCAGGCTTCCCAGGGCTCCATCCAATCTGGTCTTGAACATTTCCAGAGACAGGGCATCCACAACCTCTCTGGGCAGCCTGTGCCAGCATCTCACCACTCTCTCTGTAAAGAATTTTCCCCTGACATCCAACCTAAATCTTCCCTCCCTCAACTTCAAACCATTTCCCCTTGTCCTGCAGTTATCAACACTTTCAAAGAGTTGATTCTCCACTTGTTTGTAGGCTCCCTTTAGATACTGAAAGGTTGCAATGAGATCACCCTGAAGCCTTCTTTTCTCCAGGCTTAACAAGCCCAGCTCCCTTAGCCTGTCTTCGTAGGGGAGGTGCTCCAGCCCCCTGATCATCTTTGTGGTCGTCCTCTGGACCCTCTCCAACAGCTGTCTGTCTTTATTGTACTGGGGGCTCCAGACTTGGACACAGTACTCCAGATGGGGCCTCACTAGGACAGAGTAGAGGGAGTCAATCACCTTTCCATCCCTGCTGATTACTCTTCTTCTGATGAAGGCCAGGATACTATTTGCATTATTATTCCTTACTGGTTCAGACTGGAAGCAATGAAGTAGTCAAGAGAAGATTTAAGACTATCAAAAGGGACTACTGGAAACTGGGACCATTAGTAGAAGGAGCAGGAGTACAGATAGTGTTTTCTTCAGTCTCCTCAGTGTCAGGGAGGGATACAGAGAGAACCAGGAAAACACATCTGATAAATATATAGCTAAGTGACTGCTGTGACCATAGGAATTTTGACTTTTTTTGACAATGGGATGCTTTAATTTATGCCTGGTCTGATGGCTGCTGTTGAGGTCCACATAGGTTATAGCAGGAAAAGAATTCTGGCTCAGGAAGAGCCTAGTCTTGTTGACAGAGCTTTAAACAAGGGGGCTTGTTTAAAGCTTTGAAGGGGAAAGAAGGTGGTAACAAGCCTGCCATTTAAAGGTATGGAATAGCACAGCCAAGTTAGAAGAACAAAGTGATAGTGGGGTTCCTCATACTACTTGTTCATCTTATGATGAATACAATAGGCAGAAAACTGACAGCTGGTTTATCACCAGCTCTTTAAACTAGATTTGATAGGGGAAGAGAATGTATGACTGAGGAAAAGAAAAGAAGTCAGGGAACCCTGTATCTTTAGGAAGCTACAGGGGAAATTCTCAGATTTTCTCCAGAGAATTTTGAGAGGGCTCTTCAAAGAAGGTAATACAGCTGAAAGCACTGCTGAAGTGCCTCTATACACACACAGCATGGGAAATAAACAGGAGGAACTGGAAACTGTGGTGCAACTGGAAAACTATGATCTTATTTCTTATCACGGAAACATAGTAAGATGACTCACATAACTGGAACACCATGACTGAAGCTTGTGAGATTTTTAGAAGGGATAGATGAGGTAAGAGAGGTATGGGAGTTGCCCTCTATCTTAAGAAGTGGACAACTGTGAAGAATCGCCCATGAGGAACGGTCATGAACACACTGGAAGGCTGTGGGTAAAAATTAGAGGCAGGACCAATAAAGAGAATCAGGTGGCCAGAATTTCCTACAGGCCACCTGATCAAGGGGAGCCTGCTGATGAGGCCTTCTTGCTTAAGTTGTAAGAAGAGTTGCTCTCTCAGGCTCTCAACCTGGTAGAGATTTCAACCACCCAGATGTCTGCTGTGAAAACAACACGTAGAGCTATAAGCAGCTGAGGAGAACCCTGGTTCAGATATTGAACTAACCAGAACTAGACTTGGGGGTGGAAAAAAATCTAGACATAAGACAGTAGTGAGCTCTTGCAGCCTAGGTCAGCAGTATCCTGGGTTACATCAAAAGAGGAGTGGTCAGCAGGGAGAGGGAAGTTATGGTCTCCTTCTACTCTGCCCTTATGAGGATCCATGTGGAGTACTGCATTTAAGCCGGAGGCCTCCAGCACAGGAAGGATGTGCAGCTCTTGCAGAGAGTCCAGATTAGGGTAGTGAAGGTGATCAAAAAACTGGAGCACCTCTCCTACAAAGAAATGTTGAGGGAGTTGGGCTTGTTTAGTTTGGAGAAAGTTCTGGGGAGACATTACTGCAGTCTGTCAGTACTTGAAGAGAGCTTATAAGCAGGGAGGAAAACAATTTTTTTACGTAGTTTTATAGGGATAAGACAAGGGTGAATGGTTTGAAACTGAAAGAGGGTAGATTTACATTAGATGTTAGGAGGAAATTTTTTATTCAGAGAATGATGAGGCACTGGAGCAACCTGCTCTCAGCAACACTGTGAATGCTCCATCCCTGGAGGCATGAAAGGCAGATTGGATGGGACCCTGGGCATCCTGATCTACTGACTGGAAACCTCACCTATGGCAGAGGGTTTAATTAGGTGATCTTTAAGGTCCCCTCCAACCTAAGCCATTCAATGATTGATTCTACGATCAATCAAATTCTGAAAAGAATTTACATGCTGATTTATTTATTTTATATGTTCCATTAAAATTAGATGACTATGTAACACCCACAATATCCGTTTAATCCAACTCAACCCAAAAGTCATAGTACTTCTGTTATTTTCAGATATAATTTTATAGAATGAAATTGAAGGTAAATTTTCCTACATTCACATGAGAACATAAAAGAGACACAATGAACAGATCTGACTTTTTTTTCTATCTGAAAGGAACGAAAGCAAAATAATCCTCAGATATAATGAACTTGATATCCTGTTAAGCTCCAAGCTGGTTATAGAATCTTTCATTACCACAAAATGTATCAGCTTAATATCTCTCTCTACTTTTAGTGTCTCCTAAAGAGATCATTGGTACAAGGAAATTGAAATAGCAATCAAAGCTGTTGTCTATCACATCCCTAACATATGTGCTCCTAAGCATTGTTACATAGCAAATTGCTCCTGAACTGAGAGTGCTGAGATCTTAAACCTTCTCCATCTGATCTGAACAAGGGAGGAAACTGCATGGTTTTGGAGGTGAAACTGGGTTTTGTACACTATCATACCCTAAAAGGAAAGCTGTTTCAGTCTAACACAGAGCATATAAAAGCTCACATGTATAGCACTCTTGAGAAAAGAAGGACCTAGTCTGGATTTTAATAATAGAATATACATACTCTTGCTTCACTGGCAAATGAACTGTGAGAACTGTCAGTCAGAACATTGTTTAATTTGTGTTCCCTGCATTTATATGTATTTTCCTCCACCTTCTTCAGAAACAATAATCCTTTAAAAGTAATCTGTATCTTAAGAGCATAAAGTAGCTTGCGGCACTAAGAAATCTGAAGAAGAAATCAGAAGCACAGTAGTGAAGTAAGATCTTCTGTGCTTTCTGAGGACATGGGATCTGATGTTGAAAGTGCTGACATACATTGCAAGGCTTTTTGCTCATTCTTTCCTTTCTTTGCTGCTAAACTTTTTTTTTCTGTCTGTCTGTAGCCAATCAGTAGAATTTGTGGCTTAAAATTAAAATAGAGCAATTCTGCTCCACCTCACAGCAATGGAGTAAATGATATTAGGATTCTTCAGTGTAAGAACACTAAAATCATCCTAGATTACTAAATGATAATTTGGAGAAATATTACTTGTAAAACCATACAAATGAACAAGTAGCCCATAAACCAGTGCATTTGTGTCCTCTATATCAAGTTCACTGTGCATGATCCTTTCTTGTGCTGAGCTCTGCTGAAAAAGGAAGATTCTTTAAAAATTATTTAGTACTACTCATTATACTTTAGAATCCATACAGGGCTCCCACTTGTCAGCAGAGGTTTCAGGAACCAATCTGAAGTCTTTGGGAAAAAAGTAAAAATTTCACAGTATGAAAGAAAGTTAAAAAAGGAATTTTTTTCTACACTGCAGTAGGATCTTTAAGAAACTGGTTTGGTTTTCAGTAGTATCCCTGTGAATAGAAGTCAGATTTTCTTTAAACCAGCATTGCCCCCCTCATTTTAGGCATGAAAGTCACTACTCTGATGGAACAGCAAGAAAGAGAGACAAGGATGGCAGGATACAGACAGCACACAAAGGAGAAATAAGAAACCTTTTAAATAGGGAATGAAACACACTGTTTGATAGCTAGAAAAGAGGGGAGTGTCAGGAAGGTAAAAGGGCATGCTCCGTAGGCGTAAGCAGAAATAATGGAGTGTAGAGTAGTGGGATGTGAAGGGGTTATAACGATCATGGTAGCTGAATGTGTAATTTGCAGTGAATAATTGATCCAGTGCCTTTATCACTTTTTTTTTTTTTTTTTTTTTTTTTTTTTTTTTTTTTTTACTGTTTCTCATCAAGAAGATTACAATTTTCTTGCATCTGTTCCATCCTGATGATTCAGTGAGTGATTTTTTGCAATTGCAGCTTGGCCTGTATACCAAACACAAGCAAAATTTATTGTGAATATACAATATCAGAAATTCTAGTTTAGTTTTGATGGAACACATAAATCACATGATATTTTATATTTTCTCTAATTAGTGAGTGTAACTCTAACAATTGCTGTGACATTTCTCCCAATTATGTATTCAGAATATGTTTTTCATGAATATTTTTTTAAAACAGACTTTCTCTCCGAATGTTTATGGCTGTAAAATCATTGGCAAGAATATTACAGCAATTTTTGACAGTGTAGAGACTTTTTTTATTAAAGGGAAAGAGATGACATGAGAGATCACACTGAATTCAAGTGTATGTGAATTCTCTCTCTACATAAAAATACCTGATACATCTTCATTAAATCAAACAAGTCTCTAAGCTTCTGCTTGCCTCTCACTATACAAACTCAGATGTGTGTGTAACTGTAAGTTAATGTGTAGATGTCTCAGATATGTGATGACATCTTCAAGGGTAGTAATTCCCCAGCTTTTATAAACAACCTGTTCAGAGGTCTGATTTCCATGTCAATGAAAAAAAAATACTCATTTAATAAAATGTTTTTTTTCTATTTGTAAGTGTATATACCTCCTCTTAACCTTTCACTGTGCACTTCCAAAAATAATCCAATTCATAGTATCTTCTGTTAGACAGCTGAAGTCAGTAATAAGATGCCCAATTTTTATACGCTGAACTAACTCAGCTTTCTCAGCCTCTCCTTACATATCATAGCATAACAGAATCATAGAATTTTTGAGTTGAAAAGGGCGTTTAAAAGCCATTAACTGCAACCCTGTGCAATGAACAACGACACCTACAGCTAGGTCAGGTTGCTCTGGCCAGCCTGATCTTGAATGTCAATAAGGATGGGCTCTCCACTACATCCCTAGGCAACCTGTTCTAATGCCTCACCATCCTTACAGAAAATAAATAAATAAAAATAAAAATAAAATAAAATAAAATAAAATAAAATAAAATAAAATAAAATAAAATAAATTCCTTACATCTTATCTAAATCTCCTCTATTTTAATTTGAAACCATTTCCACTTGTCATGTGTAACAGACCCTGCTAAAGAATCTGTCCTCTTATTTATTGAGTTTCTCTTCAGATACTGAAATGCTACTGTCAGGTCTCCCCAGGGCCTTCTCTTCTCCAGACTGAACAGGCCTAGATTTTCAACTTGGATCAATCAATGAAGTGGTCCTCTTACCAGACTCTCTCAACAACCTGTGAATTAGAATAGACATTTTTTTATGCTCTAATTTTGTCCTTGAAGAGTTATCCTGACCCTGCTAGCCTTCAAGGCAGTCTCCTATGAGACTTTACAGCCAATTCCCTGAACAAAGTGAAGTCCGTTCTCCTGAATTTTAGAGTCATTCATTATTCTGCTGCTTGCTTTACTCATTTCCCTCAGGATCTTTTCCTCCATTATTTCCTCTCAATAAAGTTATTCACAAACATGGAAATGAGATTTGAGGCTATGTGCAGAGCTGGCCATATGATATTGTCTGAAGGGAGAAAATTTTGAAAATTGAGTACGTTCTTAAATGAAAAGCATGCAACATTTGCTGACAAAGTTTGAATATTGCTTTCCTCAATCAAACAAGTCCATAGCACTAACTTGTTAGTGCTATTATTTTTAACTTGAAGTAACAGATAAAAGAAGAAACAAATATTTATCATACAGAGCTTAGAATTCAGGTGTTCATAAGTAACTCAGGAAGTATTTAAGATTATCTCATTAAGATATATGTTGTTACTTCAAAATAATTCAGCTATTTCAAAGACAGTTTGTGGAAATAAATAGATCTCATCCTAGTGAAAGGCCTGCAGACAAGAAAATGCCACTGAGTTGTACACCAAAAGGCAGATATGTCAAGATTTTCCTGCAGAGTAGTGAGACTCATCTAATTGCCTCCCGTCTCACTCTCTTTCCATCCTAGAAAGACATGTATTTCACTCATTTTCAGCACAACATCAAAAACCTTTTTGTTGTCTATGAGTATCACATGCCAGACATGTCTAGTCAGTAACATCTTCATCTGGGATCAGGTGATACTTGTGTTTCATTCCTGGAGTCAAAAAGTGAGGAAAGGCACACACTGCAGTACCACCCAATAATGAAATGAATCTCTTATGGGGAATCTTAATTAAGGGGCAATTTACCAGAGACAACTTTCTCAGAGCTGTAAGATTTATAAAGATTTCCTCTCTGTGAGCTCGCTACCATCTATAAAATATGAGGTCATATTCTATCCCAAATTTTATTTTCTGTAAATTTCTAGGAATACATTTTTGGGCCTAGATTTCTGTATCAAATTTGCAAGAATCATACTATCCTTAGAGTCGAAAGGGACCTTTAAAGGTCATCTAGTCCAACTCCCCTGCAATGAACAGGAACATGCTCAGTTAAATCAGGTTGCTCAGGGCTTCATACAGTCTCACCTTGAAAGTCTTCAGGGATGGGGCATCAGCCACATCTACAGTCAATATGTTCCATTGCTCTCATTGTAAAAGACTTTTTCCTTATGTCCATCCTAAGCCTACCCTCTTTAAGCTTGAAATAAAGAGAAAGATAACAAACATAGAAAACTTGCGAGGGATACAGGGGAGAAATCATGTAGTTACATAGCTGCACATGCCTTTTTCATAAGGAAACTGTTATATAAAAGAACATTTTAAAAAAGAACATGAAGCGACAAAAGCACTATAGTGTAGAGAGGCACCTTGAGCTGTTACATTATGAAATACAAAGTTGGTGAAATAAAAATAAAATAAAAAATCCAACATTCATAAATCATAGTTGAGCAATTCAAATCTGATACGTGATAGGCTATATAACCACCTGTGATGTAATCCCAGTATTACATATAAGTGGGAATATTAGAATGAAGCAACACTGCCTAATTTTGCAGATAGTAGCACCACTCTAAGGCCAACAGTAAAATGCAAATAGCTGATAAAAATACTATCAGAAGATATAGCTTACAGTCATTGCCAAACCATTACTGTGCTTTTCCTGTACTGTAGGGCAAGGAAAGTCAGAGACCTGAAGGTCAGTAACATACTGTACTCTATTTTATATGAGAAGGAAAATAGGCAGCACAAAATAGATGCACTATTCCCAGACAAAATTTCAAAGACAGAAAGGCATTCATGACAGAAACCAAAGTTTGAAATAGATTTGCATACACTGCCTGTAAGATAGTTAAAGCAGAGACAATCATCATCCACTAAGGAAAAAACTGATGACCTGACATCAACTGATGATGCAACACCAGAATACACCAACACTTTATTTGGGTGAAACTTGCAGCAGCATGATAAATGTAGAAGAGGGGTGAGGGGAGGAAGGGAAAGTAAATTAGAATTTGTAATTATCCCAAACCAACTAACAGTATGAAATGCGTGAATTGCTCATTAATGTTAACAACATGGTACCTGCTTTTATTCCAAGACAAAAGAATACAGCACTTGATCCATTTGTATTCAAACCAGCCACTTACGATCCATAAGCCCACATACCAAGTTCCGCCACAATTTTAGAAGTCTGACCATCATTCTGGCTTAGAATTGTTCCAAGATTTACTAATATGTGCATGGGAAGAACTTCTTTAATGTTAATGTTAACTTCCTGTTTGAATAAATGTCTACCATGCTGATTGGTCAAGTAAAGACTCCAGCTCGACTCTATACAGTACAGAGATTCTGGGATATGAAAGACAATCTATGATATCCAATAAATTTACCATTTGTCCTTTTAGAAGTTGTGTACAGATAGAAGAGGGTTTCCAAAGGAATAATTTCAGGTGTAATCAAGCCATTTGTCTCATGCTATATGGACTAATTTTTAATTTGTGTAATTTTGTTCAGATATTCTTTACAACAAAGTTTCACTGCCTTTAATATACAGAGCAGCACATCATTTTATTATTCAGCGTGCTGTAAAAGAAATAATGTTCCTTGCCTCTACTTCACTGTTATTTAATTTCCAACAGAAAAATAAATAAATGAATAAATAAATAAATAAAAATCTTCAAAGCTGAAAACAGAAAAAAAGTTACTGAATTTAAACAGCTACAGGATATGTTTTACCTTTGCAACTACTTCTCTTTTGCCTTTATACCCGAAGTAGGACAGCAGTCTATCCCATACACAGGACTATTTTTTTTTTTTTTTTTAAGAAATGTTACAAGACTTAATGGTATTTTCTATTTATTTATTAGAATAGATACAATTTACAAAACAGAGATAAACAAACTGAAGAATATTCCTCTCATTTTCAAAGTGATAGAAATGGAAGAAGATATCTGAGGTCCTAAAGTATTCTGTTATGGTAAATAGTAAGTACTACGAAGTTTTTTAGTTTCCTTATTAAAAGAATTTAATATGTTTTTTGTCCAGCATCAGTGGTAGGCAGGTTTATGCATAATATAGCTTCTTTCTTCCTCTTTCTATTTTAAATTTTGGTCCAGTACTATATATACATTTGGTCTTGTTAAAACATTGCTTCACCATTTAAAATGTCCTTTTCTTTTTTGTGATGTCTCCATTAAAATTTCCCTGATACTATTTTAGACAACAACCAAATCCGCTTTCATATCTCTTTTATTCTGAGACTCAACAAACCAAGCTTTCTAGACTGCTAAGAAAGCTGCTTCATTCCCTTGATCATCTAAGTAGCCCTTTTCCGCATTTGTTTCACTTTGAGTTTTATATGTGGGATTTCATAGTTCATTTATGTTAAAATGTGACATAGAATTAGGGAATATACATATAAATTTCTTGTTCTTGCAGTTAAAGGGAAGAATAATTTTGAAGATTAAAAAATAATCCATTGGTAGTAATTGATCTTTCTGGTCTGTTTGTTGCATGTTGTAATTTTAGTGACTTTTTGTTATGGATTTTACTTATTTATTTATTTTAGCTGCTTTAAAATGTAAGGAAATTATTTGCTGATAATGGGGTGCATAGGGATGCAAGGAATGTCCATTTCAAATACTTGTAAGGACTGAACATTGATTGCATATTTACTTATAAATTCATGATGGAATTATGGTGGCTGAGCCATTCCATTTTTCTCCCTTCCACATAAAGCACTTTTAATACCAGTGAATTCTTATCCTCTTCCTTCAAAATTATTTTGGATGCATTGCTGTTCTCTTAAATGAGAGTGTTGATGCTAGATCCAGAAAACATGGCATGGACAAGTTATTGGCTTCTCAACCTCTCACGTGCATGAATGTAAGAGGACTCTCTGTGAAAGAGCACCAAGCAAGAGCTTCCGCCAAGTTGAACAGAGTGTTATATCAAATGAGGAACATTACTGTCAAGAAATTACAACTTCAGTATTGACATAAATGTTGACAGCGCCATTTCCAAAGATAGTGGTATCAGAGCAGATTATGATTCACAGAGGACTGTCCAAATAGTGATGATTTAGACAAAATGCTCCCAAATAAGAAAAAAAATCTGAAAGGAGAACTGCAGATGACAATGATTTTATCAGGCCAGTGCTGAGACGGAGTGTGTTTTCTCTTCTGTTCTCAGAAGCTTGCTGACTATAGAGATAAACTAACCATAATGAAATCTCTTTCTGCACCCATTCTCTTGTTGATGGCAGCAAGAGGCATGATAGCAGGGCATGATAAATCCTGGGTGGTGACTGAGGGTGTGTAACTGCAAACAATGTCATCCTTCAAATAAATTTCTATAAGATTTGAGAAATGGAAGGCCAAGTCTGTTCATAATATAACCTGAAAACGCCAGTGAAGAAGTATGAGGAATATCCACTGCATCAGATTCCCAAATGCAGAAATGAGAAAAGAATTAAGGTAGTCAGACTAAAGATGATCACAGTATACAGCAAAAAAGGCCAGAGATGATATTTTGATCAATCTATCTGAACTTATTTCCTGTTCACACACTAGCTCATCTAATGTGTCTGTTTTTGAGTATCTAATATTAGTGTAGATAAAGGGCAGTCAAGCACCATTTAAAAGGGCACCCCATTTAAAAGATAATAAGGCCAGACAGTGTAAGCTTTTGTTAATGTTGTTATGTAGAAGAAGGAAAGAGAGAATAAATCATTCCTTTGTATTTCATTTAAGCCTGAAGTGTCCCAGAAATAATTTGGACCAGCTGATCTCTTTGTTACAGCTGAGAATTTTTATTTTTATTTTTAACCATAAAACAAAATGAAGTGTAACAACAACCACTGTAAATTCACTTTGTAATATTCAAAAACTTCAGCAATATGTATATATTTTGTCAAAAAAAGGAAAACTCTTCCAATTATCAAATCTATACCAAACCAGACAACTTCATTTGGAATGATTACATAATAACATTTATGTTTGGACACTGGAAATAAAACATCAAGAGCTGTGTTCTCCCCCAGCTCTTTGTTCACCCCTGGTCTCCTCACTGGCAGGGCAGCATCAGATGAAATATCCTCAGCATGAGGACTGTTCGGCAACAGCCAAAACATTGGTGTATTATCAACACAGTTTTTGCCATCAATCCAAAACATAGTACTATGCCACCTACTCTGAAGAAAACTAATTTTAGCTCAGTCCAAATTAACTTACTAAATGAAAAGTAATTACAGTATGGGAGACATATTTATATCTAGCCTAAATAAGCAATAAAGTAGACAAGTGTATAATCTCCAGAAGCAATTACGTAAACACCTATGAGCATGTAAGAATACTATAGAGTCAGTTAAAGTGTAGAAAGAAGAATATGGAGCTGAAACATTGCAAGAGAATGTATTAACAGTAACGACACGATTCTGCTATGGCAGTGATAACTCTGAGTTATACATCTGAGGATGTACGTGAATGTTTGTAGGGAGAAGCAGCATCTCAATAAGTTTCTATTACCACTGGAAGAAAAACACACTTTATCTGATGAGATTTTTTTTTCCCCTTTTAATTGGGCATAGAAGCAGTAGGTTGAAAATCTAACTAGAATTTTGCAGAATCAGTAGTTGATTCTGGGGGAGAAGGGGAGAAATCAATGGTCAAACTAAATAGTGAGCATGGACAGGAGACAATAATGATTTTCCTGCCACGAAGAAATTTTGAACTATTTTTTAAAACTACAAGTGATGAAGAACTTTCTGAGCTTGAGAGTAAAAGAGAGCTCTTTTGAAAATAAGCCTACTAGAGAACTAGAGACACTGCAACAACCCAGATATGCACAAATTCAGTTTCAAGAAATTTTTTAACATGACTGTCATTCCTTTGTATATGCTCTTGCGTCATGACTAGAGGTAACATAATTGTATAATTGGTAAGAACAACTTGTAACATATACAGCTAAGGAATGCTGTATATAAAATATGCTGTATGCATATTGCACATTTTCTGATATTAAGTACTGTGTCACATAAACAAACAAACAAACAAGCAAACAAACAAACCTTTTCTCACTGTGTGAACATCCCTGATGGTGATGAGGTAGGTTCATAATCTGCTAACACGTGGAAGAAAAAATTAAGAAACTGGTCCTATGAATTAATATATTGATAAATTTGCATCAAAAGTGACATTTTTGTTGACTTATCAATGGAAGGCTTCATTGAAATTTTTCAGAATTGGATCTGAATTTGATGTTATTTAAAGTTGAGTCGTATTCCTCTCTTCAGGTTTTAAGAGAGGTGGCTTCACTTTTTATAGTATTTTCAGCTCTAAAATTTAAATTGAGGAGGTAGAAATCACAAGACACATCAGAGCACAAACATATGAAATTTCCCACCACTTATCACAGTTAGGTTCAGTTGACCACATTCTGAAGTATGATCAATCTGAAGGCCATATCTCACTAATGTTAGTGTGGCTGGGTTTAAGATAAGAAAAACTTAATATTTGCTTTAAAGACAGAATTGAGATAGTTCATATGCATGAAAGCTCATGAGTAACTTGCAAGCCTAAACAATAGTTTTCTTATTATTCTTTTAATCTCTTTTTTAAATATTACCATATTTCATTTGTAACAAAATCCCTCTGTTTTAGTTTCAAATATCCTTCCATTCTTTTAAAGGCTTGCAAGTATCTAGAAGGTTAAATGAAACTTTTAGGTAAAATGAGAACTTCATATCTTGTAATTGATATATTGCTAGTCAGTGTGAGTATATCTGTATTTCTGCATGTTTGCATGCTAAATTTCCAAGATGGTAAGTATAGTCTGATCAAATATTTAATACTTACAATATGTGAAGTTTTAACACTTAACTGTTTTGAAATCATCAACAAATAAACTTATTAGATTTCCTTCTGATCTGAAAAATGGAATATCAGGTTTGAATCCAAAAGGAAAGCTTGCTTTTAGGTTGTAAATGGATAAAAATTATGACAACATCACTTTTATCTCTTATCTTCAAATTTTGGATTTTGCAATAACAGTACTAAAAAAATTGACACATGATTAATATTTTTCTGTATATCTAACAATGTGTGTAAAATCACTGTTATACTGTTTGATTGCTTTTAACTTGCAATAATTTATAAAATGTATCTGCATTTTGCACAGCAGCGCTCATTTTCACTTACCAGAATTCTAACAGATTTCTAACCTAATTTTATAATTGGTCTAAGATGTATTTAGTATCCTGAGGACCTTCATGAATTCCCTTCATTTTCTCTGGTCACTGCAGAAATTAAGTCTGCTTCTTACACAATTTTTAGGCTATTTACACTAATGTTGCTTAAAAAAAATGTCTTGTGAGACTAACCAGACTTTCTGCTCATGTCCTGAATCATCAGTATAATGCATTTTCAATTGACCAGAGATGAGGTATTTGAGAAACTTGCAAGAATTGTACTTCAAAAAAAGCATTATTTCTTGTAAATGTAAGTCTTTTTAGCAGGCTAGTAGGCTGCATTTGAGAACCCAGAGAGTGATATGAAAGTTTGGAAGACGTAGGGAGAGTCTGTTGGAATAGTAAAGTAATTATTTTAAACAGCTAGGCTTATAGGGAAAAGGGGAAAGTAAATTGGAGAATGGAAAAAAAAAAAAAAAAAAAAAAAAAGGTAGAAAAGAGGAAAAGAGCAAGAGGAAATGAGGGGGAAAAAAAAAGGTGAAGGTGTAAGAAAGGAAGGAGGAGAAGAGATGATACTCTTTAGCCCAATGAATACCATATTGACTGCTAATAACAACACACAGGATTTGTAATAACTTTGCAAAGTCTAAGGTATGTGGCTTACCAGACTTTCAGTAGTCCTGGTTTACCTGAGTTATCCATAACTGCAGTTCTTCCAAAATGAGGTGGCTATGACTAATTTTACTTGTGTGGTTCAACACAAATAAATGTGTGGATAGCAGTAGTATGTATATGGTATCTATTATGGTATCTATAGATTGCAATAACATGCAGTTGCTTAATGTAAAAGGAGATATTTGTGACTAACACAATAACTCTGAAGAAATACAGTCCTGGCATAGCTACAGGAAACTTGAGAAACTGGGACACAAGATACAATGTAAAGAAAATCAGGTGTGGGGAGATAAGAGGTGTATTGAACACTAGCAGTGGAGATCCCTTATTTATAAGCAATAGCCCTGTGTTCTGTTGAAAACAAGCAAACAAAAAAAACTAACCAGCAAATAACATGGAACAAGGCTAAAATATTTTTTAGGATTAAAAAATAAAACATTTTTAATGGAAAATATGCAGTACATAGAATCATAGACTCATAGAATCATAGAATGGCCTGGGTTGAAAAAGGCCACAATAATCATGTAGCTTCACCAGCCACCAGACCAGGCTGCCCAGAGCCACATCCAACCTGGCCTTGAATGCCTCCAGGGATGGGGCATCCACAACCTTCTTGGGCAACCTGTTCCCGTGTGTTATCACCCTCTGTGTGAAAAAAATTCCTCCTAATATCTAATCTATACCTTCTTGTCTCAGTTTAAGACCATTGCCCGTGTCCTATCACTATCCATCCCGCAAACAGTAGTATACCCTCCTGTTTATACTCTCCCTTCAAGCATTAGAAAGCCACAGTGATCCCCCCAGAGTTTTTTCTTCTGTAAGCTAACAAGACCAGCTCCCTCAACCATTATCCACAGGAGAGATGGTTCCAGCCCTACAACTCATTCCAAGAGCTCCATATCTTTCTTATACTGGTGGCCCCAGGCCTGGACACAGTACTTCAAATGAGGCTTCTTTCATTAAACTCTCATAATTTCAATGCTACTAGCAGTAATATTGAATATATTTAAAAGTCTGTTTCTCCCTTGCCCATAAAACATGCTTGGATTGTAACAAGATTTTTAAAAATAAAAATAAAAAATAAAAAAAAATAAAGGCAAGTGAAAGGAGAAAAAAATGTATTGATTGCTTAGTAAGACAGAAGAGAAGAGAAAAATATTTTAAATATTCTAAGGGGGAGCATATGATTAGAAGGAATTCAAGGAAGAGTTTATTATTACCTGCCCACATTATTTCATATTATACTGCTACTAAAATATTATGTATTAGTGATAGGTGGATAGTTGGACTGCATGACACTGAATGTCCTTTCCAACCTTGTTCATTGTATAACACTATGATTCTAAAGCACAGTGGTCAGCTTCACAAAAAAAAAAAAAAAAAAAGTGAAAGTTCTTTTGCTTTTTATTTCCTTTTCTAATTCGCCTTTGATCAAATAGTGACAAATAGACTGAGTAGAAGCCTAGACTTAGAATACTGTCTACATGACAGAAAAATAAAAATTATATGCTCTTGCTATTATTATTATTTATTTGCACAGCAGAAAAGTGTGTGCTGGAATTACTGCTGATGCAGAAAGAAGTAAAAATGACTTGCAGCGGTGTGCTGTTCTTTCAGATCTGCAAAGATACTTGGTCCTGAGTTGCAACTATACAAAATATAGTGACTTCTGCTTCTCTTCCCTACTGGACTCTGTAGGCATCAACACTGCAGTGCAAAGATAGATAAAGTAAAATAAAGAAGGGGGACAATTTCATTTGATTTAAATTGACTTTGGTTTAGCTGTGTCAGTTTACAGACAGGAGATGCGTTCCAAGGCTACAAAATTGAACTTACCTTCTTCTTTAGGCACTGTACTGACTTTGCTGAAATCTGTTTTCAAATGCTTGCATTTTATTTCAAGTCTTGTGGAGAGATTTTATTTGTTCATATTTTTATTATGTTTCTTTACATTTTAAGGCTTTTCAAATTGGTGTAAAGTTTTGATTACAGACAAAAACTTTTTTTTTTTTTTTTAACTTAAGTATTGTAAGAAAAAAATGCTCAGTGATCTTAATGATCTAGTCATTATTAAAATCCCCCAAATCATGTGAAAAGCAAAACAAAAACAAAACAACATCTTCCTAATATATATATAAACAAAGATAGAAAAATAAAGGCAGGAAAGATTAGAGAATATTTAAGCCAAAAACTATTTTTAGGAACACAGTTCTGTTTTTCAGATTTATCAGTTGACTATCAACATTTAATGATAAAAATGTCAGATATTCCACATTGTTACAGTGTCATTCATTTCAGCAGATTTATAAAAATTATACGGATAACCCAAGAAGTAAACCCGTGTCAAGGGTTTTTATTCCTAGAACATGAACAGCAACAGAACCATGACTCTTTCAAAGTGACTGGCATTATGTATGTCTATTCACATGCATGTGTACAGATGCATGATGCATGATTCCTGTGTGTGACTGTCACTCATCAGACTAGCTTTTCATTCATATTACATTATCTAAAATTCCTGAGGGGTGAGTCTTACAGGCTTCAAATTGTATCTTCCTCTCAAACCTGCAGTCATTAGAATTTTAAATAAAAAAGAGATTAAAGGAATAGCTAATACATATGTGTGTAAGAAAGCAAAGACAGTAGTATGCTCATCTATCTTGTTGAACTAAAGCAACTTTTGAAAATTTAGTATCAAATTCTAGCAATAAATTTAGAAAATGTTGAACCAGAATTGGGTTTGGAATTAATACACATATATTTGGATGGCTAAACTCAGAGCTCCTGGCTGCTAATTGCTATTAGCCAGGAATCTTTCTTTTTTCCCCTGAGTATTTTGAAGTTCAGACATTTTTTATACCATGTCCTGGGGACCTCAACCTTCACAAAAGTTGATTTCTCTTCATTTAAAAGATGACTCGCAGTAGTTTTAGAATTCCTGAGGACCATTTCTGGGTGTCTCACTCTGGCTTAGTTCTTGGAAATAAACTTTGTTGTATCTCAATATAATTGTGCATAAAGCAATAGTAAACACATTTATTTCTTATAGGGCTTGTAGATTTTTATTTCTCATATTTCCTATTTTACTCACTTTTGTTGTTCTTTAACTCTTACTTTATGTTTTCTTATCTATCTTACAACCTTTAGAATGAAATCCATTTTCTGCTGAAGTCAACTCTAAAAACTCAGGACTTCATTATTTTATATATATGATTTCAGCGCCTTTGAAAAAGACACTGCACTTTCAGTAAGATGGTGATGCTACCCTGTCTGAGTAATTTAAAAGTCAGCAGGCCTTTAAAAGTTCAAAGGACAGGAAGTTCTTATTGCAACCTTTCAGTACAAAAACTAGATGGAGATCTTTCACAGAGGCATACAATGATAGGCCAAAGACTAATTGTTTAAAGCTGAAAGACTGCATTTAAATTAGGTAAGAGGAAGAAATTTTTCACTCGGAGGGTGGCGAGGCACTGGAGCAGGTTGCTCAAAGACGTTGTGGATGCCCTGGAATCATAGAACCATGGAATGGCTGGATTGGAAGGGAATCAAGGATCTTAAAGTTCCAACCCCTTACCATGGGCAGGGCCACCAACCTCTAGAATGGTACTAGACCAGGTTGCCCAAGTTCCCATTCAACCTGGTGTTAAATACCTCCAGGGACAGAGCATCCACAGCTCTCTCTGGGCAGCCTGTACCTGCACATCACCACTCTCTCTGTAAGAGCTTTCCCCTGACATCCAAACTAAACTGTTCCTCCCTGAGCTTAAAAATGCTCAAAGCCCGGCTGGATGGGGCCCTTGGCAACTTGATCTAGTGGAAGACACCCCTGATCACAGCACTGGGGTTGAAACTAGTTGGTTTTTAAGGTCTTTTCTAATCCAAGCCATTCTGTCATTGTATTCTGTGATTCTGTTTATAGCCAGTCAGCTCAACTCCTTCTGAGACTAGGAAAAATTTCTAGTGGAGGGCTCATCCTCTTGAAAGAAAGATGTCCTAGTAATGTAGAATGAATTTCCCTCAGGAGATACTTATTTTTCTCTATTGATTACATCCAGTCTAGGTAACTAACTTAGATGACGTGCCTATTTTTCAGAGTGATAATAAAGTTAGTAGAAAAAAATGGGAAGTATTCATCTCACTTAGGTTAAGACATCCAAGTTAGACATCTCAGTATGAACTAGTCATTCTAGAGTCTTTTTAAAAGTAAAGGAGAGATATAAGCACTTTTGCTTATTCCTTGAGGCTGTTCATTTTATTCTAAAATGGCTTGTTAAAATAGGCCAGATGGCTTCAGACTTCCTAATCTGAGAGAGAGGAATCTGACCTATATGCTCAAAAGTACTCAGCACAAAAAGATTTTCATTTTAGTCATATCCTATGTCATCAGCATAATGAACTGGTGAGTAATCATTCTCCAATTTGGTGAGAGGTTTAATAGAAGAAATAATAACCTTGAATTATTCTCAATACCAAATTCTTATAAGTCTATGATTCCCTCTAATTCCTTATTTTACTTCAATCCTTAGAGACTGCTTATTTAGAGATTCTTATTTCTTTTTTCCTTCTATCATGTCTTCATATGAAGGAGCAAACCTGGAAGTGATCTTTGGTATGACAGTGAATAAAAATTTAACTTATAAATATGTATGTGTCCATTTATGTTTGCTTCCCAGTAACTAAACAAACAGGTTATGGTAGTGTCATTTAGATATCTAGCTAAGCAAGAAAACGGGTGCCCGGGCCATAAACTGAATTGCATTATTTGTATTGGTAGAACATCCCATAGAACTTATGCTAATACTCACCATCTCAGACACTTACTGGTGAGGAAATTATTTTCTATTCTTCCTCCAACATTTCATATTGATCAACATAGCTTTATTCTATGTGATTACATATTTATCATTTATTTTTGTTTCAGTCAAAAAATTAAATTGCTGAACTTCGAGGTTTCTATTAATGTCCCCAGAGAAAGAAATATTTCTTACTATTCCAAAATTCTTTTGGCATCTGTCAAGGCATTTTGGTCTCAAGCTCTGTCTTTTCATAGTACCTTTATATTCTATAGATTTATCAGGATATATTCAAAAAGCTGAGAAGTTATCTGTACTTGTTAACTAAGACTAGTCTTAGTTAAGAAAATTGTGACCTAACTCTTGAACTTAAATTTGTATTAACTGATTTGGGTGCAGAAATAATGGATTTTCCCAGTAACTCTTCACTTCTTCAGAAGACATTTATTTCACAATCAGGGGAGTTCATTTAGCATATCTGCACTCCTTCTCCATGACTATTTGCAGGCATTAGATGTTATTGTGAATATTTGGTATACACCAAGGAATTTAAAAAGGCCAAGAATCAACCTAGGCAAACTTAGACTCAAATCTTACTATGGTATGGTGAATGCTTGCAGTCCTAATGCTCTATAGTCTACTTTATTTAGGCTACTTTATTTTTATCTATAATGTTGTTTTGTTGTTGTTTGTTTGTTTGTTTGTTTGTTTTTTGTCAACAGTTTACAGGCTGGTTTGGCCCAATTACGTGACTAGCAGGGTGCAGGGATTCACGAATCTGTGCCTCTGGAAAGGGGAAATAAGTGACCCCAAAATAATTTTAAAAAGCGGCAACGATCTGAAGAGAAATAAACTACTTTACTAAATATGGTACTGGAATGCAAGATAATACTCTATAATAAAATATAATTAGATCTGAAGCTAATAAATCAAATATAATGAGAGAGTGTCTGAAAGATGGAAAGGCCTCACCATAATGCTGAGGTGAGATGCGCAATTGAGTAGAGCAGCAGGAAAGAGAATCAAAAAAAGGGAAGGGTTTGTGACCTTGCCAGGGGTTATATCTCCTCTCTGAACACAAAGTCCTTGGGATATGTAGTCCTTCTTCTTTCTGGACAAGTGCCTGTGTCACCGAGTTAACCAGATCAATCTATGTCCGTGACAGGGGCGACAGGCCTCTGCCTTCCCCCACCACCCCAGTCCCACAAAAAATGGGAAGGAAGGAAGGGAGGAAAAGAGCAGCGGCAACAATCTATGGAGGAAAACTTATTTTACTATAATATCGGAACACAATATATACAATTTAATTGAAATTGAGATTAATAAATCAGACAAGATGAGAGAGAGAGAGTTCCCGGGACCGATTCAAACCTGAAAAGCTTGGAACAGCTAGGAAAGCACCCTCTAGCACCCACTGCCAGGCAGCAAGAGAGCGCCCCCCCCACCCGGAAGGGCCAGATCCCGTGACTGCTGTAATGTACAGGGATAGGTACTTGGAATTGGGGCAGTGACACTTCAATGCCCCGTATACTGCATGATGTTTTGATGTGGAATACTGAAATCCAAAAACAAAAAACAAAAACCAAAACATAGAACCATGACAGCCTGGAACTGGAGCATTAACTCTTTAAGTCGCAGTACAATACATGATGTTATGATGTAGAATACCAATAATCAAAAATCATAAAATCATGACATTTGTTTTTTGACAAGCCCTGGAATATCTGAGAGATGTGTTCCATTCTGCAAAGTGCATTTTTGGTTCTTATTAGTCCCCACAGCTATTACTGAATGTATTTTTGGTTTACTGCCCACCACAGCAAGTAGATATGATTTTTGCTGAAAAATATGGAACATTGAATTTAGCACTGATGGGTGCTTTAGATAAGAAGATAGTAAAGAAAATCCGAATGAAGTGTGAGAAAATGAATTACAGCTGAAAAAGAACATACATAGCTGCAGCACCTTTAAGATAATAATAGTCTTAGTGAATAACAATGTAAAATTCCATAACAAAATCTAGCAGGAATATTCATTCATTGCATATGCAGCATTTACTGTAGATGGGCAAGAGAAACTATATAGAGCAGACAGAGCTGCTTTTGCCTATTTTTTTTTATTTTTTTATTATTTTTTTAAAGAATTTTCAGAACAGGTAAAGGCTCAGTATGCTGTTTTTTTTATAAGCTTTGGATTGTGGATAACTTACAGTCTACCCTCAGGATACTTTTCCCTTTCAGCATTATTTCTTCCTTTCTTCCTTTCTTCCTTTCTTCCTTTCTTCCTTTCTTCCTTTCTTTCTTTCTTTCTTTCTTTCTTTCTTTCTTTCTTTCTTTCTTTCTTTCTTTCTTTCTTTCTTTCTTTCTTTCTTTCTTTCTTTCTTTCTTTCTTTCTTTCTTTCTTTCTTTCTTTCTTTCTTTCTTTTATTAATTTTATATATTAAAAATCATATATATACATGATTTATGTTATTGAACATATGCCCTCTAGATTCCATGTTTAATGTTCCATATGTTTTGGCCTTAATAGGTGATCACAGGAAAAAAAATAGCAGCTGGCACTTGGATTTAAGTTCTGTTAAAGTAGCAATCTGCAGGCAAAACTCTGTGCTCAGTTATGTGGGTTATGGGTTATGGAAAAGAAAAAATTGTTTGGTTTATTGGAGTAATGCATTTATGTATTATGTATATACTATATTACATAGTATGGAAACTTCAATTTCATTTTTAAGAAAGGGAGAAATAAAGAGCCAGGGAACTACAGGCTGGTAAGCCCTCAATTCTGTACCTGGAAAAGCAGGTCCTTGTGGAAGAGATATTATGGCATATGCAAGACGAGAAGGTAGTCTGAGACATCCAACACATCTTCATCAAGGGGAGGCAGATCATGTCTCACATCCTTCACTCTAAATTAGAGAGGTGTGGATTTGAAGGATGGACTGTTCAATGGATTAGGAATTGGATGGCTGGATGCAGCTGAAGGGCTGTGATTAATGTTCTGTGTCAGAGTGGAGGCCAGTCAGAAGCAGTGTCCCTCAGGGGTTGGTCTTGGGACTGGAGCTCGTCAGCATCTTTATCAATGACATAGATGATGGTATCAAGAGCCTCAGCAAGTTCGCGGATGACACCAAGCTGAGTGGTGCAGTTGATAAACTGAAAGGAAGGGAAGCCATCCAGAGGGACCTGGACAGACTGGAGAAATGGGCCTGTGAAAACTTAATGACATTCAATAAGGTCTGGGACCCCTGCACTTGGGTTGGGGCAATCCCAGGAATTTATACAAACTGGGGGAAGATCTCCTTGAGAGCAAACCTATGGAGAAGGAAGGCCAACTGTGTTGTGGGCTGTACTCAAAAAAGAATGACCAGCAGGAGAGGGAGGTCATTGTCCCCCTCTACTTGGCTCTTGTGAGGCCCCATCCACTGTACTGTGTCCAGGCGTGGGGCCCCCGGTACAGGAAGGATGTGGAGCTCTTGGAATGGGTCCAGAGGAGGGATTAAGATGATCAGAGGGCTGGAGCACCTCTCCTGTGAGGAAAGGTTGAGGGAGCTGGGCTTTTTAGCTTGGAGAAGAGAAGGCTCCAGGGAGACCTCATTGTGGCTTTCCAGCATTTGAAGGGAGTATATAAAAGGGAGGGGGGAATGGCTGTTTATGAGGGTTGATAGTGAAAGGATAAGGGGGAGTGGTTTTAAACTGAGACAGTGGAGGTTTAGATTACATATTAGGAAGAATATTTTTCACACAGAGGGTTGTTACACACGGGAACAGGTTGCCCAAGGAGGTTGTGGATTCTCCATCCCTGGAGATATTCAAGGCCAGGCTGGATGTTGCTCTGGTTAGGGCAGCATGTTCTGGTGATTGACAACCCTGCACATAGCAGGGGGATTGAAACTAGATGATCATTGTGGTCCTTTTCAACCCACACCATTCTTTGTCTCTCTTATAATTCAATGAATCTGGTGGCCTTCTGTGATAAGTGACAGCATCAGCAGACAATGAAAAATCAACTGATGTTGTCTATCTGGACTGGCACAAGGTTTTTTTCACTGTCCCATACCATTTCCTTATGCCTACATGGGAGATATATGGATTTTAAGGCTGGACTGTTCAGTAGATATAGAATTATCTGGTCAAAAAAAGAGTCTTATTGTCAGATGGTGGTCAATGGTAAGTGGTATCACCCAAGAGTACATCCTGGGTCTGGTGTTCTTCAAAGTCTTTATCAGTGACATAGCCTGTGGGATTGAGTGTACTCTGAACAAGCTTACTGATACTATAAGCCGAATGGAACAGTTCACACAACAGAAAAGAGGGCTGCTATCCAGAGGGACCAGGATATGCTTCAAAAGTGGCACATGAGAAACTAATGAGGTTTAATAAGGTCAAGAGCAAGTTTTTGTGCATTTGGGTTGGAGCAATCCTACATATGAGTACAGACTGGGAGATGAGCTCCAAGTGAATAGCTCTGAGGAGAAAGACTTCAGGGTCCTGATGTATGAAAAGCTAGACATAAGCCAGTAGTGTGTTCTTGCAGCCTGAAAAGCCAACAGTATCTCAAGCTACATGAAAAAAGGGGTGACCAGCAGGGAGAGGGAGGTGATTGTCCTCCTCTACTCTACTATCATGAGGACTCATCTCAAGTACTACGTACAAGTCTGGGACCCCAGAACAGAAAAGATGCTGAGCTGTTGAGTGGGTTCAGAGGAGGGCTGCAAAAATAATCAGTGCTGGAGAACCTCTCATGATTAAAAGTTGATGGGCTTGGTATTTTTTAGCTTGTAGAAGATAGGACTCTTGGCAGACCTCACTGATTTTTTTTCTGTACTAGAAAGCAACATAAAAGCTGAAGGGGACACCGACTTTGTACTCAAGTAGGTAGTTACAGGAGAAGGAGGAATGGATCTTAACTGAAAGAAGGGAAATTTAGATATTAGGAAGTGATGCTTCACTCATAAGGGGTTGAGGTTCTGGAGCAGGCTGCTCAGAGAAGCTGTGAATGCCCTATACCTGAAGGCATTCAAGGCCAAGCCTGATGGGATTCTGCATGATTTGATCTAGTGCTTAGCAAATTTGCCTGTAGCAGAGGAGTTAGGAATCTTTAAAGTCCCTTCCAACTCAAGCCATTATATGATTCTACGATTCTGTGATAGTATAATAGAACTGAATATTGAGATTTCCTTTAGGACAAAAAATATTATTCTGCATATTGTATTTCTATCCTCTTATATTTGTTGATGATGTAATATAGCTTAATTACAATACGAAAAACCCTTATTGAAAATAAAGCTCACTGAAGAGGCAGCTTGCAGAAATAGACACCCAGATGTCTCTTCTTGATATCCAGCACAAATTAGTAGCAATTAAGCCCCTTTGGCACATATAAGAACTTTTCAGTGGTCATCAATCATGAGATAAGTTCTTTAGGAGAAGTGTCGAGGATTCTGAACTGCCCTTCACTGAAGCTAATTGTTGAAGCAGAGACAATAGCCCTAGCTGATTCATAGACAATGATCAGAAAGAAAGATTGTATTTTGCATATAAACTGAGCCATTCTCTAACCTGTCAGTGCAATGCCTTTTTCTTTTTAACTATCACTAAGTGAATTAATATGTTATCTTTTATTATATGTATATCCTTCTTTGTATCAAGCAGTTGTTTCTTTTTGCTATGGAAATACTTCTTAAAAATGCTTAAAAAAATAGAGATCTTGATAAAATAAAACTATAAAACTACTGATGGAAAGTGTTAAAGTTTGGAGAAATTTAATTTTTTTAAAATATTTTTCCACCTTTTTCCCCCCAGAGATACCTGTCCTTGGCATGTGCTGCACCTGCCATAGAGAGGTAATTGCTACGCACTTAAGAAACATATTGCAAGAGGTGAACTCCACGCAGGGCTATGGTGAGCATTATTTGTCTTGGTTCTTCTGGGGAGAATCAACTATGAGCACACAAGTAATGCTCTAAGCTTCCAAGAAAGAATCCAAGTATTATGCAAATCCACCTAGAAGTCAGGGAAAGGGAGAATAAGCCCCCCCAAAGATCAGGTAGAAACAGAGACTTACTACTCTTCCTGAACTGTCACAAGACCATGGAACCAGATGAGATCCACCAGCAAAAGCTGGTCAAGATGAATGAAAAACCACTTTCCACCATCTGTCAGCATTCCTGGTCAACCAGAGAGGTCTCAGAGGACTGGAAGTTTGCCAGTTGTAAGAGATTGTTCGGGTTTTTGTTTTGGTTTGGTTTGGTTTTTTGCACCTTTGACTCAAAGCTTGCTGTTCAACATAGATGGACAAGTTCAGGCAGGTCCTGGCTAAAGTTGAGAAACTGTCTGAAGATTTTCAGGCCAGGAGCGATAAGAGAGAGATAAGCAGTCTTTTGTGTGGGCTCATCTCGGGAGAGATAACTACTATACGAGCATACTCAGGTTTGCTGCACATGACTCTTACCTAAGTGCCCAGGAATGCCACATTGGCAGAAGAGTATAAAGAGGGGAGCTACAACCAAGAGAGTTGTGTCTGACATCACATGCCTTGTGACGTGATATCTTCTTGCTGCCAGACACTTGTGGGCCTGCTACCTGAAACTGCCTGTTTCTCCTGGACTCACTGCTGCTGTACCTGTTTGCTGCCTAAGGCTGGTCACTCTGCTGCTACTCTTCCCCATGTTCGTGCTCCTGTATCTGTCTCAGACCATAGGAGCAGTGTGCAATGGGATGCTGCTGCATTTTTTTGGTACTGACTATCTCCTCTTTACATAATTCTTTCCTATTTTTCCTATTGTCTGCTTTCCCCTCCCCACCAAACTAATTCATAATAATCACCTGTCTTCCCATCCCCAAATCCCCAAGCAACAAGGATTTACAATAAACTGACTGGGCTAACATTTGACCTGCTGTGCCTTAATCTTGGCATAAATCATAAAGAATCTCCTCTCCCTCCTATAAATTGGAGTGAGGCATCACTGTGACTTTTATTTGCAAGAAGGATCATTAGGAAGATCCAGGGAACTACAGGCCTGTCAGCCTGACAGTGACAGGTAATGTTATGGAACAGAGCAGATCATCTTGAGTGAGATCACATGGCATGTGTAGGACTACTAAGAATTTGGACCCAGCCAGCATGTGTTTAGAAAAGGCAGATCCTTCTTGACAAAACTGATCTCCGTCTATGGTCAAGTGACCCTCCTGGTGGATAAGGGAAAGGCTGTTGATGTAGTCAGCCCAGCCTTCAGCAAAAACTTTGATGCTGTCACCCACAGAATTCTCCCAGATAAGTTGATGCTCCCCAGGGGTCAGTATTGGGGCCTGCCCCCTTTAAAATCTTTTCTGATTGCTCAGACAAGGGGACTGTGTACATCTTAGTAAGTTTGTAGATGATAGCAAGCTGGGAGGAATTTTAATTTGCCTAGGTGTAGGAATACCCTATGGAGAGATCTGGACAGTCTGAAGAAAGGAAGAAAGGAAGACAGAGGAACTGGTGAGGTTGGTGAGCCTCACCTCTATGCCTGGGAAACTATGTTAATGCACATATGAGATAAAGAAGTGATTGGAGACAGCCAGCATGGCTTAATCAAGAGCAGATGTTGCCTGACCAACCAGATGACCTCCTAAAATGGGGCGATGACATTGACGGGCAGCAGAAGGGCAATGGATGTCATCTATCTGGACTTATGCAAAGCCTTTGGCATGGTACTTCACCACATCCTTCACTCTAAATTGGAGAGGTATGGATTTGAAGGACGGACTGTTCGATGAATTAAGATCAGTTTGCTGGACACAGCCAAAGGGTTGTGATTAATGGTTCTTTGTCAGGGTGGAGGCCGTTCACAAGTGGTGTCCCTCAAGGGTCAGCCTTGGGACCAGTCTTCGATATCATCACCAGTGACATAGATAATGGCATCAAGTGCACCCTCAGCAAGTTTGCAAATGACACCAGACTGAGTGATGCAGTTGATACAGCAGGGGAAAGGGAAGCAATACAGAGGGACATGGATAGGTGGGAGACGTGTCCCATGAGAACCTAATGTGGTTCAGTAAGGCCACGTGCAGGGTGCTGCACTTTGGTTGGGGCAGTTCCAGGTATTACACAAACTGGGGAAGATCTTGAGAGCAGAACTGTGAAGAAGGAATTGGGAGTCCTGAGGTGCCTTCCAACCCGGGACATTCTGTGATTTTATGACTGGGGGTCCTGGTGGATGAGAAGCTGGACTTGAGCCAGCAGTGTGTGCTTGCAGCCCAGAAAGCCAACTGCATAAGGGCTGCATTCAAAAAAGGGTGGGCAGCAGGGAGAGGGGGGGTGATTGTCCCTCTCTACTTGGCTCTTGTGAGGGCCCCAGGTACAGGAAGGATGTGGAGCTCTTGGAGTGGGTCCAGAGGAGGGCTATGAAGATGTTCAGAGGGCTGGAGCACCTCTCTTACAAGGAAATGTTGAGGGAACTGGACTTCTTTAGCTTGGAGAAGAGAAGGCTCCAGGGAGACCTCACTGTGGCCTTCCAATAGAGCTTATAAACAGGAGGGAGGAATGGCTGTTTATGAGGGTGGATAGTGATAGGATAAGGGGAAATGGTTTTAAACTGAGACAGGGGAGGTATGGATTAGATATTAGGAGGAAATTTTTCACTTTGAGGGTGGTGGAACAGCTTGTCCAAGGAGGTTGTGGATTCCCATCCCTGGATTTGGCTCTGGGCAGCCTGATCTGGTGGTTGGTGACCCTGCATGTATCAGGGGGGTTGAAACTTGATGATCATTGTAGTCCTTTTCAACGCAGGCCATTGTATGATTCTATGATTCTGTGAATCATTGGGCTGAAGCCAGTGGGATGAGGTTCAGTAAGTCCAAGTGCTAGGATCTGCACTGTCGCCAAAACAACCCCAGACAGTACTGAAGGCTTTGGACAGAGTGGTTAGAAGGCTGAGTGGAAGAGCTGAACCTGGGGTTGTTGGTCACAGAATCAAATAATTGTAGTGTTTGGAAGGGACTTCAAGAGATCATTGAATCAAACTCCACGCTAAAGCAGGTACCCTTAAGTAGGTTACATGGATAGGCCTGAAGGTGATTCTTGAATATGTCTATAGAAGGAGACTGCAAAACCATTCCGGCCAACATATTCCAGTGCTTCATCACTGTCTTACTCCAATTTATAGGAGGGAGATGAGGTGAGATTAAGAAACAACGGTTCAAATGTTGGTCTGACCACTTTATTATAAATCCTAATCAGGGAGACGGGGAAGGGAAGGAGGGCAATAGAAAAGACAGGAAAGAAGCAAGAATTGTATGAAGCAGGGATAGTCCCCACCAGAATTCAGCAGTGGTCCTGTTGCATGCTGTTTTGAAGGTCCAAGGCAGAAGCAGTGGAGGAGGGGGAGCAGCAGCGTGTTCAGCTTTGGGCAGCAAGTAGGCAGCAGGAGGCAGTCATGGAGCCAATCCGAGAGGAAACAGCGCTCAGGTAGCAGGTTCAGAAGAGTCCGTCAGCATGCAGGAATTCTGTAGTGAGGAATCTGATGGCAAACACCTTTGTTCTTCTTCAGCATTGTGGTAGAGCGCAGAGCAAGTCCAGGAGAAAGAGAGCACAGAGCAAGACCAGGAGGGAGAGGAGCAGATCATGAGGCTTCTCATGGCAGAAACCTCTTCTTCTTCATGAGGAATCTGTTGCCAGAAAACCTAAACCTCATGGTTTTCAATTGCTCTTTTATCCTATTTTTTCTCCTGCCTACATGACATCCCTGGGCTCTTGAGCAAGTCATATGAGTACCCCCTGTGATGGCCATCTTCCTTGAAATAAGTCCACACAAAAGACTGTTCCAAGGCCATTAAACGTGCAGCTCATCTCCCTCTTGTTGCCCCTGTCTTTGTCCATCTATGTCCCTCAGACAAAGGATTTCACAACCCTTGCACAGGACTTGACAATTGAAGTTTTCCAGACAAAGGATTTCTCGACCTTTGCCCAGGACTTGCCTGGACTTGTTCATCTGTGTCTCCAGCAAGCTTTGAGACAATGATGTAACAGAATAATATCTTACACTCACCCTTACAGTAAAGGCATTCTTCCACATGTTAGTATGAAACTTCTTATGTTCAAGTTTTAGTCAGTTGCTTCTTGCCCTATCACTGTGCACCACCGAGTAGAGCCTGGCCTCATCCCTTTAGGTACTTAAAAACATTAATCACATTCCCTCTCAATCTTTTTATTTATCTATCTATCTGCCTATCTATCTATCTATCTATCTATCTATCTATCTATCTATCTATCTATCTATTTATCAGGCTGAACAGACTTACAGTCAGATGTCAGGTAGCCAGTTGCAAACTAACGCACAACCCTGGTACTATATTATTTTCAATTTTTTTCTTCTGCATTAGTCATCAGCACAGCTTTCTTTGTTGACAGCTTTAGGTATAGACAGGCGTAGAGATTTTGGTGACTTCTGGCATTAATTAAATAGTGAGGCTAGAGCCATTTTAGTATCCTTGGTAAGCTTTTGTCCTATGAAATTATTTTACTTATGTCAGTCACTTTAGTCAGTCTTATGCTTCTTTCTTTAACAAATCTGTTTTTCTTAAATCTCATTGAAAGTAAGTCATTTACTGATGCTTCTGAATGTGTATTTACAAAAAATCACTGAATAATGTAATGAGATAAAAGAAAGAAAATAGGCTTTTGTAAGTCATTGCCAGTACAGCAAAAGGAAAACAGTGTAGAGAGTGTAATCTACTAAACATGACAAGGAAAAAAAAAAACCAAGCAATTAGACTGGATCTAAAGTACAGTTATATATTCTGTAAAGCGTGTACATGCACAGCAAAAGTATGTGTGTAAGTAAGCTGTGCACATACAGCAATAAATACGTATGCAAATGCAAACATATATACTAATTTACAAATGATGAGTTTCTAATTAAGAAGAGAACAAAATTCAAGTCTATGCTCAAAAGTTATCAGAGGCATTGCAGAGACTTCCCCTGGAGCTTCTGAGAGCTGGGCTTGGTAGCCAGTAACTTCCAATTTCTTAGATAGTATGCAGGACCATGGTATTGATTCGCCCTTATATCACACTCTCCCTGGAAAAGTCTTAATTTATTTAATGGTTAAAAACAAGTCTCAACATTTCTTTTTTTCAACTTCAGCTGTTAATTGTCGTCTGGCCTCAATATTTATTTTTGGGTGTTGAGGATAACTAAGGATAGTCATGTTGAAGGGAAATGCAAACAGTCTCATATTTGGGAACTGGTTTCTTTAATGCAGAAATGATACATCATTTTAATTCCTGCATTTTTAAAGAGATGCCTGGGGTTTTTAATCTTGAGTCTCCCCTTGACACTAATGTGAGTCTCATTGCTGAAATGAGCACGTGATTCTTTGATAATTGAAACAGACCCTGTGTGATAGAACCATAGGCATTGGAGAGGTAAAATACCTGTTCCACCAAGGAGATCCTACCAATTTTCATTCTAACTCAGGAAATGAAGGGATTTACAGCTCATTTATTAATGTATTGTTCAGTTCTTTTATAAATGAATCAGAATAACTGCCTTCACTCCATTCACTGGAAGATTGTTGCACAGACAAATAGATTTTATCAGGTGTAAATGTCCCTTTCTCTAATCTCATCCCATCACTTGTTATTCTTTTTGTGACCCATGAATAATTCTTCTCACTCCATGTATTTTATGCTATTTTAGATATTTTCAGAATAGTAACCTTAGATTCTGTTTTGTTGATACATAGAGATTCTGTCAGCTTTGCAAGTCAAGCCCTAAAATCCCAACAGATATTTTGACTTCTTTTTCCCTCAACCCTCTAGAATATTGCAATTTTTACAAAGATAACAGGAAAAAAATCCTCCTCTACTGAGGAATAAATTAAAAATGCCAGGTGAAGCAAGAATTCTGAAAACCACACTGGGATGCACAGATATTTATTCCCTCTTTTTATGAAATACATATAATTTTTGGAAATATTGTACACACTCTTCTAAAAAGCACTTTGTTTATTTTCAAGAAGTTGTTCAGAAGATGTCATCAAAAGTTTTTAGAGGTAGTAAGGTCACTGATGCCCCCAGAGTCCAGTACTGTATTTATTACAAGAAAGAGGAAACTGAGAGTCAAGATTTCATGTTTTAAACATTGTCTGTGTTGTCTGTTCTTTTATCAGTTTATAGTATTTTCATCCTGTCTAATACAGGAGCATGAAAATTTCTCATCAGTAATACAAAACATCATTATATATATTTATTCACCCTATTCATCTCCAAAAATAATCTTGTACATATTTAAGTGAGAAGAAAGAAGACAAATGAAGATAATACACTCTTTTACGATTCATGCTAGGAAAAACAAAAGGAATTTACTGCAGCAACATTTTTGCAGTTCAGAATGTCGAAAGCACAACAGGAACTTCAGAAAAGAAAATGAAAAAACAATCAGACTTTGAGCATGTATTTTTAAAGTACGCAAAAATATCTAAGGAAATTAATTGGGAAAAATAGTCATTAAAGCACAATATAAGGTTACCACCACAAATCATTTAAACATAAAATGCAAAACTTTCGTCTTTTATTGTTCATTTTCTTCTGCAGCCCATGAGGAACATCTTCCAGTTGCTATTTCGTATTGCTTGCATCAAAACCCCGTATAAGTAATTGAAGCATCCTGACAGCTGGTAAAAGCTGAAATGGCAACATATTGCATGAAAAAAATTGTGTGAACTTTCATGTGTTTATCATAGTTAATTCTTAAGAAGCTCAACAATCTGATGAAAACATATATTGTTGCTTTACAGCTAGGGACATTCAGGCATAAGAGAATTGGCTGTTTTGTGGGTGAAAACAGGAAGAGGTACAGTAAAATTGCCTGTGATTAAGCTCAGAAACACTGACTTAGAAGCCTATTTTCATTAACAGCAAAATCTAGGTATTGTTACTGGAGTCACACAGCTTTTAGCAAAAGCACAAAGCGAAATATACTTGTCCAAAGTTTTCCATTGCCTAAAGTTCATTTATAAGTTAGGAATGGGAACCATGTTCCAAGAAGTGCTCCTTGAATATTTCTGGATCTGTATATATATATATAGGTTGAAAAATGTTTATGTTTGTCAGAAGCACAATACATTTCCAATGTCTGTTTGACATAAAATGCCTTTTGAACTCTTTGCAATGGATAGCTCTACTCCATTTAGTGACAGCTTCTGCTTGGGGGAAGTACTTAAATCTGTAGACATAACTCTAAATGTTTCCTACAATCTAATTCTAACCAGCATGCCAAAGAGCATGCGAGTGCTCAGGATAACTCACATCACGTCACTCGCATTGAATTTTTCTGTTTCATTTATCAACCAGTATGATCAATCACCTCTCTCACTCACTGTAAAGTGACCTTGGTGTTTGGAGCCACCTTTTTACCGCCAAATGAATATATAAACTGTTTGATATTGCTGGGATATCAGTATTCAAATATAGGTACAACTTACGGATGTTGGATACAGTGAGATGGGAAAGAAAGAGGCAGAGCTGTGATCAGACCTCAGCAACTGTATTTTGCAGTAATCCCTGACAAAAATATTAGCGAGATGATTCCAGAACCATAGTTTGAGAAGGTGTAATCCTCAGACTATATAATACTTTTTATAGCTGTATTAATGCAATTTTCTTTTGGTGATGGTTTGAAGCTTGCACTTTAAATATGAGACTCTGAGCTCCTACAGTATTGAAGCTTTAGCTCAGTAAAAATAATGACATGAAAACATCAAATCCATTCTCTTGAGTTTTCATGGTCGATTTCTTTGCTTGGAGCAAAGTTGGATAAAAGTATTTACCTCTTAAATGTTTATCTAATTCAGTATGAAATGTTGACCTTACATGGTCATTACAGCTCATAGACCATAAAAAACTTATGAGTGAACA
The DNA here is from genome assembly GCF_026119805.1 of Tympanuchus pallidicinctus. Lineage (NCBI taxonomy): Eukaryota > Metazoa > Chordata > Aves > Galliformes > Phasianidae > Tympanuchus > Tympanuchus pallidicinctus. The sequence goes on along the minus strand of NW_026294813.1, from coordinate 18,926,642 downwards.
ATTTTTACTCTTTCAGAGCCAATGACTGTAGCAAACTATGTTTTTTTCCTAGTTTTATCCTAAGAATACAAGTAATATCATTTTTTAACTATCATAATCATTCAAGGGTGTCAGTGTTACTTTTGTCTTAATTTTGAAGCCGAAGACATCACTTCTAGGAAAAAGGTATAACTGAAATTATTAGACAATATCTTCTCGTATTTACTACCAGGGACAGTGAGCAAGACCTAGATTCTTCTCATAAGGAAACAGAATTCTCCTCAGCTAGTTAGATCAGGCCATCTAGACAGTGACCAAAAGTAAGAATAGACAAAGAAACCTGCAGTTAGCAGTTCAGATGATCTGTAAGGTGTAAAGCAAAAAAATATCCCTTTGGGATGTGTGATATCTCATTTCTGAGCAGCATCTCAGCTGTGCTTAACATCGCTCATGCAAAACAAACATTAAGAGTAATCCTTCTATGGGCTCAAAGTCTGTGCCACTTTACTGCTATGAATTACTTTCTCTTGCTAGATTTCTCTCACAAGAAGTTAATTTCTTAGCAGAGCCAAATTCTTTGAAGAAGCATTTCAAATATAACATTTTCTCTGCTGTCTTGATTATACTTGCATTCCACCTAAAGCTTATTTTTCAATTCTTATATCAAGTCTTCTTTACAGCCCCTGATTTGCAGCATCCTTCAACAATCTACAGTGTTTCGTGTTTCACACCAAATAGGAGAAATGTCTCCATTCTTTGACAAAGAGGCTACATAATTGAAGTTTGCATATTTTCCTTCATTTCAAGCTCTAAGCCAGAATACCACTCACACTACAGCCTGCAGAGATACTCTGGAATAGAGACAGCTCTAAGGAACTGAAACTCATGGGTGATTCAGGGAAGGTCAGGGACACCCTCAAGGGATTGCAGCCGCAGTTCTTTTAACAAACACACTTTATCTAAGATACATTATTTTACACCTTTTCTCTTTTATTTATTTATTTTTTTTTCTTAGCTTTGAAAAGTGCTTTTTCAAGTCAAAACTAACCAACCAACCAATAAAACAACAACAACAAAAAAATCTAATAATTTCTGATAAGCAACAAACCTATATATACATACATACATAAATATTTGTTGTCTGTACTTATAGATATACTCTGCCCATATAATGCTTTGCTTAAGATTTGTGATAAGAATCCATTATCAAGAGAAAAACTACTCTGCACTTGAAAAGCATTTTTCCTCCCTTTCACAACTGTTCCTTTGATCTCCTCTTCTTCTCATGTTTCTGTGTTTCTTTTTTGTTATGTTTTTCTTTTTTTTTTTATTTTTTTCATTTTCTTTACTTTTTCCTTCTCCTTTCAACCTGAGGCATGCGTGATGAATACTGATGGGACACAGTTTGATCAAACTCTGTATTCCTATTTAAAAATAGGGAACACTGGCATACAGGTCTGTCCACATTGCTTATTACTTACATGTCAGGAAATCTGTCTAAGATATTTAATTATTTTCTGAGGAAAGAGTCTGTGTGGTCACTAGACTGCAGGTTAAATAAAGTCTCCACTATTTCTAATTTTAATACAAGTTGTTGTTAGACTTCACGCAAGCAACATTTTCTGAAATGTATTAGTTGTTTTGAAAAATTCGCTAGCAAATGCAACTAGTTCAAGACATTTCTCACACAGCTCAGTTTGATGGATACAAATTCAGCGTTTTTTTTTTTTTTTTTTTTGAGATTGTCATTATCTATCTGCTTATATCAGTATACATAGGACTGTAACTGAATAATCTGCTTATTTTTAGGGTTGATTATCTCAAAATTAGATAATTGAACCATTTTGAAAAAGAGTCTTGTTTGTGAAAATATACTAAATATGAGAAATCATTTAAAACCATATTTAGACTAAAATTCTGTGTTCTTGCTGAAGCAACTCTAGGGTTCACCTAGCTATTAATAGGACATGAAGAGTACAGAGCCTGAACTGACAGGATATGGCTGTAGCACATTACCCTATTGTGTATTATTTAAACTGGGAGATTACTTGCCTGTAAAAAGAGCTGCTGATTACAAAGGAAACAACACAACAAATGCTCAGGACATTAAAATCAGGTAGAAAAGATATCATACTGAGCTCCACTTTTTCAGATTGTAATAAAATTGGGTAAATTATTCACCGTGACTAATTTATTCTGAAATTGCCCCTTCTTGGGCTCATGAATTTATATTCAAACAGAATTGGAGTTCTACAGAATTGTTACTCAGTGTCACAAGTACAAGAGTAGCTAGCTATACTTTTAATCTCTTCTTTGGTATTTCTCTTTTAGCAATCTTCAGGTCTTATCTTGTGCATATGTCTTTCAGAGGATATGAGATACATGAAAATATTGCTATGGGGTAGTGAGAATGAGTGTTTATACTGTTACTCCTTGATAGCAGTTCTTAAATACGTTCATGCCCCACAGTAAACAAAATGTAGGTAACATTATCAGACTGTATACTGAATTTGTTTGGGAAAAACAGTTTGGGAAAAGAATCACCAAGTTCTCATTCTCAGATTAGATTTTTGTTGCAAGATGTTGTTCATCTTTCATAACGTACTGACATCTTAATGAATCAAAGCCTATGGAAGTCTTAAGAACTAGCAGCACAAAATGCACTAAAGCATCACAAGATAAAGTACCATATACATTAAAAAGAAGGATAAAAGTCTAACATAGAAACCACTGAAGTATTTAACATTTTGCATGCCTTGGTGCCTTAGTAAGTTTATGTTTCAAAGACAGAGACACAAATAAATTCCAGTTCAGAGACCAGGGTAGCCTGGTTTATGCAAGGTTCAATGTGTTGAACATAATATAACATATGCCAGAAAGTTTCAGTATCTCAGGTTGCACAGGATAGTGATGTCGCTGAGTGCAAGGACACCAGAGAAAGTTACTTCAATCTGATATACTATAATCATAGAGAAAACTTGCTTTAATTTGTCGCTATGGAAGTGTTCCTAAACAAAACTTAAGATGGTCTCCCTCATTCAACCTGATAGCATAATTATTGAATCATAGAATCATAAAATAACCAAAGTTGGAAAAGACCCACAGGATCACCCAGTGCAACCATCCACCTATCACCAATAGTTCTTGCTAAACTATATCCCTCAACACAAAGTCCAAATGTTCCTTGAACATCTCCAGGGTCGGTGTCTCCACCTCCTTCCTGGGCAGCCCATTCCACTGCCTGACCACTCTTTCAGAGAAGTAGTATTTCCTAATGTCCAGCCTAAATCTCCCCTGGCACAGCTTGAAGGCATTCCCTCTAATCATATTACCAGTTATACAAGAGAAGAGGCCAACTCCCAGCTCACTACAACCTCCCTTCAGGTAGTTATAGAGAGCATAAGGTCTCCCCTGAGCCTCCTTTTCTCCAGACTGAAATGGAATTGTTTCACCCCATGCATTTAAACAAACAGCATCAAAATAAGTAGATCATAGCAGAACATTTTAAAATTATTAGAAGGAACTGCAAATCTATCACACTCAGAATTACTAGATGAGTAGTTCATGTAAATATGCTGCAACCCAGGGAGAGCTTAGGCATTATTACCAACTGTTACTATCAAAATATTCTCTTCATTAGTAATGCAATATCAACGGTAATTGTCCACTCAGACCATTTATTATTGTTCTTGCTTTTTGGATGGCAGACAGTGAAAAAAATCAAATATATTCTGAGATCATAGTGAGGTTTCTATTAATTTTGACTATCTAAATGCTGTTATATCTTTTACAAGGAAAACCTCTAGTTCAATGAAGTGTCAAGCATATGGTAAAAAAAAAAAAAAAAAAAAAAAAAAAACCACAAAAAAGGTGCCCCAAAGTAATCAAAATGAATCAATCATGACTCATATAAAATTGTCTTTGTCTTACATAATTATCAAACTTACCTGATATCTTTCTCAAAGGCACAGATATTTCACAGCTAGATCAAACTACCTGCATGCAATTGGGAATTAACTGCAGATACTTACAGAGTAAGTATTGCAGAGTGTGGAATAATTTTCACATAATTTTCACATAATATTTTTTTTATCTTTTTCCTAAAAGACAGATATGGAGCATACTTTTTAAACATAAAGAGGGAATAATTTATACTATTCAAATAAATATGAGGTGTGCACTTTAATGAATACTTATAAATAATCTTTTTATTTTCTTGCTCTCACAACTAGTATAGTATACAGTATATATAGTATAGTATATATAGTATATAATATATAGTAGTTCCATCCATTATTGTAGTAAAAGAGAGATAAAAGCATGTGATGGGTGACTAGCAGATCTTCCAAAAGCTCTCCTCATTGCAAATAAAAGAATCATACTTTTGACAGAAGCCATGTAGAAAGCACTATATAGATACTCTTCTGTAGATTATTGATGATGGAAGGGAGAGGGGGAGACAGAGAAGGAGAAATGAAGAGAGCAGAATTTAACTATGTTTTCAGACACAGAAATTCTGTATAAAAATGGAGGGATAAAGTTTTACTGATTGGATGGAAAGGGAGCATAATTGTTGGTGTCGGCGCTGTCAGTTCTCAGTGGATGAATGAGGAACTAGATTTCAAGGTTATCTATACTGTAAATGCTACCTTTCTCTCCTACTAAACAAATGTGTAAAAAAAGGAAGGAGATATTTCTCTAAAGAACAGTTTAAGTTCTCCCTTTTACTTTAGAGTTGCAGATCGTCTACTTTTGCTTTTTATAGATGATAAGAACTTTTAATGAGAACTTTATGTTCATACAATGAAGGTGTTTCCTTAAGATCTTCTCTAAATATATAATTCATACTCTGTTGCTAAAGGAATTGACAACTAGAAAGAACTACATAGTGTTAATTATAATGACTTATGCACTACTTTATCATTGTTTTCTGTTTTTCTGTCTGTTTGTTTTGCTTGTTTGTTTGTTGTTGTTTTGGATTTTTTGTTTGCTTGTTTTACATTTCAGTGTTTTTCACAAAATCTTTGAAGAAAGAGAAAGCTGACCATTGTCACTAATGGGAGAGTTGTGGTAACTCAGAAAGAGAGCTTAAGTTATGGAGTTAAGCTTTATTTCTGTCCAGGACATATATATCCCAGGAAAATTAGCCACTGACTTCGATCTTATAGTATTAAGAGATATATACATATATTTTTGCTGGGGCCACCTTTATTTTTCTGATGGACTTTATAAATGTTCTAGTGCAAATACAGCGATGTGAAGCCAAGATATCCTGGAAAAGCAGGTTGGTGTGAATTGGCATCACACAGAGGGATAGCAAGAGATAACATTGTAAAATATCTTTGTGCATGTCTCATTCTTTCTTGCAGTAAATCCCACGCTAATTAATTCAAAATCTACTGAGTTTTCTGTTGAAAACCACAAGATAGGCAATAGTGCTCAGCAAACACAGGAGGTAGACTTTCAGCTGAAATAAAAATCTGCTTTAGTACTGTAGTAATCATGACCATAATGGATTCCTAGAAAGAAAAATAATCAGAATTGAGGAGATACAGAGACCTAAAAATATTTGTGATTTCCATAACTCACAAGTGCACTAGCAAGCTAGAGAGGAAGATGGGACGGGACATATGATTCATGATGAAGACAAAACAAAAGGAATGAAAAGTTGGCTACAGATTAACTTTTAAGGAAAGCATGAAATTCAATACTGCAACACCTTTCTGGCAAATGTGCTTTTTGTAAAGCTCCTTCAGTTAAAAGAGTAGCTTCCTGTGCATAGTGCTGGAAACTTGCTCATAGGGGAAGAGTTGAATCTAGATAAAATAAAAAGGAGGGAAGGAAGCATAAGCACATATTTTTATGCTGGAGTAAGAGTCTGAGAACTAGTGTATCTCTAATAACAAGAACTAGACAAGGTATATTGAAATATGAGATTGAAGTAATTCTTTTAATTTGGCACTCTGAAAAAGATAGAGAAATTGAATAATGGAACAGAATGATGATCAAGTTTGAGTCATAAGGAGATGACTATGAAGATCATTAGTATAATGAAATTAAAATAATTATTTGCTCCTCCTACCACAGCACTCTAGGAGTTAATAAAAGTGTGACCTACAACCATTTGAAGGAGAAGTATCCTTCCACAACACATAGTTCTTATATCTCTTTTCTTTTGTAGCTGTAAGTTCAAACTAATAATTGTTTAATTATGTAAATTATTTTTTAAAATTATTATTTCAAAATTTGATAATGTTTGAGTATATTTTATATGAAATAATAAACTCATACTGTGAAAATAATCATGATAGAATGAGAAGAAAAAGCATTTGAGAGATTCCTGTTATCTGGGAACAAGTTCCATCCAGTGGATGTAAACTTAATTGCAATATATTTCCCTAATGATCTGGCCTAATTGGGACTCAAATATATAGTAACTTTTGAATGTTGCCTTCCTTTAACAAAGTGTTTGTAGTCTGCTCTATTTGAAGTATCTTTAAATGATTAGGTTTATGTATAAGTAATGATTTTTCTGAATATTTAATCAAGACATGGAGAAGAGGACTGGCAGGAAATCACAAAAATTAGCAATGGAAATGTCCTTTTGGGTCATCAGGTTTTTTTTCTTCCCTTCCAGTCAAAGAACAGTGAAGGTAGTTTCCCTGCAGCTTATTTCATAGTGCTTTGTTCCTTCTTTAGATTTTCAGCATCTTGTGTTGAAAGAATGGCTGGAATACAGATGGCACATTGGAACCAGATTTTCTTCCCACTTCTGCAGAAAATTAAAAATCTCATCAGTGCTGAAATCAATGCAATTGTTCCTTGTTTCTACTAAGGTGAAAATTAAGGTGCATATTCAGATATCTGAATCATCGTGTTTTCTTTCATGATAAAGGGATCCCTCAGTAACTAGTTTCCTAACTTAGATATAATTGTCCTATCTTAATTCAAAAATGCTATAGATGATTATTCATACACATATACCCTTTAATACTTCGCTTACACACAAAAATGCACACATGATGACTGTGTTGATGAAACATGAATATGTTTCATCCAAATTATGCCAAGAATATGAGAATAATTTTATCTTGTAAGTATATAAGAAAGAAAAAAAAAATGATAAAGCTGGTGACACCAGCCTCTTCTGATGTTGCTGAGAATATTCTGCAATTGAAAGACTCTTGAAAAGGATAAAATGACAGGAAGTGACATAAAATGGGATGCTGCATTTACCTGCTATCTCATGTTGGACAAGGTAGCATGGATTCCAAATATTTTTGTCATTTCATTATCTTTTTCTGCTCTTTATTTTTAGAAGCATATTTTATTTCACTTTGTATTTCTCCCAATCTCCTTTTTTTTTTTTTTCTTCTTTCTTTATTTATTAAAGCAGAAAGGAAGTTAAAAGGTGCTTGACCCTAAACCATAATTGTTCTGATATTTCATACCATTGCAGTGGCTTCTGCTGCATTCACATTAGCTGCCAACAATGAATAAACTACCAAGGCAACTTTAAAATAAAGTATATATCATCCAGGCTCAAACTGTCATGCACATATTATTGTAGTTTATTTTTTCCCCTGTAATTCCTCATTATCAGAACCTGTGTTCATGTAAACAGAATCTCTTCCTTAACACCCTCTGATTCATGAGCTATGCTGTGGACTAACTTTAGTTATATTACTAGGATTTTTTTTTTTATTATTTTTATTTTTTTTAGGAGCTGCATGAGGCCTGAACCAAGCAAGTCTAATCAGTAAGGGTAGAAGTCATACAAAGGTGTTTAGATATGGATGACAATGTAAAAAGAGCCAAGGCCATCATTTTACAGGGCAAATTCAAATGTTGACAGACATAGAAACTTGTATATCGATGGAGATCTAAGAACTGAAAAGCGTAAGGTGAGCCAAATATCTAAGCAATCACGTAGTGTCAGAATTCATGATATCTCTGATATCCAAGATATCACATATATGACAAAAAAGATTATAGATATGAAACATCTCTGATTTGGCCATTGTCTTCTGGAAATACAGTTGAACACAAACAGCTGTCGCTGGCCATCTAAGATTTCCCTAGGGGCACAACTCAGAGGGCTGCTCTGAAAGAAATGTCTCTTATTTTATTATATTGACCTACAAAGTCAGTGGCAAGTATTGGTAGTACGGTAGTAGAGGCCAAACCTTCCTGCCAATGTTCTGTTAAATTTTGCTGCTGTCTGATACATGGCACCAGAAAGGCAGTCTGACATGAAACCGTGTAAGAAGAAAAGGGGTATAGGTGAATTCCTCCATGTGGAAAAAATCATACCCATTGAAATTCATTGACAAGTGCTGAACATTTATGGGCACCAAAACAATGGATGTGAGCACAGTGAGGTTGTGGGTGATGTGTTTTGCCAGTGGTAGTGGAGGCAGTGGGTCATCTCCGCTGATACAGATTTTTATGAGTACATTTTATGAGCACAACATGAAAGGTCTTTCTCATCACTGATGAAAATGCCTAGCTAATGGTGACAGCATTGAAAAGTAGTGTTTTGTAGCTGGCAATTTGCTCTATCCCGTAGTGTTATTGTGCTCTTTTGTAGCAGTAGTAGTAGTAGTTTCCATGGAAATAAATAGGAGGCATCATTTTCAGAGCAATATTTGTGTTTTCCCCTTTTTCAGACTTTTATATTGGCATTTGTCTATTTATGAAGCTTAATAAAACCCCTAATTTTCTTCCCAGATTAATTACGAAAGTAACAGTGTAGAAATGTATTTAGGATATTCAGGCTGTTTTATTTAGTTTCCATGTGACCCCAAAAATCTTTCATTCAAAGCTACATAATGCATCAGATTCAAGATACCAAACCCAAGATCTACAGCTCATTGTATACTGCAGCTGGAAATGCCTCTGACAAGCATGTAATTCTGAGCTTACTTAGAATATTTACTTAAAAATATATGGAAACTCTGGGACAATTTAACAAGTTAAAAAATGATTTCCACATTCATCAAAATCACTTTAACAGTGAAGAATTTGGGGTATTCCAACTTATTAATTTACAACAATGCCAAAAAAAGTAGAGAAGAGGGAGAATAATTAGACCATGCTTTACATAGACTTTACATGATTACAAACACACACATATACACAAAATAAAACCTCAACAACAATATCACAAAGCAAACACACACACAAAAGTCATTGCTAGACATAAAATAAACTAAAAAATATTACCAGAACACTTTTTCTGCAAGCATGTGAGAGTCTTTAAGACTGGATTCCATGTCCACATTTTCTTCAGCCTACAAGCACCAAGCCCAGGAAGGATGAAAAACACAGACAACATGTTTTTATTTGTGAGTGGATAAAAGCCTGATCTGAATTTTTCATCTGAGGTGTGCTTGGCACCAGCTTGCCTAAGGAACCTTTATTTTTATCTCTTTTTATCTTAATTCTAAATGACTTTGTGGGCCTTAGTTTAGGCCTGAATCTAACCCAGTGCTTTGCCCATGGAAATGTGGGACAGAATTGTTTTAATACGTGAAGCAGTTAGCATTATTGTTTGCCTTCAAATGCCATTGTAAATAATGCTTCATTTCAAATGCAGCTACAAAATAGTGGATGATTCTTGTGTCAATGTTAGGGCCATTTCATAAATCAGCCATTAGGAGGTCATCACCAGAAGAAAATTTCTAAGCACTCCCCTGGGGGCTTAATGGGATACCTTTGAATTGGAGCAGGCCCTTGTGAGTCTCAAGAAGTTTGAACCCCATAACTGAGTCTTCAACATAAGTAGCTATCAAGCCAATGGGTCTTCTGGGTTCTTAATATGCTTAGAGGTTTTGCTATTAGAATAAATGCCATTTCTTTCTCTTACTAGATTCCCCAGGCTTTTGAAGTATGATTTTAAGCACTCTAAATGCCACCAGTACTCATTATCCCACCTCCCACTCCCCAGTGGAATTCTTAAGTGACAAGAAGCTGGAAAAATACAGATGGCATAATTATATATTTTGCAGTTGATTAATCACCACAAAACATTAATCACATTTGGTATAACAATACATAATCAAATTCTTTATAGTTGAAATTAAGCTTCTTTCTGATAGGGAATGGATTCCTTGAGGATATTGACATGGCTTTTCAGCATCTGTTTTGCGCCAATTCCACATCTGTGTTTGATTTAATCAGCTTTAGGGCTCTGCAAAAATATGGCTTTAAGGATTTCTTCATGTTTCTAAGTATACATGTTAATAATAGTAGAAGTGAAATAGAGATGTGTGTGCCATAACAAACTATTCTCTATATGCTACAGTTTCTGCCTTCAGTGAATCTTTTCTTTTTTTAAGTTAGCATGTTAAACATAGCATTAAAAAATTCATTCAAAACAACTAAAGTTAGTAATATACTGACAGAAGAAAGTATCTCCATATTACATTGATAAATGAACTTCACGTAGCTTACAATGAGCTTCAGCATCAAATGCATGAGAAACTGTTGTCAACTCAGTGATCAATGTGATATAACTAGTCACATAATGATAATTACTGTTACCTCTCCTTTGTGCAATCTTTGATTCCCCAGTTGCAGTGATCTGTCACATACTAGCTGTTCTGCAAAAGAATAATCTTTGGTGTTGAAAGCTATGGTTTTATACCACAAATCCCCACATGTCCAACTTGTGTTCCAGCATGGCTTGCAATGCCACCCACCCCCTACCTGTACTGGAAAGGCAGTGGCTCTTGCCTGTAAAAGCAGTGCCAAGCATGTGCTCATTGCTCAGTAACGCCTAAAGCAATGGTGTGCTATTAACTGTGTGTCGACTGAAACCAAGACATGGAGAGAGCAGTGCCATGCTGACTCAAGTGATGGCAAATAATTGTATACATTTTGGAACATTGGCTAAACAGAGGGCTTTGATAAGTGAAAAAAATACTCTCCTGTACTTTCTATTTTGATAGAGGAATTTGAAAATAGAATCACAGAATCATAGAACCCTTAGAGTTGGAATGGACTTTTAAAGATCATCCACTCCAAATCCCCTAGAATGAACAAGGTCATCCACAGCTCAGTCATGTTGCTCAGAGCCCCTTCCAGTCTGGCCTTGAATGTCTCCAGGAAGAGGGATTCCACCACTTCTCGGGGCAGCATGTTCCAGTGCTTCACCATCCTCACTTTTAAAACTTTTTTCCTTATATCTGACCCATATTTAAGTTTGAAACCATTTCTCCTTGTCCTGTCACTACAGACACTGCAAAAGTGTCTGTCCTCTTCTTGTTGTCCCTCTTAAGAAAGTGAAAGGCTGCTATCAAGACATTCTGGAGTCTTTTTTTTCTCCAGGCTGACCAGCCCGAGCTTTTTCAGCCTCTCCTCGTGGGGAAGGTGTTCCATGCCTTGGATAGTCTTTGTGGTCCTCCTATGGATGTACTCCAACAGGCTTATGTCTATCCTGTTCTGAGAACACCACACCTGAATAGAATAGAGGCAGAGTAGAGGAGCAGGATTGCCTTCCTCACCCTGCTGGCCCCACTAGTTTTGATGCAGTCCAAGATCTGGTTGGCTATCTGGGCTGAGAGGACATACTGCAGCCTAATCTACGTGGACTTGTGCAAAGCATTTGGCACTATCCTGAAGTGACATCCTAGTCACCAAGTTGGAGAAAAATGGATATGATGGATGGACAACTCAGTGAATGAAGAATTAGATGGTCACATTCAGAGAATTGTAGTCAACTCCCCAGCGTCCAAATGGAGACTGCTGACAAATGGTGTCCCACAGGGATTGGTCTTGGGATCAGTGTTATTTAACATCTTCATAAGTGACTTGGACAGTGAGATTGTGTGCACCCTCAACAAGTCTGCAGACAACACCAAGCTGGGTAGTGCAGCTGATACAATAGAGGAGAAGAGATGCTATCCAGACAGACATGGACAGCCTTGAGAGATGAGCCTATGTCAACTTCATGAAAGTCAACAAGGTCAAGTGCAAGGTCCTGCATCTGGGTAAGGGCAATCCCAAGCACAGATTGGATGGAGAATGGCTTGAGAGCAGCTCTAAGGAGAAGGATTTGGGAGTGTTGGTTGATGAAAGATTCAATGTGAACTGGCATTGCACACTTGCAGACCATAAGGCCAATCATATGCTGGGTTGCATCAAGAGAAGAGTGACCTACAGTTTGAGGGAGGTGATTCTGTCCCTCTACTCTATGTTCAGGAGATTCCACCTGGAGCACTATGTCCAGCTCTGGAGCTCCCAACACAAGAAGGTCATTGAGTTGGTGGAGAAGGTCCATAGGAGGGTCACAAAAATATTCAGAGGGCTGGAGCACCTCCTGTGTGAAGACAAGCTGAGAGAGATGGGATTCTTCAGCTTGAGGAAGAGAAAGCTCTGAGGATTCCTTATAGTGGCCTTCCAGTACCTAAAGAGGGCCTACAGGGAAGTCAGAAAGTTACTTTTTAGAAGGGCATATAGTGACAGGGTGAGGGGAGATGCTTTTAAACTGGAAGAAGGTAGATTTAGACTAGATAGTAGGAACCAATTTTTTACTGTGAAGGTGATGAGACACTGGAACAGGTTGCCCAGTGAGGTTGTGAATGCCCCCTGCCTGTAAGCATTCAAGGCCAGGCTGGATGCTGCTCTGAGCAACCTGGTCCAGTGGGAGGTGTTCCTGCCCATAAGAGGTAGGTTGGAACTAGATGATTTTAAAGGTTCCTTCCAATTCAAACCATTCTGTGATTCTATGATTCTATGTCCAGTTTCCCATACACAAGTACTGCCGAGTCCATTTCAGTAGGGCTGTACCCAATCCTTTCATACCACCACTTGTATTGGTAGTGAGGATTTCCTCAACCCAGGTTAAAGACTGAGCACTTAGCTTTGTTGAACCTTGTGATGTTCTCCTGGGCCTGCTGCTCAAGCCTGTCTAGGTCTCTCTTAACAACTTCCTTTTCCTTGAGCATGTTGACTGCAACATAGAGTTTGGGTTTCAAGACTGAAAAAGTAAAATAAAAATAAATAAGTAAATAAAATGTACATTTGCAAGACCATTTTCGGTTGATATGTGCATATGACCTGCAATTTTTCAAATTGAATGTATGGTCTTGCAATCAAATAATCAACTCAAAAATATGATCATGTCTCTCTATTGGACTTTCCCAATCTCTATCTTAACAGAGAAAAATATTCTTCATTTCATAAACATATTTTTTTTTTTTTTTTTTTTTTTTTTTTTTTTTTTGGCAGTACATACATTTTGAACAATTGTAGTCAAAGATGAAGTATAGGAAGAATAAAATTTCATCAAAAATCTCTAATGAACATCTTGCGACCTCACTAAGAATTGCAACCACTGCCATTGAACGAGATTAGTGTGTTACTTTCGCAGAAACAAGATCAAATACCCTACCAGTTATGTGTTCTTTTTTTTTTTTCCAACGCTGTAAGAAAAATATTTAAAATTAATATATTTTGTTATGTGCACATTAATGATATTATATATTTTGCAAGGGCTACTCTGAAAGTAATGCCTCCTCTTTATGTTGATCCATAACATCAGAGGCAGATGGTGGTGGAATGGTAGTAGAGGCTGAACCTTCCCATTGATGTTCTGTTACATTTTGTTTCTGCATGACAGATGGCAGCAGAGGGGCAGTCAGACAAAACAGCATCTGACATAGAACTGTGAATGAAGTAAAGCTGTGTCATTAAATACCCCCATTAAAAAAAAAAAAAACAAAAAAACACCTATTAACATTCACCAAAGCTTGCTGAATGTTTACTGAAACTAAAAGTGATGTGAGCATATTGAGGTGAGCATATTGGTGTGTTTCATCAGTGGTAGTGAAGACAGCGGGTCACCTCCGCTGGTTCAGATTATTGTAAGTGTAGCATGCAGGCTCTTGTTCATCACTGGTGAAAATCCATAGTTAATGATGCTAACAATGTTGAGAAAAAAAAAAATAGTTCTTTTGTAGCTGAGATAGTACTATTGTGCTCTTTACATCTATTGTTGTTCCCACAGAAATAAATTGGAGGCATTACATTTGGAGCTGTATATGTGGCCCAAGACAACTTCTATTCATTAAAATGAATAAATGTAGCCAGGCAAGCAAAAAAGATTAGGCGTCTCTGCACTAGTCCATAGTTTGTATGCTATCCTAGGATGTGATATAGCTGGTTTCAGATCTATATTCTTCTGATGTAGGTAAAGTTAGCCACAGCATTCACTTCCAAAAGTGTGTTTTACCAACCATATTAAGGAATAGCCAGGAGCCAGGACATATTCCATCACTGCTGCTAGATCTGGGTCACTGTGCAGTAAACCTACATTAAATATATTAGCCAGAAGCAGAATAACCAAGCAGAATCTGGACATATATACCTTTCTTATAGATTAAGTAGAACAACTGAAACACTCTTTCTAAAGAAGCTTTAGAAAGATGCATCTAAAGATGCAAAAGTTAAATCTTGATCTGACTGAGACTTTTGAGGATGATTTGTCCCCTTTCTGAAATAAATATTGTGTTCTTGTGTTCTTGGGGATAAACTGGAAAGGAGACTTTATCAGTCTGCTTTAAGAAGACTGTTGGTCTGAAGTGGGAAGAGAGATTCTGTTCAGCTTGAATATATACATGTATTTCTGTCTCATATTAAGAGCCCTCCTTGACTCACCTGTTGAAGTTAACTCCATGGTTCACTAAGTTATCTATGCTGTCAGTGGCACTTACTGACTGAATCCTATTTGGATGCTGTGCACTTTCTCTCTTAACTGTGTAGAAGACATCCGTACCACATCATCACTACTAGTTAGAAGACTATACTACTGTGCAGAAGATAATACTAATTTACAAATAATTTAAAAAAAAAAAAAAAAAAAAACCATGAAAATATACATCATCTTTGGAAAAAAAAAATTGCAGCATAATTGCTTTTTAATATGGAAGGAAGGAAGGAAGGAAGGAAGGAAGGAAGGAAGGAAGGAAGGAAGGAAGGAAGGAAGGAAGGAAGGAAGGAAGGAAGGAAGGAAGGAAGGAAGGAAGGAAGGAAGGAAGGAAGGAAGGAAGGAAGGAAGGAAGGAAGGAAGGAAGGAAGGAAGGAAACAAGGAAGGAAGGAAGGAAGGAAGGAAGGAAGGAAGGAAGGAAGGAAGGAAGGAAGGAAGGAAGGAAGGAAGGAAGGAAGGAAGGAAGGAAGGAAGGAAGGAAGGAAGGAAGGAAGGAAGGAAGGAAGGAAGGAAGGAAGGAAGGAAGGAAGGAAGGAAGGAAGGAAGGAAGGAAGGAAGGAAGGAAGGAAGGAAGGAAGGAAGGAAGGAAGGAAAAAAAGATTTTATATCAAATGAGATCAACTGTTTTAAACAAAGAATGGTGATGTTTTCTGACCATATTATTTATCAACTGGAGCTCAAAATTGTGATGTTACTGTTTTCTTTGAAGCACTTTTAGAACTCTGAGAGTGACGCTGCAGAAATAAAGTGACTGATGTTCTGCCAATAGAAACCTTAAAAGCAGGTTGAAAAACACAGCAAGAGTCGTTTCTGAAGCTGAAGATAGAGAAGCATTATATTTTATTTTGCCCTCCAGTATAAGCCCCAAAGCATTGTTTCACTAAAACGGGTCTGCTACCTGAAATGAGTCCAATTCTGTCTCTCAGCACAATAACAGTGATGAAAAACCTATTCAGTGTGTCACTAAAATTTCCTTGTTTATTGCTAGAGTGAGCAGAGCACAGGGTCTTCACATCCACAGCTTTTGACTTCTGTTTTATTGCGTAGTGAGTAGGAAAAGAACCAACTGTGTACTGCTTACTTATTCCAAGGAACTGCTACTTGCCCAGCATCCCTACTGACAAACAGAAGACTGTGTTAGTTATAATATATAATATATGCTGTGATCAACAGTAGATGGGAAAATGGCTTACTTAATGTGGAAATGCTTTTGTTTTGACCATTTAAAATTCCCTTGTTTCTCTTGTGTGCTTTAGACTCTTTGAATGCAAGAACTTTTTTCCCTTGTTACATGTTCTCCAGTGAGAGGAGAACTTCAGAATCATATTTCTAAACCTGGATATACTCTTTTGTTCCTAGGAAACCCCTGGCAAAAAGAAGGTGAAGATCCATCCAAGGCTTATGCAAGTGAGCAATCATGATGTTTCAGATGCAGTGTTTATTAAGGAAAACCTACAGGATCTTACCTTAAAAAAGATGTGCATTGTGTCTTTGAAGTTAATCAGTATAGTTTAGTGCAAGTCCTTTAGTGTGTAATGTTGATCCTTCTTAAGATGAATGTTTATTTCTAATGCACTTTAAGCAAAGCAAATTTAACATGAACACTGTTGGATAATCTTAGCAACCTCAGTTTGAGTATCTAAAGCAGGATGTAAAATGCTTTAGTGAAAAAAATCCCATACTATCAGTAAGTGGAAAAAATGAAGCAGCAAGTATTTATTCTCTTAATGTTCTTAATGTCCAGCATTTCTAAAGAAAGAAATGGAATCTAGCTCTCAGATGTAGTTGATGTAGATATTAGAAACATGCTTTTCTGTTCTCTGTTCTCAATACATAAGGGTGCCTTTTGAGTATACTTCATCTGCAGCTGCAGATTATGTAGTAGATTTATGCACACTAGCGCAGCTCCAGTGTAGTTAACAGTGTATTCTTAACATTCGCTGGATTATGCTGAACTGCATACCACTACAGATAAAATTGCTGTGGGTACCAAAACTATGTAGATTGAAGTTAGCTCGTGCAGCTTGTTCTGAGATCAGACTAGTCATGTGTGCACTCTTTAAAAGAAGTAAGTTACGCCAAGCAACAAAAACCATGAACAAGAAGATGAGGAGAAGATTCATTATATCAAGATTGGAAAGGCTGATAGGTGTATCATCTTCATCAAGCAGGCAGAATATTTTAAATAAACAGTAAAGCCTTGTTTACTTCAGCTATTTAATTCATTTTGATTGTTTATAAAAATCTCAACTACTGTTGGATGCTTTTTTCTATATCAGTCCATTTCTTTTTCTCAGGCATCAGATCGTCTTTGAAAGAGTATCTTTCTTTTACAGCTAACAACATCCCCTTCCAGCATCTATCAGTGGCTGAGTCCCTAGCAATGCCACCCAGTTGGTGAGCTTCTCTACTGTCTAGCCACACACTGTTGGCCCTATTGTCCCAGCACTGAAGTAACTAAGTGACAATAGGCTCATTTGGGTGAAAAGTCTTTTCTCAGAGATCGAATTTCATTCATTTTCAGAGATCAATCAACAATGGTAACAATATCTTGCTCACCTCTTACTCTTTCAGGACTTCTTGTTACTCTCGTAGGCTTTGGTGACCTTACTGGTGGTCTTACTGAGTGCCCCTCCCCTGGACTCAGAGGTGCTTCTCCTGGACCTTGGAGCCACTCCTCTGGACCTCTTTACTCCTCTTTCTTCTGTTCTAACAGAGTCAAGATTTGTTTCATTTTCCGACCTCTTACAGGGGCAATTGACACCAATTGTGGTGCCTCCTGTAGTTGATCAGGTTGATCAGTTCCAATGCTCTCATCCTCCAGCTCAGCTTGGAGTCTGTCTCGTTCGATTATGAGAGTATGTAGTTCAGGTTGGAGGGTCTCTCATTCAGATTGGAGGGTGTCAAGTTTGGATTGAAGGGAGTCTCGCTCAGATTCGAAGGCATCTCATCGAGATTGGAGATTCCTTCTCTCAGCTCGGAGATTCTCCCCTTCGGCTTGGAGACTTTCTTTCTCAGCTTGGAGACACTCTTGCCAGGTTTTGAGATTCTCACTCCTGGATAGGAGACTCTCTTTCTCAACCTGAAGATTATCTGTCTTGGCTTGGAGACTCTCTCGGTTTGGAGACTCTGTTTCTCAACTAGGAGACTCTCTCTCTGGACCTGGAGATTCTTCCTCTCAGCTCAGAGTCTCTCGTGGAAACTCTCCTTTTCAGCTTGGAGACTCTCTCATTTTGTACTGTCTCCCTGAGACTCTCCCTTTCAGCTCTCAGACACTCTCTCTCAATTTCACAAACTCTCTCCCTCTCCAGGATAGTATTGAATAAGGCCCAATAAGCATTAGCCAGGCCCCAAATCATTTGTGACTCCTCAGATCTTCCTGAGCCACAATATTCCTGTCCCAAATATCTGTTTAAGCTCTCAGGGTCTAGTGTTTAGGAGTGAATCATAGAATCATAGAATCATAGAATCACTAAGGTTGGAAAAGACCTAAAAGATCATCCAGTCCAACCGTTCACCTATTCCCAATAGCTCCTACTAAACCATGTCCCTCAACACAACATCCAGTCTTTCCTTGAACACCCCCAGGGACGGTGACTCCACCACCTCCCTGGGCAGTCCGTTCCAGTGCCTGACCACCCTTTCTGAAAAGTAATACTTCCTCATGTCCAGCCTGAATCTCCCCTGCCGCAGCTTGAAGCCATTCCCCCTGAAGTTCCATGACACAGAAGATGTCCATCTCTCTAAAGTCTCTCCCAAGGCTCTCTACACTCCCTGCCTCTCAGTATTCTCTGGTTTTGGGAAGGCTTCCTCAAAATATAATGAATACAAATACTGAGTGAAATGATGAGCAGTACATTTAGGGAGATTAACAATGTGATCAGATGAGCATTCAAAAATTCATAAGGAATTCAAAGGAGAGACTGGGAGCCTGCTTAAAAATCACAGGTTCTGTAGAATTAGCAGCTCCCTCTGGAGTTGTATGCCACATTGTATGCAGATAGCAGGTACATATTTCCATCAGTGTTTTCAGTCAAATGTATATACCTATAGCTCCACAGAGCAAAGTGGGAAACTTAATTAAGACTGAGTATGTTTTGAGCATTAAAAAAGAGAGAACAATGACATGCAGTCCTTTTTTATTATTATTTATTTTTATTTTTTTTAACAGAAGCAAGAAAGATAGAAAAGCTCAAGTTTACAAATAGCCCAGAATATTGGCAGTCCGCCTGGACTTTCAAGGTCAAGTTTACAGTGAAACAGATAAACTTTCCCAACGAAGCTCTCTCAGAGCAGAGAGATTCATTCTGAAAAGCTAAAAAGCAGCTTTTGCCCACATTCTCCACCAAGAATGTCAACAGTTTACAGGCTGGTTCAGCCCAGTTCCATGACTAGTGGGGCGGAAGGATTTTGCAAAATCTGCGCCTCCAGAAAAAAGGGAACAGGAGACCCCAAAATAATTAAAAACAGCGGCAATGATCTGAAAACTAACAAAACTAATTTATTAAATATAGTATCAGAATGCAAGATAACACACTGTAATACAATATAATTAGAATTGAAACTAATAAATCAAATACAATGAGAGAATGTCCGTAAGGTGGATAGGCCTCACCATAATACTGGGGTGAGATGTGCAGTCCAGTTGAGCAGCAGGGAGACAGGAGGAGAGCCGACAAAGAAGAGCGCATCAGGTGACCTTGCCAGGAGTTATATCTCCTCTCTGACCACAAAGCCCCTTGGGAAATGTAGTTCTTCTTCTCTTCTGGATAGGTACCCAGAACTTGAGCATTAACAGTTAAACTCCCAGTGCAGTAGATGATGTTATGATGTGGAATATCGATAACCAAAAATCATAAAATTATGACTACTACTGAGACAAACAGAAGTTGCAGCACTCCTAAGATCAGAGAAGAATATTTCAAAGCTGAAATACTCCAGGCTTATTTCCTTACTCTGCCAGCCTTATAAATTATACAAATATCTCATGCAAAGGTACTTGGTATAATTTTTTTAACACCAGTTGATTCCAGATGAAAATGGGTTGCACTTAAGAAAATCATATATTGGTCAACACTGCTCAAGACACCAAACAGGATCTCAAAAAGGTATCTGTAGATCTATTAGCAACATATGAAATTCTAAAATGCCAAAGGTACTTTGTCAAAAGTACATCATGTTGAAAGATTTTGGCTTTATACGGCTGATATAATCCCTGTTTGATGCTGATGTTACCTAGAACTGTGTAAAGCATAGGTCTTATCTGGAGAAATACAGTGATATACTGGAGTACAGAGGCACTCTAAACATTCAAAATTCATCAGAATGAGAGATCTATTTTATGTGCTTTCGGACTTTTTAGAACCCAATAAGCATGATGAGTTTGTTTTTTTTTTTGTTGTTGTTGTTGTTGGTTTTGCTACAATGTGAAGAATTGTAG
Organism: Tympanuchus pallidicinctus; assembly: GCF_026119805.1. Classification (NCBI taxonomy): domain Eukaryota; kingdom Metazoa; phylum Chordata; class Aves; order Galliformes; family Phasianidae; genus Tympanuchus; species Tympanuchus pallidicinctus. The sequence goes on along the minus strand of NW_026294813.1, from coordinate 18,906,512 downwards.
AATTTTATTTGAAATTGAAATCATGTTAAATGAATACTGAGTTCTTAAATACACACACACATATATATGTAACACATGATCTTATACTTCAGACACAGTTATTTAGAATAATGTTTATTTTACTCAGCTTTAAACATATGGAGCTGATTGCTCAGGCATTGAAATTACCTTAGGATAAAATGAATTGCTCTCTGAAGTTTCTGTTCTCTTTCTCTGTTGACTGTGGAAGGATCATGAATGGCTAATATAAACTGGACATCCAATCTTAAAATGAGTGAAGTTAGGAGAAATGATACATGCTACAGGAAAGCATTCAGAAGGAATTTCAATTGAACAGGACAAGCTGGATCTACTAAACATTCAGTAAATTTCCAGTGGCCATCAAGTAGTCAAAATAGTGAAAAAGCCTTCTGCCACAATAGGTCTATTTAAAAGTTGTTGTGTACCGTATAGCTGGAAATGTCACAATTAAACTTTAACACTTAATAAGCAATGGGAAATAAATGTACGTTTATGAACACTAATCTACAGATCTGAGAGTAAATTATGTCTAAAAATGTCTAACTTAGACACCAGAATCCTCTCTAAATAAATATTAGTAGGGCAAAAGATAATATATTCAAATTGAAATACTTAAATTTAACTGCTATATTTAACTGCTATTGGGTAGGAAAGTAGCTTTGAAATACTCATCAGTTTGCATGTTCCTGGAATACCATGCAAAGCTGAGGGGCTGCCCAGATTTACAGAGCAAGTTGTAACATGCATCTCACTTGGAGGAAAAATATAGTGGACATAAGAGTGTGTCAGTAAGGAGGCTGCAGTGTGTTTATACCCCCAAGAGTCCACTCCACTGATATCTCTGATATAATAGTAGATAAAATAGAATCAGATGCTAATAGTTCCACACATATTTCCATCAACTGTTTCATAAATGACATTTCTCCATACAATTGTAAGAATTACACCTGAACAAGGACCAAGCAAAGAAAGAATCAGCAAGTGTGGAATAAGTAATCTTAGGAAAGTACATTGATCAACTATCTCTATTCTTGTTCAAACATATTTCTGATACATTGTTGACTGAAATAATTTGCATATGAAAGCAGAATATTCTCCAGTGCTGAAGAATTTTTTTTTTTTTTTTGCTGTGTATTTATGGAAAATAAACTGTTAAAGAGTGACAACCAGCTGTGAAACATAAGAGGTAGGAAGAAAAGAGAAAAAGAAAGAAAGGCAGATAGAAATCTAGTGGCTTTTGACAGGTGTGCATAAATCTTCCTGAAGGGTAGAGTCACCCGAGGAAAGAGACTATGTGAAACCATTAAACTTTAAGAATTTTGCATGATTCCTTAGAAAAATGTGAAAGTTAGCAGTGCATAGACAGGCACCTCCAAATGCAGAATGCAGGAAAGCACTTTTTGAGGAATTTGGCTCAAAGGACTTGTGTTTAGAGTGATGCCTGATAAGGTCTGATATTGGTTAAGGACAAAGCTTTTTCTGGCTGCTGTGCAAATTCTTTTCATGATGGACTGTTGATGTAAATCTCAGCAAAGCCAGCATTACTGACCTTTACCATTTCCATATCCCGCCCTAAAAGAAAGTAGTCTGCGCTGTTCTTACCATCATGGTCTGTTTCCAGCTTTCTTGTTCTTTTTGGTTTTTTCAAATGCAGAGCTCTGAATGATGAACTGAAGTGGTTAATCTATGATGGAAGAACAGAAACAGCTTTGCAGTGGGTAGCTCCCTTCCCACAAAGAGAGTTAAAAAAAAGTTATGGAAAGAATAGGTTTCCATTTATCCTTCATCCCTTTATTTGCCAATTGCAGTTTTCAGCTTTAAGCTCAGTATTTTTACTGCATGCCCTCCCTAGTAGGTGAGAAACTGTTTACTTTTGATTTGTGTTGTTCTATTGTTCTGTGTGTTCTGTGTTTTGTTGTTGTTGTTGTAAGAGCATGTCCAGCAGGTCAAGGGAGGTGATCCTCCCCCTCTACTCTGCCCTGGTAAGGCCTCATCTGGAGTACTGCGTCCAGTTCTGGGCTCCCCAGTACAAAAAAGACAGGGATCTCTTGGAAAGAGTCCAGCGGAGGGCCACGAAGATGGTGAAGGGCCTGGAGCATCTCTCCTATGAGGAAAGGCTGAGTGATCTGGGTCTGTTCAGCCTTGAGAAAAGAAGACTGAGAGGGGACCTGATCCAGGTCTATAAATATCTGAGGTGTGGGGGGCAGAATGGCGAGGCTGGACTCTTTTCAATGGTGAATGGTGACAGGACAAGGGGAAACGGCCGGAAACTGCAGCACAGGAAGTTCCACACAAACATGCTCAAGAACTTCTTTACAGTGAGGGTGACGGAGCACTGGAACAGGCTGCCCAGGGAGGTTGTGGAGTCTCCTCTGGAGATGTTCAAGATCTGCCTGGATGCCTACCTGTGCGTAGGGAAATTGCTTTGGCAGGGGGTTGGACTCGATGAGCTCTGGAGGTCCCTTCCAACCCCTACAATTCTGTGATTCTGTGAACTAAGTCAGACAAGGGAGATGAGGTACTTGCTTGACGAGTCTGTAAGACAAACAGTGAAACAACAATATGAGGAGAAAGTAGGCCGGTGGTAAAGAAGTAAATCTTAGTTACTGTGATGACTAGCTTTCAGAATACTCTGAATACAGTTGTGAGAAGTCATCTAGTCTATAAAAAGCATGATTCATTTTTTGAGAAATCAAGACTGATCCAACAAATGCCATTTGAAAATGTTGACCCTAATAGTCCATGCATAGGAGATAGATAGGACACAACCAGCCAGATTTCAGATGAATAAGTGTAGTTACATCAGTGACTACCTTCAGGCATCTGAAATCTACATGGAGCTGACAGATGCGATGCAGGACCTACAGGAATGAGAGCTGATTGGAATGAGAGCTAAAAGGCACAGGAATATGTTGTCTGGTTTCAGAATCATTCTATGGCCTAGGCATAAGCTGCAATTTTAGATGTATAGGCATAGCAACTCCTTATCATACATATATCTGAACATAGAAATTGAAGCATCAGTGATTAAAATGTTTTTAGTACTAAAGCAAAATCAGCAAGGAATTCCAAGGATCAAAAAGCATCTAGGGAATTTATCACTGAATCATTTGCCCATTCTTATGACAGAAACCTGTCAAGGAACTGAAAAGAGATCTTCCAGACCTCATTCCAGCACTTCAAAAACAATAACTTTCTTAAAGATAATATTATGAAATTAATAAACAGATCACAAAACATTACCTGAACTGAAAGGTTATAAAAGGCTTCCTTTTACTCTATCTGGATTGCTGCTAATATTCATATCTGATTTTCCTTTGTGGGAAGAAAGTCTGAGCTCCCCAGCTATTCTTTCAAAGGGGAAAAAAAAAAAAAATCAAAAAATAATAATTAAAAAAATCAATTTGTGCAAACTTTTATCAAACTTTTATAGTGTAGAAGAAAAGCCACTAAACGTATAGCTTTGTGTTCTCAGAGCAAATGGCTTGTGCTTTTTGGTCTGGTGAGCGATACATATTTTAAATGTCCCCATATACCATTATCATGCATAACAACTTGTCACTATTATTCATGTCTTTTTCTCAATATCCATATTTTGACATTACTACTGAAAAGATCCAGTGTGCTCAGTGGCTTCAGAGCACAGAGAAATAAATAACTGAAAGCTACTGTAAATTACATTAAGCCTTGACATGGCTGACCCTCTCTCGCCTTAGTCCATTGCTATCTCTTTAAATGTATTCACTTCTAAATTATATTGTAATTTGGAGGTGCTGAAGTCTTAAGTTTTCTGACTCAAATGTTACTTCCTTCCCAATGCATAATTCATTTTCATTTTGTTCTTGGTGCTGCGTGTGCAATCGCATTTTTGGCAGCCAAAGACAGGCTGAAATCAACAACTCTGTAAAGGGTGAAAATGAAATCAGAATGGATGGCTTGGTGGAAGAAATATTAAACATGTCACAATGTTTTGTACTTTGTGTTGTGAAATGGAGACAAAACCCTCAAACAACTGTGAGTTTAAAATGATAGGATGACATTTAAAATCTGAAAATTATCCACTGCTGATGTCATGCTGTTGTTGCATTTTCAATTGCTTTTCAAGGTGAGGTTTCTGCATATTCTTACGGCATGAAATTTTTTGATGAGGAACATACTCTCCCAGTTTTCATTTTTTCAGGTATAATAAATCCATCAATCCCTGTAGATTCAGATGAGGGCCATCAGGTTATTCTGACAAAAAAAAAAAAAAAAAAAAAAAAGATTCCATGTCATTATTATGTTACTGGGGCTAATTTTCATCTATTTTAAATCAAACTAGTGTTAGCCTATGACTGAGAGTCATACCTTTTTAAGTTTTTTTTTTTAATGTTTTTTTTGTTTGTTTGTTTTTTCATCTTTCAAGAATAAGTAATACTAATAGCAGATTCATTCAAAACATAACAGCAAATACATTCGTCCTCCAATATTATGGCTTCCTTAACAGGTTATTATATCTACGTATCAAACATAGTGGGATGAACAGTAGTTGGGTTGTAATGTGATGGACCAAAACCAAAAACATGCTATGCTGATATGTATTCAGGAGATTTTCATGAATTGAACATAAAGATGACAAGTATTTATTTATTTATTTATTTATTTATTTTCTTTTGAGGTCACAATATTTCAGTGATGCAAAGCTGAAGAAATTGTCTGCTTGTGGGTAGCAAGGCCCTACAGAGGGATCTGGATAGACTGGATCAATGGGCTATGGCCAATTGTATGAGATTTAACAAAACCAAATAACAGCTTCTGCACTTCGGTCACAACAACCCCATGCAACGTGATAGAGTTGGGGCAGAATTACTGAAAATCTACATGGTGGAAAATGATCTGAAGGCAACAACAGCAGGCTGAACAAAACCCAGCATTGTGCCAAGGTGGCCAAAAATGCCAATGGCATCCTGGCTTGTATCAGAAATAGTGCAGCCAGCAGAAACAAGAACATGATCATCCTTCCCTACATGGCACTGATCAGGCCAAAAAGAAAAACAAAGAAGGATTCTTACAGTGGCCAGCAAGTCGAGGGAGGTGATCCTCCCCCTCTACACTGAGAATCCTTCTTTGTTTTTCTTTTTGGTTCAAAGCTTTCTTCCTGAGATATTTCTTGTGATGAGACTGACTTGTCTAGGAGATGAGTGATGGCTGCTCCTGTGTGTCAATCAACATCACTGTGTGGATAATTTTAGCTGTTTGCTTTCGGAAGAGAGTGATCAGGAATGTTTATTGGCAGATGATCTGGCCTGTGACTAAATAGCTCCAGCTTGGTATAGGAAAACTGGGGAATACCATTGTGTTTTGTGAAAAACAGGATGCAGGTGGGCATGCCTGCTCCCTCTTATCTGCTGGCAAGGCCTGGAAGATGGGAACAAAGCAGTTTCTGCTGAGATCCCAGAGCCAGAAGCTGCCAGTCCAAGAGGAGCTGACTCAACCACTTCAGATTTGAGCTGTCACTTCAAAGACAGCTGACTTGACCTCTTTGGACTTATAAATAAGTTGGTACTATCATGGAAAGAAGTGGCCATCATCACTGTGGTCACCATCGTCCTCAATGGAACAACAATGCCTGATGACCCACCACTACTGAAGTTCAATGACTGAGCTATGAACCACACTGGATCCATGGTGGTGACTGTCTCCATCTTGCTTCCTATAAAGACTTCTTGCTTCTTCTTTCCTATCTTTTCTATCGCCCTCCTTTCCTTCCCCATTACCCTAATACATAATAGTGTTCATCCTCCCCTTCCCCATCTCCCTGATTAAGACCTGTAATAAACTGGTTGGACCAACATTTGAACCTCTGTTTCTTAATCTCATGAGACAAGGCACAACACTGAACACAGTACTCAAGGTATGGCTGTCTCACTCCAATTTAGAGGAGGGAGAGGAGGTTCTTTTAATATCTGCATACCCAGCGTGAGATTAAGAAACAATGGTTCATATGTTGTTGCATCCAGTTTATTACTAAAACCTAATCAGGGAGACGGGGAAGGGAAGGAGGGCGATAGAAAAGATGGAAAAGAAGCAGGAGTTGCGTAAAGCGAGGAGAGTCACCAGCAGGATCCAGCAGTGGTCCCATTGCACGGTGTTTGAAGGTCCTGGGCAGAACTCAGCAGAAGACAGGGAGCAGCAGCGTGGCCGGCCTTGGGCAGCAGGCAGGTAGACGAGGAAGTCGAGGAGCCAATTCTTGAAGCTGCAGCAGCGCTCAGGCAGCAGGCTCAGGAGAGTTCGACGGTATGCAGGAATCACCTCACGAGGAATCTGATCGTCAGGAATCCCTCTTCTTCTTCAGGATGAATCTGCTACCAGAAGTCCTCCATTCTTCATGAGGAATCTGTTGTCAGAAAACCTCTGTTCTTCGTGAGGAATCTGAATTGTCAGAAACCTATCCTCACGGATTTCAGTTCCTCTTTTATCCTCCATGTTCTCCTGCCTACGTGACAAGGGTGACAAGGACGGGCCTTGAGCAAAAGTCATTGAGTACCCCCTGAGATGGCCATCATCCTGAGATAAGTCCACACAAAGGAGCACTTCACAGCTATTTAGCTGCAGCTCATCTCTCTCTCGTTGCCCCTGGCCTTGCCCATCTGTGTCCCCCAGACAAAGGATCTTACAACCTTTGCCCAGGACTTGCCTGGACTTGTTCATCTGTGTCCTTCAGACAGAGGATTTCACAATCCTTGCTCGGGACTTGAAGAAGTCCATTTGTGTCCCCAGCAAGCTTTGAGACACAGACATTAACAGAATATCTTACATGCCTCTGTGACACTGAGGCCTGTTCAGGAGCTTGTTCATAGAAGGGCCATAGAGCTGATGAAGGATATGGAATGCTAGTCTTATGAAGAGCAGTTGAGGGAAATGGGATTATTTATTCTGAAGGATGCTCAGGAGAGATGCTGTTGCTCTCTACAACTACCTGAAAGAAGATTGTACTGTCATGAGGATCAGGCTCCTCTTCCAGGTAACAAGTGATAGCACTAGAGGTAATGACCTCAAGTTGCTCCAGGGCAGGTTCAAACTGGATATTAGGAAAAATTTATTTGAATTAGCGGGGCTGCCCAGGGAGGTTGTGGATTTACCACCCCCAGAGGTATTCAAGAAGCATTCAGATGTGGCGTTTAGGGTTATATTTAGTGGGCATGGCTGTGATGTGTTGATGATTAGACTAGATGATCTTAGAGGTCTTTTCCAACCTGAATGATTCTATGACTGTGAAAATTCAAAATAATCTACGAAAGTGAAGTGTATAGAAAGACAAAGTTGTAACAAGATAGTGAATAATATATGACAGCAGATACAGCATATAATGACTCAGGAAGACTTACATAAAACTAGTCAAAGAAAAAAATGGTGGATAGTGATAAACTCTTATGAGGAAGAGGTAAAAGATGGAAAGGATCCAAAAGGCAAGACATATCTGTCTATTCAAACTAGCCATAGAATCCCTTTTCCACAGTAAGGCACACTTAAATATTTGTAATTTACCTGAATAAAGTAATATGTCCATATATTATAAACAAACATTCCGGTATTGTTAGATGTTCTTAAATCTTGTAGATGAGGTTGACAGATTATAATAAATGCCACAGTCTCTGTGTCATTAATGACAGACAATTTGGCTAATGTGATCATTCCTTTTTCTCATATCAGTGTTCCTCATTCTGAAAGCAGACTTCTCATATATATTGCAGCATATACCATCTCTTGTCTGAATTTCTGAACCATGGCACAATGCTAGTGACTAGTCTCTTTCTGCCACTTCCCTGCTCCTGACTAGTCTAACTTCAGCACAATATTAGTCTAGAGGATAAGTAGTCCCTCAGCAGAACTCTACAGGAGGATGTTTGATATGGTGAATGACCCATAACTTCAGTTGTTGTTTAGTTTTTCCACATTTTCAATTTATGATCTTCTGTTTGCTTTTCTCTTCTAGTTTCTCACTTTCCATGTGTCCTACAATAGCACCTTGTGCACACTGCTACACCAGCAAGGCGAGCGTTGTTTGTATGATGACACTTCCCCATCTGATATGCCCCTGTGCTTTCTTTTTCATGTTGTTCTGCAGGGCTAGAACAGCTGTCCTGAGGTAATATGCCAAGCCCCTGAACCTTACATTATACAGATCTTTCCCTAGAAGACCAGGAAAATCTGTGAGCATCCTCCACTTACTGGAACTTCCTTTTGTCAGTCAATAAGGTATTATCTAAGCCCTGTTCCTCTTGCTACACAGAAGAAGCCGATAGCATTAAACAAGTTATATTTTCATTGAATCTGTTCTTCTGAAAAGACTGAGATGCCTACCCTGAGTCACAAAGACATGGGAAGACAAAGAAAATAGTTAAAATGAGGCATTTAACTAATCTCCTTCTACAACCCTGACACAAAAACTCAAAGAGAATTACTAGGAAGAAGATGAAAATATATGAAATATAATCAACATCTGTAGGCTCTGACAGCTGTGATATTATAGGCTGAATTAATATACAATTCCATAAATATACATCGGGTACTTCCATTACTGGAATGGAATGTAATGTCAGCTTTAATTGTCAGTTGAAAAGTTGCCTGTATGGTAAACTACATATGACTTCTGAGCTCTACCTTGACTAGCATTGTCTGATATAAAATTATATTGTTATATGATGATACATACAATCTTTACTTTTTTCTTTTTTTTTTTTCTCTCTGCTAAATGCATATAAATATATAGTAAAACTATAGTAAAACTAACTGGGAGAGGTTTGTGATATTCATCACTATATAACTCACCCATACATGAAATGACATAATCTGAAATAAATTAACATCTTCATGCAAGTAAGTAAATATATAATTACTAAAGATAATTTACAGAGTTTTTTATTTAAAAAAAAACAAAACAAAACAAAACAAACAACCTGAGATGAGAATCCAGTATGTGTGGGGTTTTTTTTCATTTCTTTTGTTGTTTTTTTGTTTTGTTTTGTTTAATTTAAAATATTGTTTTTTAAAATATACACATTATATATGTAACTATACATAAAAGGAATGGATGAAAGAAATAAGTTCTGAATTAAATTGATGTAGAATCATTGGCTGTATCTGCAGGAAAGTTGTGATACAATTGTTTTGAAAATTGCATTATTTTTTCTCCAGCAAATAAAATTAGATGAAATTTCTTTTGTCTCCCTTTATTTATTTATTTATTTATTTATTTATTTATTTCCATCTCTCCGCACGCCCAGCAATAAAGACACAATATGGGTGAACTGGTCATAGCAGCAATGATTTTCCTTGCATTACCACATCACAGGGAGATTCTGAGGGAGACTTAGTATTAACGTCACAGTATTAACTTAAAACAAAATAATTTTTCATATCCTTATTTTACCTGAGAAACTACTCAGAATGAAACATCACAGTTGTCCATAGCACAAAAGTAAACATGCAATACAACTTTTTCATTTTTTTATTTAAGTTGCACTTCAATTCATATTTCAGGCATGCTTAATTTGATCACAATAAACTGTTTAAACAAGCAAGCTTCAGTATTTCTACTACACCAACAACCTATTTAATCACATCAGCTTTTTTTTCTTTACATTAATATTTTCTAGCATACTGAAAGTGCTATTTCCTCAGTGCCATTACTTATTGCCATGGGCTAGCTACATGTAGTCATGTATAGTATCAGATACAATGAATGAAATGAGAAAAAATGGTATCTGAGGCAAGAATACTGGGAGCAGCAATCTATGGGAGATACTGTCCTGTCATTATTCCTGCCTGGGCTTTCTCTTTTAAAGTAAACCTGAACAGTGACATATTAGAATTCAGACATGATATTATGTTCCCAAATTTAAGACATGATTCCATCTACAGCATTTGGACAAGCTCAGTCCTACACAGTAGCAAAGTTAGTTGTGAAGCAGAGAGCAGACATGACGATATCTGCTGAATCTAGTCAGCCACATTATCCATAAAAGAATCTGTATTACATATATACAGAAAGTATGATATTATTGATACGTCTAAGTAGTAAACTCCAAAGTGATGCAAAAAAACTCAGACTGGACTATCCTTGTATCTTTCTCCTTTTAGCCTTATGTCTTTGTGTGAATAAATGTATTTCTACAGTATTCGCACTGTTGACACATTTATGGACAACTGTTACTATCTCACTAAACAAAAGCTAAACAGAATGCATTGCACAATTAATTCCTTTCTCGTTTGTTGAGACTTCAGCAATCTATATAGGTACTAATGGCTCAAGTGACTCAGTTTTGTTCAGGATCTTTGCAGTGGAACAATGAACCCTAAAACACAGAAAAGCAGATGTGGCCAAGATTTGAACTTTCATATTTTAGATATATAGCTTTGATCATTAAGCATCTCATCTTCTTGCATTTCTCTGATGAAACCTGCATTCTTTCCTCCATTATGCATAGTGCATGTACCACTACAAGCAGAATGGAGAAGAAACAGGAACTCTGGGGGCTAGAGAATACTGGCACAATCTGTCCAAGTAGGATGTGGAGTCTTCTCCTTTGGAGATATTCAAAACACACCTGGATATTTTCCTATGCATCCTAGAGTAATGAAACAGCTTTAGCAGGAGGGTGTACTAGGTGATATACAGAGGTCTGTTCCAACTGCTATAACTGTGGTTCTGTGATTCTTGACAAATTACTAAAGCTTGAGTTTCTTATAAATGTCTCTCAGAAGGCTCAAATGCAGTGTTGGCTAATATTCCTCATCAAAATGCTATAAACTTTTGGAGTTTGTATACTAAAATATACTTTTACTCTTGCCCTGAAGGCCAGTTTATCTCATAATTGCTTTTTTTCAATTGTATTTTCCTTTTCCTTTTCCTTTTCCTTTTCCTTTTCCTTTTCCTTTTCCTTTTCCTTTTCCTTTTCCTTTTCCTTTTCCTTTTCCTTTTCCCTTTTCCTTTTTCTTTTTCTTTTTTCTTCTTTTTAAGCTCATCAATGTTACACCAGTCTTTGCTGTGTTGAAGTGATTATTTCTTAGCTTTTACTCATTAGTTCAGCAGTCCATAGCATGAGAATTTTTTGTCCTTTCTGTTCTTAAATTCAAAATATCCTCTGGGCCAGATGTACAGAATTTTTAAATTCTTTTATATTCCATCCCTCTGCAGCAAAGTATGGGACTTTATTTCTCCATCTAATACTGAATTTATTGTAATGAAAAGTTGGTATAATATTGGTCCCGTAATGCAGGTGGTAATAACATCTTTTCATTTCTACATATACATCTCTCTTGAGGAGATTTCTTTTAGCTTAAGTCTTGGAGACTGTGCTTTTGAGTCAATATTATGCTGTGTTCTTTAGAACTTTGTTTCTTTACATTAGCACCACTGGACAATATTCTTCATTGACTGAAACACCATCATTTACCAGTAGCTTATATTCAGACTAGTCCCTGCAGCACAATTCAGAAACACATTTTCTATTTACATTTGTCTCTCCCTGCTCTCATTTCACTTTCCAGAGCTTTTCTCCCCATGCTGTAGTAGGCCTGAATTTTGATGAGGCCAAAACACAGAGCAGTCATCACAAATGACTTATTTAGATGCACAACTTTTAGCATACTGCTGATTCAGTTACTACATCAGTCAAGTTTCCTGAATTTTCCTGAGATACAGGAGTTACAAAAGGATTTGGAGATGCATTACAATAGCTCAGGAGTTAGATTTGTTCTTCTTTTCTCTGTTGCCGAACCCTGATTAGAGGAAATATTCTTACTAGCTAATTGCTTTCACAGCAGTGACAGATGGCCAAAGGGTTCATGTGCAGAAAAAACAGAGAGGAAAAAGGGTTAATGTTGCAGATCACCTTGTTCTTTTATTATTTAGGTTTCTCTGAAGCAGTTGATTTAATTGAGTGATTTCTGACTGAGGCCAGAGCAGTGAATGGAGCACTAGGCCCATGAGGTTTGGTGACTTCTGATTGAAGGCACTGCATTGTGTGGCTAATAAGATACTAATTGTGTACCAGATTGAGGATGAAAGCAGTTACAAGCAGGTGGTCAAGAGAAAGTACTGTCCCCCAAAGAGCTGCAAGCACTGAGCTTTGTGAATGGGAGGAGCTGTGAGCTGTGCTCCTTGCTGGTTTTCTGCAGAATGAGCAACCTTTAACTGGCGCAGCTACTCTGTGTAAGCAGGTGTGTCTGAGAGAAAAGTTAGGCATTTCATTAACGGGTGCAAATGTAGCTCACTGGCTATGTTTTCTTTGAGAGAATACAACACAAAATTCTTTAGTGAGAAGATTCAGATTCTTCATTCTTCCATCTTCTGAAACCCTGAGCGAGTAGTGATGCCTCAGTTTTTCTCTGATATCAACCCCTTACATCCCTCAGTTTCTTTTATTTTGTCATCTGCATCGTTTCACTAGGGGACATAGTTTGTAATGTTGGAATTTGACAGTCCAGGTTGATAGTTGGACTCAGTGCTCGGGAAGGTTTTACCTCAACCAAACGACTCTTTGAAATCTTCTTGGTCCTTGCTCTCTTTATATCTTCTTGCAAGAATTACATTTAGTGCTCATAATGCAAATTCCTCATTCTTTCCAGGAAGATACAAATCTCTTTGTTTATTTTTATTCAAAATAAAAACAAACAAACAAAAAACAACAACAGCAACAAAAAGAAACGCCAGTATTGACAATCTTGTCATCTACAAATGTTATCCAAGACTAACTGTGGAAGAGTGAGGAGAGAAGAAAAAAAAGAACAAAGGATTAATGAAAAGGATGTTCCTAAACTTCTTCCTTTTCTTGTTTTGTTTTATTTTTTGCACGTTTGTTCTTGTTTGCACGTGTTTGCTTTTTTTGATTGTTTGTTTGGTTGGTTAGGGTTTACTTGCTTTGTTTTTTTTTTCTGTGATATCAGTGACACTTCAAATTGCTGCTGGTATGAATCCGAGTTAATAGGATATATTCCTGAAGTTTGTTTTTTAATCAGATCAGACTGATTTTGTTAATAGAACTGACTACTCTGAGCAGAACTATGCAGCTAAATAATCAGTTTTGTTATAGAAAAATCTGACTAAATTGCTTACAAAAACAACCCAAAAGTTATAAATTACACCTGGATTACTAAAATTTAAATTAAGGTGTTTTGTTGTTTTTTTTCCTCCCCAATAAATGTATCCCAAATTTCTTTTCTGTTTTATGTATTTATTTTTATTTAAATAAATAAATTCATGTATGTTGTTTTCCATGACTTTCAGCTCTATTGGACTCTGTTTCAGATTATATTGCAAAAAGCAATGACATCATTCTCCTCAATTTAAAGGAAAGTTGAGATACAGGAAGGGAAAGTATGATCAGGAGGAAGATAAAATTTGAGTTTTCATAGAAATCAGGGGAAGGTAAACAAGTTGACAGTTTTCATATAGTTCTATGATCTTAGCAGATCATCACTATTATCTTTATTGGTAGACTTGGTAGATTGGAGTTATTATGTTTAGCACTATTGACTTTAGATAAAGTCTAAACTCTCCCATATTACTTTTGAGAAAAGACAATATTCTAATGACAGAGATTATAAAGTATGTTCTTTCTGATTTAGACCCTGACTTGGCACTTAAAAAGATTTAAGAACTCAGTTAAAGTTGAGTCCATCAAGTGTGTAAGTGCTTTGCTGACTTGAAATTTAATGAGGCCCCCTGCAAAGGTTCCTTCTTATTCTCTGGTTCTCTGGCTCTGCCTGAATCTCACAAATACGAGAATGTGTAGATCCATATTCCCATTCTGGTTTTTTTTTTTTTCAGCTAATTTTTCCAACTTGAAAACATCCTTCCCCATTCAGAGTTGATTGCTTGATTACAACACTGAGCAAACTAATGGCACTCCAGAAATAATGCTTCATAATTAGCATTACAGATAGGAGAAAGAGGCAACATCAAAATAATATTCAATAGGACCAGTGCAACAATGTGAATTGGTCAAATTCCTTCCTTGCATTCACAGTGAAGCTTGAGAAAAATTCATTGCTTTTATTTCTCTTGCTTCAAGCAAGTAATTGCTTGTGTTATATTCAAGATGTCTCATAGTAAGTAATAATAATGATTATAATTTAAAAAAAAAAAAACAAAAATAAAAAAATAACAAAAAAACAACCAATCCTACCTTAAGTAAGTATAAAATACTTCCTTGGATTTACAGACGTTACAGACCAAGTCCTTACCTTCTACAACGACAAGAAGTACCAGTGATCACAGCTCCCATAGTTTTGTTTCTTGCAGTCACCCTGAGGGAGCAAATGAGCATAGTAATGTATCACACAAAGGAATGTGGTAGACTTCAGGTGCTGGAGTTGAAGATCTCACCAAGGAAACCATAGTGATTATATTCCTGTTTACTGGAAATGTTTATATGTGAGGGAAGCTTACTTGAACCCAGATATTCCAGTTTCTTACATGGAGAAAAATTCTCACAAATAACAGAGTCAGAATGAATGCAGGATTTGATTGAATAAAACCAGTAATTTTTATTCTGCCCAAACATGCAAACTAGTGTACAACACCAAGACTGTAGGGAGTTGAGAACAAGTTTATTTACACTTAGACTTTTTGAATGGTCTGGTGTCCCCAAAATACATACACTTAGAATACCTGCTATATGTGGAATTAGGACTAGAGAGCATGATGAGCTATTGCATCCTTCATTCTGCAATAGTCCTCACTCATTCTTAGATTAAAAAAAAAAAAAAGCAAAAAGAAAAATCTCTTCAGCTGCAATGTGGAAGTTCAGCTTTGAAGCAGCATCAGTAAGGAGTAAGGGAAAATGGGACAGCTATTTTTGTGACACAGTGACAGAACGGATAGTCAGAGGCATTCTTATGACACCAAGGTAATTCATTCTCCCAGATGTAGTTGCAGAGAGATTCTGAACATTCAAGATAAGGGGCTTTTGTATGTGTGTGTGTACTTTTTTTTTTTTTTCTTTTTTTTATGCATATACATATATATAATATATATATAATATTTCTTTATTCTCCTGGTGGTTACATCCAGGATGACCAAGAATGATCCAACCCTCAAAGTGTGATTGCAAGCAAAAAGTGTGATATGAAAAACCAAGAGTTTTGATTTTGTAATATAGCTGTGATTTTACCATTGCATATTTATATGTATAAATGTATATATATATATTATGTATATGGAAATTATGCACTATGCGCATAGAATGGAATAAATATACTTTTGTCTGGCAGATTTTGGTTCCAAAACGAAGTGTTCCAGCATTTGGAAAATACACAGCGATAGGTATTCCTGATCTTCAATTCTGTGTAGCATTCAAGACTATATTTTTTTGTTAACCTAAGGGAGTGAGAATGAAGAGGAGTGGATTTTCCTGTCAGGTTAGTGGACATGTCAAGTGAATTTCTCTCCTACTGTATTTCCTCCAATCGATTCAAAGTGTGTGATACTTCATAGGCAGCTGTTCTGGAGAGGTCACCACTTCCTCTCAGTCTAGTAGGCACCAAGCAAACGCTTGCAGAGCTAAGTAGAAAAACTGAAGAAGAGGGAAATTACATTTAACTGTCTTTTCCTTTGTTTTCTGAATATATTGATTATACTTACAGGAGACTCCATGGTATATGCCCACGGAGGTCAGAAATTTTGTATAACAGTGAATGTTACTCCACCAAAGTTCTCAAATTTTAGGTGAATTATTCTTTAGTGCTATGAATCTCAAGATCACGAACAGGTAAAGGACTGTGAAATTTAGCAGAGCTGAACTGCTATTAGCGGATATCAGCCTTCATATTGATACTGGTTTCTTAGTTTTTGTTTAAGGTCCTTCACAGAGAACAGTCCCATCAGTGCAGTGGGAATAAAATGGGATAATGACTCTATTCCAGGACATTAATGGGCACATGTTTGCAATGTGTTTAGCCTCCATCAATATTCATGCACTCATTTGAGGGGCAATAAATTGACAGAGTGTGGCCTAAGAATACATAAAAATTGCATCAGTTTCAAAGCCATAACGGAAAATTCCTCTATGAGTAGAACTAACTGAGGAAAGGGCTTTTTCTAAAAAGAAAGTGTTGTTTCAGGAAAGATAAAAAGAAGTAGTTGCCTTCTGTAATGCTCAAATTGGAAAGAAATAAGTTACATTTATCCTCAGGATTTTTTTTAATCTGAGGAAATGATCACTGAATACTATTCTGAAAGAGAGCAAATCATTCATTAAGGCAGTTATTTACTTATTTATCCAAATGTTCCTTGCTTTTATACCCAGTCAAAAAGAAGTATTAGAACATTATAGTGATTCCATACTTCAGCTGTATTTATATCAATAAATTAATTATTAAACTTCTGTACACTGACTGTGATGGCTTACACTTCTGCCGGAAGTGTTACTATCCTGGTTTTATCTGAACCAACTGGTATACTCCCAAGTAATCCCTCAGCATTTCTGATCCTTACTATGAATTAAAAGCACAATGTGTAGTTTGAATGCATCTGTCTTCTTTTTGAGGATACGCATTTGGATTCGTAGTATGAATGAAAGCAGTGTTGCAATCTCTGGATTCAGTATGACTGAGAAGTCTCAGAGTTTTATACAATTTACATCTATGAATATAGCCATCAAATCCATCTGTGATTATGTCATTTAAGAGCCACAGAAAAACTGCCTTATTTATTTACTTAAGCTAGAAATCATGTATATCCCTATTTTAAAGAAAGAAAAAAAAAGAAAAAAAAAAAGAAAAGGAGATTAGTACACCAAGTTGTGTTTAAATGTATGTACAAAATAACATATACAAGCTCGGATTTTCTTTCTGCCTTGTACATATCACTTGAGTCTGGAAATACCTTTTCTATCCACCTCTTCTATCTGTCCTAAGCAGGATACATGTTGGGAAAACAAGCACATCTATAAAATGGTAAGAGTGTTGTGTGTTCTACAGAGGAACAGAGGGTTTGCTTAAACAACATGGTCCTAGCAGGTTCAGACTCCAAATTAAAAAATAGTCTATCCAAAACACACTGATTTAAAACATAGCTGGTATAGTGCATGGAGTTAGGTAAATCTACAAAAAGAGAAGTCACTGTGAGATCTCCTCCAGGCTACTTTAACAGTAAATGTCAGACGCAGTCATAACCCAGACTTCAAAATGCAAATAATTAAAGAACAAATATATACATGTATATATAATTGCAAATTCAAAGAGCTGTCTCTTTTGGTTGCTTCCCCTATCCAACAGCATCACTCTTGCCGTGTTGAGGCTAAGGCCTAATCCAGTAAACTATCCTGACAGAGATAGGATGCAACACTCAGTAGCACTTGCTGAAATTGAGTTGTAGAGATCTAGATGACAACAGCATGCTAAAAAACACCGTAGCCCATGGCTCCTCATTATCCTCCTGTCTGTCGCTCTACATCCTGACCTGGGGGGGATGCCTTAGGATATCTCTATGCATATCCCGAGGTAAGAAACATCCAGCTGAGAAGAGTGAAATGCTGCACAATGCCAGTACAGACAATAGTTGTGAGAATCTAGGAAGTGAGTGGCTTTGCAGTTTGTTTTTTTCCCCTGGAGTATCTTTTGAAGGGCATAACTATGAGAATATAAAATTTCTCCAGTTTGGGAAAGGCAACATCTTAACCTTATAAATCTGTTAAAATGTTGGACATGAAGAGGAGAGTAATAATAGGCCAGAAAAACCTGAAGTATAAAGAGAGGGTGAGGTAAAGCTAAAATATCTGTTAGCCATAAAGTGAAAAGTCTGAGAAAAGAGGAATATGCATGGAGACTTTCAAAATTGTCTGTGAGAGCTGGATGCCTACCTTCTGTTGCTGTGCTGATAGCTGCACTGCCATTTAGGAGTAATGTTCCATGGACTCATTATGCTCAGAGATGATTTCAGGTCATGCTTTCAAGTGATTTTTTAATAATGCCTCCATTTGTATGTAAGCTGATTCAGGATCCTAAAGTGTTGTGTGTGCGTATTTTTTTAAAAAATTATTACTGTTATTTTTAATGAAAGAATTCACCCCAAACTAGGTAAGGTCTAGGTTCATGTTTGCATCATTGATATTTTAAATTTTCAGCTACAAGCAGCAGTGATCAGCAATGCCACAAGAAAGCTGTCATCTTCATGAGATCTTCTACCTTCTCATTTGCAGTTCAGCAGAACACCTCATCACTCCTTGTGCTTTCAATTTGTAAATGACTCTGTTTTCATCTTGGGAGCACAGAAGAAGGACCAAGGAAAAAAATATATATATAGTCAGGTGCATGGAGACTTTACAAACTCAAAAAGATCACGGATTGTTTTTTCCCTTTATTTAACTAATTTCTTCTTTATGTTTAGAAAAATAACATAGTGATTAGGTTCCCTACTCTACCAAATGTTTACTAAAGTTACTTTAAAATGGTTTTTTAAAAGTTCAGGTTTTATTTGTTTGTTTGAATGTTTGGAACAGTCATTTGGAAACGCAGGCTGAATGCTCGTAGGTTTTGACTAATAGAGAATTCTGTATGGCTTATTGCATCATCTCTGTTTTCCTTTCTACTCCTGCATTTCTCCCTTTTGCCTCTGCCTTTCACTTGCCATTGATAATGCATACATTTGTAATTGAAGAAAATCCATTTTTAATGAGTTTACAGTTGTAGTTGTTGTTGCTCTTGTTAGTGTTATAGCTTCCGTACCCACAAGCTAAACACATTTGACTGCTAATTTCCTATTGTAAGATGTTGGAAGCTTCATGACATTTTTTGACATAAAGCAGATTTACAAACTAGTAAGCTCTAATATGAAAATTACTGTTTATCTTCTGTAGGGAATAAGTACAGTAGGTTGCAATAGCAGCAAACAGTCTGTATACTTAAAATTCTACTGCAAGAGAAAAAAAATGCCAATATCCCAGGGACTTCGAAACTGCAAAAGAGAATAAAATATCAGAATATACATAAGGAGGGAGAGGCAGAAAGTACATTTGTTGCCACAAAGAGAAAATTGCAGGACTTTTCAAGCAGAAAACTCTATTTTATTCTGAGAAACCAACAGCTTTGTTAAAGACCTGCTGTTGGCATCTTGCTCCAACATAGTATGTATTAAGTTCTTAGTAATGTTTATGAGAAATTGTGGGGATTTTTAAGCCAGTAAGTCACAGCATGTAACTTCAATGTTTTTTTGTTTGTTTGTTTGTTTGATCGGTTGGTTTGGTTTGGTTTGGTTTGCTTTTGTTTTGGTTTTGCTTTACTTTAAGAAGCAAAACTACCTGAGGAAGAAATTTGTAAAATCGTGGAAATTGAATCTTTCTTTCCATCCATGTAAAACAGAAGTAATCTCAATAAAACCAGTGGCATTATCTGCCAGCCATCATAGAACAAGTTAAAGTGAAAATAATTTGTTTTATTTCTTTCAAGGGAATTGAAGAAGTCCTTGTAATTCATTTGCTCAAGAGCAGCAGTATTCTTCAGATATACAGGCAGCTAGCAAGGTTGGTATCTAGAAATGTTATGAATTACTGACTGTCCTTAACAATGTGAATCACATGAAAAAAAAAAATGAAAATCTTGCCTGTTCTCAGAAAATCCTACGGATGCTCCTTTGAATATAATGGTAAGGAAAACTGGCTTCTCTGCTTTAGAATTTTCCCATTATCAAATTATTTGATTAAAGAATTCAAGTTGTGACATTAAAATACATGGCTTAAGTGATGAGACGCAGATCAGATTAATGGTTGAACCTTATGATGTTGAGGGTCTTTTTTAGTCTATATGAAAATGTAATTTACTTCATTTTGTTTTGTTCCTGACCATTCCTTATACTACCATTAACCTGTATTAAGTGGGATGTATATTTTATATATATTTTTTTGAAATTATGACATTTTTGAAGGTAGTATCTCTTTATGAAACTTTATTTCATTAGCAGTTAGATTAACCACATTTTCAAAGTACTACTGGCGCTTTTTTTTTTTTTAATTAATTGAGAACAAATGAAAAAAAAGTTTATTTCTACTTTCCATAATTGAGTCACATTGCTTTTCAAAATGAGTCATATTAAAAGTGATTTTGCTTACCTAAAGGAAATTGATTACATTTTACTGTTTTGAGGCCCTTGACAGAATTCCATATTATGAAAACTTAAATCAGTAATTACGACAGCCATTTGCTGGATTTAATATATGATAGCCAGAAGTGGTGGGAAGAAGTGCAACTATTTCACTGTCCTCAGCTGTGATGACCTTCCTAAAACCATTGGTTTCTACAAGTTATAGGCTGCACTGAAATCCCAAACCCAGATATCCACAACTTGTTAATTTTTTACTTTGTGTGGAATACTTTATTTCTATATGAAAACAACAAATAATGATAATAACAACAAAATGGCAACAAAAACAACAACAACAAAAAAAACACATTTTGATGTATCTACTTACTTACTTTGTATCTTACTTACTTTGAAGCTTATTCTTTTTTTCTTTTTAACCACTTACAGCATTTATTTTTTATTTTTTATTTTTAACATGTTCTTAGGCGTAAATAACTGCACCTTAGTAAAGCTTCAAAGTAAGATTAGGGATAGAGTTGTTAATACATCTCACCTGGAAAAGAGGATGAACTCAACATTTTTGTGAGTACTGTGAGAGCTTTCATAACAATGAATGATCAGTATTTTGCTATGCAAGCATCCCTTAAAGATAATTTAAATGGTAACTGCCTTTCAGAAGTTGTGTTCTCTTGTATGCATGTAGCTATCTTCAGCTATGGCTCATCCTCTGTGTCAGTCTCATTGTCATTAAAGGAAATATATGGATAAGAATACTTAATATGTGCTTGTGTCTGCTTTCTTTCAAGTGAGCAGGATCATGACTGAAAAAGACAGAGGAGAGAGAGATCAACTGATAAATACATGTCCTGTACACCAAGAGGTAATTTAATAAGCAGCAACTCCCTACTGTTGGACGATTAAACTAAATTGCCAGTCTAAAGTTTTCTATGCTGCATTTCAAATGTCAACACATTGCATTGCTATTCCTCTTAATTTCTCACAAAGAAAATGCAAAATGAATTCATTGTGCTGGAATAAGTGGAAAAAATGATGAGTTTCTCCAAAAGAGTAGGCAATGGGCAAGATGATTATATCGACATTTTTTGAATAGCTGGCCATTAGCTAAAGGATCCCCATTACTTTTCTGATAATTACATCTTCTTCACTATGACTTACCAGTGGAATAATGCATATTCCCAGTACAAGAGATAATGAAAAATGCCATGCATGTGATACATATATACTATGAATTGTGCATTGTATTTCTTCCCTTCCTCCACCATGTAGATTGCAATAGTACACACCTACATTGTATGTTAATGCTTGTTTTGTTGTTCAGGGCTCTGTACAGATTAAGTAAGTGTATCTCGAAAATGGAGCTGGCAGAGGAGTATCATTCTGCCAGTGTAATTACCTCCTGTGTTTACTGGGCCTGGGGTAACACTGAGTACATTTTTGTTAGCTATTATAAAAATGACTTTCAAAGCCCTCTACACTGTAATAATGACGACATTGGAAGGGATCTTGTAGAGATGATTTTTTTTTTCTTTTTTAAAGAGAAATTCATGGTAGGAGCTAGGACTGTATGTTTCTTTTAATTAATTCATCATATTACAGAAAGGTTTCTATTGAAGTTTCTGTTGACAAATCAAGAAAAATGGATCATAAGCACACTCATTTATAGATTTTTTTTTTTTTTTCAAGTGGTATATTCACAAATTCGCAGATTCACAGATCCACAGAATGGCCAGGGTTGGAAGGGACCTCAAGGATTATGAATCTTCAACCCCTCTGCCACATGCAGGGCCACCAACTTCCACATTTAGTATTAGACCAGGCTGCCCAGGGCCCCATCCAGTCTGCCCTTGAACACCTCTAGGGACAGGGCATCCACAACCTCTCTGGGCAGCCTGTTTTAGCACCTTACCACTTTCACAGTAAAGAATTTCCCCCTCACATCCAACCTAAATCTCCCCTCCCTCAACTTAAAACCATTTCCTCTTGTCCTGCTGTTATCAACCCTTTCAAAGAGTTGTTTCCCCTCCTGTTTGTAGGCTCCCTTTAGGTATTGAAATGCTGCAATGAGGTCACCCTGCAGCCTTCTATTCTCCAGGCTGAATTGCACCACTCAGCTTGGTGTTATCAGCAAACTTGCTGTGGGTGCACTCGGTTCCATCATTGATGTTACTGATAAAGATATTAAAGAGCACCGGTCCCAAGACAGACCCCTGGGGGACGCTGCTCGTTACTGGCCTCCATCCAGACATAGAGCCATTGATGACCACTCTCTGTCTTTCAACCAATTTCTTACCCATTGAGTGGTCCACCCATCAAATGCAGATCCCTCCAATCTGGACTTAAGGATGTGGAGAGGAACCATGTCAAAGTCAGGTAAATGACATTGGTAGCCTTTCCCTTGTCCACCGATGCTGTCACTCCATCACAGAAGGCCACCAGATTGGTCAAGCATAACCTTCCCCTGGTGAAGCTGTGCTGCCTGTCTTGGATCAGTCACTCATTTCTTGTGTGAACAAGCATGTCATCAGGGGGGTCTGTTCCATGATTTCCCAGGCACAGAGGTGAGACTCACCAGCCTGTAGTTCCCTGGGTCCTCCTTGCTCCCTTTTTTGTAAATGGGAGTGATGTGACCCTTCCTTCAGTTGTCTAGGACTCACCTGACAGCCATGACTTTTCAAATATGATGGAGAGCAGCTCAGCAGCCACCTCAGCCAGCTCCTTCTGAAACCTGGGATGCACACTGACCCCATAGACTTGTACACATTCAGTCTCATGAGGTGATCCAGACCTGTTCTGTCCAAACAGTGGGAGGGGGATTTACCACCCTGGACCCTACTTAGAGGTTTAGGAATGCAGGACTCAGGGATGTGAGAAATACTGGAATCCTGGCCACCAGTGAAGACTGAGGCTAAGAACTCATTCAATACCTCAGCCTTCTCTTCGTCCATTGAAGCCAGTTCTCCTTTTACATTTAGCAAAGGAGGTACACTCGCTTTGGCCTGTCTCTTCTGGCCAATGTACCTGTAGAAAGTCTTCCTATTGTTTTTCATGTCCCTCTACAAGTTCAGTTCTGCCTGCGCCTTGGCTTTCTTAATCCCACGTCTGCAAGTCCAGATGGCATCCCTGTATTCTTCCCAGGTGACACACCCTTGTTTCCAGAGCTTGTACACACCTTTCTTTGCCCTCAGCACACCCAGCAGGTCCTTACCAAGCCACACTGGCTTCCTACCTCCTCTGCCCGCTTTCTTATTCACAAGGACAGAGAATTCTTGTGCCCTCAGAAAGGCATCCTTGAAGAGTAGCCAGCTCTCCTTAATATCTTTTTTTTAAAAGACATTGTCCCAGGGGATCTTGGCCAGTGTAAAATCTCTCATGTGCTGTTGCTGTCTTATCACTTCTTGGCATTTTTATTTCTGTTCTGTTTTCAGCTGGGGGAAATCTTTCTGCACACTGTATAGCTAAATCAGATCCATTAACATTCACAGAAAACTCAGTTTGCATTAAATACTTTGCTTTTTGTATGTAGCTTCACATATCTTGAGGTTTCTTGTTTTGCATGAAATGCTTGACTTCAAATTATTTATGAGAGGTAAAGTGATACCATTGGAAGTCCTCAAGTTTGAATACTTTGGAAGACAATGAAGTTATGATGTTAGTTCCTCCTTTAATAGGGTTATTTTAGACAATTCATGTTAATGTTATATTCTTGATCTGTTTTTCGTATGTTCTACTATTTAATAAGAATCATTATTGGATACATATGAAATTCAGTAACAACTTATAGAAACCAGCTTTTTATTGTATTTCATTCCATAAAACATGGAGGAAAAAAAAAAAAAAGAAAAAAGAAAAAAAAGTAGTTTAATTGTTTAGAAGCTATAGGAGTTAGGAAATACAATTATGAAGACGTTATGTAGATAGTAATATTCACTTGCATAATATTAATGAATCTTATGAAGGACGCAGTTAAAATGTTTGGGGTGTTCAGTCTCTTCTTACTTACCGCATACTCACACTGATTGATCAGAATGACTTTAGCAAAAGGAGAATGAGTGAGTGGATTTTTTTAAGATTCCAGAGATTAAGTGAATCAATGTTCATGACCCTAAATTCCATCTCTTATATAAAGAAATTAACTAACTTTCTTTCCAAAAGGAATTTTCCACTATTAAAAAAAAAAAAAAAAGAGAGAGAGAGAGAATCAGAGGATGGAAAGATATCTCAGATTGTCCTGATTTCTTTTTCATATAGGAAGCGGCAAATTCAATTTGTTTTCTGTTGTACATGTTCTTTTCTGTATTTTGGTGCTAGTGTTGGTGATAAATGTCTGTAGTTCCAGTTCCAGTTGCAATTGCCAAATACCTTGAATATCCAGATTCACATCTTATTCACAAATCGTTCTTCACTTCAGCACTGGAATAGGCTCCCCATTGAGGTGGTTGAGTCACCTTCCTTGAATGTGTTTAAAAACCGCTTGGATATGATGCTCAGGGACGTGATTTAGTGGAGAGTTGTTAGAATTAGGGTAGTATGGTTAGGCCATGGTTGGACTTAATGATCTGGAAGGTCTTTTCCAACCTGAGCAATTCTATGATTCTATAATTCAGTTTTCTCAGCTGTCTTCTTTTTGACAAAAACACTCTTTCTTAGGGAGTTTTAATTGTGTAAGTTGCATGTGTACACACAGTATTTGAATTGAAAACTTTGAATCTTAAACTAAAATAATCGCTTACTTCCACTTTTCTTCCTGTAGCCCCTTAATATGTGAGGTGAAAAATGTCCAGAAATATTTACCATTTGTCTAAGCTTGTGAACCTTTATAAGCAGGACAAATAGGGCAGCTGTGAATAGAGATTGCTGAAAAATAGACAAAAGTAATGTTTTCTCATGTTTCCAATTTTATGTAGAACACATGGTCTGAAAAATATAAATATTGTGGAAATATTCATTTTATTTCTATTATCTATCATCTATTTTTATTTTATTTCTATTATCTGTTTTATAAAATTAATGGTAAATAACAGTTATAAAAACTTATGATTTTTGGAATGAGTGAGCATTTTTTATCTATAACACACACTATAATTAATATGCACATATGTATTCCAAATAGTATCAGGCTTTGGTATGAGCACACTGAAAGACAATCTGCTTCCATGGGTAATGTATAAATTAGATAAATTAGATGGGTAGAAAGATTAGATATAATGTTATTTCATAATAGGTGTTATTTTTTATTTTATTAATATTTGCATAAATTCATGCTTAATGTTTCATTTCATTAATGTTATGTCTAATGTTATTTCAATTAGTTTGGAGGGGTTTTTTGTGTTTCATGTAACATCTTGAAAAGCTTGGACAGAGTCATGGAAATGGAATAAATCTGTTAATGCCAATCTAATTGTGCAGTCTATTCAGTGGTCTTGAAAATCAATCAATACAAAACATGTTTTACATAATTCAGTATGAATTTTCCTTTGTCACTTAGGAATTCTTCCTCACCATAAAAATGTATATTTCCAAAAGTAGCAACAAAATATCTTTGAATATTTAAATCTTTTCTTCAAACTGTTTAAAAAAAAAAAATGATTTTAACTTGCCTTACAAACGACCTAGAGAGGCTTCCTACTGAAAAGTGATGGTATTCATTCTCTATCTTCAGACAAATTTTAGTATCCTTCCTGAGGGAGCCAGCTGTCACTTAGTTAAAGGTTTGAAAATCTAAGCACTAGCCTACTTTTGTTTGATCAAAATAATTCAGAGGGTGCATTAGCTTCCACTTGGCCATTAAGGCTGGAGTTCATTTGACTAAATGTAGATGTCAGTGATGCTGTCACACTTATTTTTTTATCTTGTCACTACATCCAATGAAGGAAACAGGATTGTAATTCATCTTGTCCTAAAGAAATGCTTAGAATACATCAGACAAATTAGTGTTCATCTCCTAGGCTATAAGGGAACATACATGTTCCCTTCTACAAAGGTAGATTTCCAGTGTAGAAATCCCAAAATTAAAGATGATCAGCCACATCATAAACATTTTGTTCTTTTTTTCCGTAAGTTCTGAGCCACCTTTATTAGACTTCTTCAGAATAATTCAGACTAGTATTTAAACACTATTTAATCTTGCCCTAATGTAAGTTTTGAGTGTAAGGCAAAACTGGCAACTCATTGGGATCTTTCATCTCAGTCTGTGTTCAGCTTTTGAGATTCTCCATCCTTATTTACATTTATTTTATATCCTAAAGTTCCTCCTGTAGAGGTTTTTGGAGTAAAAGACCCATTAAAACATGCCACCTGTCCATTGTATTTTGCTGTAGCCACTCTGCACTGCTCAAACCTTGTTCTCATGTCTTTTGAAGAAGTTCTGTATCATCTATATGTGAGTCACTGTATTTCAGAGGGTCAGCCAATTATGTCACTGCTATCAAGTTCCCCAATAAAAGCAAGAAAGCTAAGCAATATTCCTGTGCAATAGTATACATTAGCAACAATTAAGTTTCCATAATTCAAGAAAATATGATCATGTGTTTTTTCACTTAAAGTGAAACAGTAGTGTTAAGATGTTTAATTTAAGAAACCAGCTATCTTCATATTTTAATACTCAGTGTTTGAAAAAGTTGGATGATGCTATGGAAAATATATATATATGTGTATCAATGAGCAAAGAAAGAAATAAGAACATACATGATAACTTATCTATTGCAAAAGGAAAGGAAAAAGAAAAAGGAGGGAAAAACTCCTTCATCCTCCTAGAGTAAGTATTATCAACAATCAATAGATCACTAATAGATAATGTAAATAATTTTGAAAAGTGGATTCTTAATATTCAGCATGTAAAATTGTATTATTATTATTATTATTATTATTATTATTATTATTTTTCCCCAGAGTCAAATGCACTGAAGAAATTTGTAAAAATAGGTTTAGTAAAGTTTTCATCAGACTTGTGAAGGAAGTAAGGTAATGTGATTGTTACTGCTCCTATTTCTGTGAATATTAAACTTGATTTTGCTCTTTCAGTAATGAGATTTCATATAATATTATCTCCTTTTATACACGTTTATTTATATATTCCCATTTTGCGTGCATATTCTTTGTTCAACTCTTTCTGGTCAAGATGTCTGTGACATTCCAGGAGCATGCCTTTATGAGTGATATGTACATAAAGATACTCCGTTCAGAGAATTTGCTGTAAAGTGTCTACCCTAACTGTCTCCACATGCTTCCTGATATCTCATCATTATGAAAAATAACTACCTTAAAGCCAGGACAGCAACAAAATTCATAGTGGTGGTCTTGTCTTTCATTTCAGCATTTACAGCAGTCCTGGGATCTGACTAGAGAATGTGAGCTGCAGAAGGTCAAGGTATATGCTTGCACTGCACTGGGCGGATGAGATCATAAGAAGTCTGCTGACTTTGGCCTCTGGACTTCGATAGAATATATCAATTAACATAGACATCAAATAGTTCAGAATGTGTACAAAAAAATCTGCTCATCTCAGCATCAGCCACTCTAAAATACAGTCACAGATTCTGGGGGCATTTTAAGGCTTCTGAGGGTATAATCTAGTGACTGATCTTCCAAGAATTCTGAGTTAGCTATTCTGCTAAATTGCCATGGTTCTGATTGTTTTCTAAACCATGATGAAACTCAATGATGACAAAAGAGTGATACCATTAACTTTGAGCATGCTTTCTATTTATATGCATTATTAAAAATAATCACAGTAAAAATGAAGAAAACAAGCCAAATTTTCAACATTGTAATTATAGTTGTAGTAAATACAGATTAAAAAAAAAAAAAAAAAAAAGACTTCTCTCCTTCTTAAATATAAGTCAGTAACAGAGTAACGGTACAACAGAAAATATAGTTGTGGCTCTGTAGCTAAGTGTCTGAGAATAACAACATTTGATTGTTAACATCAATACCTTTGGTATGATTTCTATAATCAAACACTTTATAAATCCAATTGTGCAGGAATGCATTTTTTCCATGCATAAAGACAAAACTTCTACTATTAATGGTTTATCACTGCTCAATCATTGTCATAACCGTGTCTGCCTGGCCTTTCATGGATTTGTAGATAAGAACCAGAGGCCCCAAGCACAAAAATAATTTCAAAAATGTCTTTTGTATTTGATTTCATATTACAGTGAGAAGATACAGTCAAGGAGTCTTGATTTTGCTATTAATTTTCACTTTCAGGATTACCTATGAAGTTTTTCAGCCTCCACAAGATCATGCTCTTCTACAGTGACATCAAGAACAAATCAAGAGAAGCTTTAAATGACAGTTATCTTGCCTACCTTCGAGTTTCTTCATGAGATTTTCAAATATATTTCTGCACAGTGTATAAAGAAAAAATACTAAATCTAATTCTTTACTCTTTGGACAGTATTTTGGTGAAAGTGATGGACTTTTGAATTTCTTCATTGGTTTCTTTCTATTGCCACTAATTTACTGTGTTTGACAGATTGATTTCAGAGTACCAAGAAACACTTTCCGTCAACACAAGATATTGGTTACTTGCACAAATATATATGTTATTATTTTTTTGTGTTTTTTGTTTGTTTGGTTGGTTGGTTTTTTGGTTTTTTGTGTGTCTGTTTTTGTTGGGTTGTTTTGTTTTTTGCATTTTGAGTGATTTCTCTAGGAAGATATTAGGATTTTTAACAGATGAAAACCTAATATACTAGTGTATGTTGGGACACCATTCTTTCCTGAAAGTGTGGTCAGGCACTTGAATGGGCTGCTCAGGGAGGTGGTGGATTCACCGACCCTGGAGTTGTTCAAGGAACATTTGGATTTTGTGTTGAGGGACATGGTTTAGTGAGAGCTATTGGTGATATGTGGATGGTTGGACTGGGTGATCTTGTAGGTCCTTTACAACCTTGGTGTTTCTCTGATTCTGTGATTCTGTGATTCCTGACAGCAAATGGATATCATGGCATGGAATTTCTTCACTGACTTCAGCCTGTTAGACTGTTCTCATTCTATGGACAGAAGCTCATTTGCTTTCTAGAAAAAGCCCTCTCAGAACCCCATCTGAAATCAACTGGTGTTCACATCGAAATGCAGTTGTTAGAATTTGTTTGTTTTATTGTTGTTGTTGTTTATTAATATTTTTCATACTGAAAGATTTACTGAAATCCATAATGGATTTCCTTCTTGGTAGAGAGAGGAAGGTAGAAAAAAAGGTTGTTAGTTTTGAACATTTTAGTATCTCTAAAAACACTTTTAGAGAGGTAAGGGAGCAAGAGAGTGAAGCATAGTAATTTTCTTATCCTTATTCTCCTTGTAGAGACACGATTGCCACAGAACCATCTACAGTGGTAGCCTAGCTGTAGGCTAGTTCGGAAGAGATTAAGCTTTTGTATCTGCAGTGTTGCAGTTCCTAGGAGGATTCTGCACTACTATTTCAGTAAAGATAATTATGGAGATACTTGTTATATTTTTGTCATTTTGTTATCAGTCTGTAACTACATAAAAGTGCATATGGAGACCACTGCCATCTTAGGTATCACAGCAATTTTTACAAGTCACTGTACATGCCTGCCTTAAATCTCATTTTATATGAAAGTTTTCATTCATAGTAAATAAATTGACTTATATACAGTGACAGACTCTGGACCCTGGCATAGTTTTATTCTGCTCAGGCAGAACATCAGGAGAATGAGCTGGATGATCGAGATAGAGACTTTTCAGTATCAGTCATTAGCATAACCGTGACCTAGCTGAGAATCTTGAGTTCTTTACATTCTCACTTAGAGTCTCAGAGGAATTGGAAAGGAAGAGGTGTAATCTTATAATTATATACCTTAGTATTGTCAGGAGTTCCTACCTACATGTTGTTCCTTAATTATATCCGGGCCAAAACCGGCTCTCATCATGTTATCAATTCAAAGTTGGTAAGAATCAAGCTGCCATTTGCTATTGATAAAAAATCACATGCAGATATCATACCAGATTCTCCTTCGATTGCCTCTATAATGTGAGACCAAAATTACAACAAATGCTTTCTGTTTGGTGAAATACAAGATGGATCTGAGTATCCTGTTGGTACATCTTGGGATAACAATGCTTACCAACATCATCTACTTAGTCTAATGTGGTAAATTAATTTTCATTTCAATGTCTTGTCCATTTTCTTTCGTATGTGTCTGTTCGAAATTATCATTTCCCATCCTTGTTTCTTTGCTTCTTTCCATTTGCTATGAGCTGTATTCTGTACTATTATTCTTATTATTATTAAATATATTTTAGATATCTGTGTTAAGTACTCCTGAATTGCTTGCATTTATATAGTAATGTGGATACTAAGAGTAGTTATGATCACATCCCAGATAGGAAGGATAGGGCAAAATGTCTATATCTTTCAAAGTGAAGACTTTTTTTTTTTTTTTCTCTTCCCTTATAATTTTTGCCATTCTTTTTTCATCATTCCTTTTTTTACTGTGAAAAACTTTGTCACTGAACTTCTAGATGCTGAAAAACAGCTATCAATTATGGACAAAATCCTTGTTTTTCTTATGCTTCTGCTGTCTTCAAAGTAACTTTTTAATTTAATTTTCCTGAGTATAAATGAGAAAGAGTCCATGATTCAAGTCACAAATGTGGTTGATTCCAGCAAGCAGATGAATATTACATAGCCTTTTGCTCACTCCCCTCCTTCCAGTGGGATGGGGGGAAAGAATTGAAATAATAGTAGAACTTGTAGGTGGAGATGAAAACTATTTACAAAGACAGGAAAAAAAGAAAAATAACACTAATCACAACCACAGAATTGCAGCAGTGGGAAAGGACTTCACTGAGTCCGACTCTATTGTTAAAGCAGGTACCCTACAATAAGTTGCAAAGGTAGGTGTCCAGCCAGCTCTAGAGAATCCCCATAGAAGCAGAATCCACAGTTTCTCTGGGCAAGCTGTTCTGGTGCTCCATTATTCATACCATAAGGAAGTTCTTCCATATGTTTGTATGGAACATCCTATGTTGAAGTTTTAGGTCATCACTCCTTGTCCGATTACTAAACACCACCAAGAAGAGGCTGGCCACATTTATTTGCCTCTCACCTCCCTTTAGAAATTTAAAAACATTAATCAGATTCCCCCTCATCTTCTTTTCCTCAGGCTGAACAGATCCAAGTTACTCAGGCTTTCCTCAAAATGCTTTTTGCTATATTTGTGGCCTTCTGCTTGACTCCTAGGAGATTGCTGTCCTTTCCAAACTAAATATCTCAGAACTGAGTGCAGTATTCTAAATGTGGCCTAATCAGGGCAGAGTAGATATATATCAGTATAGAACAAGCGATACATAAAGCAATTGCTTATCACCCACTGACTGATGCTTAGCCATTCTCTGAGCAGTGGCAGCCTCCCCTAGCCAACTTTAAGTTTTTCTCATACGAT